>NC_084582.2:10210000-10895000 GCF_033978685.3 Nerophis lumbriciformis | reverse complement strand
ACCCCTGGTCTAGACAGTACCCCAATGGCTACCTCTTATTTCTTCTTCTTATATGCTCTGTTAAATAGCAGATTTAGCTAGGCCGCAATAGTTAAACGACAACTTATTATACTGTATTCCTATTAAACTGACGGCCCGACAAAGCTTTTCATTAGGCCCTACGAACGTCACGCAAATAGGCTTGAGGCCTATTTGCCATTCAAACTAGGGTTGATCATGTATGCAGTACTCCCGCCACCCCGCAGGGTTGCAACAGCAAGGCATATGTGTCACAATGAAGCAACAGTCGGGTGAGTAGAAGAAGACTACTCATTCAACCCTGGAAAAAAATCTAAATAAATTGCAAAACATGGAATTTCAAAAACTACTGGACCACAAGGTAGGAACGTTCTACCCCGAGCAACTGCTCGAGTCATTGTTTTCTGGCGGACCTTTTAAGTGACGGACACATTGATCCAGACAAGCAACAACAATGGTAGTAATACACGTGTAAGCTTCATCACGAAACTTGGTCAAACATTTGTAAGTAGATATTGTGGATAAAGATTTTTAGCTTGCTTTGTATTGAACTTGCTGAGTTTGTCATGTCTTTTATATTCGTGGTCGTGTTGTTTAGAGCCGATCAAACTCGTTTAATACATGTAGCGCTAAATTTTACTAGTAGAGGGCGACAACACTACTTGTGATAAGTCACATACAGTGTGTGCAATCTTTGATGTATGAATGTTGTGTAATTTTTATATGTGTAAACATTTGAAGTTTATTGTGTGAATCTATGAACACTAAACCTTTTGTCATGTTTAGGTAAAATACACTATGGGCATTATTTATGTAAAATACACAATGGACGTTATACATTAGTTATGTTTATATTTTCAGTCTTACAAACCTAAATTAAGGAAGAGGTGTAAAGAAATAAAACTAAGGAAGGAAAATAATTCAAAAGAAGAAACATCAATCCTCAAAGAAAAACTGGAGCTTCTTTTTCTTCATTCTGTTAACGAGCTGCACACACTGGAAACGAGTAGCGAAGGCAGAATAATGAATGTTTTGACAGTGCAGTGTAAAAGCCCATGTGTTTACTTTGCAACTAAGTAAACGCAGTCTCAAAGAAATATAACCTCCTGAGGCACTTTCTGATGAAACATCCACATTTTGATGTCCAGCCCCTAAGCTTTTTGGCTGTTGAAACAGTGGCCCTTTTAATTATTTAGTTGAATAGCCCTGCTGTAAGGACAGCTCATCTCAAGCTAAACATATTTCGAGAGGCTGACTTTTTGATGCATTTATTTTGTTTAAAGTGGACTTCTCAGTGTGGCAATGGACCAATACACTTAGTGGAAACAATATTCATTACATAAACTAAACTGTTGAATTCATATACTGTTGGGGCAAGGCAAGGCAGCTCTCGGCCCCGTTTTCCGTCAATCAATCAATCAATCAAAATATATGTATATATCCCTTGATCACAAGGGCCTCAAAGGGCTTCACAAACCACAACGAACTCCTCAGATCTGAACCCACATCCGGACAAGAAAAAACTCAACCGCAGATGACCTCCCCACCTCGCAGTGACCGGGTGAAATGGATGCCGAGCGGGTCCGGTTCATAATGTGAGAGTCCAGTCCATGGGGAGGCGAGCAGGTAGTCAATCAGCAGAGCAGAGACGTCACGAACTGGTGCATAGGAGTGGTCCACTTTCGGTCCTGCCATGGAACTGAGGGAGCATCTCTAACTGATACTGGTAGGGCATTGCAGAGTACTGGAGCCCAATTAGAAAACACTCTAGAGCTCTAGGGCTGCGGGAATCACTAATAATCCGGAGTTCTTAGAATGTAGATTTCTGTCCGGGACATACGATACAATACAATCAGCCAGACCATTTAGTATTTTATACGTAAGCAATAAAACCTTTAAGTTGCATTTTAAGTGCACAGGAAGCCAGTGGAGGTGAGCCAGTATAGGCGTAATATGATAAAACTTTCTTGTTCTTGTTAGGGACGGCGTGGCGCAGTGGGAGAATGGCTGTGCGCGACCCGAGGGTCCCTGGTTCAATCCCCACCTAGTACCAACCTCGTCATGTCCGTTGTGTCCTGAGCAAGACACTTCACCCTTGCTCCTGATGGGTGCTGGTTAGCGCCTTGCATGGCAGCTCCCTCCATCAGTGTGTGAATGTGTGTGTGAATGGGTAAATGTGGAAGTAGTGTCAAAGCGCTTTGAGTACCTTGAAGGTAGAAAAGCGCTATACAAGTACAACCCATTTATCATTTATTATATTATTTGTTCTTGTCAAAAGTCTAGCACCAAAATTTGTACCAACTGTAATCTTTTAATTCTAGACATAGGGAGGCCCAAAACTAATACATTACAGTAATTGAGGCGAGACATAACGTATCAGAATCAGAATAGTTTTTATTGCCACCGTTTGAGAACGGGTTCACAAACTAGGAATTTTTCTTGGTGCAATGGTGCAACATAAAACACATATAACACAGAATAGGTAATAAAAGGAGCTGTAACTGAGCTATCAGATCTTGTTATTGTTCATGTGTCTGATGGCCGACGGGAAAAAACTGTTCAGGTGGCGGGAGGTGTGGGTCTGGATGGACCGTAGTCTCCTGCCTGAGGGGAGAGGGGAGAATAGTTTGTGTCCAGGGTGAGCAGAGTCAGCTGTGATCCGACCCACACGCCTCCTGGTCCTGGAGGAGAACAGGTCCTGGAGGGATGGGAGCTTGCAGCCAATCACTTTCTCAGCAGCACGTACGATGCGCTGCAGTCGATGCTTATCCTGGACTGTGGTGCCGGGGAACCACACGGTGATGGAGGAGGTGAGGATGGACTCGATGATGGCTGAGTAAAACTGCACCAGCATCTCGGTCGGCACCTTAAGTTTCCTCAGCTGCCGCAGGAAGTACATCTTCTGATGGGCCTTCTTGATGAGGGAGCTGATGGTCAGCTCCCACTTGAGGTCCTGGGTGATGGTGGTGCCCAAGAAACAGAAGGAGTCCACAATGGAGACGGGGGTGGGACAGTCAATCAGGCTGAGGCTGCACCAGGACGCCAGCCGGTCCACCTCTCTCCTGTAGGCGGACTCGTCGCCATCATGAATAATGATCTTAGCACCGCTGGTGGACAAAATGGGACACATTTTAGCGATATTACAGAGATGAAAGAAGGCTGTTTTAGTAATGCTCTTAAAGGCCTACTGAAATGCGATTTTCTTATTTAAACGGGGATAGCAGGTCCATTCTATGTGTCATACTTGATCATTTCGCGATATTGCCATATTTTTGCTGAAAGGATTTAGTAGAGAACATCGACGATAAAGTTCGCAACTTTTGGTCGCTGATAAAAAAGCCTTGCCTGTACCGGAAGTAGCAGACGATATGTGCGTGACGTCACAGGTTGTGGAGCTCCTCACATCTGCACATTGTTTACAATCATGGCCACCAGCAGCGAGAGCGATTCGGACCAAGAAAGCGACAATTTCCACATTAATTTCAGCAAGGATGAAAGATTCGTGCATGAGGAAAGTGAGAGTGATGGACTAGAGGGCAGTGGGAGCGATTCAGATAGGGAAGATGCTGTGAGAGGTGGGTGGGACCTGATATTCAGCTGGGAATGACTAAAACAGTAAATAAACACAAGACATATATATACTCTATTAGCCACAACACAACCAGGCTTATATTTAATATGCCACAAATTAATCCCGCATAACAAACACCTCCCCCCTCCCTTCCATATAACCCGCCATTACAACTCAAACACCTGCACAACACACTCAATCCCACAGCCCAAAGTACCGTTCAACTCCCCAAAGTTCATACAGCACATATATTTCCCCAAAGTCCCCAAAGTTACGTACGGGACATGCACATAGCGGCACACACGTACGGGCAAGCGATCAAATGTTTGGAAGCCGCAGCTGCATGCATAGTCACGGTACCTTGTCTGCGCATCCAACTCAAAGTCCTCCTGGCAAGAGTCTTTGTTGTCCCAGTTCTCCACAGGCCAATGGTAAAGCTTGACTGTCATCTTCCGGGAATGTAAACAATGAAACACCGGCTGTGTTTGTGTTGCTGCAGTCGGCCGCAATACACCGCTTCCCACCTACAGCTTTCTTCTTTGCTGTCTCCATTTTTCATTGAACAAATTGCAAAAGATTCACCAACACAGATGTCCAGAATACTCTGGAATTTTGCGATGAAAACAGACAACTTAATAGCTGACCACCATGCTGTCCCAAAATGTCCTCTACAATCTGTGACGTCACGTGCTGGCGTCATCATACCGAGACGTTTTCAGCAGGATATTTCGCGCGAAATTTAAAATTGCACTTTAGTAAGCTAACCCGGCCGTATTGGCATGTGTTGCAATGTTAAGATTTCATCATTGATATATAAACTATCAGACTGCGTGGTCGGTAGTAGTGGGTTTCAGTAGGCCTTTAATGTGCAGGTCAAACAAGACAGTTGGGTCGAAAATAATGCCTAGATTTTTTTACCAAGTCGCTTTGTACAATCATTGTATTGTCCTTAATGTTGTTAGTGAGGTTATCGATAGAGCCCACTTACTTTTGGAATGGTGCCATTACCAGAAGGCAGTAAGGCCAGCAAGAATCGTAGTTGTGACAACATTAATGTTACGACCGCTGAAGCATCGGTTCTTAGTAGCTTGATGACAATGGGTCAGAACTTTGCATTTTAAGAGGTGGTGATCAGGACATTACTTTAGTGTACGGGAGTACCAAAACTTTAGAGGTGGTGACACCCCGAACAAGGACTCGATCTATCGTATTACCGTTGCGATGTGTGGGTTCATTTATTATTTGTGAAAGACCACAACTATCAATAATAGTCTGGAGCGCCTCGCACGGAGGGTTTGACGGGGTATTCAAATGGATATTAAAATTGCTCATAATAACTGTATTATCTGCATGTGTCACAAGATGATGATAAAATCCGAATAGGGGCAGAGTGGAAGGAGTGGGGCTGGGTGGTGGGGAATAGACAACAGCCAGATGGAGCGGTAGCGGTGTAACATACATTACACCATTACCTCAAATTATTTATATTCATTACTTAGGTTAGGGCTAAGGTTAAGGTATTTTATCGGAGATCAATGCGGGGTTGGGAGGAGATGCCTTGTTAAGTGGAAAAAAATGATCTGGTTTTCGTCAAGACTCACTGAGACCAATGACGTTAAGATTGTTGTCTCTAAAGACCTCATTAACTAATAACGCTTTGGGACACTTAAGTTGTCTTTATGCAAATTACTGGGGAAAAACAACAAATTAAAAGCCTTATATAAGTCTTATAATGAAAGCCACACATAATGTAAGTGTCTATATGAGCTATTGCCGTGTTTTTCAACCTTTTTTGAGCCAAGGCACATTTTCTGCGTTGACAAAATGCGGAGGCACACCACCAGCAGAAATCATTAAAAAACGAAACTCAGTTGACAGTAAAAAGTCGTTGTCACGATTGTTGGATATGACTTTAAACCATAACCAAGCATGCATCACTATAGCTCTTGTCTCAAAGTAGGTGTACTGTCACCACCTGTCACATCACACCCTGACTTATTTGGACTTTTTTACTGTTTTCCTGTGTGTAGTGTTTTACTTCTTGTCTTGCGCTCCTATTTTGGTGGCTTTTTCTCTTTTTTTGGTATTTTCCTGTAGCAGTTTCATGTCTTCCTTTGAGCGATATTTCCCTCATCTACTGTGTTTAAGCAATCAAGAATATTTCACTTGTTTTTATCCTTCTTTGTGTGGACATTGTTGATTGTCATGTCATGTTCGGATGTACATTGTGGACGCTGTCTTCGCTCCACAGTAAGTCTTTGCTGTCGTCCAGCATTCTGTTTTTGTTTACTTTGCACCCAGTTCAGATTTAGTTTTGTTCTGCATAGTCTACCCAAAGCTCCAATGCCTTTTCTTAGGGGCACTCACCTTTTGTTTATTTTTGGTTTAAGCATTAGATACCTTTTTACCTTCACTCTGCCTCCCGCTGTTTCCGACATCTACAAAGCAATTAGCTACCGGCTGCCACCTACTGATATGGAAGAGTATTACACGGTAACTCTGCCGAGCTCTAGATAGCACCGACATTCAACAACAACAACACATCATTTGCAGACTATAATTACTGGTTTGCAAAAAATATTTTTAACCCAAATAAGTGAAATTAGATAATCTCCCACGGCACACCAGACTGTATCTCACGGCACACTAGTGTGCAGCGGCACAGTGGTTGAAAAACACTGAGCTATTGTATATTACACTGCAAACTGTTACATGGGGGGCGTGTGCTGTATTTGGATTTAATGTTGTTCATGTTTGGGAATATCTGCTTGCACAGGCATTTGTTTTGTTTGCAACAGCCACCTGCCTGACACCACACCGTGCTGGAAAAAAGGTGTATGGCAGGCTGACGCAAATCTTTGTTGACAAAAATATTGAAATGTAATATTTATTCTACACAATTTTACAACATTGGAAAACATTAGTCTTTCTGTGGCAGCATTGGAGAAAGTTATACATGTAAACCAGCGGTGCCCACACTTTTTCAGCAAGTTGACGTGATCTACCTCATATATATATATATATATATATATATATATATATATATATACACACACACATACTGTACATGTTGGTGTATTACCTTATTCTGTTCTCTCGTAATAAGGACAGGATTCACAGTAGTTGCTGATAAGCTCCACAACTTCAAATGTACATTGTTAAAGTTAAAGTTAAAGTTCCAATGATTGTCACACACACACTGGGCATGGTGAAATGTGTCCTCTGCATTGGACCCATCCCCATGTTCACCCCCTGGGAGGTGAGAGGAGCAGTGAGCAGCAGCGTGCGCCACGCTCAGGAATCATTTGGTGATTGTGGAGGGTAAAAAAGTCCTCTCTTTCCAACACCACATGAAAGTGGTTGTTTTTAGCTTTTTATTTGTCCAGCTTCCATACTCGTTTTTATACCGTTTATAAGACACGATGGAGTTAACTCCTCAGCTGCTGGCTTGTATGCGCTAGTTTTCTGAGACTTTTATTTTGTTAGCGCAGGCAGGATGGAGCAGCACTTTTATGGTGAAAACCGGAACTGTGCGGTCGGTCTTTACAGTTTTGACAGCCGGTATGGAGAGGGAGCCTGTTAAAATAAAAAGTACTTTTCGCATTCCTGACGGTCGTTTTTTTTCTTCATACTAAGCTCGCAGCACCAAGTGACGTCGTTGTGAAAATTGATTATCAGTAATTTTTAGGTGTACTTTTATTTTTAATGCCCCACGATCGAGTGACACAACCTCACCCATCGTCCGATAGCTCGCGATCGATCTAATGGGCATCCATCATGTAAACAAATTGCTGCGTCACAGGCCACACAACTATGGTGCATTCATGAACCGCCGAAATTAGTAGGACAAAACGGCGCTCGCCAAGTTTTTTTTTTTTTTTTTTTTTAAGTATTTATTTCAAACCTACACAATACAACAACACACATTTTTTTTTTTTTTTTTACATTTTGGCAGAGACATTTATGCAAGGCTTGAAAAGGGGTTGGATGAAGCAACTACTCTCATTGGTAAGGCATGAACACAAACATATTAAACAGTGGGCTTTCTAACAATTAGGAAGGTTCGTGTCATGCTTGTCATACAGAAACCATATTAAAACAAAAAAAATGTTTATTCCCCATTTTTTTCTATTTTCACACATTTTTGAAAAAGCTTCAGGGAGCCACTAGGGCAGCGCTGAAGACCCCTGTCATAGCCTGATTTCAATTCCTAGTAAAGACAAAGGTGTAGACTACGGCTATGACTATGGCCTCAAAACAGTGGCAAAATCCTAATGCGTAATAAACACACCCCGTTTTGTTTTTGTTTGCGCTTGCGATGTGTTTCTCTGTTTCTCTGCATGCGCGACGTTCCACCCTTTTGGCACTTAGGGGTGAAAATTGAATACCCTCCTTTCTGATTGGTCACTTTTTAATGTCAAGGCCAATCTGAGGGAACACTTACTCTGGAACTGTGTCTTTTATGAAGAAGAGTACCGTATTTTTCGGACTATGAGTCACAGTTATTGTCATAGTTTGGCCGGGGGTGCGACTTATACTCAGGAGCAACTTATGTGTGAAATTATTAACACATTACCGTAAAATATTAAATAATATTATTTAGCTCATTCACGTAAGAGACTAGACGTATAAGATTTCATGGGATTTAGCGATTAGGAGTGACAGATTGTTTGGTAAACGTATAGCATGTTCTATATGTTATAGTTATTTGAATTACTTTTACCATAATATGTTACGTTAACATACCAGGCACGTTCTCAGTTGGTTATTTATGCGTCATATAACGTACACTTATTCAGCCTGTTGTTCACTATTCTTTATTTATTTTAAATTGCCTTTCAAATGTCTATTCTTGGTGTTGGGTTTTATCAAATACATTTCCCCCAAAAAATGCGACTTATACTCCAGTGCGACTTATATATGTTTTTTTCCTTCTTTATTATGCATTTTCGGCCGGTGCGACTTATACTACGGAGCGACTTATAGTCCGAAAAATACGGTAGTGTTCCGGGTGTAAGGCAGGGGCGTCAAACTCATTTCAGATCGGGGGCCACATGGAGAAAAGTCTACTGCAAAGTGGGCCGGACTGGTAAAATCGCGGCACGATAACTTAAAAATAAAGACAACTTCAGATTGTTTTCTTTGTTTAAAAATAGAACAAGCACATTCTGAAAATGTACAAATCATAATGTTGTTGGTTTTTTTGTTACACTTACATGTTGCGGTTAATAGTATTCTATCTTTATTTGTCGTTATTTATATTTTCTGAATAAATTATGTGATAATGTTCATCAGTCAACTCATTGGTGTTGATTTCCAATCTATTAAGATAAAAAAAAAATCAAAATCAAATTACAGGATGTTATTTATGTAGTTTGCTAATTTTCCTCGATTTGTACACTAACATGTGTTTTTTTTTTTTACATATGTCGTATAATCTACAAAGATTCAAAGAATTGCTATTGCGACATCTAGTGGACACATTTAGAACAGCAGTTTCTTTCCTTCAAAAATTTCGGCTCATTTTTATACTTAACAAACTCATCCTGCATGCCGGATAAAACCTGTTTGCGGGCCTGATCCGGCCCTCGGCCCGTGCGTTTGACACCTCTGGTCTAAGGTTTGGACAAAATAACTCATTATATCATTCCCTTTCAAGTGAAGTTGTGAGGGTATCACACTTGCGATTGGCACTGTGACATCTGAGCAGTGATTAATTTGCTACCTTTTATCATATAAAGTAGGTCATGCAACATTGCAGTTACCTGGAGGAACATATATCCAGAAAAACCCAATGACATTAGCATTTATTATGATGTCATGTTGACACAACATCATAGTAAATGGTATTGTCATTGTTTAATATGTTGTAGTGTAAACCATGTACAGTCGTGGTCAAAAGTTTACATACACTTGTAAAGAACATAATGTCATGGCTGTATTGAGTTTCCAATCATTTCTACAACTCTTATTCAATCAATTAATCAATCAATTCCTTTATTGTCATTGTCATAATAACACTTAAGTCATACATGTCAACGAGATTTTGTTTGAGCTTTGTCCAGCGGCATAGAAACTGCATTGATGTGCAGGTTGACAATAGTTTACATTTTAGCATTGTCAGGAAGATCGCGATAATAGGGACGTGGGGGTGGGAACAGTCAGATATCTGATGGGTGTTACGTTGTTGTTGCAGCAATGCAATGTCCAGAGCACAATTATTGAGGTGGTGAAGAGTGAGGTAATAAGATGGTCCGGGGCAGCAAAGGGGCAGGCTGTTCATTTAGCAGTCTCACAGCCTGAGGATACAGACTGTGAGACATTCTGGTGGTCCTGGCGCGAATCGATCTATACCTCCTTCCAGAGGGTAGCAGGTTGAAGAGGCCATGTGCTGGGTGGTATCTGTCCTTCAGGATGTTGTGTACTCGCTTTAGGCAGCCAGTTGTGTACATGGCACTCATCTCTGGGAGTATCGTCCTTATTGTTTTGTGATAGAGTGATTGGAGCACATACTTGTTGGTCACAAAAAACATTCATGAAGTTTGGTTCTTTTATGAATTTATTATGGGTCTACTGAAAATGTGACCAAAACTGCTGGGTCAAAAGTATACATACAGCAATGCTAATATTTGGTTACATGTCCTTTGGCAAGTTTCACTGCAATAAGGCGCTTTTGGTAGCCATCCACAAGCTTCTGGCAAGCGTCTGGTTCAATTTTTGACCACTCCTCTTGACAAAATTGGTGCAGTTCAGCTAAATTTGCTGGTTTTCTGACATGGACTTGTTTCTTCAGCATTGTCCACACGTTTAAGTCAGGACTTTGGGAAGGCCATCCTAAAACCTTAAATCTAGCCTGATTTAGCTATTCCTAAAAAATAAATAAATATAAATTATATATATGTATGAGGTAGAACCCCTCAACTTGGTCAATTGAAAAGTAGCTCGCCTGCAGAACAAGTATGGGCACTCTTGGTATAAAGTGATCAATCCAAAAGGAGGGAGTTGCAGAAGTTGTGTACTCAATTGCCAAAAGGGAGCACAAACACAGTCTGCGTGCGAGCGTAGGCCTAAGTAGAATGTGTTTTTTATGGGTGAGTATTTTGGAACTGTTTTGATGCCGTACAAGACCCACAAACAAGCCTCAAGGGAAGGTGGCTGCAAATTAGGCAGACACAACTCAGACTTTGGACTGTAAACTACTTGGAAAGTCATCAATTTTTTATGTCAAATGTTCAAACACTTTTAAAGCCTTCAAAAAAGACATTCTAATGTTTGGGTATAATTTTTAAACTGGAGTTTACTTTACAATCACATGTTTTGTTTCTAATCCATTGAGGTGGTATTGAAAGAAACAATTAGTGTTACCATATCTGACTTACTGTGTAGAAATATGGGGAAACAACTACAAATGTGCGCTTCATTCACTAATCCATCCATCCATCTTCTTCCGCTTATCCGAGGTCGGGTCGCGGGGGCAGCAGCCTAAGCAGGGAAGCCCAGACTTCCCTCTCCCCAGCCACTTCGTCCAGCTCCTCCCGGGGGATCCCGAGGCGTTCCCAGGCCAGCCGGGAGACATAGTCTTCCCAACGTGTCCTGGGTCTTCCTCGTGGCCTCCTACCGGTCGGACGTGCCCTAAACACCTCCCAAGGGAGGCGCTCGGGTGGCATCCTGACCAGATGCCCGAACCACCTCATCTGGCTCCTCTCGATGTGGAGGAGCAGCGGCTTTACTTTGAGCTCCCCCCGGATGACAGAGCTTCTCACCCTATCTCTAAGGGAGAGCCCCGCCACCCGGCGGAGGAAACTCATTTCGGCCGCTTGTACCCGTGATCTTGTCCTTTCGGTCAGAACCCAAAGCTCATGACCATAGGTGAGGATGGGAACGTAGATCGACCGGTAAATTGAGAGCTTTGCCTTCCGGCTCAGCTCCTTCTTCACCACAACGGATCGATACATCGTCCGCATTACTGAAGACGCCGCACCGATCCGCCTGTCGATCTCACGATCCACTCTTCCCTCACTCGTGAACAAGACTCCGAGGTACTTGAACTCCTCCACTTGGGGCAAGATCTCCTCCCCAACCCGGAGATGGCACTCCACCCTTTTCCGGGCGAGAACCATGGACTCGGACTTGGAGGTGCTGATTCTCATCCCAGTCGCTTCACACTCAGCTGCGAACCGATCCAGTGAGAGCTGAAGATCCTGGCTAGATGAAGCCATCAGGACCACATCATCTGCAAAAAGCAGAGACCTAATCCCGCAGCCACCAAACCGAATCCCCTCAACGCCTTGACTGCGCCTAGAAATTCTGTCCATAAAAGTTATGAACAGAATCGGTGACAAAGGGCAGCCTTGGCGGAGTCCAACCCTCACCGGAAACGTGTCCGACTTACTGCCGGCAATGCGAACCAAGCTCTGACACAGATCATACAGGGTGCGGACCGCCACAATCAGACAGTCCGAAAGCCCATACTCTCTGAGCACTCCCCACAGGACTTCCCGAGGGACACGGTCGAATGCCTTCTCCAAGTCCACAAAGCACATGTAGACTGGTTGGGCAAACTCCCATGCACCCTCAAGGACCCTGCCGAGAGTATAGAGCTGGTCCACAGTTCCACGACCAGGACGAAAACCACACTGTTCCTCCTGAATCCGAGGTTCGACTATCCGGCGTAGCCTCCTCTCCAGTACACCTGAATAGACCTTACCGGGAAGGCTGAGGAGTGTGATCCCACGATAGTTAGAACACACCCTCCGGTTCCCCTTTTTAAAGAGAGGAACCACCACCCCGATCTGCCAATCCAGAGGTACTGCCCCCGATGTCCACGCGATGCTGCAGAGTCTTGTCAACCAAGACAGCCCCACAGCATCCAGAGCCTTAAGGAAATCCGGGCGGATCTCATCCACCCCCGGGGCCTTGCCACCGAGGAGCTTTTTAACTACCTCAGCAACCTCAGCCCCAGAAATAGGAGAGCCCACCACAGATACCCCAGGCACTGCTTCCTCATAGGAAGACGTGTTGGTGGGATTGAGGAGGTCTTCGAAGTATTCCCCCCACCGATCCACAACTTCCGCAGTCGAGGTCAGCAGAACACCATCCGCACCATACACGGTGTTGGTAGTGCACTGCTTCCCCTTCCTGAGGCGGCGGATGGTGGTCCAGAATCGCTTCGAAGCCGTCCGGAAGTCGTTTTCCATGGCTTCCCCGAACTCCTCCCATGTCCGAGTTTTTGCCTCCGCGACCGCTGAAGCCGCACACCGCTTGGCCTGTCGGTACCTGTCCGCTGCCTCAGGAGTCCCATGAGCCAAAAGAACCCGATAGGACTCCTTCTTCAGCTTGACGGCATCCCTCACCGCCGGTTCATTCACTAACTGTGTTACAAAAAAGATCAATTAGAATAAAAGATAATGTTGGATATAGAGAACATACAAACCTTTTATTTATTAAATCACAATTATTGAAATTCAACAATTTGGTGCATTTGCAAACAGCTAAAATTATGTATAAAGCAAACTATAACCTGCTACCCAAGAATATACAACAATTCTTCTCAACAAAAGAGGAGAAATATAACCCTTACAAGAAAATCTAATTTAAAGCATTTGTATATCGGTATGTGGAATTAAATTATGGAATGGATTAACCAAAGAAATCATACAAAGCACCAATATCATTCAGTTTAAGACTGTTCAAACTACAAGTGTTCACAAAGTACACAAAACAAGAATTATGAGGAACATCTTGAACCCTTTTTTTATTTTTTATTTTTTTATTGAGACAAGAATTATTTATATATTTAATACGTGTTTGCTTACTATGTTATATATTTTATTCATTATTTATTTACTCACTGTTCTGTTACAGAGAACAAGCAAATTGGACAAAATTGCTATGGCATGAAAAGGGGTAGGATTAAATAAGCTTTGCTTCTTCCTACTTCTTTTCGGACATGCTGTAATGAAACAACTGGAAATGTGTGATGCATTACATTGTATCGTATGCATGTTCGAAATAAACTGAACTGAAAATTATGTTAGTAACTCTACTCCTGCTCAAAAAGGTTCATTATGTCTTCTTATTCATATACTTTTTCACATTTTCTTGTAAACAATATAAACACAACAGTTAAACTTCACAATTACATCTAAAAAACAAAATAGAAGAGGACAAGAAATGCAATGTAATTTTATGCCACGTAATCATGCAAAAAAAATCATACATCGGAGAAACAGGGAGGACATTCAACACAAGGAAGAAAGAAGTTTAGTTTAGTTTACTTTATTATTTCTATCTCAGCTGCAGTCGGGCGGTAGGCGGGGTACACCCTGGACAAGTCGCCACCTCATCACAAATCCAACACAGACAGACAACATTCACACTCACATTCTCACACTAGGGCCAATTTAGTGTTGCCAATCAACCTATCCCCAGGTGCATGTCTTTGGGGGTGGGAGGAAGCCTGAGTACCCGGAGGGAACCCACACAGTCACGGGGAGAACATGCAAACTCCACACAGAAAGATCCCGAGTGCAGGATCAAACCTTGGACCTTCGTATTGTGCGCCAGACACACTAACCCCTCTTTCACCGTGCTGCCCGCATTTAGTTGTATTCAGTGTTAAAAAATATGATGTGGCTCTCACGGAAATACATTTTAAAATATTTGGCTTTCATGGCTCTCTCAGCCAAAAAGGTTCCCGACCCCTGCTTTAAGGCATCATCCACCGTGAGAATACTGTGCTTTTATGAGAATGCTGTGCTTTTATTTTCATGGAAACCTGGCTTTCAGACAACATCCCAGACTCTACTATCCAGCTAGCAACGCACTCAGTCTACCGTGGAGACCGGACAAAGACCTCAAGAAAGGCGAGAGGCGGCGGCGTCTGTGTTTACGTGAGTAACCGCTGGTGCTGGGACGCACAGGTGGTTGAAAGACACTGCTCGGACAACATTGAGGTTTTGATGGTGAAATGCAGACCTTTTTATCTGCCAAGGGAGTTTAGTGCAGTGTTTATACCGTCTGTTTACATCCCCCCACGGGCGGATTCCACTACAGCGCTAAAGCTGCTGCATGACGTCATCAGTAAACAAGATACCGCACACCCCGATGCTGTGTTCACGGTAGCTGTGGATTTTAACCACCGCAACCTAAAGACTGTCCTCACGAAATATAGGGAAAAAAACATTTTGGACCAAGTATATTGCAACGTGAGGGGAGCCTACAAGGCTGTACCCAGACCACACTTTGGACTATCTGATCACATCTCAGCTTTTCTATATCCAGCGTACAGACAGCGCCTCAAGCAAGCCCCCCCAGTGAGAAAAACTGTTAAAGTGTGGAATGAAGACACTGAACTAGTGCTTCAGGACTGCTTTGGGAGTACAAACTGGGACATGTTCAAAACTGCTGCTCAGAGGGATGACGGTACTGTGGACATAGAGGAATATGCTTCCAGTGTAACTGGCTACATCAGCACATGTGTGGAAAACATTGTGCCCACAAAACAATACAAAATATACCCAAACCAAAAACCCTGGATTAACTGTGATGTTCGGTCCAAGCTACATGCCCGCTCCACTGCATTTGTCTCAGGCAACGCTGAGAACTACAAGAAGGCCAGATATGACCTGCATAAATCCATCAGCGAGGCCAAGGGACAATACAGACAAAATCTGGAGGGATTCTACTCCACCGCAGATTCCCGGCGCATGTGGCAAGGCCTGCAACACATAACAGACTACAAGCAGGAGAGCAGGGGGGTCACAAACAGCCAACGCTCACTGCCAGATGAGCTGAATGAGTTCTACGCCCGCTTCGAGGTCTTCAACACCAACCAACAGAGAGGGGTTCTGACCACGGAACGCACACAGGACCCACCACTCACTGTGACAACAGCAGAGGTACGTACAGTTCTGAGGAGAACAAACCCACGGAAGGCAGCCGGCCCAGACAACATCCCTGGCCAGGCCCTCAGGGTGTGTTAATCAGAGCTGGCTGACGTACTTGCTGACATATACAAATTGTCACTAGCACAAGCTGTTGTGCCCACCTGCTTCAAGACCACCACCATCGTGCCCCTGCCAAAGAAAAACACTGTGAGCTGTCTGAAAGACTATCGCCCTGTTGCACTCACCCCAATAGTGATGAAGTGCTTCGAGAGGATAGTCATGTCACACATCAAGAAGTCCATCCCAGGCACACTGGGCCCTCTACAGTTTGCCTACCGGCAGAACCGGTCCACTGAGGATGCAGTCAACACCGTCATCCACACCACCCTCACCCACTTAGAGGGCAAGGACACCTATGCCAGGCTATTATTCATCGACTACAGCTCTGCTTTTAACACGGTCATCCCACAAAAACTCACTGCTAAACTCCTCACTGTTGGTCTCTGTGACTGGGTCCTGAACTTTCTCACAAACCGGCCCCAGTCAGCCAGAATCGGCAACCAGACATCAGGCACAAAGGTTCTAAGCATAGGGACCCCCCAAGGCTGCGTGCTGAGCCCCCTATTGTACACCTTCTTCACACACGACTGTGTGGCCTCCCAGAACAACACCAGTATCATCAAGTTTGCAGATGATACTACGGTCGTCGGACTGATCACTGGGGGAGCTGAGGCAGTATACAGAAGGGAGGTAGCGGAACTGGTGGCCTGGTGTCAGGATAATAATATCTCCTTGAACACAGACAAGACCAAGGAGATGATTATTGACCCACGGAGAAGGAGTACCCACTACACACCTCTGTACATAGGGGGGACAAAGGTGGACAGGGTGAAAACCTTTAAATTCCTCGGGACCCACATCAGCGAGGACCTCACCTGGGACCACAACACCCAACAAACAATAAAGAAAGCCCAGCAGCGACTGTACTTCATAAGAAGGCTGAGAAAATTTGGCATGCCACCCAAAATTCTCAGCACCTTTATGGAAGTACGGTTGAGAGTGTCCTTACCAGCTCAATCACGGTCTGGTATGGAAACTGCACTGCTAAGGACAGGAAGGCACTCCAGCGAGTGATTAAAACTGCTCAGTACATATCAGGAGCAGCCTTCCCCTCACTACAGGACATGTACTCTACCAGGGCCACCAGGAGAGCACACAACATCATAAAGGACAGTACACACCCCCAGCACAGTCTCTTCAGCCTCCTACCATCAGGCAGACGATACAGGAGCCTGAAATCCAGGACTACGAGACTGACAAACAGTTTCTACCTACAGGCCATCAGGCTTGTGAATGCTATCTTGTGAATGCTAGCTCCTCCCCCCCCGTTTTACTTTTGTCTTTTTGAACAAAAGACAGCTACCATGACCACCCCCGAACTGTGAACCATCACTGTAGACACTTTTCACCTTTGATCACTAAAGACACTTTAACTGCTGCTGTGACCAAATGTCACCTCCATATTTATACTGTTGACTGTCAATCAGAATGTGCAATAATGTTCTGTTACTTACTGTGCCTTGTATATACATTTTTAATCTTATTTTTTTATTTTTAGCTAAGTACCATGTGACTTGTTGAAGGGTGGACTAGCAAAGTAAGATCGTCATTGTACGGCAAACTGTCTGTTTAACTGTGCATGTGACAATAAACAATCTTGAATCTTGAATCATCCAAGAACATCAGAAAGAATGCGAAAAAGAGACAACTGGATGGTTTACAAGAAGCCTAAAACTAAAATCTGAACAGGAAATCTTAATGTAGAGGTTGCCCTCCTGTGGGTTCTCCTGACACAAAGATTCTTCTTGTGAGCCCGGCAGTCTGCGGTAACAGTCTTTTATTGTCATGCAGGGATTGCTTTCCAGCAATATATTTTCGGACTTTTCAGTCCAGCGTGTCTCAGTTCGCGTGTCTGTCTCGGGCTCCAACTCCCACCATCATGTCTCGTGCCGGCTGCTGCTAATAAAGGCGACAGGTGATTAGGTAGTTATTTGTTAAGGTTTAAGAAAACCTTGAAAGGTGAAATAATTGAAAATTATTAAATGAAGAAACAATTTCTTTCATCCCATTGATTTTTTTGTATTATTTTTTTAAAGTTGATGTTCCAGGCTATCTTATTTTCAGTGGAGGTATAGTTTAGGCAAATATAAGCTTTGCCTTCCTTTCCCGGACATTCTTTTTATTTTATTTTATTTTTGTGTGTAAATGTGTATGATTGTTAAATATGTATAATCTGTACTGTTAAACTGGTCACACAAAATGGTTGATGGTTGATTATATGACCGAAATAAACTTATTTCATTCATTCATTCATAACAAGGCCCACTGGGCCATCTACTCACCTGTCGCTGTCTTCGAGGCCGGTCCTTGCACACCCTGTTCCGTGGCAGGCCTGCAGGCCACGCCCCCCTCCACACTTAAAATCAGCCATATCAGATCATTGCAAAATAAATACCCACATCATGGACTGGGACAACGGCAAAATCCTACGGACAGAAAGTAACAAATTCAAACAATGGATTAAGGAGGCGATCGAACTAAGGAAGCGGCCCAAGGAAACCATCAATCGGGATGAGGAAGCATACCTGGGACTCCCTCCTCCATTAATCATTAGGCGGCGGGGGAGGGGAAAGCCAACCAGGTAGACTTTACGCCTATAAGAATAGCTGAAAGGCAACACGTCACAGTGGTCAGGTGACCCTTCTGAAGAAGACTGCAGACGACGGTCGATACATGTCAGGTAAAGATTCCATCTAATATACCAAAAATATGGTCTGATTAGGAAAATGTGGAAAAGTATTAAAAAAAAAAACTCTACCCCTGTCTAAATACTCTTTAATTAACTTCAACTCGAACATGGACTGCATTTTAAATGAGTTTGACACCCCTAAGCTACCGGCCACAGGTGACGGGAACCTCTCATGTGATTACTGGGTTCTTTAAGACAATGTGTCATATGCACAAGGCAGAAGGCAAAACAAACAAACATAAATCTTTCAATTGTAATCTTTTTTTTTTTTCAAACAGTAAAACAGAGCAAGCCTTCACTTGCCATGTTTTGATGTGACTGGTGTATAAACGAATACCACTGGAGCGGTTAAACGTGTTGCTTTCCTAGTCTCGGCTCACAGATCGAGGAACATGAGAAGGGGCCCCAGGAGGTGGTTTCACATATCAGCGTGATTTATGGTCTACCATAACAAATCAACAAGTTTAACTTTAATTGTTTTCTTTGCGATGGGAGGTGGGCTAGTTAATACGGAGCAGTGATTGATGGCACAGGGCACCGCGTTTGGCTCGGCACTTTGTCTTTCGCACTGCAGCCCAGGAATTGGAGAAATTGATAGAAGCAATTAATTTGAAGGATTTTTTATTTAGGAAATATATGGGCTCTCAAAATATCCTGCAAATTATAACACTCATGTGTCAATTGACCATCAGTCCTTTTCGCTTCTGGGGTTTTATATCCAGGAAATTGAAATAAACACCAAGTCATTTCAGGTACTAACTTTACTTCTTTTCTCTAATACAGGGGTGTCAAACGTCCGGCCCGCGTGATGAGTTTACCAAGTAAGAAAATTAGCTGCCTTTTTTTTTTTAATGAAAGTGTCCACTGGATGTCACAATAGCAATTCTGTTTGGCAAGCATTGATTGATTGATTGATTGAAACTTTTATTAGTAGATTGCACAGTGAAGTACATATTCCGTACAATTGACCACTAATTGGTAATACCCGAATAAGTTTTTCAACTTGTTTAAGTCGGGGTCCACTTAAATTGATTCATGATACCGATATATACTATTTTCATAATACAGTCATCACACAAGTTAATCATCACAGTATATAAATTGAATTATTTACATTATTTACAATACGGGGTGTGGGATATGGAGGGGGGGGGGGTTAAGTTTGGTTGGTATCAACACTTCAGTCATCAACAATTGCATCATCAGAGAAATTGACATTGGAACAGTGTAGAACTGACTTGGTACATATGTACAGCAAGTATTGGACACAGAAAGAGAGATCAGAAATTATAAGAAAAAGTGACTACATTTGATTGTTTACAATTCGAAGAGGTATGATGAGGAAGGGAGGGTGTTAGTTTCGGGTTGAAGTTGCCTGGAGGTGTTCTTTTAGTGCGGTTTTGAAGGAGGATAGAGATGCCCTTTCTTTTACACCTGTTGGGAGCGCATTCCACATTGATGTGGCATAGAAAGAGAATGAGTTAAGACCTTTGTTAGATCGGAATCCGGGTTTAACGTGGTTAGTGGAGCTCCCCCTGGTGTTGTGGTTATGGCGGTCATTTACGTTAAGGAAGTAATTTTAGTATTTCGGTATCAGGGAGGTGTAGCGGATTTTATAGACAAGGCTCAGTGCAAGTTGTTTTACTCTGTCCTCCACCCTAAGCCAGCCCACTTTGGAGAAGTGGGTAGGAGTGAGGTGTGATCTGGGGTGGAGGTCTAGAAGTAATCTGATTAGCTTGTTCTGGGATGTTTGGAGTCTAGATTTGAGGGTTTCGGAGGTGCTAGGGTACCAGGAGGTGCATGCGTAATCGAAAAAGGGTTGAATGAGAGTTTCCGCCAGAATCTTCATGGTGCTTTTGTTGACCAGAGAGGAGATTCTATAGAGAAATCTCTTTTGTTGGTTGACCTTTTTGATTACCTTGGTTGCCATTTTATCGCAGGAAAGATTAGCCTCTAGAATGGAACCTAGGTAGGTGACCTCATCCTTCCTGGCGATAACAATGTCACCCACTTTTATAGGGAAGTCACTGACTTTCTTAAGGTTGATGTGGGACCCAAACAGGATGGATTCCGTTTTACCTAAGTGTATGGATAGCTTGTTGTCAGCGAGCCAGGTGCAAATTCTACAGAGTTCAGCACTGAGGATTTTCTCTACCTGTGACTTGTCCTTGCCGGATACCAGAAGGGCCGAGTCATCCGCAAACAAAAACATTTCACAGCCGCATGCTGATGACATGTCGTTTATGTATATTAGGAACAGTAAAGCAAACGGTTTATACCGAGGCCAAGCAGGAGGTACACAGTAAAGGGTGACTGGCTCCTCCTCCTCGACCCACATCAAACTTAAAACCTGACGTTTTATGTCTTCTGCGTTGAACACATCGTTATTTGGCACCCTTACTCCCCCAAAATGTCTCTGTCAAACATGAGAAATGTGAAATTAACCCTTTTGAATAGTTTTTTCCGCTGTTTCTTACACTTTGTTGAGTTAGCACTGGATTGATACGTGGACATGACAAAGGACGTATTTGATACCTCGAAGAGTTTGCATGTTATGTTTTTTAGTTCAATCCCAGAAACACTGTGACTTAAAGTTTAATCCTGGCTTTGTAGATACACTGAAACAAAGTCTAAGCGCGTTGTGTTTTTGAAGCTGCACCAATTTCCTCAGAATTTTCAACAAACTTGAAGTGTTTTTGTCAAGAGGATTATTTGTGATTAGTACGTTTTCAGAATGTACTTGTTCTATTTTTGGTCAAAGAAAGCAACTTTATTAAGTTATTATTTAAATTATCATGCCATGATTTTACCGTTACGGCCCATTTGGGCAGGGCCGGCCCGTGGCATAGGCCGTATAGGCAAATGCTAAGGGCGCCGTCCATCAGGGGGCGCCATGCCAGTGCCACAAATGTTGGAGAAAAAAAAAAAAAAAAAGTTGTTACTATTATTTCTAAATACAAAAAATAATCTCACGTTAATTAAAATGCAAAGTAAAGCCTATTTAATAGAAATATTATTTGTTACAACATTACGCCCCCCCTCCTCCCCCCGCACGGTGCGCCCCCTCCCTTCCCGTATCATGACTCTTTTTGGACGTCACCACATCAAAAAATCAACACAAGATGTCAAAACGGCCAAAACTGTCAGGTGCCCAGGGAAGAAAAAAGAGAAAGGAAGAAGAGGAGAAACGAGAAAAGACAGAGGTAGCAGGTAGGTAACGTTAGCCTACATGAAATTATTTGTCTGTTACAGAATGTGATAGTAACCTGGCTTTTTAGCATTAAGCTAATGTTACATGACTCGGCAATTGCTAATCAATAAATAGCTAGTTCTGTTTTAACGTCGGGTTAATATTGTGGAGGGGGCTAAATTGTTATGGAAAATAATAATGTAACGTTAGGTAATTACAGTACTCCCACCTTACATTCCTCAGGGACATTTGTATTAGATCTTTTAAGCAGGTGTTTTTTGTTTACATTATTGCCTTCTGGTTAGCTAATGTTTGCCCTGCAGGTAATCGTCACTTTTCCACCCCTTTATATATTAGGTATAGTTGTAAGTAAAAAAAAAAGGTCAAAGACAAAGCTATTCGGGTTCTTGTGAGTATATAAATGATAAATGGGTTGTACTTGTATAGCGCTTTTCTACCTTCAAGGTACTCAAAGCGCTTTGACACTACTTCCACATTTACCCATTCACACACACATTCACACACTGATGGAGGGAGCTGCCATGCAAGGCGCTAACCAGCACCCATCAGGAGCAAGGGTGAAGTGTCTTGCTCAGGACACAACGGACATGACGAGGTTGGTACTAGGTGGGGATTGAACCAGGGACCCACTCTTCCACTGCGCCACGCCGTCCCTAATATACACTTCACTGCCGATGTGGGGGGGGGCGCCACCTAAAATCTTGCCTAGGGCGCCAGATTGATTAGGGCCGGGCCTGCATTTGGGAATAGATTTTCCTCCATGCGGCTAAAATGAGTTTGACACCCCAGCTCTAATACAAGTTGAATATTGCACATTATTATTATTTAATTGTTTTGTGCGGGCTCTCGTCTTGGAGGGGCATTTCATATGGTTTAATAAAGTTAGACCGTGTTCAAGCTACATTAGTCCACTAAGTAATTGAGACAACCATTTAATTAAATGCTTTGCTGATGATGCCTCTCTTGGAATTGTGGCCATTAACCATTAATCAGCGGTGCACACCTAATTTACAGGGACAACAGTGAAGGAATGGGCCTGCACAGGAGAGGAAATGGCCACGGTGTTACATTGAATCACCATTAGTAATTAGTGAAGCAAGTGGCACCAGCCGCACCGAGCGTATTTGTGATTACAGTAAATCACTGTTGAAAATAACAGTGGTTACAGTGGCTCTCCCAGCTGATAGATCAGAGCACCGAGCAGTAAACAGGCTCTTCATGATCATTTCAGCCAAGTTAAGACACCTCTGGGTGCTTCACACGGTTACATACACCTTGTCACCAGGAGCTCAAGGGCATGCTACAGTTGGTCTTTGCTTTTTTGTGTTTGTTTCTGCCTGCTGGCGTTTGGTGTGATGTTGTGTCGGTGTGGTTTAGCCCTCTTGGTAAATGAACAAATACAAAAACAGAGGGGAACAAAATCTAACATTGGATTTTATGTAAAAACAAAAGTGGTTATTTTTCAGTAAGTCAAAAATAACGTAGAATGTGAGAACTGGAGTGTAGTACTTGGCTGCAACCAACAGAGGTGCCGTCTAAACTGCAAAACCCAAAACCAGTGAAGTTGGCACGTTGTGTAAATCGTAAATAAACACAGAATACAATGATTTGCAAATCGTTTTCAACCTACATTCAATTGAGTAGACTGCAAATACAAGATACTTAACGTTCAAACTGGAAAACAAAATGTTTTGCAAACATTAGCTCATTTTGAATTTGATGCCTGCAACATGTTTCAAAAAAGCTTGCACAAGTGGCAATGCTCATCAAACACTTATTTGGACCATCCCGCAAGTGAACAGGCTAATTGGGAACAGGTGGGTGCCATGATTGGGTATAAAAGCAGCTTCCATGACATTCTCAGTCATTCACAAACAAGGATGGGGCAAGAGTCACGACTTTGTGAACAAATGCATGAGCAAATTGTCGAACAGTTTAAGAAAAACATTTCTTAACGAGCTATTGCAAGGAATTTAGGGATTTCACCATATACGGTCCGTAATATCATCAAAAGGTTCAGAAAATCTGGAGAAATCACTGCACGTAAGCGATGAAATTACGGACCTTAAATCCCTCAGGCGGTACTGCATCAAAAAGTGACATCGGTGTGTAAAGGATATCACCACATGGGCTCAGGAACACTTCAGAAAACCACTGTCAGTAACTGAAATTCGTCGCTACATCTGTAAGTGCAAGTTAAAACTCTACTATGCAAAGCGAAAGCCATTTATCAACAACACCCAGAAACGCCGTCGGTTTCGCTGGGCCCGAGCTCATCTAAGATGGACTGATGCAAAGTGGAAAAGTGTTCTGTGGTCTGACGAGTCCACATTTCAAATTGTTTTTGGCAACTGTGGAGGTTGTGTCCTCCGGAACAAAGAGGAAAAGAACCGTCCGGATTGTCATAGGCGCAAAGTTGAAAAGCCAGCATCTGTGATGGTATGGAGATGTATTAGTGCCCAAGGCATGGATAACTTACACATCTTTGAAGGCACCATTATTGCTAAAAGGTACATACAGGTTCCAAGAAAGAAAGAAACGTTATCATGGACGCCCCTGCTTATTTCAGCAAGACAATGCCAAGCCACATGTTACAACAACGTGGCTTCATAGTAAAAGAATGCGGGTACTAGACTGCCCTGCCTGTAGTCCAGACCTGTCTCCCATTGAAAATGTGTGGCGCAATAAGAAGCCTAAAATACCACAACTGAGACCCCCGGACTGTTGAACAACTTAAGCTGTACATCAAGCAAGAATGGGAAAGAATTCCACCTGAAAAGCTTCAAAAATTGGTCTCCTCAGTTGCCAAATGTTTACTGAGTGTTGTTAAAAGGAAAGACCATGTAACACAGTGGTAAAAATGCCCCTGTGCCAACTTGTTTGCAATGTGTTGCTGCCATTAAATTCTAAGTTAATGAGTATTTGCAAAAAAAAAATTAAGTTTCTCAGTTCGAACATTATATATCTTGTCTTTGCAGTCTATTCAATTGAATATAAGTTGAAAAGGATTTGCAAATCATTGTATTCTGTTTTTATTTACGAATTGCGCAACGTGCCAACTTCACTGGTTTTGGGTTTTGTAGTTTGTAACATAACTTCCAAGCAAACATGCTTTGAAAAACACTTCTCGGCACCGTTGTTTCGCTCATTAAGATAACTGGCAAGGAAACAGGAGTTCAGAACATTTAGAAACATTTTCCCATTCCTGCCTCAAGATTGTGTTCGTATTGACATGCTCATATTTGTCAACAATAATTCACAAGGTGCAGCTACTTTATTTTGTTTGGTGCGGTGTGTATGTTGGATACAAACAGGGTTTGATGGGCATTAAAGGAGAACTGCACTTTTCTTGGGATTATGCCCATCGTTCACAATCATTATGAGAGACAAGACGACGTATGTATTTTTTTTTTATATGCATTGTAACTCGTAACTAAAAGTCTGATTACAATGGAGTGGATAGAACCCAATAAATAGCTATGCAAAAACCGCTACCATTACTCAATTTACACTTTGTGACCTGAATTTGTACCAAGTATTAGTGATATTGTTATTATAAGCACTAACGCAGACCAGCTATCTTTAGCGGCTATGTTGAGCTGATTTGTTCGCCTCGGTGGTCATGAAAGTTTATTGTTGCTCATAAATAATGGCTTTCACCTTGATAGTAAGGAAGAGGAAATAATCTGACAAGTTAGTCAATTTTGGCATCCAACTGATATCGAAAAATGTCACAAAAAGACTTTTAGTTCCACTCCCTTTTTTTCTTTGTGAATTTGAGTCATTCTTCATCTTGACACTGGCACATGCTGCATGATACTAAGGGTCCTCTCGTGCCGCAGACCCCGCCTCGAGAGATCTGGTTTCCAAACGGATATTACAGGTGTGTTACTCAGACTTTTCAAAAACCGAACACTATAGATGGCCGATAATATCGGACTGACGATATTATTGGCCGACAAATGCTTTAAAATGTAATATCGGAAATTATCGGTAACAGTTTCTAAATTATCGGTATCGGTTTCAAAAAGTAAAATTCATGACTTTTTAAAAAACGTCGCTGTGTACACGGACGTAGGGAGAAGTACAGAGCACCAATAAACCTTAAAGGCACTGCCTTTGCGTGCCGGCCCAGTCACATAATATCTATGGCTTTCCACATACACAACTGAATGCAAGGCATAATAGGTCAATAGCCATACAGGTCACACTGAGGGTGGCCATATAAACAACTTTAACACTGTTACAAATATGCGCCACACTGTGAACCCACACCAAACAAGAATGACAAACACATTTCGGGAGAACATCTGCACCGTAACACAATATAAACACAACAGAACAAATACCCAGAACCCCTTGCAGCACTAACTCTTCCGGGACGCTACAATATACACCCCCTGTTACCCACTACCCCCCCCCCCCCCCAAGCCCGCCCACCTCAACCTCCTCAAGCATCTCTCAGGGAGCGCATGTCCCAAATTCCAAGCTGCTGTTTTGAGGCATGTTAAAAAAAAAAATGCACTTTGTGACTTCAATAATAAATATGGCAGTGCCATGTTGGCATTTTTTTTTCCATAACTTGAGTTGGTTTATTTTGAAAAACCTTGTTACATTGTTTAATGCATTCAGCGGGGCATCACAACAAAATTAGGCATAACGATGTGTTAATTCCACGACTGTATATATCGGTATCGGTTGATATCGGAACCGGTAATTAAGAGTTGGACAATATCGGAATATCGGATATCGGCAAAAAAAACATTATCGGACATCTCTACCGAACACGATCGGTTAAGGTGTTATTTAGAGACAAATTTTTTGAGAAGTCGGGCTATCCTTTCCTGTTAGGTCACTGCGGCCTGCTGACCGCCTTCTACTTGCTGTAGCTTGTACAAAATTAAAAGCTAACGGTAATAGAGCCTTTGAGTCAATTGCTGCGAAATAGTGGAATGCACTCCCTGAGCTGAGAGCTACCTCTTATTCGGACAAAAGGCAGTTAAAAACAGCTTCCACTAATACTCCTGTAATATTCCAATATTATGACTTTATTAGGGACCGAGTCCCTTTGGGACAGAGGACCCTATTGAATTTCTAACGTTGTATTATTATACCGCCGCCTCTATGAGCTGTA
Source organism: Nerophis lumbriciformis (assembly GCF_033978685.3). NCBI lineage: Eukaryota > Metazoa > Chordata > Actinopteri > Syngnathiformes > Syngnathidae > Nerophis > Nerophis lumbriciformis. The sequence goes on along the minus strand of NC_084582.2, from coordinate 10,868,369 downwards.
ATTTGACCCCCTTAACATGCTTCAAAACTCACCAAATTGGCCACACACATCAGGACTGGCAAAAATTGCGTTTTAATCAAAAAACTAAATCCCAAAACTCAAAATTGCGCTCTAGCGCCCCCTAGGAAGAAAACACAGACAAAACTGCCTGTAACTCCCAGTAGGAATGTCGTAGAGACATAAAACAAAAACCTCTATGTAAGTCTCACTTAGACCTACATTTCATACACTGACAACCCCCAGCAAAAATCAACAGGAAGTTTGCAATTCCCCCTTCAAAACTAAATTTTTGTAAAAACAATCACCTTTTTTCAAACATTATCTCCTCTGAGCGCGTTTGTCGTGTTGGTTTCAAATTAGCACAGGAGAGAGATTGAACCCTTCTGATTAAAAGTTGATGAAAAAGTTTTAATTACTGCTCCGGTTTGGATTTTATGAGCCCTCAAAGTCGGTCCCGTCCATTGCTGCTTGCAGCTTTAATTTGCTATGTTTTTGTATCATGCTATACGCTGATGTTTGAGTACTATACTGTTTTTATTTTAACCATGTAAAGCAGTGGTCCCCAACCACCGGGCCACGCAGAGACATTAAATAATTTATAACCGACCGCATTATTTCCTACTTAACTTTCGCCAGTCCCACCAGACACACCAATAAGCTTGTTCATAGATGCATTATAAAACTCCCAGGAGGAAGTCGCCATTTGCTATATTTGTTACATCTTTGTTACATGGGACAATGCACATTAATGAACATATAAAATGTAAAGGTGCCAAATCGTAGCCAAAAGCTAGGTTCCATTTGCAGCCTGCGGCAGGTTGATGACCTAAGATCAGGGCCGATCGGGAACAAAGTGACCATAGGAGTTAATGTGCATTAGGCAGATGGAGAAGTGCTATAATAATTGTGCTGAAGGAAAAAAATGCACATCTCTTTTGGCCTAGTAAGTTAAAGTGCCGGTATTATTGCACATTGTCCCTTACGTAAATAGTTAGCAATAATGGATGTATTTACGCATGGAGAAATTGGACCAAAAAAAGGCTAACATTAGTGTATCTACGTATAAAATATTGCACAAAATATGAATACATAACTTTTACAATGGAAATAGTAAACCACAGAAATGTATTGGAACTAATGTCAAGTATTTCTAGCTTTATTATATAGCCGTGCTCTTGTCCTTGAATGTGATGTATCACCTATAACCCATCAGATACTAAAGCCAAAACAAAGCCTACTACTAGCAAAAATGAGCAAAAAACAAAAGTCTATAGAGAGCTTTTTTGCAAAGAGAAAAGGCCAGGGGCTCCCACTAATTGAATGTTATGGAGAGTTTTTTTATGTATAAATTTTTCATGCACTTATTTGCTATATCTATAGTATATGCCAGTCCATGAAAATAATGCCTACATTAAACAGGTCCCTGGTGCAAAAAAGGTTGGGGAGCCCTGATGTAAAGCACTTGTTTTTGATGAAATTTCAACTACAATGAGGGGTATAATCTCAGCACTGTCCTGTTACCTAAATATTTTGTTGATGTTGTTTATTTTCTTGTGTTTTGTGTAAACATGCTACGAGCATACATACCATGAAGCTATAATTCATGTATTTGCTCATTTATCCGTCATGATCCCACACGACAGCTTGGACTTTATTATTCGTTTCTTGTATTTTGCAATATTTTCTGTGTAGCGCTACTTGTTTGTCACCACTTCCCCTCTGGTCTGAGCACTGTTTTCCTCACCTGTTGTCCTGATTAGCAATCAGGCGACACAGCTGCACTGCAAAAGAACTGTTGAAATATGAGAAAAAGTCTAGATTTGAGGAAAAAAATACTAAAAACTAGTGAAATTAACTAGCTGCATGGACATATATTTTTATTTGATAAGACATTCTAAATTAAGATTTATCTGTTTATCTAGAAATTAGCAGGCCTTTTAAAACAAGCATTAATCAAATGGCAATATTTAGATTAAGCATCCACAAAACGTTGCAGAATCTTTAAACCAGATTTTTTTTAAATAAAATAATAACATATAATTTATTTGAATTAATTTAAATTTTAACATTTTTTAACTAGAATAGTAAAACAAAATATTCATGCTAAAAATTAAGATTTGTCCATTAAAATAAATTGAAAATAACTCCTAAAACTAGGGACATTTCTAGAAATACATTTTTAGATCTTGGCAAGTGGCAAATAGCTTTCATTGTGTCCTTGGTTGTCAATTAGGATTTTTCTTATGCTCATTGGGACTTTTGTGCCATTAACTGTATTGTTTTTTGTTAGTCTGTACTTAGTGGTTCAGAGTAATTCTAGTCGCAGTATTTTCTGAGAAAGGTTGGTAAATCATACTTAAGATGTTCCGTTTTTATCTCATGATTATATTTTTCATTGTCATTCTTCCAAGACTGAGACAGTGATGTGTTGTGTTGTCATTTTCAGCACCTGCACACTATTTTTGTGTAGTTAACTTATTTTGTTTTGAAATCTCACTTGTGTTATTTCAAGGTTGGTCAACTCTATTTTCCCCCAAAATTACAATGATGTATTTTATTTTATTTTTTCATATATTCGATGTTCATGATGAGCGCCACAGGTGTCTAAACTTGTTTTCATTATTCCATTTTTTATAAGTTATTCTTGCATTCAAAAATCATTGAAGCTCATTTATGCAAATGCAATGCAAAAAAAGGAATATTGGTCTTGAACCCAGAGGGAATGAACAAGACTTTTCTTACTTTTAGGGAGAGAATACCTCCGAACCCGTATCCCCAGGTTGTAAAATGCATACATAAAATCATTTCTGCAGCAGAAACCAATTACTCCTCCCTCGGCCATTTTTCTGCACAACTCTTTTATTGATCTGCTGATAATTACCTCAGTCACATCATAAAGCACCTGGAACAGATTGGGGGTTCAAACGATCGATTAGCCCCAAGCAACCTTTTGCCATTCATTGTATTGCCACCATACATTATTCGATGAGATCAGCTTTGTTGGACTTTTCCTTGCATTTCCCTCAGCACCTGTGCAGGGATACACTGACAAAGGGCTGTGGCGGTCGAAAACACTACTAAAGAAGTCATGTGTCATTTAGTTTCTCACTTAAAGGGCCCGTAGCTTCCAGATGACCGGAATTTCACTAACAAGTTCTATTTATGTATTTTTTTTGTTCCTAAAAATGAATCTGGCAGCCTTTTCCCATAATATCAATTCAGTTTTAAGTAATGAGTAGGTAGGTAACTGTTCTTTGAACACCGCCTTTCAATCGCCAGACTCGATATGCAGCCCCCTCTTGGTCTGAAGTTATCGACCAAACTGGAGCCCATTTCAGACTTCGGAATGCAAAAGTGATAGCTCTATCCTGGAGGAGAGATTCCATGTCTATCTTCACGCCAACAATTAAGGTTCAACCTACAGAGGTTGTTTTCCGGTCACTTATACATGAACATTTCCTTACATGGTCAGGGTGTGCTGTCCTGACTTAGCACACACCCAGAGACAGAAAGAAGGAATATAAAAACTGATGGTTTTGTCATGATCCGTGGTCTGGATCATGTTTTTGTGTTTTCTGTTAGTTTTGGACTCCTTAGTTCCTGTTTGTGCACCTCCCTGAGTTTGTTTTGCTTGCCATGGTTGCTAATTATGTTCACCTGTCTCTGATTAGTGAAGTGAAGTGAATTATATTTATATAGCGCTTTTCTCTAGTGACTCAAAGCGCTTTACACAGTGAAACCCAATATCTAAGTTACATTTAAACCAGTGTGGGTGGCACTGGGAACAGGTGGGTAAAGTGTCTTGCCCAAGGACACAACAGCAGTGACTAGGATGGCGGAAGTGGGGATCGAACCTGCAACCCTCAAGTTGCTGGCACGGCCACTCTACCAACCGAGCTATACTGCCCCAGTATAGCAGTAGATAAGTGTTCGGCCGCTCACCTGCTACCCGAGCACTAATCAGAGGCATTATTTAAGCCTGCCATTGCCGGTCAGTCGGCCTGGCGTCATTGTTTCATGCAATGCCATAGTTTATGCTGTTTGTTCGCTTCATGAGTTTTATTTGCTTCATGCAACCCTGCTACGTGAGTTGTTTGTTTCATGCCAAAGTTACGTGTTTACTTCTTGTCCATAACCCATGCTAATAGTAGCATTAGCTTCGAGTGCGACTTGTTTTCTGTTTTTTCGTACTACTTTGATATTTTGTGGAATAAATTATGTTCCAACCTGCATGCGTGGTCCGTCTGCATTTCGGGAGAACAAACACCCCAGCAAGCTGCGACCCAAACGTGACAGGTTTGGCTTCTCCAGGTTAGGAGTGTCTCATTTTCTTGACCTGACCTCCTCCAGGAACTGCAGTCCTGTATAATGGCGCTAGCTTGTAATAAAGCAACTTGTGGTTCAGAAAAGCGTCTCCGACGTCTCTTTCATACTTGCCAACCCTCCCGGATTTTCCGGGAGATTCCCGAAATTCAGGGCCTCTCCCGAAAACCTCCCGGGACAAATTTTCTCCCGAAAATCTCCCGAAATTCAGGCGGAGCTGAGGCCACGCCCCTTCGAGCCCTGTGCGACCTGAGTGACGTGTCGACAGCCTGTTTTCACGTCCGCTTTCCCATAATATAAACAGCATGCCTGCCCAATCACGTTATGACTGTAGAATGATCGAGGGCGAGTTCTTGGTTTCTTATGTGGGTTTATTGTTAGGCAGTTTCATTAACGTCCTCCCAGCGCGGCAACAACACACAACAACAGCAGTCACGTTTTCGTCTGCCGTAAACAGCAATGTTGTGACACTCTTAAACAGGACAATACTGCCATCTTCTGTACATGCATATGTGACAATAACATCTACGGCTTTTATAGAGGCCAGTGCACAACTGCGCACACAAGGAGAAGAAGCAGAATGCATCATCAGAGAGGGTGTTCAGCATGGTTAGAAAAATAGTGACAGAGAATAGAACAAGGATGGACAATTCAACCCTTAACTCAACAATGAGTAGATGAGTGTTATGTGTGTGTATATGTGTAAATAAATGAACATTGAAATTCAAGTATTTCTTTTATTTATATATATATATATATATATATATATATATATATATATATATATATATATATATATATATATTTGCAAGCAGTAATCAATAGAATACAATTATTGTAGCACTCAGAATAAAATTCTATGTAACAAAGTAAAAGTAACGTTTCTTCTATACAAAAATACTCAAGTAAAAGTAAAGTAAAAGTATGAAAAGTACAATTTATCCAAAAGAGTTACCATATTTTCCAGATTATAGAGCGCACCGGTATCGACTAAATTTTAGAAAAACATTTTTCCCATATATTAGTCGCACTGGACTATAAGCCGCATATGTATACGTTTTGAAATGCGTTATTTACACATCATTTGCAAATTTTTATTTACATACCCTAATTTTTTCCAAATGGTGTCTGTAACATAGCAGTAAAACGGCTGATCAAACAAAACATATGTCATTGTCATGAATAATGTAAACTCACTACACCGGTATGTTTCAGCGCTTTCATGGCAAGTTTACTGACAGATATAAGTAAGAACTTTACACTACTTTATATTATTGTAGCAATCAGAATAAAATTCTATGTAACAAAGTAAAAGTAGTGTTTCTTCTATACAAAAATACTTGACTGAAAGTCAAGTATTTCTTTATATATATATATATATATATATATGAAATACTTGACTTGTGAATTCTAGCTGTAAATATACTTCTCCCCTCTTAACCACGCCCCCCCACCACGCCCTCGCCCCAACCACACCCCCCACCCGACCCCCCACCTCCCGAAATCGGAGGTCTCAAGGTTGGCAAGTATGTGTGACCCAAACCTGACAGGTTTGACTTCTCCAGGTTAGGAGTGTCTCATTTTCTTGACCTGACCTCCTCCAGGTACTGCAGTCCTGTATAATGACACTAGCTTGTAATAAAGCAACTTGTGGTTCAGTAAAGCGTCTCCGACGTCTCTTTTGTTCCAGCCGCTCTGCCGTGTCACCCTTCTGTCCGGACGAGGATGACAAGACCAGAAATACACACAAACCAAAAATCACTGCTATGTCCATTTTGGGTAGACTTTTACCTGTAGACATCATTTTTAGGTCCAGAACTATGAATTACGTTCCAATGTTGTCAGCATTGGAGGGTCCCTTTAGTGTGGTTGATTGTGACACCACAGAGCAAGAGAGTCACTTTACTTTATGTGTGAGCTGGTGTCCATACGTCCCCTCCAACACTAAAGCACACTTTTGGTCAACAAATGACCTTCCTTTCTGGCCATAACTGCAGGCGTGCCCTGGCAAGCACCAGCTGTGTCTAATGCTTCATTACACACCTTCCTTGAGGCATGTCAGTGCATGACCCCAAAACCTTTGCCCCCTGTCCGCCAGCTAAGTCCTCCACCGCAGCCACAAAATGGCTCTGACCTCAACTGTGGCCATAAATGCCAAAATATCTTGGGCGCAATTCTTTCTCTGGCCTATAAAATGTGGTTTACACAAACGTGCAGGAGGATACCTGAGTTATTTTACAAGCTTTAATATTTTATAATCCACGGCGCAACATGTCGCAAGTCTCCCTCTGCTTGTTGTCACTAAAACGGGAACAAGACAACGGCACACAGGAGATGTTCTGCTTTGTTGCCGAGTCGGTCTCAGCTTTGTGCTTGTCTGGTTAGCAGACGCCTGGTGGCTTTTCCCCCGACACCTCGTCTTCAAACACCACCAAAATATATCAGGATTTGAACTAAAAATGTCAACATGCTTTACGAAATGTTGGAGACGGAAATATTCTCTATCTTCTCTATCGTCTCATTAATACTAAGACTTGTTGACCTGCAAGCAACTCATTACGGATGTGATATGAGAATCAATAAATCATGAAATTATATAATTAATACATTCAAATAAAGTTGTTTTGAGATGAAAGCTGTCTCTTGGCTAACTGTTATGCTTTATGTTGCAAGCAGACATTTGATGTAGCAAATGCCACAGTCAACCCTTTAAAGTCCGCCCCATTGGCGTTGTTAGGCCTATTTTAGGGGGGCTCAAGACCCCCTAAAATATTCTTAAGCCCCTGTAAATAATCTGGTGTTATATATATATATATATATTATATATTAATTTTTTTTTACAAATACATGCCGACATATTCATTATAAAGTGGCCCGAATATGAGTTTAAATAAATAATAATATAACCTGTCATTATTCACTCAGTTTCCCCTCACTTCATAGCGTAAGGTAGAGAGCCCCTTTAGTGTGTCGGTATCCAATCCATTCCACTTGTTCATATAGAAAATGCCCACATCACTCAAAATCCAGTCCGCATTTTCTCCGCGACCTTGCTTGCGGTCCTGCAGGTGTACGAAGCACATTAGCACACAGCACTGCAGAACAAGAACGTGAACGGATGCAAAATGGACATGAGAAACTTTTTCAAGAAAGTAAGTATTCATCACTGTTTGTAGTAAAATGTATTAGCTCCACTTTACACCAGGTCTGTGTTTGACAAAAAGTTGACATTCCCGCTCTAAAACAATGCTGCTACTTAGTTAGCTAGTTAGCCTGAAATGCATCATTAAGGTCCTGATTATTTATAAAGTTAAATGTGCACTCTTTTTTACCATTTGCTATCTTTGGGGTTACTTCCTTCTGGAGCATCAGCTGTGTTTCTCACTTTACACATGGAGGAGAACAGGAGCTGAGCTCATTCACATATGACTATCATCAGTAGATAATAATAATAATCATCATGCAAGTAATTGTTTCTTGTTGATGCTGTAAACAAAATGTCACTGTGCAAACCCATGTTTGTTGTTGTACTGAACACAGATTGAAAATAAACCGACTGAAATAATGATAGTAACAATGAATCATTTCTAAGTCTTTGTTAGCCGTTTGTGAAGTTTTGTGCTCGTGCCCTACGTTCGCTCGCATCCTGTGCATCTCCTGGGGGCTAAGCCCCCCCTGTCCTTAAAAGCTAGTGACGCCCCTGGTCCGCCCCATACAATGTGGTCTTACTCGCCAGAATTAAATAAATAATTAAAAACCTGACCAAGTGTGTGGTCGACATGAAAGCAATTTGAGACTATCACTGCAAAACTTCACCATATCAAAGCAGAATGAATCTAACGGCACCCAACAATGTTAAAATAATATCTAAATAGCGGACATTTATCCAAGAAAATACGGACCACAGAACTTTCCTCCAGAAGGTCTTATCTTTGTCCATGTGATGTCAGATTAAACAAAAATTGAGCTTTTTGGCCACAATATCCAGCAATATGTTTGGAGGAGAAAAGGTGAGGCCTTTAATCCCAGGAACACCTCACCTACCGTCAAGCATGGTGGTGGTAGTATTATGCTCTGGGCCTGTTATGCTGCCAATGGAACTGGTGCTTTACAGATAGTAAATGGGACAATGAAAAAGGAGGATTACCTCCAAATTCTTCAGGACAACCTAAAATCATCACCCCGGAGGTTGGGTCTTGGGCGCAGTTGGGTGTTCCAACAGGACAATGACCCCAAACACACGTTAAAAGTGGTAAAGGAATGGCTAAATCAGGCTAAAATTGAGGTTTTAGAAGGGCCTTCCCATAGTCCTGGCTTAAACTTGTGGACAATGCTGAAGAAACAAGTCCATGTCAGAAAACCAACAAATTTAGCTGAACTGCACCAATGTTGTCAAGAGGAGTGTTCCAAAAATTCAACCTGAAGCTTGTGGATGGCTACCAAAAGCGTCTTATTGCAGTGAAACTTGCCAAGGGACATGTAACCAAATATTAACTTTGCTGTATGTATACTTTTGATCCAGCATATTTGGTCACATTTTCAGTAGACCCATAATAAATTCATAAAAGATCCAAACTTCATGAATGTTTTTTGTGACCAACAAGTATGTGCTCCAATCACTCTATCACAAAAAAAAATAAGAGTTGTAGAAATGATTGGAAACTCAAGACAGCCATGACATTATGTTCTTTACAAGTGCATGTAAACTTTTGATCGTGACTATATATATATATATATATATATATATATATATATATATATATATATATATATATATTATATATGTATATATATATATACATATATATATATATATTTATACATGTATATATATATTTATATATGTATATATATATATATATATATATGTATATATATATTTATATATATATATATATATATATATATATATATTTATATATGTATATATATTTATATATATATATTTACATATATATATTTATATATATATATACATATATATATATATATATATATATATATATATATATATATATATATATATATATATATATATATATATATATATATATATATATATATATATATATATACAAACCCCATTTCCACTTGAGTTGGGAAATTGTGTTAGACATAAATATAAACGGAATACAATGATTTGCAAATCCTTTTCAACCCATATTCAATTGAATGCACTACAAAGACAAGGTATTTGATGTTCAAACTCATAAACTTTTTTTTTTTTGCAAATAATAATTAACTTAGAATTTCATGGCTGCAGCACGTGACAAAGTAGTTGGGAAAAGGGCATGTTCACCACTGTGTTACATGGCCTTTCCTTTTAACAACACTCAGTAAACGTTTGGGAACTGAGGAGACACATTTTTTAAGCTTTTCAGGTTGATTTTTTTCCCATTCTTGCTTGATGTACAGCTTAAGTTTTTCAACAGTCCGGGGGTCTCCGTTGTGGTATTTAAGGCTTCATAATGCTCCACACATTTTCAATGGGAGACAGGTCTGGACTACAGGCAGGCCAGTCTAGTACCCGCACTCTTTTACGACGAAGCCACGTTGGTGTAACACGTGGCTTGGCATTGTCTTGCTGAAATAAGCAGGGGCGTCCATGGTAACGTTGCTTGGATGGCAACATATGTTGCTCCAAAACCTGTATGTACCTTTCAGCATTAATGGCGCCTTCACAGATGTGTAAGTTACCCATGTCTTAGGCACTAATACACCCCCATTCCATCACAGATGCTGGCTTTTCAACTTTGCGCCTATAACAATCTGGATGGTTCTTTTCCTCTTTGGTCCAGAGGACACGACGTCCACAGTTTCCAAAAACAATTTCAAATGTGGACTCGTCAGACCACAGAACACTTTTCCACTTTGTATCAGTCCATCTTAGATGAGCTCAGGCCCAGCGAAGCCGACGGCGTTTCTGGGTGTTGTTGATAAACGGTTTTCGCCTTGCATAGGAGAGTTTTAACTTGCACTTACAGATGTAGCGACCAACTGTAGTTACTGACAATGGGTTTCTGAAGTGTTCCTGAGCCCATGTGGTGATATCCTTTACACACTGATGTCGCTTGTTGATGCAGTACAGCCTGAAGGATCGAAGGTCACGGGCTTAGCTGCTTACGTGCAGTGATTTCTCCAGATTCTCTGAACCCTTTGAAGATATTACGGACCGTAGATGGTGAAATCCCTAAATTCCTTGCAATAGCTGCTTGAGAAAGGTTTTTCTTAAACTGTTCAACAATTTGCTCACGCATTTGTTGACAAAGTGGTGACCCTCGCCCCATTCTTGCTTGTGAATGACTGAGCATTTCATGGAATCTACTTTTATACCCAATCATGGCACCCACCTGTTCCCAATTTGCCTGTTCACCTGCGGGATGTTCCAAATAAGTGTTTGATGAGCATTCCTCAACTTTATCAGTCTTTTTTGCCACCTTTCCCAACTTCTTTGTCACGTGTTGCTAGCATCAAATTCTAAAGTTAATGATTATTTGCAAAAAAAAAATGTTTATCAATTTGAACATCAAATATGTTGTCTTTGTAGCATATTCCACTGAATATGGGTTGAAAATTACTTGCAAATCATTGTATTCCGTTTATATTTACATCTAACACAATTTCCCAACTCATATGGAAACGGGGTTTGTATGTATATATATATATAAATATATATATATATATATATATATATATATATATATATATATATATATATATATATATATATATATATATATATATATATATTTATATTTGTGTGTGTGTGTGTGTGTGTGTGTGTGTGTGTGTGTGTGTGTGTGTATGTATGTATGTATATATATATATATATATATATATATATATATATAATTCTTTTTAATTTCTAAGATGGTTCTGGTTGGTTAAATTCAATTGAAAAAAACAATTCCAGTGAAAAAACAATCATTGCTGTTGATGATATGAGCTAAATAAATGAAGGATTTGTACATTAATACCACTTTTATCTTAAACCATCGTACTTGGGGAAATGGAACATTGCAAATAATTATCGTTAAAACATTAATTCACCCACAAATGTCACGATGAGAACCAAAGCATACCATTAGTCTTGAATGACTGCACAAAAAGACTGTTTCCTTGGAAACACGTTTTGTATATGAGGAAAGCTTCCTCTCATTACATAACTGTGTGAGGTATAATGGGGCAATATTACAAACAATAAACATAATTAAATGTGCAGTATATGTACGCCGAGTGATTGTGCACCTGATTAATCTCTTCTCCTCCGTTAGACATCAATAATTTTGTTTTCTCCTTCCACCGCCGCTGTTTTTCATCCTCCATTATGCATGGAGTCAATATCGGAGAGAATGAATTGAAATATTGCACTGGCTGGATAGTGCAGATATTTTTGGAGAGGGATAGAAGACTTACCTTAGCCATCTGCGGCGAAGCAAAGTGGCTCTGGGCAGGTGTTCAACATGGCCAGGTGCAAGGCAGATGACAGGCGCAACAACCCCCACACTGTTTGTCACCGTAAATAACAATTGTTTCTTCAATATTAAAATTGGACAGGAGCGAGCATCCGAGCCAGCCTTTTTCACTCCCCCTAATTGAGGAGATTAGAAAGAAAGGTCACATGGCGAAACAGATGTCTATAGCTGTGGGCTGAGTCCGGGGGATGGAAGTGGTCGTTAACGTGCACAATTCAGGATGCCTCGGAGACGCCAACAGATGAATGACTCAGCTTTATTTCAAGTACAAAAGAGAAAAATAAACACACCTAATACTACAAGACTAAGTCATACTGTTACGAGAACAACATTATACAGTTATGGGGGATTTTTTTATAATGTAAAAATAAAGTCATTATATATTTGGAAATGGACGCATTGATACCCCATTAAAAACGTTGTAATGTTACCATAAAATACAAGTTTAATATGAACTTTAAAATTGAAAGCTGCTCTCTGGAAACCTGACACAGTGTCATGTCTGTGTAATCATGTTTTGTTTTAGTCATGTCATGTTTTGTTTAGTTATTGGACTCTTTAGTTTCTGGCTTTTCACTCCCATGTCTTGTTTCCATAGTTACCCATTAGTTTCACCTGTTCCACGTTTGGACTCATTGATCACTCTTGTTTGTCACCATAGCAACCCATTAGTTTTCACCTGTCACGTCACGCACCTGTTTCACGTTTTGAGTCACGCACCTGTTTTCACTAATCATGTCACTAGTATTTAAGTTCATTGCTTTCAGTTTGTCGTTCTGGCGACATCCGGATTCATAACCCTGTCACACTCTGTTTACCTCTGCGTACTTCATGCCCTGTCCAAGTAAGTTTTTTCGATTCATGCCACAGTTAGCGACTTTTGTTCATGTCCTTAGTTTTTTGCCCACGTGCAAGTATTGGTTTCATTTGTCAAGTTTGTACTTCCGCCTTGTGCGCACCTTTAGTTTGTTATTTTTATCATAGTAAAATTAAATATGTCTTCACCTTCACGCCATGTCTGGTCCAAATGTTTATTTGCACCACGGGAGAACAAACCACGCCATAGTCCAAGTCCTGACACACAGTATATTAGTAGAGAGATAATATAATGACTAGAGATGTCCGATAATATCAGACTGCCGATATTATCGGCCGATAAATGCTTTAAAATGTAATATCGGAAATTATCGGTATCGGTTTCAAAAAGTAAACTTTTTGACTTTTTAAAACGCCGCTGTACAAGGTGGTACACGGACGTAGGGAGACCTTAAAGGCACTGCCTTTGCGTGCTGGCCCAATCACATAATATCTACGGCTTTTCACACACACAAGTGTGACCCATCACCCTTGATCACCCCCTGGGAGGCGAGGGAGCAGTGAGCAGAAGCGGTGGCCGTGCCCGGGAATCATTTTTGGTGATTTAACCCCCAATTCCAACCCTTGATGCTGAGTGCCAAGCAGGGAGGTAATGGGTCCCATTTTTACCGACACTCTAGCCAATAGGCCACTGAGTGACAATCATTGGTACTTTAACTTTAACTTTATATGTTAAACATGCATGAATTTTGTACACCTTTAACATGTGAACAAAACGGCAAAATAAATATAAAAAATATATATATAAATATAATTAAATAAATATATATATATATATATACCCCTGTTGTAGAGGCAGCCTAAATCACTATGAAAATACATTCAAAAACTGCCAACAATACGTAATTTACGTTCCTTAACTCGTGTAATAACCAAGCTGTAGCGACATTGTTATTGTAAGAGCCAACACTGAGGAACTCTTTTTCGAGCGTAGTAACACATCGCCATGCTACGGTATTAGCCGTAAAAGCTAGTTACAGCAAGAGATAAGATAGCTTCTACGACAACACGAAACACGTTTGAGTTTGTAATGCACAACACTGCGATAGAACACTGTGGAAGTCTGTGTGTGGGTTCTCCTTGGACCGACAGAATCTGCGGTACCCAAAGTCCAGGGTTCAAAAAGTCTTTTATTTTTCTGTTTTATGTTCAGCAATGTTCGGGGCTGTCTCGCTCGCGGCTTCCTGCTCGCTCGTGTGTGTCTGCCTCCCCCTCATGGCCTCGGACGCTGCTGATAAAGGATACCGGTGATTAGCTAACCAGCCCCAGCTGGGCAATCTTCTCACCTGTCAGCTGGGCTTCGAAGCCGGGCCCTACACACTGCCTTCCGCAGGAGGCGCGCCGACCACGCCCCCCTCCACAAACACCAATCTGTACTGACTGAAAAACATGAACAATCATATTACAGTATCTGTAAAGTATTAGGCCACATTTCATGTTTTGTTTGTACACAGCTGAGCTAGCCAGACAGAGTATGTACTGTAGTTGTAATAACATGCATGGCGTGCTCCGTGTATCATGATCGATATTAAAGTAACTCACTTGATGGACAGTTGTTCGTCTGGTCCAGCTGGCCGGGGATGTTTCCTGTTGATTTATGTCCAAACAGCTTGGCTCCAAATTCCATAAATATATAACGTCGTCACTTTCACGTCACTCTCACGGCTTCCGTCTGCTCCAACGTCTCACCTTCTTCTTTGTGCTCGCTTCTATAAACAGCAGTATATTTAGCTTCAAAAGTATAGGGTTGTGAAGCCTCATTTGTACAAAAATAGTCGTCTTCGTTGTCTGTTACCAATTCTCCCATGATTAGAGAACACACTCGTGTTTGATTCCGATAGTAGAAACACAAGTTGTTGCCAGAAGTCAGACGTGCGCTGCTATGGTAACAAAAATCAATGGCCGGAAAAAATCAGTCCCGGAAATGATAAAAATTAGCAAAATACGGTAAATATTGAACATATTACATATTGTTATGAATGTGTTTGTTACTACATTATAATATAGACATCAATCAATCAATGTTTATTTATAAAGCCCTTAATCACAAGTGTCTCAAAGGGCTGCACAAGCCACAACGACATCCTCGGTTCAGAGCCCACATAAGGGCAAGGAAAAACTCACAACCCAATGGGATGTCAATGTGAATGACTATGAGAAACCTTGGAGAGGACCGCAGATGTGGGTGACCCCCCCCCCCTGCTCCCGCAGATGCAATGGCCGTCACATAATATTGTGAAAGACCAGTCCATAGTGGATCTAACATAATATTTCTATTCGGGCTCCAGTACTATGGAATGCCCTCCCGGTAACAATTAGAGATGCTACCTCAGTAGAAGCATTTAAGTCCCATCTTAAAACTCATTTGTATACTCTAGCCTTTAAATAGCCCCCCTGTTAGACCAGTTGATCTGCCGTTTCTTTTCTTTTCTCCTCTGCTCCCCTTTTCCTTGAGGGGGGGGGGGGGGCACAGGTCCGGTGGCCATGGATGAAGTGCTGGCTGTCCAGAGTCGGGACCCGGGGTGGACCGCTCGCCTGTGCATCGGCTGGGAACATCTCTACGCTGCTGACCCGTCTCCGCTCGGGATGGTGTCCTGCTGGCCCCACTATGGACTGGACTCTTACTATTATGTTGGATCCACTATGGACTGGACTCTCACAATATTATGTCAGACCCACTCGACATCCATTGCTTTCGGTCTCCCCTAGAGGGGGGGGGGTTACCCACATATGCGGTCCTCTCCAAGGTTTCTCATAGTCATTCACATCGACGTCCCACTGGGGTGAGTTTTTCCTTGCCCGTATGTGGGCTTTGTACCGAGGATGTCGTTGTGGCTTGTGCAGCCCTTTGAGACACTTGTGATTTAGGGCTATATAAATAAAGATTGATTGATTGATTGATTGATAATAGTGAGAGTCCAGTCCATAGTGGGGCCAGACTTGCAGTGTGTATATAAAATGTTGGAGGGTTTTGAAGTTGTCTTAGAGGGCTTTGAAGGCTCCAAGGTGACTCCCATTAGCCGCATCTTCCAAGCATTATTTATCATTTTTAAAATCGTTAAAAAAAAACAAAAAACGTGTTATTGTCTCTCATAATGATTGTGAATAAAAAGCAAAATTCCCCAAAAAAGTGCAGTTTGCCTTTAAGATTGAAAATACATTGCACATGTGACAATAGGATTATCTTTGTTTTTATTTCTTTTTTGTATTAAAGATCTAACCGTTTTGACATCAAAACAAGAGGTGGCACAACATTTTTTTTCAAACAAGTCGGTTTGATTGATTGAGACTTTTATTAGTAGATTGCACAGTACAGTACATATTCCGTACAATTGATCACTAAATGGTAACACCCGAATATGTTTTTCAACCTTAACATTAACCAACGTTAATCAATTCATGGTGCTCTTCTTCCTTTTACGCACACAGTGACCTGGAAAGATGCATATGTACCGTATTTTAGATTATAAAGCGCACTGCCGACGAGCGGGTCTAGTCAGGTCTATTTTCATACAAAAGGAGCACTGGTTTATAGGGCGCATTAAAAGGGTCAAGTTTTTATTTTTTCTGAATTTATAACACTTCCTTGTGATCTACATAACATGTACCGTAATGGTGGTTCTTTGGTCAAAATGTTGCATAGATTATGTTTTACAGATCATCTTCAAGCCGCTTTCTGACAGTCGCTTCAGGATGCGCCGTTTTGTGGGCGGTCTTATTTACGTGGCTCTCTTATAACTAAAGTTCCTTGGGTGAATAATGTAAACTCACTACTATGTTTTAGCGCTTTAATGGCGAGTTTACTGACAGATATAAGTAAGAACTTTACACTACTTTATATTAGAAATGGCAACAGCGGAGGATGAATGCCCCATAACAAGGAGATAGAGAAAAAGAAGAAGCTGATTTAATACGGTGACGAAAAAGGCGGATAAGCGCAAATTTTCAGGAATTAAGGAGTTCCCAAATACAGATCAGCAGGTACCAGAAGGTAAGAAAAGTTGATTTTCATTATATTGTGAAACAAAACGCTCGATATGTCTTACCCTTATACACACACCATAATAATACTCGTAGTACAATCCATCAAGCGGTGTGGCTTCATAGCTTACTAAAGTCGTACTAAAACATTTTGATAGATTTCTGAGCGCCGTGTGTATTGTTCTATACTTTCAATGGAACATATAACATTTTGGTGGTGTTAACATGAGTCAAATTGCAGCCTACACGTATGTCTTATGTGTGACTGCCATCTACTGGTAACACGTATCATTTCACCATGTACCAAGTAATAAAGCTTCGCGGTCGGTAAGCACAACCAACATTATTCCGTACATTAGGCGCACTGTCGAGTTTTGAGAAAATAAAATGATTTTAAGTGCGCCGTATAGTCCGAAAAATATGGTAGACAACATTTGAGCAAGTTGGCCATACACGAGGAGCTATGATGCCAAAAGGTCATCACTAAAGTAGCTATTAAAAAAATAAAAAATAATTACTGAAATGTATTACCAGTAGTTAATCCACTGATATTAAAATGATAATTTCAACAAAAGATTACTTTTGTCATTTTTGGTCTTTAAATTTGCCTTGAAGAAATATCTTTACGATAAAGGGATCTTGAAGTAGTACATTGCTGCCTCGGTTTTTGTTAATAATCGGCTCCAAAATGATGTTGAGATGTAGATTGAGCACAAAAAGTGAACAAATGTGTTGACAATCGCTATGGAACGGAAAAGGGGTAGGATTAAATAAGCTCTGCTTTTTCCTACTCCTTTTCAAGTATATGGGAATGTGAACCTGTATGCACGTTCAAAATAAACCAATTAAAAACTATAAAATTCCCCTCACTGTACTGCCACATTCACAGGCTGTAGAACAGGCGGCGTGGGCTGGTCTGTGCACGCTGAGAGACATGGTGGGAACAGTGGGATAATTGCAATTTTTTTTTTTATATTTAACTTTACACTTTGCGAGATCTTTAGATTTAGATTTACCATTTGAACTTAGATTTAGCATTTAGACTTAGATTCTAACTGTTAGATTGACCATTTAACCCTTGTGTGGTGTTCGGGTCTGTGGGACCCGTTTTCATTTTTTATCAAAAGAAAAATGATACAATTAATTAATTTTTCAAACTGAGACTCACTGACTTTGGCTCATTTTCTGTGAAGAACATATATCACAATACATATTTAATGACCACACAGCATACACCCCCCCTACACATTTCTATTACATATAAGATGTCCGGGTCCACTGGACCCGGGCCTAATAGAAATGTGGAAATTGATGTTCTGTGTAAAACACACACACACACACACACACACACACACACACACACACACACACACACACACACACACACACACACACACACACACACACACGCAGCAAGCCTAGACAGGAGGAGGACAGAGTGTAGGTACACAGAACATCATAGGGTCAAATGTGCGAGAAAATGAGAGCAGACAGTGTTGACAAACAATGTCGCAACCTTGTGTGGGAACCGCAGGTGCAGAAACAAAAAAGAAGAATCCCTGTGGGATGCACAAACTGGCAGATAAATTTTCTGTGCACTGTTCATATTGTTGTTACTCAGCCAGCGTTTGTGGGTCTGATGGACCCGTTGCATTTTCCGGCTTTTAATGCCTCACAATCAAACACTTTTGTGTTAAAACACTGAACAGATGTTTACCTTATCCCAATAAACATTTGAACATAAAAGTGTTTGATTGTGAGGCATTAAAAGCCACACATGCAACGGGTCCATCAGACCCACAAACGCTGGCTGAGTAACAACAATATGAACATTACACAAGGGTTAAGATGGATGGATGGATTAAACAATTGGGCTCATACTAACATTTACAATTAAGGTTTAAATTTAACATTTCCATTCACCATTCAATTTATATCTCAAATCTGAAGAAAATTAGCTATAGGTAAGAAAAGTGAGCTAAATATTCATAAAGTATCAGCTAGAAAATAGTAATGACATTTTTACTCCATAAAAAATTTGGCAAACCCTTATGACATCATTTGAAAAGTCGGGCGTAGGAAAATCGAGGTACCACTGTTTATATTCAGGGAAATCTTATATTTGGTTTAGAGCTGTCAGTTTTTTTTTTCTCACCTCCCCCCATTGTTTACCTGTATCTCACCTTTTTTGTAAGGGGCGCCGGAAGTTGGCAGACCCGTCAGCGATCCTGTTCTGTCTCCCTGTAATGTTTGTCTGATCTTGAATGGGATTGTGCTGAATATTTTAATTTCCCCTCGGGGATTAATAAAGTATTTCTGATTCTGATTCTGAAATCCATCCATTTTCTACTGCTTGTCCCTTTCAGGGCTGTGGGGGGGCTGGAGCCTATCCCAGCTGCACTGCGTGGAAGGCAGACTGGACTGGAATTTGTTCTCTACTGAGAAGAAGCAATAAAACCAGGCTTCAGAATGCCAGAGTTATATAGCTCTACTCTGGTGGAGAGATTCCATGTTTACCTTAAACGTCAAGCCTACAAGTCATGCTATGCATCTATTGTTTTCCAGCCAGTACACACGAGCATCTGCTTGAATGGTCAGGTGGGGCTGTTTGGACTTAGCGCACACCCGGACAGAGAAAGAAGGAATATATAAACTGATGGTTTGGCTTCTCGAGTTAGGAGTCCTCCATATCTGACCTAGGCTCCTCCAGGGAACTGCAGACCTGTTTAAATGACGCTCGCTTGCATTAAAGCAACTTTTGGTTCAGCAAAGTGTCTCTGACGTCTGTTTGGATCGACAAGACCAGAAATACACTTCACTACTTGAAAACATAATCCATGCAACACTTTCGCCAAAGAACCACCATTATGTGGACCACAAGTTTTTTTATTAAAAAAAATCGAAATGCGATTTTCTTATTTAAACGGGGATAGCAGGCCCATTCTATGTGTCATACTTGATAATTTTGCGATATTGCCATATTTTTGCTGAAAGGATTTAGTAGAGAACATCGACGATAAAGTTCGCAACTTTTGGTCGCTGATAAATAAGCCTTGCCTGTACCGGAAATAGCAGACGAGTAGCGTGACGTCACAGGTTGTGGAGCTCCTCACATCTGCACATTGTTTACAATCATGGCCACCAGCAGCGAGAGCGATTCGGACCGAGAAAGCGACAATTTCCCCATTAATTTGAGCGAGGATGAAAGATTCGTGGATGAGGAAAGTGAGACTGAAGGACTAGAGGGCAGTGGGAGCGATTCAGATAGGGAAGATGCTGTGAGAGGCGGGTGGGACCTGATATTCAGCTGGGAATGACTAAAACAGTAAATAAACACAAGACATATACATACTCTATTAGCCACAACACAACCAGGCTTATATTTAATATGTCACAAATTAATCCCGCATAACAAACACCTCCCCCCGTCCATATAACCCGCCAATACAACACACTCAATCCCACAGCCCAAAGTACCGTTCATGCAGCACATATATTTCCCCAAAGTCCCCAAAGTTACGTACGTGACATGCACATAGCGGCACACACGTACGGGCAAGCGATCAAATGTTTGGAAGCCGCAGCTGCATGCGTACTCACGGTACCGCGTCTGCGCATCCAACTCAAAGTCCTCCTGGTAAGAGTCTCTGTTGTCCCAGTTCTCCACAGGCCAATGGTAAAGCTTGACTGTCATCTTCCGGGAATGTAAACAATGAAACACCGGCTGTGTTTGTGTTGCTGCAGTCGGCCACAATACACCGCTTCCCACCTACAGCTTTCTTCTTTGCTGTCTCTATTGTTCATTGAACACATTGCAAAAGATTCACCAACACAGATGTCCAGAATACTGTGGAATTTTGCGATGAAAACAGACGACTTAATAGCTGGCCACCATGCTGTCCCAAAATATCCTCTACAATCCGTGACGTCACGCGCTGACTTCATCATACCGAGACATTTTCAGCAGGATATTTTGCACGGAATTTAAAATTGCCCTATTGGCATGTGTTGCAATGTTAAGATTTCATCATTGATGTATAAACTATCAGACTGCGTGGTCGGTAGTGGTGGGTTTCAGTAGGCCTTTAATGCGCCTTATAATACGGTGTGCCTTTTGTATGAAAAAAGATCTGAATACCGGCAGTGCGCCTTATAATCCGGTGCGCCCTATGGTCTGAAAAATACGGTATTTGGTTTTTTTGCTGTCTTAGTTATTGTAGAAAAGCTTATCATCGTTTTCAAACAACATCAAATCCGAATAGATGCTTTTTGAGAATCTGGCACACTGATTTGTTCAAAGGGCGATCCCTCTGGATGCATTACAGGTTTTCAACTGTGTAAAGCATACAGGTCATGATTTAAAAGCGATGAAATTACTGCTCCGTCGAAAAGGGAATGATGTGTCTGACAGTTTATTCCGAGACAGCATTCTCTTTAATCAGTTGCTGTGGCGGGCGCTCACTGCTGTAGTCGTTAACGATGCACAACACAACTGTAAAACCAACAGAGAGTGTATCTGAGAGAAGAAAGCCCATATCTTTTGTGCCAAGGGACGGGACAATTAAAGCAAAAATAAAGTCTGCTAAAGTCAAAACAGTGCAGAGAAGCTCCCGGGAGTCACACAAGAAGCTGGTGTTAGCAGTAAGGTGGGTAGCAACAGCAAACACCACACTGTCACACTTCCAGTCCCTGTAGAGCTCCGCGAGGAGGCGGAGGCCAGCAATGGAGGCTGCAGCACATTGCCTGCAGCTCTGCTTGTTTGCTGTTGCAGCGTTTGGGCCATTCCTGCTGAACACGGTTAGACAGCTACACTATTCAGTAAAACAAGGAGACGAAGAAGAAAAGGGACCACATGTATTAAGACTTGCATGGGTTGTGGGGGGCTTTAGCCTATCCCAGGTGTACTCGAGCAGAAGGCAGGGTGGCTGTCAAAATGAATGTGTTAATACTGATTAATCCATCGTCGCCATGAATCTGTCATGTCTGTGTGATCATGTTTTGTTTTAGTCATGTTCGGTTTTGTTTTTGGACTTTTTGTGCACTTTTGTTTTGTTTTGTCACCATAGCAACCATTAGTTTTCTTCTGTCACGTCATGCACCTGTTTCACGTTTTGAGTCACGCACCTGCTTTTACTAATCATGTCTATAGTATTTAAGTTCATTGTTTTCAGTTTGTCGTTCTGACGGCATCTCACATTTATGCTCTGTACATTCCTGACACTTGTTTTCATGTCCATCCTTCATGCTGCTATTTTTGTCTAAGCCAAATAAGTTTTTGTTTATTAATGCTATAGTCTTTTGGTTTCATAGTTTGTTCTCCGCCACTGTGCATGCTTTTCGCTTGTACTTTTTTTTTATATATTAAATAAATCATGTACTTACATTCCCGTCTCGCCCGAGCCAACTTTCCGTTGCCTTCTAGAAAAACTAAACCCCAGGACCAAGTCATGACAGAATCTGATTAAACCTTTTATTGCAACAGACCCATCTGCAGCGTGGAATGACTCAGAATCCCTGAAAAATATTCGACACACATCTGGGTAGTTTGTCCAAGTATTGTTAGCACTGTGCATGTGCAAATGTACAGCGGATTGGGCAGTTAAAGGCTGCAAAAGCATACAAGTCAAACTGGAAGATGCTAAAACGCACTTTGGACCTCTACATGGGAAATTTGAATACCAGAAAAAAACATGTACCGTATTTTTCGGAGTATAAGTCGCACTGGAGTATAAGTCGCACCTGCCGAAAATGCATAATAAAGAAGAAAAAAAACATATATAAGTCGCACTGGAGTATAAGTCGCATTTTTTGGGGACATTTATTTGATAAAACCCAACACCAAGAATATTTAAAATAAATAAAGAATACTGAACAACAGGCTGAATAAGTGTACGTTATAGGACGCATTAATAACCAACTGAGAACGTGCCTGGTATGTTAACGTAACATATTATGGTAAGAGTCATTCAAATAACTATAACATATGGAACATGCTATACGTTTACCAAACAATCTGTCACTCCTAATCGCCAAATCAGATGAAATCTTATACGTCTAGTCTCTTACGTGAATGAGCTAAATGATATTATTTGATAATATACGGTAATGTGTTAATCATTTCACACATAAGTCGCTCCTGAGTATAAGTCGCACCCCCGGCCAAACTATGAAAAAAACTGCGACTTATAGTCCGAAAAAAACATGTAGATGGTCAACATAAAGTATTATACACTTTGCAGGAAAGAGTACGATGGCACACGCAAAAACCCTGTGATTAATCCGATTAAAATTTGTGGGGGGGGGGTCCCCACATCTGCGGTCCCCTCCAAGGTTTCTCATTGTATCCCATTTGGTAGATTTTTTTCTTGCCCTGATGTTGGATCTGAGCCGAGGATGTCGTTGTGGCTTGTGCAGCCCTTTGAGACACTTGTGATTAAACTTTGATTGATTGATTGAATACAACTGATGACGTCACGGGATGTGTGTAGCTACTCAGTTCTTGCTGTGGGATGACTTTCACAGTGAAACACTATCCTTCTAACACTTAATTAACTTTATTGTGTCTATTTTTTACATGTTGCGCAAGACCGACAAACTTCTCAACATGGGGCAAGGGTCCTATCCGGAAATAAGAAGACTTCTTCTGGCGGACGTCGCCACTCCGCTTCCTTTCGGTGAAGCTAGGGTCTTTTCGGCAGAGCTCGGATGCAGTCAGCTCATCTCGTCAGAGCTTACAATGACTTAGACTTAGACAAACTTGTCGGAACACGGCAACAAGGTTTTGGTTTTTTTCATCACCAAAGCCCCTCCTTTCACTTATTTTTTTACATATTAATACCTACTATGTAATTTAACACTTTATTCCCTTTATTATATTATTTGTTTCAAACCTGTTATTGTTTAGCTGGGTTACACCTGGCTAACATGCCGATTTCCGTTTTCACTACAGTGAAACCCTCGCATTATTGATTTGGCTCAGTTTTTATACATGGTGCTCTTTTCTGCAGCAACAATCCCAATTAAAGCTGCAAGCAGCGATGGACGGGACCGACTTTGAGGGCTCATATAATCCAAACCGGAGCAGTAATTGAAACTCTTTCATCAACTTTTAATCAGAAGGGTTCAATCTCTCTCCTGTGCTAATTTGAAGCCGACACGACAAACGCGCTCAGAGGAGATAATGTTTGAAAAAAGGTGACTTTTGTTTTGAAGGGGGAATTGCAAACTTCCTGTTGATTTTTGCTCGGGGTTGTCAGTGTATGAAATATAGGTCTAAGTGAGACCTAAATAGAGGTTGTTGTTTCATGTCTCTACGACATTCGTACTGGGAGTTACAGGCAGTTTTGTCTGTGTTTTCTTCCTAGGGGGCGCTAGAGCGAAATTTTGAGTTTTGGGGTTTGGTTTTTTGATTAGATCGCAATTTTTGCCAGTCCTGATGTGTGTGTCCAATTTGGTGAGTTTTGAAGCATGTTAAGAGGGTTAAATTACAGCTCAAAGAGGCAGCGGTATAATAATAAAACGCTAGAAATACAATAGTGTCCTCTGTCCTAAAATGACTCGGTCCCTAATTATTCGGATTTAAGATCAGCACTGCATAGCTCCTGTTGGTAATTGTTGAGGCACTGGCCAGAAATGTAACCTTTCCAGCTGCATGAAAGACAGCAGCATGTACAACTAATACAATGTGTTAAACGGACAATTGAAAAATGTGGAATTTCAAAAATATTTATTTATAGGACCTGCAGCGTCCAAATGATCGAAATTTTACTAACAAACTTCTTTTTCAAGATTCAAGATGCTTTATTATTGTCCATTCTTTAACATGTACAAGACATATAAGAACTGAAATTACAATTTCGGCACAGTCCCACTAAGAGCAGACATACGTTACAGGGAGACAAGACGGGACCGCCAACGGCTCAGCCAAATAAAAAAGGTGGGAAAAAGGTGATATTGGGAAAGGGGGGAAGAGTAGAAAATGTCAGTCCAAGGGGAAAAAACTCATTTAGCATAGCACACATAAACATGTTATATATAATCACAACAACTCGCAACAGAGGGGGGGGGTCCCTGGAGGCCGGCCTGCTGCTATAAAGCGCTACTCAGCCGTCCATAACCCCGAAGAGGAATTGAGCGGTGCTGAGGGGCGTTGTGTGGGGGTGGGGTGTGTGTTTGTATGTATGCCCATTGTCTTTGGGTGAAGTGTAATGTTCATGAGCCCAGAGTCGTTCTGCATGCAATGCAAGCAAAGTTCAATTCCCAGGTGTCGTTGAGGAGGGGAGGAGGGAGGGAGGTCAAAAGTGTCCATCTTTGAAATTCCTCAGGGGATGAATACAGAACAGCCTGTTCTTGTCTCAAGGCCATTCGAGGGAGTCAAATCGTAGATAAGGATTTTTGTTTTTTCTCGAGCAGGCATTACAATGGCTTGCCTGTTCTATTCGTCCATGCTGGCCCTCATGTCCAATCCTTCCTTTACAGCAAGCTTCTCCATGATGTGATCCATCTTGCGATATAGTTCAGAAATCGCCCCAGACTGTGATCAATCAATCAATCAATGTTTATTTATATAGCCCTAAATCACAAGTGTCTCAAAGGGCTGCACAAGCCACAACGACATCCTCGGTACAAAGCCCACATAAGGGCAAGGAAAAACTCACCCCAGTGGGACGTCGATGTGAATGACTATGAAAAACCTTGGAGAGGACCGCATATGTGGGTAACCCCCCCTCTAGGGGAGACCGAATGCAATGGATGTCAAGTGGGTCTGACATAATATTGTGAGAGTCCAGTTCATAGTGGATCCAACATAATAGTAAGAGTCCAGTCCATAGTGGGGCCAGCAGGACACTATCCCGAGCGGAGACGGGTCAGCAGCGCAGAGATGTTCCCATCCGATGCACAGGCGAGCGGTCCACCCCGGGTCCCGACTCTGTGATCCCACAGCCCGGCCCAATCCGTCCATTTCGACGGACAGCCTTTGGGCTCCTTGAGTGGCTGCCATTGTTTTACGAATTTTACGATACACCAGAGCAATGCCAAGCCCAATCAGCAGGTGCCAAGCGATCATGGTTCCAAATAGGTAGATGTCTTCCACGTCCTGGATGGAAAGGACTGAGAGGCACATGATTCTCCATTTGTCCCAGGAATCTCTCACGTACCCCGCAGCAATGGTTCCATCAGGGCAGCCAGGTTCCCCAGAACCTCTTTTCTGTGTTTCTTCATGTATGTTCTGAAAATAAACCTGGAAGTAATTGCCCATAATATCAGTTGGTTTTTGAGTAATGGGTAAATAATTAACTCTATTTGGTACTTGGGATGCATACAGAGTACCAGTATTTTTTGGTACTGGTTATACTTTGCCAAATCGCTATCAGTAGCGGACAACAAACATAACTAATGCATGCACGCGTGTGTAACGTGGGACAGAGCTTACATGCGCAGGAAAAGGGTGGGCTATAACACTTTTAGCACATTTGAAAGTTAGCGCACTGTAGGTTGCATAACCAGCCTTTTTAAGAAAGCAAACCCACATTCAAAGCCGTAAAACTCCATCGTTGTCATATTTATGGAAGCGAAGGTGCAGTGTTTTATTGTGTAACAGTGGCTCCCTTCTTGTTACAACGGCAATTCTTTCACGGTTAGGTAGACTCTTAGAGGGCGCTCACGGTCGATCATTGTGACCCACCATCTTCTTGGTTTGCCATGTCAATACTTCCCCCCATGCGTACACACAGATTATATCACGTGGCAAGGTTGGTAATTGGAGTGATTTATGATCTCGTCTCACCTATTTAACAGCCAGTGACGTGCGGTGAGGTTGACAGCTGGTGAGGAACTGCCTTTTTAGTGTCAGGTTTACAAATACAAATTAACCCAACATAATATATGTATCATCTAATTGACAACAAACAATGGGTTATGTTTTATATCTCATGTCAGCATTATTTACACAAACACACTTGAGATTTTTTGTCTATTTCAGACTAGATATAATAAAAGTTTATGGTCTTCACCCCTTTACTTGTATAGGAAGTCCATGCGCCGATTCTTAGTCTATAACTTTTTCGTAAAAATCATCCTTTCTGTATTTTAGTTTTAAAAGTCTCTTAGATTCGATGGATTTTATCGCCAGGGATGAAAGCCTTCCTTGATCAGTCTTGTTACGACTGTATGTTTTGACTTTTTTCAATGTTGTGAATAATCTCCCTACAGATGCTGTTGTGCAAGAGTGCAAGATGCAACAAATAAAAGCTAATCAATACCAACAATCAATGTTTTTAGTCGTTCCTATTTTTTGTACGTTTCCTTGATTACCTAGAAAGGCACCTTAAAAACCAAATATATTAGTGTTATTAAAAGTATTAATATTTTCTATGGCCCGTGGGAGATGTTTTACAAAGTTTAACTTCTAATTGTAACAGATATAAACATTTATTTGCAAATATGATCTCTTAAACCACTATTGGTAACATATGCCAATGGTTGGTGGTGATGTCATATTTCTTTGGTCTAAACAAGTGTAATCTTGAGCCAATGGCATAGAGCACCTTTAATAACTGAAATATGTAAGGTGCATCTGCAGCATGACTTACCTTCGAATTACATTTTCTGTGACACTCAGGTCGTGTGACAGCGATTGTAGTCGTGATCCCAATGTGCAGAAGGCAACCGACAACAGTTTGCAGGTAAAAATGAATTTATTACAAGACTCAAATCAAAAGTGAGTGCATCAGGGAAAAGCACTGAAGCAAATGATACAAAACTAGCTACAAAGTAAACAAACTGAATGCTGGACGACAGCAAGCATTTACAGACGTCAAGCAGGAAAAGTGTCTACAAAGAATAATGTACCGACAAACTCCAGCAACAAGGGCTCAACTTAAATAGGCATGATTGCTCATAGAAAACAGGTGCATGGAGCCGGTGCTCTGAGGCAGGTGTAAGGTCAATGCAGGTTAACGCACACAACACAGGAAAGACAACCAAAATAAGGTCCCACTTGTGCAGGATACCCACAGTGTTCGCTGGGACAGGAACCTGAAGTTTTCAGGAACCGTCAGAGGCTTGAGCGTGCGAGGAGCAGGTACTGGAGCCATTGACAACCAAGTCATAATTTGGTGTGGTGCAGGGACAGGTGGCTCCAGTGCGCAACAGATGCCGGTGACTTGGGTTCAGCTGACTCTGTGAGCTGGGACTGCATTGGTTCGCAGCTCTGGATTTTAATAGTGCAGAAAGGTTGCCATTTTAATTGCCGTACTTGACCAGAGTTGAAGAGAATGGCTGCGTGTCTGACAGCGCGGCGAAGGCGTTGGGGCCAGCTCCCACCTTTGTCTATGTCGTGCAGGCTTTACACTCGGCCAAAAAGGTGTAAATTGGGATGGCCATCCAGCCCCCACACCATAGTTTCCGAGGCCTCTGGAGAGTACACCCGTGCCGCCGCCTTCGTGCCCTAAAAAAAATATCCTTATCTCATCCTCGCTATATTCTTTTGTGGGTTCACTTTCTGGTCGAAACATTGTGTGATGCTCGGGTCGTATGAAAGCGATGGCAGTCGTGATCCCAATGTGCAGAGGGCAACAGACAACAGTTTGCAGGTAAAAAGGAATTTATTCTAAGACTCAAACCAAAGGCAAGTTCGTCGAGGAAAAGTGCTGAAGCATAGGGAAGACTAAGCAAATACAAAATGAAACAAAACTAGCAACAAGGTCGCCAGGTCCACTACTAACCACATTGTGAAGTATGCGGACGACACGACAGTAGTGGGCTTCATCCGTGACAACAACGACATAAACTACAGGGAGGAGGTGAAACATCTGGTTGACTGGTGCAGAACCAACAACCTGGTCCTGAACGTCAACAAAACAAAGGAGATCATCGTTGACTTCAGGAAGCACCAGTCCAGCCACGCTCCACTCTTCATCAACGGCACAGCAGTGGAGATAGTAAGCAGCACCAAGTTCCTGGGGGTGCAGATCACTGACAATATAACCTGGTCCCTACACACCGGAGCTCTTGTAAAAAGAGCTCAGCAGCGCATGCACTTTTTGCGTCGGATGAAAAGAGCACAGCTCCCTCCCCCCATTCTCACCACATTCTACAGAGGCACTATAGAGAGCCTGCTGACCAACAGCATCTCTGTCTGGACTGGAGCCTGCAATGCCTCAGACTGGAAGTCTCTCCAGAGAGTGGTGAGGACGGCGGAAAAGATTATCAGGACTACTCTTCCTCCTATCCAGGAGATCGCAAAAAGCCGCTGCCTGACCAGGGCTCAGAAAATCTGCAAAGACTCCTCCCACCCCCACCAAGGACTGTTTTCACTGCTGGACTATAGAAAGAAGTTCCACAACCTCCGAAGCAGAACCTCCAGGTTCTGTAACAGCTTCTTCCCTCAGGCCGTAAGACTCTTGAACGCATCATAACTATCCCCTCAATTTCCCAAAAATGGATTAACTCGCTGGAATAAAAAGACAATATAACATACATCCATAAACGTGGATGCAAATGAAAAAGTGCAATATATTTATCTGTTCAGTAATCTATTTATTTATATATGCACCTTATTGCTTTTTTATCCTGCACTACCATGAGCTAATGCAACGAAATGTCGTTCTTATCTGTACTGTAAAGTTCAAATTTGAATGACAATAAAAAGGAAGTCTAAGTCTAAGTCTAACAAAGTAAAATGAATTGAATGCTGGATGAAAGCAGGCGTTAAAAGACGTGCAGCAGGAAAAGTGTCCACAAGGAATAATGTTCCGACAAACTCTAGCAGCACAGGTTCAACTTAAATAGACATGATTGATCATAGAAACCAATGGTGTGGAGACAGTTCTCTAAGGCAGGAGTACGGTCAATGCAAGTTAACACACAAAATACAGGAGTACAACAAAATAAGAGTGCAACACAGGCACTGAAACACCAAACGTAGGAAAACACCGACAAATTCAAAACAAGACATTGACCTGGCCAACAGGTCATGCTACTTTCACCATCGCAGTCAGAACTACGTTTTACGTTTTATGGTTAACTTATAGTATTTTTACCCCTGACAGGTAAACATTTTAAAAGGGTTCTTCTAAATCCTTGCAAAGTTATTATAGGGTTTTTTGTCGTGTAGTTGACCCTGTGACAGATAATTTATATTTAACATGTTCCTTTGGGAATGTTTTAAAATTCCTTTATGAACTGACTAAAATCATTTTAGATCTCATATTTTATCTCTGCTTTTTTTAAATACTGTATTTCCTTGAATTGCCGCCGGGTATATAGTATGCACATGCCTAGAATTACAGCCGGGTCAAACTCGTTTCGCAAAATAATTAGCGCATGCTTAGCATTACCGCCGGCTCAGGATTAACAACGGGTCAAACTCGTTTTGCAAAATATTATTTTTATTAGCGCATGCCTAGAATTTCCACCGGGTCAAACTCGTCACGTCACGAGTGACACTTCACCTGTCATCATTTTCAAAATGGAGGAGGCTGATTTCAATAATTTAAAATCGCATAAAGGGAAGAAGATGAAGAGCTACTCAGTAGGATTTAAGGTCCAAGCTATTGAATATTCTAAAAAGAACAGTAAGCAGTAGAGATGCGTGGATAGGCAATTATTTCATTCGCAACCGCATCAGAAAGTCGTCAACCATCCGCAATCCACCCGATCTAACATTTGATCAGAACCGCATCCGCCCGCACCCGCCCGTTGTTATATATCTAATATAGACGATGCAAGGCATTAGTGAGGTTATAAAGCTTTTGCCTGTTAAAGAAAGGAGACTGATCCAATGCAGTACAGACATTCGCGTGCCACGCTGTCACGACCCAGACGCACACCAGTGCGCAATCATATGGGAGCCGCGCTGAGCGCACCTCCAAGCGCGTCTCGCTGCCGGCGACGGCCGGGTATATGGGCCCGACGCTCCAGCGCCATCCATTTTCAGGGCTAGTTGATTCGACAGGTGGGTTGTTACACACTCCTTAGCAGGTTCCAACTTCCATGGCCACCATCCTAGCTGCTGTCTATATCAACCAGGGTGAGCCCCACCCCTTTCGTGAGCGCACTGCGCGCGGAGTGACCCCTGTTACGCGCCCCCGGCAACAGGGGTGGCGGGCAGGTAAGCTGCGCGGGCGGAGCGCGCGGAGTGACCCCTGTTACGAGCCCCCGGCCACGGGGGTGGCGGGCAGGTAAGCTGCTTACCTGCTGCGCGTGACGCCGGCCGCGGCGAAGGCGGACGAGGCGGGGTGTCGGTGCGGTGGCCGCGGTGGTGACCCTGGACGTGCGTCGGGCCCTTCTCGCGGATCGCCTCAGCTACGGCTCCCGGTGGGGCCCTCTCGGGGGAAGGGGCCTCGGTCCCGGACCCCGGCGAGGCGTCCCTTCTCCGCTCCGTAAAAGTGTCCATCTCTTTTTCTTTTTTTTCTTCTGTTGTGGCATATGCTGCAGGTGCCTGCTCTTTTTCGTATGTGGGTAACAACATTTAACTATGTATATATATTTCCGAATTGGTTTAACTGCCACCCGCCTGAATCTATTTAAAATCTAATTTTTCTTTATTTCAACCACCCGACCCGACCCGACCCGCGGATAAAATCTAATTTTTTTTAATTTCATCCGCCCGATCCGCGGATAATCCGCGGACTCTGCGGTTGTGCCCGCAAACCGTGCATCTCTAGTAAGCAGCTATGTTTTATTAATATACCGTAGCTGTGTGTGTCAAATATGAGTCATTAAATGACTCCCGCCTCCTGGTGGTAGAGGGCGCTAGTGATCCTTCTTGCGACTACTCGGCTGCAGAAGAAGTGACAACAAGCAGCAACAGTGAGCAGCGATCGTTAATTTTTTCCTCTCGCTTGCACTTTTAACATGGAGGATTACATATCTAAAATAAAACAGTTTTCTAAACTGGACTTTCAATCGAAGCAGGAGGTAATAATTAAAGGAAGATCTCCATCGAGACAGAGAGACTTTTAAAACTGAAGAAAGATAAGGAAGACTTCTATAAACAAGTTATCGATATTTTTGGTCAGAAGGAGCTGCGCATGGACTTCATTTATAAGTAAAGGTAAGACCATAATAACGTTTTTTTTTTTTTTAAATGTGCTTTTCATGATGGTATCCTTACATCACACTCAAAGCGCAGGCCTAAATTTACCGCATGCCTTTGGTAAGCGCCGGAGTGAGAAGAGGTTTTAAATTAATTACCGCCCCGGCGGCAATTCAAGGAAATACGGTAGTCCTATTTTTGTTTTTGTCCCACAAACGCCTTTCATCATGGACACGAGAGTATGTTACTGTGGTAGACGTGACACAATTAAGGAAGGAACAGCAAATAACTTTTTTTCTTCAACTAACACCGGGAGCACAAGGCAATATCCATTGGTGGAATGTATTAGGATGGATGTGTGTATGTTGTCCAGCATCTGACCCCTCACTATACATGGAGACACATTGTGCAAACTGTACTTGCTCGAGGGAATTTGTGAGTGCGTTTGGGGAGGCTGAGAGCTGACATCCATGGTTACTAAGGTTCAATGGGCCATTTGAAAAGAACGGAGAGTGCAGAGTAGATTTTGCTTCAGTGTACTCATCATTTCACCTCATAACCTTGCTGCTATCAAATACATTATAGGCTGAACTTACACCAAGTGCAGAAATTCAGTGTTTTTAGTATTTTAAAATTCCAAGATGTGTTCACAAGGCATGTAAAGCTTTTCTGACAGGCCAGAGAAACGTTTTAAGTTAGCTTGTATAACATTTAGTAATAATTTAGAGATTTTTGTGCAATATGTCATACGTGTGCAGAATAGCATTGAACAGGATACTTGACAAGGTAAACTGTTAACACTAGAAAACCCAGCGTTTTCTTACACGTGCTTTCCTGCCCAGAGAGTGTCAAATGGCACAGCTGGGGAAATTTACAACTCGTAAAGGCAGCCATTAGATCGAAATGTGCTGCTAGAGTACCAGTGTGACAAACTGTGCGGGTGGATGTAAACAAAAACCTGACAAAAATCCAGTATTTTTCTATACTGCAAAGGTTAAGCCTCTGAAAGTCTAAATGCAAGTGTTGACATGGGTTTAACTTCATCTACCCATTTTTGACTTTCATTGCTGACAAACACAGGACATCCTGGTTAAAACAATGACATTAGAATATAGATAAATAGAACAGAAAATATTCAGACCCATTTAAATGTGTATTTTTTGTTTCATTGCAGCCATTTGCTAATATCAAAAAAGTTCATTTTATTTCTCATTAATGTACAATCAGCACCCTATTTTGACAGAAAATGTAGATTTTTTTGGCAAATTTATAAAAAATACACTCTAAAATTACATCTACCAGATCAGACCCTCTGCTCAATACTTTGTTGATACACCTTTGGCATCAATTACAGCCGCAAGTCTTTTTTAATATGATGCCGCAAGTTTGGCACACCTATATTAGGTCAGTTTAGCCCATTCTTCTTTGCAGCACCTCTCAAGCTCCATCAGGTTGGATGAAAAGCGTTGGTTTTTCTACATTGCTCCATTCATCTTAGCCTAGTCAGGGAGGTGACCAAGAACCCGATGGTCACCTCGAAGGGCAACCATCTTTGCAGCAAACCACCAATTAGGCCTGTATGGTATAGTGGCCAGACGGAAGCCATTTATTGATAAAAAAAAAGTTTGCCAAAATCAGTGACGGGCTGTCAGGGGAGGCAAGTGAGGCAGTGCCTCACCTTGCCTCCAGGGGGGGTAAAAGGCTTAACCATGATATGTTCAAAAACAAAATAATAAAATAAAATAAGTGTTAGTATTTCTCTTTTAGTCTATGCTTTCTGTGTGATTTTGGTGTGGTTCCTGTTTATTTTGATAATTGTCATGGTCAAAATCTCGGAAATTCTGTGTGTTTCCTGATCAAAATAACGCGGCAGACGAGAAGTGAGGCAGACACAGGTGGTGCCTCCACGGCTACACACAAGCCACACTGCAAGAAGTGGGGGCGCTCAAGCTAGCAGACACATGTCTCTCCCACGAAAGCCAGCCTTTTTTATATTTATTTTTTTAACTGTATTTTTAACAAACATGACGTTTTTATTAGGATAAGCCAGCGTTTGTGGGTGTTTTTTGTCAGATGCAAAAATATTGTTTTATTGCTTGGAATGAAATTGAAATAAATTAATGTGTCTGCCAATATGGAGGATTATATACTGTATCCAATATTAAATACTTCTCTAAACTGGACTTTGAGACAAAATAAATGTGTTCATACAAAGTACGTTTTCATGGAGGATAGCTATTGCTGCTTCAGATACAAACACTGAAAGGTAAGATACACTCGCAATACTTGATTTATTTTGTTAAAAGCAATTGGGACCAAAAAGTATTTAATAACAACTTTATCAAATACTTTTTGGAACCACCCAGGACTCAAGTGGCTCTGCTGACACCACCAGTCCAGACGCCTGCTGCTCCAGCTCTGCAGACAACACCATCCTCTTCGTCTCCAGTGGGTCTGCCGACAACGCCGCCATCCTCCTCGTCTCCAGTGGGTCTGCAGACGATGACACCATCTTCCTCGTCTCAAGTGAGTCTTCTGACGCCGCCACCACTTTCCTCGTCTGCAGTGGGTCTTCCGACACCGCCACCATCTTCCTTGTCTCCAATGGGTCTTCCGACGCTGCCACCGTCCTCCTCTTCTCCAGTGGGCCTTCCGACGCCGCTTTCTGCCTCGTCACCAGCTCTGCAGTCTGCTCGCCTGGCACGAAAGCGTCCATCAGGCCTCCTCGTCGGTCACCAAAGTCCATGGACGCACCGCGTGCCATCAGCAGCCATTCCCAGGAATTGGATGTGGACCACTATGGCTGCTGAAGATTTATTCTCGCCCACGTCTACCTCCTTGTCGGCCAAGTATGTGGCCAGTTCGAGGACGCTTTCAGCGCCATCAGCAGCAATGCCCAGAACACGGACAGAGACCTTTACAGCCGCTCACGTCTGCCTCCTCATCGGCCACAAATATGGCCATTCCTCGGTTGTCCGCCTCGCCAGCTGCAGCGGTGTTCAACTCATCGCCGCCACCTGACTCGTCCCTGGTGGCTTCGGGGACACTTGGTTTGGCATCACGCCATCATGTCCTCCCGCCACCCTCCCATGACTATGGACTTATTTCTGTTTGGGATGTCTGTAATCTGTCTCTTAGGGGGGGTTCAAGGGTACTGTCATTATATGTTGCCCGGGTCATGTTACTTTTAGTTTGGTCTATCCTGAGTTGTTGTCTATTTCTGTTTTAGCACCTTTGTTAGTTTTTTTAGTTGCCAAGGGTGCCGATTTTCTTGGCCTGCCTCTGATTAAAGGTTGGGAGGCTTACCTGCTCCCGGTCACTAATCAGAGAGCTATTTATTCCTGCCTGCAACAGTTTGTGTTTGAGTACTCCTTCTTGTAAGTGTCCTACTTGTTACTAGCCTCCTGTTGTTCATGTGTTGAGCTTTGCCGCCGTTTCCCCTCGCTTATTGTGAATAAATAAGCATCTCACCTGCACGCTCCTTTCCTGCCGTCCTTTCTGCATCATGAGGACACTACCACCGAAACCATGCAACCAGAACGTAACAACATACATGAGAAAAATGTACATTTGTTGTATTGCAACATGTGCAACCTCACTCTTGTTACTCAGCTGAGTATAGAGTAATGGTCTCTCTTACATAACAATGGTGACAAGCTGGGCTGTTCACAACCGCCATTTGGCACCAACTTGAGCATGGAAGGTAGAAGTGCCAAATGGCAACGCTCCGGTAGTTCTAGTGGTAAAGCGGAACAGTACTTGTTTTTTAAATGTTGCCTATTATACACAACCCCTATGTAAGAACACATATATTTGTATGCATTCTGGATTGTAAACAAACATTTGTAAAATTCAGCTAACAATGGAGTCAATGGAAGTCTGTCAATGCCACCTATACAGCACTTTAGAAAACATCCAAACACCTCCATCAATGTTTTATATACATGCTGTAAGTATATATGCAATGTAGTCAGTAACAGCATACCTGCCAACAACTCCGGTTTTCCCGTAATTAGTACGGTTTTCATCAACCTATTCCGGGTTACGGTTGCAGTGATAAAAAATACGTTTTTTCATTAATTAAAAAAAACATTTTTTTTTTTAAGTTTTATTCACGAAATCGCGTAACAACAATGACAATCGACACTGCTTCCCGTAACTTCCTATCGAGCCATTCCGAATGCCATGCGCGAGGCTATTTATAGCACCGCTGCCAAGCACGAGGCACCAGTTGCCATTGTTTCCAAACGAGCGAACGATCATGGAATCAGCCGGAGAAAAATCGCAAACGAGTCTTAAACCGAAAAGAAAACTGCAGTCATTCCGTGAAGAATATTCAAAAGCCTATCCGGGAATAATTATCCGTTCCAAAAAGGGTGAAAACTACGCGAATTGCACCTTGTGCAGACAAGATTTTTCGATCGGACACGGAGGAATTAGCGATGTAAAAGACCACATTGGGACAAAAAAACTCAAGTCTAATGCCGTTGCTAGCGATACAAGTGGAAAACTTTCAACGTTTTTCGTCGCCCAAACAGATTCTTTGGATGTGATAAATGCTGAAGTTTTATTTACGGAGGCAATAATTGAGCATGGACTTCCAATCGCACTGGCTGATCACATGGGACAGTTATTTCGGAAAATGTTTCCCGACTCGAAAATCGCCAAAAAATATGGATGTGGTCGAACCAAAACATTACATTAGAGATGTGATGTGCCACTTTTCAAGTGTCTGATGGCTTAAATTAATTTTCATTAATTTTTCATATTTTGAATTCTTTTGAAAGGCTTACAAAAAAACTACATTTGAATTGTAATTCCATGCTATTGACAGGACTATTAATTTTAATGAAGTTAGCTTACCGTGTTTACAGTTTGATAATTGTGATAGAAATGTGAAATTTAGGCACAGAATATTTTTTACAATTGAACAAGGCAGTAGATCATACAAGCTTGGACAGAAAGTTAATAATGACACCAATTTTTTTTTTAATGGAATTGTTTAGTACTGTTTTACCATTTGTTTACTGTAATAAGTGTTTATACTGTTTATACTTTCAATTAACAAATTGAAGTCTTGTGAAAGGTTGACAGGATAACTGGCATTAACTGTCAAAATAATTTCAAACTATTGAAGTTAGCTTACAGAATAAACATGTCAATCAACCCGTATGATTTTTGCTGTAATATTTTTGTTTTGAAAAGTCACTGTGACTGATAGAAAAGTGATGGTCTTAGCAACATTTTAACCTGTCTGAATGCTAATAATCATTTTGCGTCGGGGGGCGAAGCCCTGAACCCCCCACCAGGACTTTGTCCTGGACCTACCGGGGCCTGCGGCCCCTGGCCCCTGGATACTAGGTTTTTCTGATTTCAAAAGTTGGCAGGTATGTAACAGGCACATTCATAATAATTAATTAGATTAATCACACTCTAATTTTGTCATTAATTATGATTAATTACAGGTATTACTTGCTTGCATTATTTCTTTTGTAATACCTTAATATTTGGACACAAATGCAATTTTGTCTTTAGAATGTCATACGGCAACATTTGCTAAATGTTTTACTGAACTGCAAGTCATTGATTTGCTCAAAACTTGGTGACAGTAAGTCAAGTAAGAATTAAGTGCATTTCTTTTTTTGTCTTAACCTTCCTCTTGTGTTAGCTTTCTGTTACCATCTCTTATGTTAACGGGTCGGTTTTGACCCATGTCTTAAATCAGCTGTAAAATACACTAAAAACAATTATCTATCATCCAATTTGTTTCTCATCTCTTGTTTACATTGTTAGGCTTCCTTATCCATGACAATATTGGTTTTAATATTTTTGGTGTGGGCCATTGGGCCTTTTTTTTTGTCAGTATACCCCTCGATTTCAATTAAAAAAACTGTAAAATTAATCTCAAGAGAATCGTATAAATAAATAAAAGGTTGTTGTGTTACCTGACAAAAACTGAGGGGTATTAGAACACATCTCTTAAATAAATTTGTTTGATTTATTTTTCATTTTAATAATTTTAACTAAAGTAACATCGATGGTGTTACGGGTCAATTTCAACCCATATATATTTACTTCAAGAAAAAGGCTAAAAAGTATTTTTTTCAGCAACAGAACTTTAAGACAAACACAAAATGAAAAGCAGAACAAGTCATAACACAAAATATAGATTTGCAAGGTCAAACAAACAACAGCAAATCAAGTTAAGTTAAGTTAAAGTTAAAGTAGCAATGATTGTCACACACACACTAGGTATGGTGAAATTTGTCCTCTGCATTTGACCCATCACCTTGTTCACCCCCTGGGAGGTGAGGGGAGCAGTGGGCAGCAGCGGGAATTTTTTTTGGTGATTTAACCCCCAATTTAACCCCCAGACCGACTCAGTGGCCTAGTGGTTAGAGTGTCGGTAGGCTGTGAGTTCAAATCCCAGCCGAGTCATACCAAAGACTATAAAAATGGGAGCCATTACCTCCCTGCTTGGGACTCAGCATCAAGGGTTGTAATCGGGGGTTAAATCACCAAAAATGAGTCCCGGGCGTAGCCACCGCTGCTGGTCACTGCTCCCCTCACCTCCCAGGGGGTGATCAAGGGTGATGGGTCAAATGCAGAGAATAATTTCGCCACACCTAGTGTGTGTGTGACAATCATTGGTACTTTAATTCCAAGCCTTGATGCTGAGTGCCAAGCAGGGAGGTAATGGCTCCCAATTTTTTAGTCTTTGGTATGACCTCCTCATCAGACTCATCAGATGTGTCTGTGTCTTCTGGATGATACTCCTCCTCAGAAACCTGTTCATCCGTATCACTATGCTGCTCTGTGTCCTCTCCCTCATTTTTACCAAAAATATTATCCAGAATTTCTCTCACTGTAAATCTTTTTTTCATTTTTGCATGCTGCAAATTGGAGATGTGCACTCTGCAAGTCACCAACTCTATACTGAATTGACCTCACATGTCTGGTTTGTTGGTTTTTGTACTGGATGACAAGGTAAAATGAGAATCCCCTAAAGTTTACATGATTGGGAGAGGAGCTGACTGTCAGTGTGTTCAGTTCTGCCTCTAATTATTGCTTTATAATCTTATTTTTATAACAAAACCGACCCTAACAACACCAAGCTCATAATTTCAACCAGAACATTTTATAATTTAGTGAAAAAAACAAAAACTACTTTATTTTGTTGAAATAGAGGTTCCTGACAAAGTGAAAAAGCCTTGATGCAAAAAAATAAATGTATGTGGTTCTTTTATGCATTTAAAAACTAAAACGGGTCGGTACCGACCCTAACACAAGACGAAGGTTAAATAGAAATATTTCCTGCTTAACTTATTAAAAATATATGTATTTCTTTAACAGGTATCTGTTCTCCCTAACTTAAAACAGAATACATTCAGTGTGCGGCTTTGTGATACAGCAGGTCTACAACTTTCATCATTATGAAAACTACTGTGACAAAAAGAGAGGTGAAATATTTGTTTCAATAATATGACAGGTAACATTTTATTTGTGCTTTATTTATGAAGATCTTCTTTACGCTATATTGTAATGTGTCATTAAAGGGGAACATTATCACAATTTCAGAATTGTTAAAACCATTAAAAATCAGTTCCCAGTGGCTTATTATATTTTTCGAAGTTTTCTTCAAAATATTACCCATCACGCAATATCCCTAAAAAAAGCTTCAAAGTGCCTGATTTTAACCATCGTTATATACACCCGTCCATTTTCCTGTGACGTCACATAGTGAAGCCAACACAAACAAACATGGCGGAAAGAACAGCAAGCTATAGCGACATTAGCTCG
Source organism: Nerophis lumbriciformis (assembly GCF_033978685.3). Lineage (NCBI taxonomy): Eukaryota > Metazoa > Chordata > Actinopteri > Syngnathiformes > Syngnathidae > Nerophis > Nerophis lumbriciformis. The sequence goes on along the minus strand of NC_084582.2, from coordinate 10,828,874 downwards.
GATTCAGACTCGGATTTCAGCGGCTTAAGCGATTCAACAGATTACGAATGTATTGAAACGGATGGTTGTAGTGTGGAGGCAGGTAGCGAAAACGAAATTGAAGAAGAAACTGAAGCTATTGAGCCATATCGGTTTGAACCGTATGCAAGCGAAACCGACGAAAACGACACGACAGCCAGCGACACGGGAGAAAGCGAGGACGAATTCGGCGATCGCCTTCTAACCAACGATTGGTATGTGTTTGTTTGGCATTAAAGGAAACTAACAACTATGAACTAGGTTTACAGCATATGCAATACATTTGGCAACAACATGCACTTTGACAGTGCAGACAGCCCAATTTTCATCAATTAATATATTTTGTAGACATACCCTCATGTCAGCAGGCCAGAGAAGCTAGGGTCGATATTCTTCTCTTGATCATCTTCGGGACGGTGTGAGCCAAGACATCCAGGGGGTTTAGCTCGCTCGTCTGCGGGAACATACTGCCGCCATTGCTTGCCGTGCTACCAAGGTTCCTTTGTCCCTGAATTGCTCACACACTCCGGCAGATTCAATGGGGGTCTGGCGGCAGATTTCTTTGACTTTATCGTTGGAAATGCATCTGCTTTGAGTGTCGCAGGATATCCACACATTCTTGCCATCTCTGTCGTAGCATAGCTTTCGTCAGTGTGCGGAACAAACGTCCAATTTCTTGCCACTTTCGCATCTTTGGGCCACTGGTGCAACTTGAATCCGTCCCTGTTCGTGTTGTTACACCCTCCGACAACACACCGACGAGGCATGATGTCTCCAAGGTACAGAAAACAGTCGAAAAAACGGTTTGACTCGGTGTTTGAGAAAATGACGGATTGCTTCCCGATGTGACGCCACGTTGTGACATCATCGCTCCGAGAGCGAATATTAGAAAGGCGTTTAATTCGCCAAAATTCACCCATTTAGAGTTCGGAAATCGGTTAAAAAAATATATGGTCTTTTTTCTGCAACATCAAGGTATATATTGACGCTTACATAGGTCTGGTGATAATGTTCCCCTTTAAGTGTGTATCAATCTGGTAGCCCCTGCGATGAGGTGGCGACTTGTCCAGGGTGTTCCCCCGCCTTCCGCCCGATTGTAGCTGAGATAGGTTCCAGCGCCCCCCGCGACCCCAAAGGTAGAAAATGGATGGATGGAAACTGGTAGCCCTTCGCATTAATCAGTACCCAAGAAGTAGCTTTTGGTTTCAAAAAGGTTGGTGACCCCTGTTCTATATGTTATAGTTATTTGAATGACTCTTACCATAATATGTTACGTTAACATACCAGGCACGTTCTCAGTTGGTTATTTATGCGTCATTAAACGTACACTTATTCAGCCTGTTGTTCACTATTCTTTATTTATTTTAAATTGCCTTTCAAATGTCTATTCTTGGTTGTTGGGTTTTATCAAATAAATTTCCCCCCAAAAATGTGACTTATACTCCAGTGCGACTTATATATGTTTTTTTTCCTTCTTTATTATGCATTTTCGGCCGGTGCGACTTATAGTCCGGAGCGACTTATACTCCGAAAAATACGGTAAGTGCGCCTTACAGTCCGGAAAATACCGTACTATGTTTCGAATGTGTCTGTCCTAATTTTAATTTGACCAAGGGACTGGAGATGGAAATTAGATATTGGCTATAAACTCACCTATTTACATGTCAAATGTTCATTGATTTGTACAGTCCCTTTTTAAATAGACTAAATCTCAAATCTCTATGAACATTTGAAGTTGAAGACAGCTCTACAAAAGAGTGAAATGATTACAGGTATAGTTGCAAATGGTAATTAATGATGATTAATTATTTGTAAACTGTGATTGGACTAGGGCTGTGTATCATGGCCAATTGGTTTGTTATTGGATGTGTATGTTAGCATAGTGGGGTGGGGTGTGAGGAATCAATAACATGCCTTTTGACTCAATATAGCAACATTTAAAGAAGGAGTTTCAAGTACCGTATTTTTCGGAGTATAAGTCGCACCGGAGTATAAGTCGCACCTGACGAAAATGCATAATAAAGAAGGAAAAAAACATATATAAATCGCACTGGAGCCCGAAAAAAACTGCGACTTATAGTTCATTTTTTAAATGTGTACAAATATCATAGTATGAATAGTAATTAGGTAAAATGGGTATGAATTTTAATCACCTTTCGATCTTTGGTCCAAGCACTAAATCCTGGGAGCCCAACTGGAGGACATCTGGTGAGTGCACACTTCCCCAGTTAGACCAAATGCCCAGTGACTCCTAATTAAAACAAGAATGAAGAAGCGGATGCTATAAAAAAGGACATTCTTTGATAATATGTGGGCGCTCCTCTGACAGAGAAAGCAATTTGGACGAGTACTATGATGGCCCTGTGCTCTTTTCAGTCTGATATGACCTTGTGGGTTCTTAAACCAGAGGAGCGGCTGCAGTCCATGATTCATTTAACACCTTCAGGGGCCTTAAGGTGCACTGAAGGCACACACACACACACACACACACACACACACACTGCTGACTGACTAAATGCTTTGTGGTACAGTTCCTTTTTAAAGGCGTACGCTACAAGAAAATTAATGATAACCGACCGAGGAGCAGAACACAGTTACCGAAGAGCGGTGATGGGCAATTTATGAGATTCACTCCAATTTACATTTGGTCTGTAATCATCACAATGTTTCTCCAGTACACAGCATAAACTATTAGGCATTTGTGAGTGAGTGGAATTACAAGTAGTACGAGTAGGAGAGTCACCAAACGATATGAATGTCATTAGAGTGCACTGAAGCGGTACATGGAGCACAGGGAAGTCAAGATTGCGGCGCATATGACCACAGGAGTCAATGGTAAGTCAACAAACGCTACTTAACTTCAAGTTGGATTCAATGTGCAATCCACTGTGATGCTAAAATCAACAGAAACCCAAAATCTTTGCGAGTGGCAGTGACGTGCGGTGAGGTTCATGACTGGTGAGGGAGGCACTGACTTCATCACAGTCAGATTTACAAACATATGAACCCTAAAGAGTATCTTATTCACCATTTGATTGGCAGCAGTTAACTGGTTATGTTTAAAAGCTTATACCAGCATTCTTCCCTGCTTGGCACTCAGCATCAAGGGTTGGAATTGGGGGTTAAATCACCAACAATTATTCCCGGGCGCGGCGCCGCTGCTGCCCATTGCTCTCCTCACATCCCAGGGGGTGATCAAGGGGATGGGTCGAATGCAGAGGACACATTTCACCACACCTAGTGTGTGTGTGACAATCATTGGTACTTTAACTTAACTTTAACTTTACACATACAAACTGTAGCACACAAAAAAGCACATTTAATAAAAAAAACTTTATTATGGTCTTACCTTTACTTATAAGTGCGGGAACAGTGGTGTTGGTGTTGGAGGAGTTGTGAATGAATGAAATATGAAATCCGTGCTGCAGTCTGCAGGTGTACCTAATGTTGTGTCCCTGCAGTCGTTCACGGCTCCTCCGGCGCGAGCAATGTTGTTTTTGCACTTTTTGGCTTCTTGTTAAGTGACTTTTTTTGGGTGGATTCGGTCTTGCACGTGGAGGGTTTGGGTGTGGGCTTTGGTTGGTGTGGCGCTCCTGTCGGGGGGTGCAGTCTGCGGCGAAGGTGCCTTAACCGGCACCAGGAGGCGGGATTACGCGAGCCTCAGCCAGTGCGTCTTCGCAGCAGTTTTATGATCGCTCAGCACAAGAAATACTTTACACACATACAGTTGTTGACAAAATACACTGTACATTATATACCTCAGCTAACTAAACTATGGAAATGTATAATATAATTCATATAGCAATACTGTCTCACTGCACAGCAGGCCAGCAGTTAGCAGAGTCCGCAATGCATGGTGAGGCACAATTGAGTGACGTGCCTCAACTGGCTGCTGATCACCGCACCGTCTCTTCTCAGTATTTGAACGGCAAATGTGAAAATTCAGCGATTTTGAATAAAAATAATCTAAAACTGGTGAAGTTAAATGGAAAATAACTTTATAGTATAATCACTTGATATATATAACAATTTAATTATTATTTTTTTCTTTTTACCGTATTTTCCGCACTATAAGGCGCACCTAAAAACCACAATTTTTCTCAAAAGCTGACAGTGCGCCTAATAACCCGGTGCGCTTTATTACGATTCATTTTCATAAAGTTTCGGTCTCGCAACTTCGGTAAACAGCCGCCATCTTTTTTCCCGGTAGAACAGGAAGCGCTTCTTCTTCTACGCAAGCAACCGCCAAGGAAAGCACTCGCCCCCATAGAACAGGAAGCGCTTCACCCGCCCCCATAGAACAGGAAGCGCTTCACCCGCCCCCGGAAGAAGAAGAAAAAACGCGCGGATATCACCGTACGTTTCATTTCCTGTTTACATCTGTAAAGACCACAAAATGGCTCCTACAAAACGATCCGGTTCATAAAAAGACGCAATCTCTCCATCCGCACACGGATTACTACCGTATTTCACAGCAACTGAACCGCACTGTGGAACGGGAGCACGTACGGTGAATATTCGCTCCACAGGGAATGAGAAGTCATCCTTCACTGTGGTTCTAGCTTGCCATGCTAACTTCCACCCATCCAAAAGAGACCTTTCCAGCCGGCGTCATCATAAAAGCTAACTCGAAGGGATGGATGGATGAAGAAAAGATGAGCGAGTGGTTAAGGGAAGTTTACGCGAAGAGGCCGGGTGGCTTTTTTCACACAGCTCCGAAGGCGAACACACCTTCACTAAGACGGGCAGATAGCGCCGGTCGACATACGCCAACATCTGCCAGTGGATCGTAAATGCCTGGGCAGATAGTTTCGGTCACAACTGTGGTCCGAGCTTTCCGGAAGGCAGGATTCACAGAACTGCTGGACAACAGTGACACTGACTCCGGTGACTTCGACGAGACGGAACCGGCCATTTTGGATCCCGTATTCGCCCAACTTTTCAATTCGGACACCGAAGACGAAGAATTCGAAGGATTTACGAATGAAGAATAACTTCAGAAGGTGAGCGCTATGTTTATTTTGTGTGTTGTGACATTAACGTTCGAGCAACATTATGTTGCTATTGTTCTACACCATTTTGAATTTTACTATGTTTGTGATTGCACATTTGCGTACATTTTGGGACAGAGTTGTTAGAACGCTGGTTTTCAATATATTATTAAAGTTTGACTGAACTATCTGACTGTTTTTTTGACATTCACTTTAGCGCAGCGTTTTTTTGACATTCACTTTAGCGCAGCGTAGGCGCGGCTTTTAGTCCGGGGCGGCTTATTGGTGGACAAAATTATGAAATATGTAATTCATAGAAGGTGCGGCTAATAATCCGGTGCGCCTTATAGTGCGGAAAATACGGTACATTTTTTTTCTTTCCATGATGGCAGGTGAGGCCCTGCCTCACCTGCCTCTAGTGACCGCACATCACTGGCGAGTGGTATGCCAGTGTAATCAACTCGATGATTTACATGCATGTTTCTATATGCTGCTCGGGTATTAGTATAAAAGACCGTCATTTCCCTGCATCTCTGAAAGTCTCCATGTGTGGAATCGAACTCTGCGTCGACCGCCTTTTTTTTGATGGAACAAATCCATCAAGCAGGAGTTCAGAGGTCGCGCATGGGCTCTGTGCTTCACAATCACACTCCCAGATCTAACAACATGCCCTCCATCTCTGCGAGACCTTCTCCACACATCATTTTGCATCTGGGTGGCTGATGCTTGTGTTTACTGAACCATGCTGTGCAAAATCGTAGTGGCTGCTCCTCAATAGAACACAACAATACTGTATGTTTAGAACATACCGGTATATGTCTTTATAATCTTTTTCTTGTATTGGGTTGTATTATAAATATGAAAGCAGCCTTGAGGATGGTTCTCTGGTATTTTCAGTGGTTGCAATAACCCTACTATTGTCACCAGTTAAAAACTACCCTGCAAAGATTTACACTTTTAATTTTAGAAACTTCCCCAGTTTTAAGAGCTATTCACTTGTTTTTAGTCATTGACTCATCTGTCACAGCGCAATCCCGCACATCATCGACGGCAAGCTCTGCCGGCACCTCTGCGAGAAGCGCGCCGGGACACGCCCCAGCTCGCTCTGCACGCATCGCGGCCACACGCTTGCAACGCTGCAGGCAATCTACAATCAGCGCACCTGGGACTAATGAAAACAGACAGCATAAAGACCAGCGGACCCGAAGATGCAGTGCCGGAACGTAATTCACTCCTCGTAGTAAGCATCCCCCTGGCTTCCCTTCTGCGTACTTGCTCTCTCTCTGTGCCTTCCCTGTTCTCGTGTCTTATGTCCTTTGTGTTCCCCTGTTTCCTGTGATCGAGCTGTATGCCTCGACTTCCCTCTGGATTCCGGACTGCCTCCCTTGATCCTCGACCCCTGCTTGGACACGGACCTCGTTGCTTCTCTCCAGCCCCCGACCGCTTGATTGCCCACGGACTGCATTCTCGCCTTGCCCCTTTGGTCTGACGAAGGATTTATCCAACACGCACATACAACAAACTCTGAAAACATTTACATTGTTAATTAATTACGGGGGAAGGCGTGGCGCGGTTGGGAGTATGGCTGTGCCAGCAACCTGTGGGATCCTGGTTCAATCCCCACCTTCTACCATCCTAGTCACGTCCGTTGTGTCCTCGAGCAAGACACTTCACCCTTGCTCCTGATGGGTCATGGTTAGTGCCTTGCATGGCAGCTCCCGCCATCAGTGTGTGAATGGGTGAATGTGGAAATAGTGTCAAAGCGCTTTGAGTTTGTTAAAAAGGTAGAAAAGCGCTATACAAGTATAACCTATTTACCTTTTACCATTTAATTCTACACATCGTCTTGCACCATTTACTTAGAGTAGCATACACACCCCAACACCTCATCATCAGGTTCAATAAACCTATTGAACTGATCCCTGCCGTTGTGTCATCATCATTATCTTAATTTTAGCATTTATGATTATATTATAGCTATTCATAGGCTGCCGCCACCCCCGCAATCCCGAGAAGAACAAGCAGTAGAAAAAGGATGAATGCATATAACTATTCTAGTTTAAGAATGTTAAAATTTTGAAAATAACTCTTCAAATAAGATATATTTGTTTTCCCACTTACACAATCTTGTTTAAAGGTGCCTTATGTAATAATTTCATGTCAAGTCATCATTAAATGGCCCTGATATGTCAAAAGGCATAAATAAATCTTGTTCTTTTTGAATACCTTTATAACTGATAACGGTAGTTCAGCTGGGATATGCTCATTTCATAATTTGATTTACAGCCCCGAAATCTTGTTATTGTTTTCATTTCGATGCCCCGCCCTCCACCGTTTGACCGATTAGAAAGTCTGTGAGTGTGTTACATCCAGGTTACCATTTACGCACCGCCACCTTCGTCGAGCTACTGCCACTGGTAAAGTTACTAAACATGTCAGACCTTAGTAAATCTAAAATGTATTACAGGTGGACTCCAATTACGCTGTAGAGATATCTAAAGGATGAACTCACTTTTGAGCTTCATGGCAAAGGCGGTGAATACTTATGGTCATATGATTTATTTATTTTATTATTTTTTTAATTTAATTTGCAAATGTTTTTCTAAAAAACGTTTTTCCATTGTCACTATAGGTAGGGATGTCCGATAATGGCTTTTTGCCGGTATCCGATATTCCGATATTGTCCAACTCTTTAATTACCGATACCGATATCAACCGATACCGATATCAACCGATAGTCGTGGAATTAACACATTATTATGCCTAATTTGGACAACCAGGTATGGTGAAGATAAGGTACTTTTTAAAAACATTAATAAAATAAGATAAATAAATTAAAAACATTTTCTTGAATAAAAAAGAAAGTAAAACAATATAAAAACAGTTACATAGAAACTAGTAATTAATGAAAATTAGTAAAATTAACTGTTAAAGGTTAGTACTATTAATGGACCAGCAGCACGCACAATCATGTGTGCTTACGAACTGCATCCCTTGCAGACTGTATTGATATATATTGATATATAATGTAGGAACCAGAATATTAATAACAGAAAGAAACAACCCTTCTGTGTGAATGAGTGTGAATGGGGGAGGGGGGGGGGGGTTTGTTATGCGGGATTAAAACGATACAGATAATACAAAAAACCATACCGATAATTTCCAATATTACATTTTAACGCATTTATTGGCCAATAATATCGGCCGATATTATTGGACATCTCTAATTATAGGGTATTGTGTGAAGAATTTTGAGGACAAAATTAATGTATTCCATTTTGGAATGAGGCTGTAACATAAAGTGTGAACAAAGTGAAGCCCTTTCCAGATGCAATGTATTGCTACAACCTGCAACAATGCATTTGGAAGACGTATTTGTTAATTCCTTTAAATCTTGCACAAACATAACATAACTCAGGATGGAGATGCTAGCAAAACACAATATGAAAGTGCCTCCAGTCTTCTGTAGTTGACATCAGCAGGCCCTCCCTAATTTTGGATCTAAAATTGGGCATTCCAAAATCTGCTTATACTTGTTAGAAAACAAGCCTAATGGTCTATTTGGGGGGGATTTTAACTGTAGACATAATTGTTAGGTTCAGAAAAGTAAGTTCCAATGTTGTCAGCATTAGAGAGGCCTTTTAACATATAATAATTGTACGGTGTTATAGTATAAAAAATTAAAATAGTGTGGCTATCTAAGTATGTGAAATGCAGTGAATCGTTAAGTGTTTGAGGTAACAAACACTCTTGACCTCAGCTAATACATCCCCCTCCAGTTTATATTAACAATCAAATTGTCTTCAATATTCAAGCTTTAAAGATACGGCTTCTAATTTCGCTATCCATCCAAGTGTCTGTTGTGTTTCTATAGTCTTATCGTGGAAATGCAGCGTTCTAACCTCCAACTTAACTATCTGACATCCAAACCACATCTCCATCTGGCATTTACTTGTTGAAGACATGGACAGCTGATGGGATTAAACAGTTCGACTGACACCAACATAGATCCAAGAATTATTCCTCTCTCTCTGATTAAATATGCACACAATGTCGCATGCCAACGTATGATCCTTCAACTGATTTGCAAAAGCTTTTTTCTGCAATTATACTGTGAGATCCTCATTTGAATGCAAAACTAATGAATCTCATTAAAGTGTGTGTCAGGATGCATAGATGCATACGGTTTGTCAGTCTAAGTGCACATTATTTTGTCTATGAATACAAAAAAGGTTGGAAATCATAGCACAATTTCTGATAATAGGCCTGGGTATACGTCAAATTTACTCTTACATAGAGACTTCCCATCAATATTGAAAATACAGGAATATGTCTTTCAATCCCCACGCATAGACGTGAGAAAAACATTATGGAAATGAAAAAAAGCTCACAGACATTTGCTCACAATGATTTTCTTAAACGGGACGTCACATCTCATTGAATAGCAACTGATAAAAACATGTGATGTGTCAACATTACACAAAGTAAACAAATGTTGCAGGGTAATTTTGCAATTTAACATCTAATTCAATAGATAATGACGATTTGAGGCAACGGTTATAAAAAGTGGGTGAATTATTCTTATGAGTCAAATCTTGGAAGAAGAAATTGTTAAACTACTGTATTATTATTATTATTATTAGCCTTTATTTAACCAGGTAAAATCCCATTAAGATCAAAGATCTCTTTTCCAAGGGAGACCTGGCCAAGAGGGCAGCAGCAAGGTTACATTAAAAACAGTAAACAAATACATAAAACATCACATTTACAACATTAAAACTTGCTCACATGACACATGTGCATACAGACAAGGTAGACTGCAGTCCTTTCACAGAAGCTTTAAACTCATTCAACGTAACTAGGGTTTTAAGTTTAATGTTCGATCGTAGGTTATTCCAAGCCTTCGGTGCTGAAAACCTAAATGCTTTCTTGCCCAGTTCAGTTCTTACTTTGGGGACGACAAATTGCAGAACATTCATTGAACGAAGATTGTGACTTCCTTGTTTCTTTGTTAAAAGACAAGACAGATAAGATGGAGTGATACCCAGAATGGTTTTGTAGATGAAAACATACCAATGATTGAGGCGTCGAGCACATAAAGATGTCCAGTTAACCATTGAGTATAACACACAATGGTGAGTAAGGGGAGTGCAGTTGGTGATGAATCTTAGTGCCCCTTGGCACTATCCAGCTTTTGGAGACAACCAGCAGTAGCATTCATGTACAACACATCTCCATAGTCAATAACAGGTAAAAAAGTTGTTTCCACCAATTTCTGTTTCACAGTAAAAGAAAAGCAAGACTTGTTTCTATAACAAAATCCCAGTAAAAGTTTCAGTTTTTTTACAACATACTGAATGTGCTCCTTAAAACTCAAGTGGTCATCAATTAAAAATCCTAAATATTTAAAAGCAGATACTAACATAATTTGTTGCCCATTTCTTGTTAAAATGTTCTCACACAGTGCTGATCTTACAGTTTTTGATGTGGTAAAGAGCATACACTTTGTTTTCTCTGCATTTAAAACCATCCACCCATCCATTTTCTACCGCTTATTCCCTTTGGGGTCGCGGGGGGCGCTGGAGCCTATCTCAGCTACAATTGGGCGGAAGGCGGGGTACACCCTGGACAAGTCGCCACCTCAACGCAGGGCCAACACAGATAGACAGACAACATTCACACTCACATCCACACACTAGGGCCAATTTAGTGTTGCCAATCAACTTATCCCCAGGTGCATGTCTTTGGAGGTGGGAGGAAGCCGGAGTACCCGGAGGGAACCCACGCAGTCACGGGGAGAACATGCAAACTTCACACAGAAAGATCCCGAGCCCGGGATTGAACCCAAGACTACTCAGGACCTTCGTATTGTGAGGCAGATGTACTAACCCCTCTGCCACTGTGAAGCCCCATTTAAAACCAGTTGAAGATATTATTAAAGTATTAAACTTTTGGAGAAAAAAAACAATACAAAGATGTGTTACACTGATTTAATCTTTCCAGTCTGTAGTGGTAATCTACTCTGTGGCTGGAACCATCTAAAGTCCCATTGAAATTGTAAAATTGAATGTCCGACTCCCTCTGATGCCATACTCTTCTAATTTTGGATTAGAATATTATGATTAATTGTGTCAAATGCTTTAGTTAGATCCATAAACACTGCTGCTGCACACTGTTTACCATCTATTGCATTTGTAATCTGTTCCATTAGTTGAGGTCTTGGATTTGCAATTACTCGGTGTATTAACTGTTTCCTCTTGTGTCACTTTTGTGATGAACATTGAGTTGTGATTGCTATCTGTGGTGTCATTGAAGTCCTCAATTGACACTGGGCGTGGAATTATTTCCTCCAATGTTAGTCCAATGTTTATAAAGTAATTATTGAAGCTTTCAATTCCTTCCTATTTACGTTTCCGTCCAACACGTATTGGGGGTAATCCCTCTTAGTGCCATATTTATTAATGCCATTGAGGATCAGAATCAGAATCAGAATCGTTTTATTGCCATTGTTTGAGAACGGGTTCACAAACTAGGAATGTTTCTTGGTGCAATTGTGCAACATAAAACACATATAACACAGATTTGGGAATAACAAGAGCTGTAACTGAGCTATCAGATCTTGTTATAGATTTAGAAGGAATTCTAGGGAGCTACTGTTAGGAGTTATCGTTCATGTGCCTGATGGCCGAGGGGAAAAAACTGTTCTGGTGGTGGGAGGTGTGGGTCTGGATGGACCGTAGTCTCCTGCCTGAGAGGGGAGAATAGTTTGTGTCCAGGGTGAGAAGTGTCAGCTGTGATCCGAGCCACACGCCTCCTGGTCCTGGAGGAGAACAAGTCCTGGAGGGATGGGAGCTTGCAGCCAATCTCCTTCTCAGCAGCACGTACGATGCGCTGCAGGCAATGCTTATCCTGGACTGTGGCGCCGGGGAACCACACGGTGATGGAGGAGGTCAGGATGGACTCGATGATGGCTGAGTAAAACTGCACCAGCATCTCAGTCAGCACCTTAAGTTTCCTCAGCTGTCGCAGGAAGTACATCCTCTGCTGGGCCTTCTTGATGAGGGAGCTGATGGTCGGCTCTTACTTGAGGTCTTGGGTGATGGTGGTGCCCAACAAACGGAAGGAGTCCACAATGGAGACGGGGGTGGGGGAGTCAATCAGGGTGAGGGGGGATGGTGGGGCTGTGACTTTCCTGAAGTCCATGATCAGTTCCACTGTTTTCTGGGCGTTCAGCTCCAGGTTGTTGTGGCTGCACCAGGACGCCAGCCGGTCCACCTCTCTCCTGTAGGCGGACTCATCGCCATCCGAGATGAGCCCGATGAGGGTAGTGTCATCCACAAACTTGAGCAGTTTTACGGACTGGTGACTGGAGGTGCAGCAGTTTGTGTACAGGGAGAAGAGCCAAGGGGAGAGTACACAGCCCTGAAGAGTACCAGTGTTCGTGGTGCCCCAGGTTGCTCTCATATTGTTTTTGTTCCTGTCTAATAATTTACTGTAATGTTCTTTTCTACATGTTCATAGTTTGTTAGCTTGTTTTTGTCACGGCGGGGTCGCATGTTAATGCGCGGATCGTTTTCCCAGGATGCAGACGGAACTCCGGAGGCAGTGTAATAGAATGATGTATTTACCATAAAACAGTCAGGAATACAAAAAATATGGGAAGCGTGCCGATAGCACGGGAAGCTATGGTAAGCTAAAGGAAAAGCTTAGCATGGCAAACAAGCAAAGAAATGGCAAAGCTTAGCTCAGGAATCAAAAGGTAAACACACGTAACTTGTTGCATAAAGCAAACAAGACAGCCAGACTGTGTGGCGAAAAGCAAGAATACATAGCTCTCTGATTAGTGCAGGTGAGCGTCCCGAACACTAATCAGAGGCAGGTGAAAATAATCAGCACACATGGCAACCAGAAAACGCAAACCCAGGGGTGCTGAAACATAACTAAGGGAGTCTTTAACTAAACAAAACATGATCCGGGTAACGGATCATGACAGTTTTTATACTTGATGTACTTATCTTTGTGTAATACATTTTCTGTATAATGTATTTTTTTTAATGCAAGCATTTCTCAATCCTTTTGTCATCCAAGGTTAATGGTTTTTTTTTTCTGCTTTCTACGGAGTTGTTTCCACGGACAATGTTTGTCATAAAGCATCATGAACAAATGCACCATATGCTTCATCTACATCAATTTCACTGCACCAATGTCCCAATTGTGCTTTTCTAACTCATTTTTGAAAGCAATTATAGTCTTCTTTGTGCATCGTCTTCGTAATGTCTTTTTGTCGTCAATGCTCCTCTTCTTGTAATTTCCATCATATATTGAGAAAAATGGCAGATGATCACTGATGTCGGTAATAAGTAGGCCACTTGTGGTATTATTATCAAAATCATTGGTAAAAATATTACCAATAACAGTGGTGCTGTGTCCTGTGATCCTGCTTGGCTTTGTGATTTTAGAACATAAACTGATGCTATACATCAGGGATTCTCAAACTGCAGTACGTGTACCACTAGTGGTACGCAGGCTCCATCTAGTAGTTTGTGATAGAATCACTTGATTTAAAGGCCTACTGAAACCCACTACTACCGACCACGCAGTCTGATAGTTTATATATCAATGATGAAATCTTAACATTGCAACACATGCCAATACGGTCGCGTTAACTTATAAAGTGCAATTTTAAATTTTGCGCGAAATATCCTGCTGAAAACGTCTCGGTATGATGACGTCGGCGCGTGACGTCACAGATTGTAGAGGACATTTTGGGAAAGCATGGTGGCCAGCTATTAAGTCGTCTGTTTTCATCGCAAAATTCCACAGTATTCTGGACATCTGTGTTGGTGAATCTTTTGCAATTTGTTCAATGAACAATGGAGACAGCAAAGAAGAAAGCTGTAGGTGGGAAGCGGTGTATTGCGGCCGACTGCAGCAACACAAACACAGCCGGTGTTTCATTGTTTACATTCCCGGAAGATGACACTCAAACTTTACCATTGGCCTGTGGAGAACTGGGACAACAGAGACTCTTACCAGGAGGACTTTGAGTTGCATGCGCAGACGCAGTACCGTGAGTACGCATGCAGTGCGGCTTCCAAACATTTGATCGCTTGCCCGTACGTGCGTGCCGCTATGTGCATGTCACGTACGTAACTTTGGGGACTTTGGGGAAATATATGTGCTGTTTGAACTTTGGGGAGGTGAACGGTACTTTGGGCTGTGGGATTGAGTGTGTTGTGCAGGTGTTTGAGTTGTATTGGCGGGTTATATGGACGGGAGGGGGGAGGTGTTTGTTATGCGGGATTAATTTGTGGCATATTAAATATAAGCCTGGTTGTGTTGTGGCTAATAGAGTATGTATATGTCTTGTGTTTATTTACTGTTTTAGTCATTCCCAGCTGAATATCAGGTCCCACCCGCCTCTCACAGCATCTTCCCTATCTGAATCGCTCCCACTGCCCTCTAGTCCTTCACTCTCACTTTCCTCATCCACAAATCTTTCATCCTCGCTCAATTTAATGGGGAAATCGTCGCTTTCTCGGTCCGAATCGCTCTCGCTGCTGGTGGCCATGATTGTAAACAATGTGCAGATGTGAGAAGCTCCACAACCTGTGACGTCACGCTACTCGTCTGCTACTTCCGGTAGAGGCAATGCTTTTTTATCAGCGACCAAAAGTTGCGAACTTTATCGTCGATGTTCTCTACTAAATCCTTTCAGCAAAAATATGGCAATATCGCGAAATGATCAAGTATGACACAAAGAATGGACCTGCTATCCCCGTTTAAATAAGAAAATCGCATTTCAGTAGGCCTTTAAGTATAGTGTTTTATTTTCCTATATTCAAACAGTGTTATTGTTCAAACTGTGTGTAATGTTACAGTGGCCAAAAATATTAAACATGCTTGTTAAATAAAAACTTAGGCCTGCTGCACTACTGTATTTTAATGTTGGTCATTTTGGTGGTACTTGGGTAGACACGTTTTTTCTTGGTGAAAAAAGATTTGAGAACCACTGCTATAAATTGTATCAATGAAGTCATCAATAGACATGTGCTATGATCCAGTCCTCAATAAGTCAATATTAAAGTCCATCCATCCATCCAGTCACTACATAAAAACTACTTTTTGACCATTATCAGTAAAATTTGCTATGATTCAGTCCTCAAATTAAAGTTAAAGTTAAAGTACCAATGATTGTAACACACACACTAGGTGTGGTGAAATTTGTCCTCTGCATTTGACCCATCCCTTGTTCACCCTCTGGGAGGTGAGGGGAGCAGTAGGCAGCAGCGATAGCCGCGGCTGGGAATCATTTTTGGTGATTTAACCCCCAATCCCAACCCTTAATGCTGAGTGCAAAGCAGGGAGGTAACGGGTCCCATTTTTATAGACTTTGGTGTGACTCGGCCGGGATTTGAACTCACAACCTACCGATCACAGGGCGGACACTCTAACCACTAAGCCACTGAGTAGGTTATGTTTCAACACTTGAGTTTGGTGATGTATACTGTATATACAACTAATGAATATGTTTTTGCTTTTTTCATGACACATTTCAAAGGGTATGTATTGTAAGATATCATCAAAAGCAAAGGACATGTTATTTTTACCACTTTGTAGTTCAGATTCTTCATCACATGCACCGCTACTCCTCCTCTGTTCTTGTTGGTTCTATTCATGTAATGTAATTCATATTCTTCTACATCAAAGTCTATTTTTTTTTTTTTTTATCATCAATCCATGTTTTTGTGACAGCGATCACTTTGAAGGGTTCATTGATTTGTTCTAAAAAGTGTTTCATGTTGTTGTAATTTGCGTGGAATGTTCTGTTCTTGAAATAAGTAATTGACAATTTGTTTTCACATTTAAAGTTGCTATTATATTGTTCATCTGTAGAATAAAAACAATTATTACTCATGTGGGTGAAGAAAATGGTATTTGTATCTATGTCATTCTCCAAACCCTGGCCTTTGTGGTCTTTGATGCGGAAGTTTTTTGGTTCCATATTTTCTTCATTCAAAGAGGTTAGACTTAGACTTAGACTTAGACTTAGACTTAGACTTAGACTTCCTTTTTATTGTCATTCAAATTTGAACTTTACAGCACAGATAAGAATGAAATTTCGTTACATAAGCTCATGGTAGTGCAGGATAAAAAAGCAATAAGGTGCATATATAAATAAATAAATATATATAAATAATATATAAATATATATATATATATAATAAATAAATATATATAAATATACATAAATAAATAAATATATTACTGTACAGATAAATATATTGCACTTCTTCACATGCGTCCACATTTATGGATGCATGTTATATTGTCTTTTTTATTCCAGTGAGTTAATCCATTTTGGGGGGAGTTGAGGGGATAATTTAATTATGATGCGTTCAAGAGTCTTACGGCTTGAGGGAAAAAGCTGTTACAGAACCTGGAGGTTCTGCTTCGGAGGCTGCGGAACCTCTTTCTAGAGTCCAGCAGTGAAAACAGTCCTTGGTGGGGGTGGGAGGAGTCTTTGCAGATTTTCTGAGCCCTGGTCAGGCAGCGGCTTTTTGCGATCTCCTGGATAGGAGGAAAAGGAGCCAAGGTTCAGGAGGTCTTCAAAAAATTATGCAATTTGTTATTCTTATAGCCAGACCTGACGGTGCAACTGTTGCCTTCCTCAGAGGTGACAACCGTCGGGTATGGAAGTAAACACACAGGTCTGGCTATAATAATATTACATTGCATAATTCCTTATTTTCTTGTTCAGCAATCTTTGATGTTGTTTCAATAATTTTTATGAGTGTACGCAGATACGCTCCTAAATCCAGATCTTCTTGTTTAGTGGTCAATTTTGTAGATTCAAGATTTTGTATTCTTATGATTTACTCACTTCCAAACATGAACAAAGCAAGTCAAATAAAGGTCAGATAACAGACCGTGCTTGATTTTAGAGGTAGGAAGGACTTCCATCCACTGCAATTACCTGATTTTATGTTGCACTGGTTTATTGTTGTACGCTGTTCACAGACCTCTACACATCGAGAAGGATTTCAACAGATGACCTTCACAAGAAATAATAGTGACTGAAAAGATTTCTACTTGGGAACACATGAAAGTGCCTGAATGAGAGGAGATTGGCCTCCCCTTCATCAAACTCTGCTGCCTCAACATTTCTTGATCTCAAATAGTCTGCCCTTGAAACCTTGTAGACATTTTTCACTGTGTGTAATTGTAAGCGAAAGATCGGTATCACCGTGGCAGCAGTACACAGCACCTATATTTGCACTGGCAAGACATGAGGTGAACACATTTAACCCTTCTCACTACCTTCAAGTACCAGTAGAGTGAAAAAACAAGTAGACTTTATAGACTTAATTGTGTTTCATTGTATCCATTAAAGGCCTACTGAAACCCACTACTACCGACCACGCAGTCTGATAGTTTATACATCAATGATGAAATCTTAACATTGCAACACATGCCAATACGGCCGGGTTAGCTTACTAAAGTGCAATTTTAAATTTTGCGCGAAATATCCTGCTGAAAACGTCTCGGTATGATGACGTCTGCGCGTTACGTCACGGATTGTAGAGGACATTTTGGGACAGCATGGTGGCCAGCTATTAAGTCGTCTGTTTTCATCGCAAAATTCCACAGTATTCTGGACATCTGTGTTGGTGAATCTTTTTGAACAATGGAGACAGCAAAGAAGAAAGCTCTAGGTGGGAAGTATTGTATTGCGGCAGGTGTTGTGCCGGATAACGCACCCCTGCCGTAGAATGCACCCCTTGACTGTTGTACCGGATAACACAGCCGGTGTTTCATTGTTTACATTCCCTGAGGATGACAGTCAAGCTTTACCATTGGCCTGTGGAGAACTGGGACAACAGAGACTCTTACCAGGAGGACTTTGAGTTGGATGCGCAGACGCGGTTGCCGGTGGGGCGGGGGCGGTCTTCTATGTATTGTGAGGCAGATGCACTAACCCCTGTACCACCATGCTGCCCCTATTTACGTACCTTGGAGTCCACATCTCTAATGACTTCTCCTGGACAGTCAACACCACATCAATCATCAAGAAGGCTCAGCAGCGGCTACACTTCCATCGAGAGCCTGCTGACCTACTGTATTACGGTATGGTACGGCAGCTGCACTGCAGCAGACAGGGAGAGGCTGCAAAGAGTGGTCAAGACGGCTCAGAAGATCATCGGCCGCCCTCTCCCCTCTCTGACGGACATCTACACCTCCCACTGCCTCAACAGAGCCAGTGCCATCATCAAGGACAGCACCCACCCTGGCTCTGACCTGTTCCACCTGCTGCCCTCTGGGAAGCGCTACAGGTGCATTAAAACCAAAACAAACAGGCTAAAGAACAGCTTCTTCCCCAGGGCCATAACCATCCTGAACGGACTGCCCCATTGTCCCTCATAACTGCCTTCTCTTCGGTGCAATAACCCATTCCACCAACCACCCTGTTTTTTGTTTTTTTGTTTTTTCATGTATATATTCATTTCACACCATATTCATTGCACTTCTACATTTTTTATATTTTTATATATTGCACATTGTTTTTCTAGCATGCACACATCGCACTGTATGGAATGGCCTCAATCTCGTTACCTTGCGTAATGACAATAAAGCTGATTCTGATTCTGATTCTATTTCAAATGCAAAAAATAAAAATAAAATAATAAATGCATCTGTCGTCATGTATTTTATTAACAAGTGCAGTTCCCTTTTAGGTGGCATTCACTTGAAACGTTTGAGGATGAATTGTTGTGTTACAAACTTTTGTGTGCTGTTGCTTCTTATTTGTAATTATTCCAAGCTGATTTGATATGTGTATGCAGTGGCAGCTGAACCGAATGTGACAGCGTGTCATAATTACAACTATCAGCTGGATAATAAAAATACCGGAAGCAGTATCATTAGTCCAGGATCTTCACGTTCCGGAAGGAACGACCTAATTCGAAAGCAATACTAAAATACACCAAAATGCACCAGTACCGATCCATATTATATACAGAGGGCTCCAGAGGCTGGCCAAACGATGTATTTATATCTCTAAACTTAAAATCGGTTATCGGTTTGTGCCAATTATTTTTTTACATAATCCGTAAGTAAGACAAGAACACATATGTTTGGCTTGCATTCGAAATCGTAAACAAATAGCTAACTATTGAGTCAACAGATCGAGGGTCCTCTATTGCTCCCATTATACCCACTAAAAAGCATTCACAAACCGCCAACAATACTCCATTTACATGTCGTGACCTGAAAACGAACCAACTATGAGTGATATTGTTAGTAAAAGCAGCAACGCAGACGGCCTACTTTAGCGGCATATTGGTCGCAGTGAGCTAATGCTAGCTTACGATGCTATTGTTGACACCGAGCCAAGCCAGGGGCTGCTTCTATTTAATCTCAAACTTGTTAAAATGTAATTCTAGATTATAATTCATGCATCTTTCACCTGGTAGTACACAAATGTGGCCATGGACCGAGAGACTGGTCGACTTTGACGTCCCCGAGATGGCAAATAGGACGTGAGGTTTACAATTTAAACTTTATATAAATGGAATTATGTGAGCGTCCCCTCGGCCGGCATCCCGGCGAAAGCGGAAATTGTACAGTAAGCGTTTGATTTATTATGGTTAATTTTGGTTAATTTGTATGTTAAACACCTAGCAATGGTGCAGATGTTATAGTGTTACAATAAAGCTGCATCCGTTTAGCAATCGGCTTTTAAAACTTATTGCTCATCCTCCTAATGTTCGCGCTCAAAAATATAAGGTTCTTGATCAATACTTGCCAACCTTGAGACCTCCGATTTCGGGAGGGGGGTGGGGGTGGGGGGCGGGGCGTGGTTGGGGTCGTGGTTAAGAGGGGCGGAGTATATTTACAGCTAGAATTCACAAAGTCAAGTATTTTATGTATATATATATATATATATATATATATATATATATATATATATATATATATATATATATATATATATATATATATATACATATATATATATATATATATATATATATATATATATATATATATATATATATATATATATATATATATATATAAGAAATACTAAGTCAAGTATTTCATATATATACATACATATATATATGTATATATATATATATATATATATATATATATATATATATATATATATATATGAACCCACGCCAGGAAACCAACCAAAAAAGAACAGAAAACGAAACGACATCATCTGGTACAACCCCCCATACAGCAAAAACGTCTCAACTAACATTGGAGACAAATTCCTCAATCTGATTGACAAACACTTTCCCAAAGACAACACCCTAAGAAAAGTATTCAACAAGAACAACATTAAATTGAGCTACAGCTGCATGAACAATATACGACAAATTATCTCAAACCACAACAAAACAATTGCAAATGAGCCGTCGGCCCCCGGACAGAGCGACTCCAAAACCAACAAAGGCTGCAACTGTCGAAAGAAACCTGATTGCCCTCTCAACGGGGGGTGCTTACAAACATCAGTTGTCTACCAATCTAAGGTAACACACAAGGACATTAACACATCCGACACATATGTAGGATTAACCGAGGGAGAGTTCAAAACCAGATGGAACTATCACAAGGCTTCTTTCAGGAACCAAAACCTGCGGAATACCACAGAACTCAGCAAACACATTTGGGACCTCAAAGACAATAATGTTGAATATTCAATAACATGGCAAATTCTTGCATCCAGCACACCTTACAATAGCGGTAATAAAAGATGCAACCTATGCTTGAAAGAGAAACTGTTTATTATTTACCGTCCAGACCTGTCATCCCTCAACAAGCGCAGCGAAATTGTAACAGCATGCCGCCACAGACGGAAACACCTCCTAGGTAACACATGAGCCAATCACCACGCCCCTACGCCAGCCTGTACCCACCCACTCTGTGCCCTATATAAACCATGGTATGTGAATGCTCCCATTAAAATCTCCTGATGATTGAGGGAACCCCCCTCATGAAACAGGCCTGTAGAGATGAAATAGTCTTGTGATTTTTTTCCCCCACACATACATATATATATATATATATATATATATATATATATATATATATATACATACATATATACATATTATATATATATATATATATATATATATATATATATATATATATATATATATAAGAGAAATACTTGAATGTCAGTGTTCATTTATTTACACATATACACACACATAACACTCATCTACTCATTGTTGAGTTAAGGGTTGAATTGTCCATCCTTGTTCTATTCTCTGTCACTATTTTTCGAACCATGCTGAACACCCTCTCTGATGATGCATTGCTGTGTGGCACGCACAAAAGGGCCTTCATCAAATGCACTAGATGGCAGTATTGTCCTGTTTAAGAGTGTCACAACATTGCTGTTTACGGCAGACGAACTGCTTTACGGTAGAGGAAAACGTGACTGCTGTTGTTGTGTGTTGTTGCCGCGCTGGGAGGACGTTAAAGAAACTGCCTAACAATAAACCCACATAAGAAACCAAGAACTCGCCTTCGATCATTCTACAGTTATAACGTCATTGGGCAGGTACGCTGTTTATATTGTGGGAAAGCTGACCTGAGTCCGCCTGAATTTCGGGAGATTTTCGGGAGAAAATTTGTCCCGGGAGGTTTTCGGGAGAGGCGCTGAATTTCGGGAGTCTCCCGGAAAATCCGGGAGGTTTGGCAAGTATATTTTTTTCCCTAAGTAATCGTTGTCGGCTCTCACAAAGTCTGCCTGATTAGCATTGTTGTTGATGGGGAAGGGATTTGTGGTTCCTAACTCTACGTCACAGGTGCAGCGTTTATACAGGTGCACTCTTTAGTCCGGGAAATACAGCAATATGTATACGATACCGTGGCTTTATCTGAGTTAAAGGCCAACTTTGCCTGTCATTCACAATCCCTATGTAAGACGAGAACACAACAAAATCCACTTTACCTGGTTGGCGAGACTTCTTGGCAGCAGTAGCCGATGAGAAGGGAGCAGGAGGAAGGGGATGAGTTACTGCTTAATTTTTTTTTTTTTTTTTAAATTTTTATTCATATTTTTGTCTTGTACAGCTTCTCAGACAAATCATATAGTTGATGTAGATGCCCATATCGGCTGTTCAGATTTACTTTACAAAAGAGAAGTGTGGGATACTTCTCTTGTTGCCTTATTTGTAATTGACTTTATTAAATGTATTTATATTATCATTTGGTGCAGCCGGGCCGGAGCAGGAGGGGATAGAAAGAAAAAAAAAAGAACACAACAACAACAACAATAGAGCAACATCAGCAAATACGACATGTACAAATATGATGGTAAAAGTAATAGAAAATAAGCATTTTGCGAAAATAAAAAATAATACAGAAAAGACAATGAGCATTATTACACTACAAATGGAGCAATACAAATACCAATAGAAATAGCGCTATTGATAATGAACAATACCAATACTTTACCTTTATTATCAACAATACAGTTGTTCAAATGCAACAATACATATATGTAATTATAACTTGAGATACGAAAGAATGCAGAAAAATGGAGGGGAAAAAAGAGAACCAACCTACATTAACCTTGTAGATTGTTATAGTAACAATAGGTTAAGCTTTGTCAGTGTGCATGAGTTACTGCTTAAAAGGTCCTGCTTCACTCTAGTCTGTTGCATCCTTAACTTTAAAGAGTACCCGTAAACCTGCTCACTTTATCTTTTTTTCTTTACATTACTGGCCCCGGTGTTTTGGAAATACATGCACCAAATGGAATTCATGCCTCCCTTGCATCTACTACTCATGTGTTTGAATCCAAGGAATGTAATTGTGCATACTACAGAATTCAGTTGGAATGTATTAATCACTGCTGCAATTACCTATTTACGCTTGCCGGTTTATTTGAATGTTAAGTCCTGATGGGGGAATTTACATCAAATGAAAAAGGGAAGCCAAACCAAATAATTGAGGGGAGTTTTAACAATGCATCCATCTTGCTTCTTTGACGTAGACTCAAACTGATACAAGCACATTCACGCTGAAGATATCAGAGAACCACACATTGGGACATTGATTAAAAGCAATTAGAAGGATACAAGTCACAGAATAAGCCAAACAGACTTTATCTGAACTGGTAGTTCCAGCGACTTCCTAATTGTCTATATTGACCCAAACTCAGCCAGAGACAAGTGGCTACTTGTTTTCAGATGATTATATGTGCATTAAAGTGAGAAATGGTTGCTTTCTTTACAAGCGTATCTCTACTGCTGTTAACACAGAGTGAGTGTAGAGCATTGCACTTTATTCGGGGACAAAGAGTCATTTAATAAAACATTTATCTAATAAAGAACACAACTTAAGTCATGCACAACACAAGTACTAAAACATATACTAAAAGTGTCTGCATAATAGCCCTTAAAGCAGGAGTGAAGATTACTTAACTATTCATATGTTTTGTGCAAACATCAGAACTATAAAGAACTATAAGACCTCCAGTCAATGTTACTCCAATAAGGTCTCTTTTTTCTGTGAACCACAGTCTGTGCTTTTGTTAAGACAACCTTGGGTTCTTTTTCTCAACCAGAGGTGGGTAGTAATGCACTGCATTTGCATTTACTTAAGTAACTTTATGGATACATTTTACTTTTCAGAGTAGCTTTAATGCAACCTACTTTTTACTTTTCTTTGACTATTTTTGTGAAGAAGAAATGCCACTTTTACTGCGTTACTCGGATCGCTACATTTAATTATATCATGATTATTTATAATCTATTGATTATTGCTTGCCAAGACGTATTCATTTGTCTTGTCAAAATAATACAATAATAATACAATTCAAATTCTAAAACTAAACAAGTCTGTTTGTTAAACTGTTTTCGTTCAGTGCACTAAACTAGTAAGTTTGTGTGTGCTCTAATCAGATAGGAAATCCGAGCGCCAGCCTCATGTGCAAATTTTGTGATTTTAACTCAATAAAATGTTTTAAAAAAGATTGTTATGAGACAGAAAATACATTTTCACTAGAGATGTCCGTTAATATCAGCCTGCCGATATTATCGGCCGTTAAATGCTTTAAAATGTAATATCGGAAATTATCTGTATCGTTTTTTTATTATCGGTATCGGTTTTTTTTTGTGGTTTTTTTTGTTTTTTTATTAAATCAACATAAAAAACACAAGATACACTTACAATTAGTGCACCAACCCAAAAAACCTCGCTCCCCCATTTACACTCATTGACACAAAAGGGTTGTTTCTTTCTGTTATTAATATTCTGGTTCCTACTGTCATGTCTGTGTAATCATGTTTTGTTTTAGTCATGTTTTGTTTTGTTTAATTATTGGACTCTTTAGTTTCTGGCTTTTCACTCCCTTGTCTTGTTTCCATGGTTACCCATTAGTTTCACCTGTTCCACGTTTGGACTCATTGTGCACTCTTGTTTGTCACCATAGCAACCCATTAGTTTTCACCTGCCCTCACAACTCACGCACCTGTCTTTAATCATGTCACTATTATTTAAGCTTCCAGTTGCCAGGCTGTCTGTCTGGCGACATCATACCCGTCACAATCTGTTTACCTCTGCGCACTTCATGCCACGTCCAAGTAAGTCTTTGTTTATTAATGCCACAGTTAGTGTTTTTGTTTCATTGTTCATAGTTTCTGCCTTTGTGCAAGTTTTGTGTTTATAGCCAAGTTTTGTACCTCCACTGTGAGCGCCTTTTGTTTGTTTCTTTTTTTTGAGTGTTAAAATTAAATATGTCTTCACCTTCACGCCATGTCTGGTCCAAATCATTTGCACCACGGGAGAACAAACCACGCCATAGTCCAAGTCCTGACACCTACATTATATATCAATATATATCAATACAGTCTGCAAGGGATACAGTCCGTAAGCACACATGGTTGTGCGTGCTGCTGGTCCACTAATAGTACTAACCTTTAAAAGTTAATTTTACTCATTTTCATTAATTACTAGTTTCTGTGTAACTGTTTTTGTATTGTTTTACTTTCTTTTTTATTCAAGAAAATGTTTTTAATTTATTTATCTTATTTTATTTTATTAATATTTTAAAAAAGGACCTTATCTTTACCATACCTAGTTGTCCAAATTAGGCATAATAATGTGTTAATTCCACGACTGTATATATCAGTATCGGTTGATATCGGTATCGGTAATTAAAGAGTTGGACAATATCGGATATCGGCAAAAAGCCATTATCGGACATCCCTAATTTTCACACAATTTAATGTTCAACTATGAATATCTTATTTTTGTGACTATTTTTGTTGTTTTATTTTGTATCATGACAAGTGGGAATATGCCTCACCTGGCTTCCTGTGACCACACATCCCCGTTGAAAAATCTACATCAAGCCAATCAAACTTGACTACAAGGACAACACAGTACTAACATAGATTATGATAAATTCAACAATATTAAGCAACACCTTTCATTCAATGATCATCACCAATAAGGTATTGCATAATCTATTATATTTATATTTATAGAAACAACGTATGTATTCTGAAATTCAGTCAACAGTTGTACTTCAGTATTTACATATTTATTCTCAATGTTTTTGCTTCAATTGTCTTTGTTTCAATTTAATATCAGTTTATTATTACTTTTATTAAATGTCTCATTATGATATTTTTTACCATTTGTATTTCGTCCTTTCGTATTTTTTTTATTTTTTGTCCTGTCCAGCTTCTCAGGCATATCATATTGTTGATGTAGATGCCCATATCGGCTGTACAAATTTACTTTACAAAAGAGAAGTGTGGGATACTTCTCTTGTTGCCTTATTTGTATTTGACTTTATTAAATGGATGTATATTATTATTTGGTGCAGCCGGGCCAGAGGAGGAGGGGATAGAAAGAGAAAAAAAGGAAGACAGAGGGGGAAATTGTGGGGACAAGAGGGGGATAAGACAGAGAGACGACAAAAACAACAACAACAGCAAACATAACAACAACAATAGAACAACATCAGCAAATAGAATATGTACATATATGTTGGTAAAAGTGATAGCAAAGAAGCAGTTAGTGAAATAAA
Organism: Nerophis lumbriciformis; assembly: GCF_033978685.3. Classification (NCBI taxonomy): domain Eukaryota; kingdom Metazoa; phylum Chordata; class Actinopteri; order Syngnathiformes; family Syngnathidae; genus Nerophis; species Nerophis lumbriciformis. The sequence continues at coordinate 10,802,795 of NC_084582.2, read as the reverse complement.
TAATAATACAGAAATAACAATGAACATTATTACACTACAAATGGAGCAATACGAATACCAATAGAAATAGCACTATTGATAATGAATAATAACAATAATTATATCTATTATCAACCATACAATTGTTCAAATGCAACAATACATATATGTAATGATAACTTGAAATACAAAAGAAAGCAGAAAAATGGAGGGAAAGAAAGAGAAGCAGACTATATTAACCTTGTAGATTGTTATAGTAACAATAGGTTTGTCATGTTCTGTGGTCATGTTTTGTTTGGTTTTGTTCTGTTGGTTTTTGGACCCTTTTAGTTCCTGTTTGCGCTTCCTTGTTTGTTTTGTCACCATGACGACTCATTGGTTTCACCTGACTCATTTGGACACACGCACCTGTTTTAATCATAGAGACTATTTAAGCCTGTGGTTGCCAGTTAGTCGGCCTGGCGACATTGCTAGTTTTCATGCCATAGATTCATGCTCTGCTCTTTTGAGTTTCATTCCTGTTTATAGTTTCATGCTGATGTCAATTTCATGCTCTGCTCACGCCACAGTGTGTGTTTTTTTTTGTTTCATGCCCATAGTCTGTCTAAGTGTTAGTTTTTGTACCCTGCGCCAAGTTTGTGTCTCCGCCTTGTGAGCGCCTTTTGTTTTTCCCTCAATTACATTGAATAATTAAATCATGTTTTTACCTGCAAGCCTTGTCCGGTCAAGTCCGATTGCATCCCGGAAAAACAATCCACGGAGTAAGCTGCGTAAAAGTCCACGTCATGACAAGGTTAAGCTTTGTCAGTGTGCCATGTGTTACCCAGTTTCCCCTAGGGCAACAACGTTAAATTATATTTAATGAAACGTGATTATGTGCATGAGTGTATGTATGTATATGTACTTGTATATGTACAGTATGTGTATATGTATGCTTGTACAGTGTATGTACAGTGGGGCAAAAAAGTATTTAGTCAGCCACCGATTGTGCAAGTTCTCCCACTTAAAATGATGACAGAGGTCTGTAATTTTCATCATAGGTACACTTCAACTGTGAGAGACAGAATGTGAAAAAAAATAATCCAGGAATTCACATTGTAGGAATTTTAAATAATTTATTTGTAAATTATGGTGGAAAATAAGTATTTGGTCACTTTAAACAAGGAAGATCTCTGGCTCTCACAGACCTGTAACTTCTTCTTTAAGAAGCTCTTCTGTCCTCCACTCGTTACCTGTATTAATGGCACCTGTTTGAACTCGTTATCTGTATAAAAGACACCTGTCCACAGCCTCAAACAGTCAGACTCCAAACTCCACTATGGCCAAGACCAAAGAGCTGTCGAAGGACACCAGGAAAATAATTGTAGACCTGCCCCAGACTGTGAAGAGTGAATCTACAATAGGCAAGCAGCTTGGTGTGAAAAAAATCAACTGTGGGAGCAATTATCAGAAAATGGAAGACATACAAGACCACTGATAATCTCCCTCGATCTGGGGCTCCACGCAAGATCTCATCCCGTGGGGTTAAAATGATCATGAGAACGGTGAGCAAAAATCCCAGAACCACACGGGGGGACCTGGTGAATGACCTGCAGAGAGCTGGGACCAAAGTAACAGAGGTTACCATCAGTAACACACTACGCCGACAGGGAATCATATCCTTCAGTGCCAGACGTGTCCCCCTGCTTAAGCCAGTGCATGTCCAGGCCCGTCTGAAGTTTGCCAGAGAGCACATAGATGATACAGCAGAGGATTGGGAGAATGTCATGTGGTCAGATGAAACCAAAATAGAACTTTTTGGTATAAACTCAACTCGTCGTGTTTGGAGGAAGAAGAATACTGAGTTGCATCCCAAGAACACCATACCTACTGTGAAGCATGGGGGTGGAAACATCATGCTTTGGGGCTGTTTTTCTGCTAAGGGGACAGGCCGACTGATCCGTGTTAAGGAAATAATGAATGGGGCCATGTATCGTGAGATTTTGAGCCAAAACCTCCTTCCATCAGTGAGAGCTTTGAAGATGAAACGTGGCTGGGTCTTCCAGCATGACAATGATCCCAAACACACCGCCCGGGCAACGAAGGAGTGGCTCCGTAAGAAGCATTTGAAAGTCCTGGAGTGGCCTAGCCAGTCTCCAGACCTCAACCCCATAGAAAACCTGTGGAGGGAGTTGAAAGTCCATGTTGCTCGGCGACAGCCCCAAAACATCACTGCTCTCGAGAAGATCTGCATGGAGGAATGTGCCAAAAATACCAGCTACTGTGTGTGCAAACCTGGTAAAGACCTATAGTAATCGTTTGACCTCTGTTATTGCCAACAAAGGTTATATTACAAAGTATTGAGTTGAATTTTTGTTATTAACCAAATACTTATTTTCCACCATAATTTACAAATTAATTCTTTAAAAATCCTACAATGTGAATTCCTGGATTTTTATTTCATATTCTGTCTCTCACGGTTGAAGTGTACCTATGATGACAATTACAGACCTCTGTTATCATTTTAAGTGGGAGAACTTGCACAATTGGTGGCTGACTAAATACTTTTTTGCCCCACGTATATGTACAGTATGTGTATGTGTATGTTTGTTATATGTATTTTCCTATTTTTTTTCCAATTTATTCTTTCTTATTGATATTACATTTTCCTAACACCTTCTTTTTTTCACACAGGAATTGAACAGAATGTAAATGATTAAATGTTAGCATACTAAAAAATGTAAAAATGTGTGACTGAATGATCATTGCAAAATATGGAGAGAGGAAAGGATTAAATAAGCTCTTTGGACCTGTTGCAATGTGAACATCTAACCACATGACTTCTCTTAAAGTATCTTGTTAAGCATGTCTGAAACAAAGAAATCAATCCATACCATTCTATATCATATCATAGTGTCTGAACTGAAGACAGCTCTCGTTAGGTTTGAACATTGTCTTGTGGACCAAGTGTACTTGGCAGAATGACATTTTAAGTGTTTCTCAATGAGTACAGGAGAAAAAACAATTGTGGTTATGTTTTTTTCCGCTATGTTGTTACTCGTGAAGAAAAATGACATTGAAAAAGGAAAATGCATTCATAATGATAACATTTTGTAAATCCGTTTACACGAGAATGGTGTTTCAGTGCCTGACAAACCAAAATGGGTTGTGGGGTGAAAGGAACTGATTATGATAAATTCCTAAAAAGCTTCATATCAAGAAAAGGTCCTGGGAACTAACGTGATACATTTTTTAGTGCAAATATTCTCAAAATATGAAACTGATGTAGAATATGCTTAAATACATACTTTAATCGACAACATGTGATTTATCGACCGTGACCTACCTTAAGTGAGATGTGATTAGGGTTGAGTGTGGATCAGTGAAGGTTTTGTACTATAAATAGACACTTTTGGGTCTAACTGTTTAACTCATTTAAAAATCATGCAGTATATTTAATGCATCTTCATTGCACCATTCGGCTTCTTTTCATATCAACCATAACAAAAGACTCCATTGTGTTTCATCCCGAATGTTATGTTTAACTGATAAACAATGCCTAACACCATGAATACAATTTGTGTTGATTGTGTCTCGACAGAACAGAGTTATGTTTTATCAGTGAATTTCACCATGGCAACCAAGCCCTTTCTCTACTCTGAACACGACAACAAAAAGCTGTGATAAATAGTTGGACTTAAAGAAAGATTTTACAGATTAGAAAAGAACAGGGCAGTAAAGATACAGCAGAAATAACAGGATGGCATACTACAATCATGCATTACATACTATACATTACCTTTGCACTATATTAATTTATATTATTATGTGTTGTCAACTTTGTACTTTTTTATGTCATTGCCTGAAATAAATAAATTAATGAAAAATGAAAAAAATACAAATGAATCATTTCCATTATCAGTCAAATATAACTTGAGTCTGTTCCTGTACAAAAGTTAATAATATATCTAAAATGGCAAGGAAGCTATGGTCAATTTAGCGCCTGAGGCATCCTCTTACCTACCTAGAATATGTGCAATGGCGGTCACTATATGTCCAGATTTAAGTGTGCATTGGCAAATCGGTTCACCTCAGGGAAAGTTGCCCAAGGGAAGATCACCTCAGGGGGAATGGTGCACAGATGATTATTTCTGTCTACTTTTTGTCACATTGCAAGCTAAAGTACTCTAAAGATACAACTGCAGATACAACCTCCTTACAACGAAGGGCAAACGCCTTAAAGCTCATGAAAGAATTGAAGTTCTGACTTTTTAATGAAAATAATGCCTCTTAAAATTTTGGACAGCAAAATGTCACTGCCAGTCGTCAGCAGGTCAAGTGAGTTTGCACTTCTCTGGACTTAATTTCAGCCTGCATTCAAAGTATTAACTCTGTGTGTGTGTGAGTGTGTGTGTGTGTGTGTGTGTGTGTGTGTGTGTGTGTGTGTGTGTGTGTGTGTGTGTGTTTATGTATTTCTACCCTTCTTGAGACATCAACAAGAAAAAGTACCTTTCATATGAGGACCGGTGAACAATTTAGGACCCAAATCATGGTCCCAATACGGAAAACCATTGCATCTAGTAGAGAATGTCTCATTTGCACACCTGGTGGTGAGATCTATCAGAATTAAGGTGGTCCCAAAAAGGAGGGATTGAGTGTGTGTCGGTTTTAAAAGTGCTCCCCCTCTGGCCTACATAGGAAATAACAAGTGTGTGTAAGAAATTGAAATGCGCCCCCTCTGGCCAAAATTTATTAAAAAAATATGTATATAGAGACATACTGTCATAACTTGAAATAAATAATCCATCCAGCCATCCATTTTCTACTGCTTGTCCCGTTCAGGGACGCAGGGGGTGCTGGAGCCTATCTCAGCTGCATTCGGGCAGTAGGTGGGGTACACCCTGGACAAGTCGCCACCTCATCGCAGGGCCCAAAAAAATAATTAACTAAAAGCTTAGAAGTGTGTGAGCTATTCAGGAACAAAGGACCTCGGTAGCACGGCAAGCAATGGCGGCAGTTTGTTCCCGCAGACGAGCGAGCTAAACCCCCTGGATGTCTTGGCTCACACCGTCCCTTATGATGATCAAGAGAAGAATATCGACCCTAGCTTCCCTGGCCTGCTGACATCAACTCCAAAACTGGACAGATCAGCTTTCAGGAAAAGAGCGCGGATGTCTACAGAAAATATTAATTGATGAAAACTTTATTCATTACTCGCGGTTTTACGTAAATTATTATACATAAACTGTGTTTACCAATAATTTAGCTTACAAACATGTACTTTTTTCAATCATTCGAGTACATTCGGTTAGTCTTGTGTAATGCAGTATTTTGTGTCTATTTAGGTATGGTTAACCTAAGTGCTGAAATCGTGGAAAAATATATGTTCTTAGCGCACCTGAAATGGGCTGTCTGCACTCTCAAAGTGCATGTTGTTGCCAAATGTATTTCATTAGCTGTAAACCTAGTTCATAGTTGTTAGTAATTATCTTATCAGACAGTGTTAAGCCGCTGAAATCCGAGTCTGAATCCGAGCTATTGTCGCTATACCTTGCTGTTTGTTTGTATTGGCATCACTGTGTGACGTCACAGGAAAATGGACGGGTGTATATAACGATGGTTAAAATCAGGCACTTTGAAGCTTTTTTTAGGAATATTGCGTAATGGGTAAAATTTTGAAAAAAACTTCGAAAAATAAAATAAGCCACTGGGAACTGATTTTTAATGGTTTTAACCCTTCTGAAATTGTGATAATGTTCCCCTTTAAGCTGCTAGATAGCATAGCTAATGCCTTAGTGAAAGATGTAAGACCTGCCCCAAATTGTCCAGCCTAACGTGCTAGCATTAGCTTGATTGATTGATTGATTGAGACTTTTATTAGTAGGTTGCAGAGTTCCGTACAATTGACCATTAAATGGTAACACCTGAATACGTTTTTCAACTTGTTTAAGTCAGGGTCCACTTAAATGGATTCATAGCTTATAGCTAGGGATCGAAATAACTTTGTTTTCCAACCACTGGAAACCAAACCTTTAGCCGCGGCCCAGCTTCCAGAGCCTTTCTGCCCACAATTACGTACTGTTAAGGCTTGCTCCTCCACCCGCTGCTCGGCTCAATGTGCATGCCTGAATCTGTTCTGGGTGTTCAGGGGGGTCTCTTGATCTGCTGGGCTATGAACAAGGGCAACATCACAGGAAGAACATGCACACTAGGAGATGTCCTAGCCAAAGTTCAAAACAAGAACCATCTTGCTGTGAGGTGCAACTGCAAACCATCAATTAACAACACATTTTTAGGAATGATTAACCTTAGAATACTGTGCTGTAATGAGTCCATCGTGTGTTGTCATGCTCAGAAGTCTGCTGATATCATATAAAGCAGCAGATGCTCTATGACTCACTGAACATTACAATATTGATAAATAGAATCGAACAGCATAGATATTACCCAAACCTCTATGAATTATGCAAAGAGTAAGTGATCGTCTCTGTAGTGGAATGAAAGAAGCAGGACTGTCAGCCATAAATTGTCAGGGTGTGTGAGTGTAATTCCTCTGGACCCAGTGATTGTCTGCCTGCGCCAGCATGCTGCGCTCACATATTGTCTTGGCTTTGAAGGCTGCCTGTCATGCATGTTTGATCACAGGCTAAAACAGACACTCAGAAGTCTCACAGCCTTGGCAGACAACATGCATACATTTTCTTGAACAGCGTATTATAGTCTGTATCATGGGATTGCTGGTCCTATGCCATTCCTCTGCTTGCATAGAATACTAGCTAATGACCTAACATACTTCCAGAGAAGCAGGTCAGAACAGGGCTTTCATTGCCCAGGATCTTGCCAGGGATTCTGAAAACATTCCTTTTATCCTCCCCAGTATTGACACTAAGGCCACACTGAGGAAGCAGGTTGCTCTGGTAACAAGTGCGCATCATTTATTTTTTTTTTTTGCAGATACCACACACTGGAGTATGCTCCCACGCTAACAAACATATGCCACAGTCTGGAGCAGATTTGGATGGAGGACATCCAAATTATATCTTCCAGGTACATTTTGACAACTGACAAATATTATTGTAAACAAAAGAATAATCAAAACAACAGAACAGAACCTCATACAATCCCGTCAATATACAAATTTGATATAAAAATTTAACTATTTGATTCACGACCCACAGGCAGAATTAAAATATGCTCGGTTGTACAAATCTTGTCTCAGTGTACGGATGTTTCATTCCCTCATTTTGTGCCTGCAGTGCATCCATTGTGGGCGTGCTGATCGATCTCTAATGCTCCTTCAGTCAGCAGAGCAGTGATGTTTTTACCTACCCTGTTAATCGCGACTTTGTGTGCTTTTTATGTGTTTTTTTAGACTTTTTACAGCATGTTTCTAGTTTGGATAGCTCAGGGGTCGGCAACCCGCGGCTCCGGAGCCGCATGCGGCTCTTTGATCACTCTGATGCGGCTCAGCAGCTTACTTGCTGAACCCCCCCAATTTTCCCGTGAGACTTCCGGATTTCAGTGCCTCTCGCAGAAAACAATTTTCACCCTTACAGCTATAATAAGGGCGTGCCATGATGGTACAACATTTGGCGCCCTCTACAATCTGTATTAACAGCGTGCCAGCCCAACACTTGTTATACAATATATGTGCGTCGGTTGAGGTGGGCGGGGTTTGGTAGCGGGGGTGTATAATGTATCCCGGAAGAGTTAGGGCTGCATGGGATTCTGGGTATTTGTCCTGTTGTGTGTATGTTGTGTTACGGTGCAGATGTTCTCCCGAAATGTGTTTGTTATTCTTGTTTGGTGTGGGTTCACAGTGTGGCGCATTATTAGTAAGAGTGTTAAAGTTTTTTTTTATACCTCCACCGTCAGTGTAACCTGTGTGGTTGTTGAAGAAGTATGCCTTGCTGTCACCTATGTGAGCAAGCGGAAGCCCCATACAACATGTGGCTGATCAGGCACGCTGGTTGTAGTGGGCGCTAAATGCTGTACCATCACGGCACACATGACGCTGACAAGCGCTATTCATTTAAAACCCGCGCACCGCACCAGCTTAAAAATTCCATATAAAGGTGTGGGCATCGTGTCTGAGACCCCTGGTTTATACATAGCACAAAGCAAAAAAAAACTTTGTATGCAGTGTTATTTCATTTAAAATTTCAAAAATTTTTGCTGCTCCCATTGTTTTCTATAATTTGTGAAACTGGGCAAAATGGCTCTTTGACTGGTAAAGGTTGCCGACCCCTGGGATAGCTCAATGTACGACCAAAAGAAAGCGATGTGTGGTTTAAAACATTCAGGAAGTATCCACAGCGTTGTCGACATGGCCTCGCTCCCCCCCCCTTCCCAATTGTATTGGCTGAACACCAAGAAGATCAACCGGCAAGGTAAAGTGGATTGTATTTTCTACTCCTAATCATTGTAGCGACCTGGCTGCTAAAGTTAAGAAGTTTTGTGATTTCAAACAGTGAGTGCCCCCACAGGACTAGTGACAGTGAGTGTGTGGGTGTGTGTGTGTTCTTGTATTTCTACCCTTCTTGAGAGATCAACAAGGAAAAGTACCTTCCATATGAGGACTGGTGAACAAGTTAGAACCCAAATCATGGTCCCAATACGGAAATGTCTCATTTGCACCCCTGGTGGTGAGATCTATCACAATTAGGGTGGTCCCAAAAAGGAAGGATTTTTCAAATTGACTGTGTTGGTTTTTAAAAGTGTATTTTTTCCTTCTTTATTATGCATTTTCGGCCGGTGCGACTTATACTCTGGCCAAAAATGCATAATAAAGAAGGAAAAAAACATATATAAGTCGCATTTTGGGGGGACATTTATTTGATAAAACCCAACACCAAGAATATTTAAAATAAATAAAGAATAGTGAACAACAGGCTGAATAAGTGCGACTTATACTTATACTCCAAAAAATACAGTAGATTAATAATTCATTGTCTACCACTTGTCCTTAATAAAGTTGACAAAATAATAGAATGATAAATGACACAATATGTTACTGCATACGTCAGCAGACTAAATTAGGAGCCTTCTCCTCTGCTCCCCTCTTCCTTGTGGAGGGGGGGCACAGGTCCGGTGGCCATGGATGAAGTGCTGGCTGTCCAGAGTCGGGACCCGGGGTGGACCGCTCGCCTGTGCATCGGCTGGGAACATCTCTGCGCTGCTGACCCGTCTCCGCTCGGGATGGTGTCCTGCTGGCCCCACTATGGACTGGACTCTTACTATTATGTTGGATCCACTATGGACTGGACTCTCACAATATTATGTCAGACCCACTCGACATCCATTGCATTCGGTCTCCCCTAGAGGGGGGGGTTACCCACATATGCGGTCCTCTCCAAGGTTTCTCATAGTCATTCACATCGACGTCCCACTGGGGTGAGTTTTTCCTTGCCCTTATGTGGGCTTTACCGAGGATGTCGTTGTGGCTTGTGCAGCCCTTTGAGACACTTGTGATTTAGGGCTATATAAATAAACATTGATTGATTGATTGATTGATTTGTTTGTTTACTTTCTACTAAAAGACAAGTTGTCTAGTATGTTCACTATTTTATTTACGGACTTAACTGCAATAAGAAACATATGTTTAATGTACCCTAAGATTTTTTGTTAATAATAATAAAGCTTTTATTTGGAAAAGTACCGAAAAGTATCGAAATAATTTTAGTACCGGTACCAAAATATTGGTATCGTTACAACACTAAATAGTACACACAATGTTATAGTTTGCACACGCTGTTTAGCACATGTTATTTGGATCTTAGATAAGGCATTAATTGGAATATTCTCTTACAAAATAATACATGCTGATTTTGGTGACCTAACAAAACTGGAACATGTTTTGCTCGTACAAATCTGACTGTATGCCGCCCCATTTTTTGAACGGTGTCATCTCTATGCATGATGTTGCACAGCAGCTGTTTCTCTAAGGCATCATACTCACAGTCAATAAATCATAGGATTAGTAAATATTTATCAGGATGGGGATTATTATCTTACTGGAGCCAAGCGCGACAGAACACCAGGGAAGACGGTGTGAGTTTGGAATGAGAAAGCTGTCGTTCAGCTGACATTTGGAACATTAAATTTAAATATGCCGTAGTTTTTGTAGCAGATAGTGATTAACATTTAGATAAGCCTGCATGGATTTGTTTATCATATAAGTTGTTAAAGAAGGGTGAACAAAATACGGCGAATGTCTATGCAGTGCAGCGGGGACTAAAATAGCGTCCTCAGAAGCTGTGCTGCATTCGGGATCTGTTGTTTATGCTCAGTCGCTGAACCATTCAGACATGTAAATAGTTGCAGTGTTTTTGGCAGAAGCAAACAGAAGAATGGATCATTTCTGTTTTTGTGTTCCTAGGGAGCATTCGTTTATATTTAGAAACTTTGCCTGGTTATAGAAACGTTGTCATAAAAGGTTTTTAATGTGCATCACAAAATAGTTTGCAAACAATGTTAGGAACTTATTACAAGACCTCAGTATAAAAAGCCATTGGGCAAAAAAGAAGAAATAATCAAAATTGTAAAAAATTGTAAATCCAAGACCTCAACCGACTGTCATGGAATAGATATGGTAACGATAAAAAAAGTTATAGAAGACATTTCAGAACCTCTGACATATATCACCAATGCATCATTTTTAACCCTTGTGTCGTATTCGGGTCTGTGGGACCCGTTTTCATTTTTTACTAAAAGAAAAATGATACAATTAATTAATTTTTCAAACTGAGACTCACTGACTTTGGCTCATTTTCTGTGAAGAACATATATCAGAATACATATTTAGTGACCACACACCATACACCCCCCCTACACATTTCTATTACATATAAGATGTCCGGGTCCACTGGACCCTGGGCTAATAGAAGTGTGGAAATGTATGTTCTGTGTACTGAGCACACACACACACACTCTCACTCTCACACACACACACACACACACACACACACACACACACACACACACACACACACACACACACACACACACACACAGCAGGCCTAGACAGGAGGAGGACAGAGTGTAGGTACACATAACATCATAGGGTCAAATGTGCGAGAAAATGAGAGCAGACAGTGTTGACAAACAATGTTGCAACCTTGTGTGGGAACCGCAGGTGCAGAAACACAAAAGAAGAATCCCTGTGGGATGTAGACACTGGCAGATAAATTTTCCGTGCAACGTTCATATTGTTGTTACTCAGCCAGCGTTTGTGGGTCTGATGGACCCGTTGCATTTTGTGGCTTTTAATGCCACAAAATCAAACACTTTTATGTTAAAATACTGAACAGATGTTTATTGGGATAAGGTAAACATCTGTTCAAAGGAGGATTACCTCCAAATTCTTCAGGACAACCTAAAATCATCAGCCAGGAGGTTGGGTCTTGGGCGCAGTTGGGTGTTCCAACAGGACAATGACCCCAAACACACGTCAAAATTGGTAGAGGAATGGCTAAATTAGGCTAGAATGGTGTTACTCAGCAACAATATGAACATTACACAAGGGTTAACCGGCAAATTCCCTGACATAATGACAATTGCAAAAGTCGTACCAATTTATAAGACTGGAGACGTACACCAGTTTACTAACTACAGACCAGTTTCATTACTCCCACAATTCTCCAAAATCATGGAAAAATTATTCAATAGTCGATTAGATTTATTTATTAACAAAAGTGGGATGCTCGTGGAGAACCAATATGGATTCCGAGCAAATATCTCAACATCAATAGCATTAACCAAAATAAGAGAGGAAATTACCAATGCCATAGATGGTAAAGAATGTGCGGCCGCAGTATTCATGGACTTAACAAAAGCATTTGACACAATTAATCATGATATTTTAATACGAAAAATAGAACGATATGGCATCAGAGGTTTGGTATTGAATTGGGTAAGAAGCTATTTAACCATCAGGAAGCTATATGTGAAGATGGGTGAAAATATGTCAACACGGCTAGATATATCCTGTGGTGTACCCCAGGGATCAATACTGGGACCAAGATTGTTTAATCTTTATATATGTAACCGGTGGTCTTTTCCTCTCTGTATTGTGTGGCTTTTATGAAAAACGACCGACACCATGGATTGCTCAGCTGCACTTTACTGATGAAACACAGAATACAATTGTTGTCAATAAGTTTTTGACGTCGTCGAGTCCCTACACAAAATACAATACAGAACAAGAAAGTGAACTGAAGTTCTTAACATGACATTTTCTGTCGTCGCATGGACACCTACCTCTCCTGTTATGGTAGACAAAAGGGAAGTTGGAAGGCGTGTCCAATGCATATATAAAGACAGGTGTCACAGTAATTATTGCAGTAGGAGGGACAACAAGACAATGGTTCCACATTGACAAAACATCGAACAATATTCAGGTATTTACATGTAACTTACACATTTTGTGTAATTATAGCAATAATAAAGCATTATAAAATACATTATTTACAAGACATAATGGACCCTGTTACATATAAACGACATTTGTAAAGTTACAAAGGACGACACAACTGCTTTCTGTTCAGGAGAGAACACAGAAGATAATAGAAATAATGACAGAAGAAATGAACACATTAAAAAGATGGTTTGACAAAAACAGACTGAAGGGAAAGTCAAACACATATACAAATATACGGAGTAGACATCGAAAGGGTAAAAGAAACCAGATTTTTGGGAGTATTAATAGATGATCAAATGAACTGGAAATCTCATATACAAAACATACAACATAAGGTGGCAAAAAACATTTCAATAATGAATAAAGCAAAATACATCCTGGGCCAAAAATCTCTTCATATTCTCTACTGCTCGCTAGTGTTACCATATCTGAGTTATTGTGCAGAAATATGGGGAAATAACTACAAATGTGGGCTACATTCATTAACGCTGTTACAAAAAAGATCAGTTAGAATATTACATAATGTAGGATATAGAGAACATACAAACCCTTTATTTATTGAGTCAAAAATATTAAAGTTCGGTGATTTGGTAAAATTGCAAACAGCTAAAATGATGTACAAAGCAAACTATAACCTGCTACCAAAGAATGTACAACAATTCTTCTCAACTAAAGAGGATAAATATAACCTTAGAGGAAAAAATAATTTAAAACATTGATATGCACGTACAACACTTAGAACTTTAAAGGGGAACATTATCACCAGACCTATGTAAGCGTCAATATATACCTTGATGTTGCAGAAAAAAGACCATATATTTTTTTAACCGATTTCCGAACTCTAAATGGGTGACTTTTGGCGAATTAAACGCCTTTCTAATATTCGCTCTCGGAGCGATGACGTCACAACGTGGCGTCACATTGGGAGGAAATCCGCCATTTTCTCAAACACATTACAAAAACCGAGTCAAATCAGCTCTGTTATTTTCCGTTTTTTCGACTGTTTTCCGTACCTTGGAGACATCATGCCTCGTCGGTGTGTTGTCGGAGGGTGTAACAAGACAAACAGGGACGGATTCAAGTTGCACCAGTGGCCCAAAGATGCAAAAGTGGCAAGAAATTGGACGTTTGTTCTGCACACTTTACCGACGAAAGCTATGCTACGACAGAGATGGCAAGAATGTGTGGATATCCTGCGACACTCAAAGCAGATGCATTTCCAACGATAAAGTCAAAGAAATCTGCCGCCAGACCCCCATTGAATCTGCCGGAGTGTGTGAGCAATTCAGGGACAAAGGGCCTCGGTAGCACGGCAAGCAATGGCGGCCATTTGTTCCCGCAGACGAGCAAGCTAAACCCCCTATCGACCCTAGCTTCCCTGGCCTGCTGACATCAACTCCAAAACTGGACAGATCAGCTTTCAGGAAAAGAGCGCGGATGAGGGTATGTCTACAGAATATATTAATTGATGAAAATTGGGCTGTCTGCACTCTCAAATTGCATGTTGTTGCCAAATGTATTTCATATGCTGTAAACCTAGTTCATAGTTGTTAGTTTCCTTTAATGCCAAACAAACACATACCAATCGTTGGTTAGAAGGCGATCGCCAAATTCGTCCTCGCTTTCTCCCGTGTCGCTGGCTGTCGTGTCGTTTTCGTCGGTTTCGCTTGCATACGGTTCAAACCGATATGGCTCAATAGCTTCAGTTTCTTCTTCAATTTCGTTTTCGCTACCTGCCTCTACACTACAACCATCCGTTTCAATACATTCGTAATCTGTTGAATCGCTTAAGCCGCTGAAATCCGAGTCTGAATCCGAGCTAATGTCGCTATAGCTTGCTGTTCTTTCCGCCATGTTTGTTTGTGTTGGCTTCACTATGTGACGTCACAGGAAAATGGACGGGTGGTTAAAATCAGGCACTTTGAAGCTTTTTTTAGGGATATTGCGTGATGGGGAAAATTTTGAAAAAAACTTCGAAAAATAAAATAAGCCACTGGGAACTGATTTTTAATGGTTTTAACAATTCTGAAATTGTGATAATGTTCCCCTTTAAGAGTTAGACACTTTTTTACCTGTACACTATAACTATAACCTGCTACCAAAGAATGTACAACAATTCTTCTCAACTAAAGAGGAGAAATATAACCTTGGAGGAAAAAAATAATTTAAAATATTTATATGCACGTACATCACTTAGAACTTTAAGCATATCAGTATGTGGAATTAAATTATGGAATGGATTAAGTAAAGAAGTTAAAAATTGTACTCATAAGATCCAGTTCAAGAGGTTGTTCAAAATAATAGTGCTTACAAAGTACAAAGAAGAAGAATTATGAGAAATATTTCCAACCTTATTGGAAATAAGATATTTTTCCATCTCAGTATGTTAATAATAACTGAATTAATTAATTAAATATTACAAAACTGTTGTGTATACTAATTCATAGATGTTATTTTATTATATAAAAAGGTCAGTAAATGATTCTATATATTTGTAAACGCTCTGAAGTGGGAAAGGGGCAGGATTAAATAAGCTTTGCTTCTTCCTACTCTTTTTCGGGCATGATGTCAAATCAAATGATATGAAATTGTGTTATGTATAATGCTGTAAGTGTGTTCATGTTCGAAATAAACTAAAGAAAGAAAAAAAAACTAAACAATAATAACAATAATGACAATAATAACACCTGCCTCAGACGTCGCAATGTCACATATTGCTCGTGTTACCTCTAACAGATTATATTTTGTCCTGCAACTGCTCAGCAAGGCGAGATGAACGCCGGAGCATAATGTAATGTTGCCTGACGGACAGCAGTAATGGATAATAAATCCCAGGTTCAGGTGTTGTTTGATCATAAATCACACTCAGACTGTGGGCCAAAGTCAAATCCATCAGGCTGTAGTGCAACAGTATAGGCACCCAGCATAGAGAAGTGCGTATAAATCCCATTTTGCTTTATGGTTTGTCTTCTAAGCTGCCCCGGTTTAGAGCAGAATATCACTAGCACACATCATCTGTCTTCATACGCACATAAAAAAAAAGCAAAAACATTGGCAGAGTGGTGCTTATCTTTGCAACCCACTTTATGCATGTAAGCATGAGCTGCGTATTGACTATTTTAATGAGTTACAGTCTAAATGACAGTGTTTGTTATTTCAATATTTCATTCAGAAACCGAAATGGGGTGGGGGTCCAGTTCATCATGTATCATCTGCTTTGTGGCACAAACCCAAGATGAGGGGCGCTCATACTGTATGTTTTGCGGCTTGTTTCGTTTACTGCAAGGTCATCATAAAGACAAAAATAATCCCCTCGTGACAAATTTGTTTTTAAAATGTTTCACTTTGCTTCTCTGTCATGGCTGAGAAATACTGGCCGATAGTGCTGACTCGAGGAAAACACTTTGATCAAGGCCTGATGTATTACCTCGTCCTTCCCGGAATTCAAATGTGTCTACCTGCTGTTTTGGGGATCCACGAGAGTGTGGTCGTTTGCCATTCCCATTAACGTGCTTCTTGTTTTCCATGTGCATTTTAAAGCGAGTCACAACATGTGAGGTATGTTTTCATTGGTATTTCTTTTTGGCAGGGGACGACTTTCTTGGCTGGTTATTGTTTTTTTTTATGCATTCAACCCAGGGGTCGGCAACCCAAAATGTAGAAATACAAAATAAAATATGTCTGGAGCCGCAAAAAATTCAAAGCCTTATATTAGTCTTATAATATTCAAGGTTCGTACGGGTGCTTAAAAACCTTGAAAATGCTTGGATTTTAATGTTGTGTTTTCAAGGTTTGAAATATGCTTCATTTTTGGGTGAAGTGCTTGTAAATGCTTGGAAATGTTCATCATATTTCTCAGCACTGGTAGGTCTGACTCAATAGGCTAATTATAAAATGGAAAAAAAATAAAATAAGTTTCCTTAAAGGGGAACATTATCACAATTTCAGAATTGTTAAAACCATTAAAAATCAGTTCCCAGTGGCTTATTGTATTTTTCGAAGTTTTTTTCAAAATTTTACCCATCACGCAATATTCCTAAAAAAAGCTTCAAAGTGCCTGATTTTAACCACCCGTCCATTTTCCTGTGACGTCACATAGTGAAGCCAACACAAACAAACATGGCGGAAAGAACAGCAAGCTATAGCGACATTAGCTCGGATTCAGACTCGGATTTCAGCGGCTTAAGCGATTCAACAGATTACGAATGTATTGAAATGGATGGTTGTAGTGTGGAGGCAGGTAGCGAAAACGAAATTGAAGCTATTGAGCCATATCGGTTTGAACCGTATGCAAGCGAAACCGACAAAAATGACACGACAGCCAGCGACACGGGAGAAAGCGAGGACGAATTTGGCGATCGCCTTCTAACCAACGATTGGTATGTGTTTGTTTGGCATTAAAGGAAACTAACAACTATGAACTAGGTTTACAGCATATGAAATACATTTGGCAACAACATGCACTTTGAGAGTGCAGACAGCCCAATTTTCATCAATTAATATATTCTGTAGACATACCCTCATCCGCTCTCTTTTCCTGAAAGCTGATCTTTCCAGTTTTGGAGTTGATGTCAGCAGGCCAGGGAAGCTAGGGTCGATAGGGGGTTTAGCTCGCTCGTCTGCAGGAACAAACTTCCGCCATTGCTTGCCGTGCTACCGAGGTCCTTTGTCCCTGAATTGCTCACACACTCCGGCAGATTCAATGGGGGTCTGGCGGCAGATTTCTTTGACTTTATCGTTGGAAATGCATCTGCTTTGAGTGTCGCAGGATATCCACACATTCTTTCCATCTCTGTCGTAGCATAGCTTTCGTCGGTAAAGTGTGCGGAACAAACGTCCAATTTCTTGCCACTTTCGCATCTTTGGGCCACTGGTGCAACTTGAATCCGTCCCTGTTCGTGTTGTTACACCCTCCGACAACACACCGACGAGGCATGATGTCTCCAAGGTACGGAAAACAGTCGAAAAAACGGAAAATAACAGAGCTGATTTGACTCGGTGTTTGAGAAAATGGCGGATTGCTTCCCCATGTGACGCCACGTTGTGACGTCATCGTTCCGAGAGCGAATATTAGAAAGGCGTTTAATTCGCCAAAATTCACCCATTTAGAGTTCGGAAATCGGTTAAAAAAATATATGGTCTTTTTTCTGCAACATCAAGGTATATATTGACGCTTACATAGGTCTGGTGATAATGTTCCCCTTTAAAAATTAAAGCTACACGCTTGATCTGTTGGCTTTGCACGAGCCCTTACATTAGGTTGTTGTCATGCCAGAGCCGTATATACGAGGACAGTGGTGCATCGGTCCATCATGCCGGTAGGCTGACGTTTTAATGAACATTGGATGGATAAAACATGGACCAAATCCACGCGTAGCCTGCTGCAAAGTATGCAAAAAGGAAATCCAACATGGTTGTACAAACCCCGTTTCCATATGAGTTGGGAAATTGTGTTAGATGTATTATACAAACGGAATACAATGATTTGCAAACCTTTTCAACCCGTATTCAATTGAATGCACTACAAAGACAAGATATTTGATGTTCAAACTCATAAACTTTATTTTTTTTTGCAAATAATAATTAACTTCGAATTTCATGGCTGCAACACGTGCCAAAGTAGTTTGGAAAGGGCATGTTCACCACTGTGCTACATGGCCTTTCCTTTTAACAACACTCAGTAAATGTTTGGGAACTGAGGAGACACATTTTTTAAGCTTCTTAGATGGAATTATTTCCCATTCTTGCTTGATGTACAGCTTAAGTTGTTCAACAGTCCGGGGTCTTCGTTGTGGTATTTTAGGCTTCATAATGATCCACACTTTTTCAATGGGAGACAGGTCTGGACTACAGGCAGGCTAGTCTAGTACCCGCACTCTTTTACTATGAAGCCACGTTGATGTAACACGTGGCTTGGCATTGTCTTGCTGAAATAAGCAGGGGCGTCCATGGTAACGTTGCTTGGATGGCAACATATGTTGCTCCAAAACCTGTATGTACCTTTCAGCATTAATGGCGCCTTCACAGATGTGTAAGTTACCCATGTCTTGGGCACTAATACACCCCCATACCATCACAGATGCTGGCTTTTCAACTTTGCGCTTATAACAATCCGGATGGTTCTTTTCCTCTTTGGTCCGGAGGACACGACGTCCACAGTTTCCAAAAACAATTTGAAATGTGGACTCGTCAGACCACATTGTCTACTTAACTTGTGTGAATCAATCCGTGCTGTTCGATGTCATTTAGTGCCGTAAGTAAGAAAAATAACAATACATTTGAAAAACAACACAAAAATGGAGACACTTTTGCAAACACCAATGACATTGAATAACACTACTTCATTTCCTATGCCCCATTAAGTTAATGATAACTGCTGGTTCAATGTTAGGCTTAGGTTTTAGCAGATTTTCCGTATTTTTCCTACAGACAGCATTTGGTGACCTCAAACAACAAGGCTATGGATTGAATCACACTTGTTTTCGCCTTTTAAAGAGTACTGGAAAAACTGGAGAATAAATCTTGAAAGTCATTAAAAAGTGCTTGAATTTGACCATGGAAAAGGTGTACTAACCCTGAATATTTATTCTACACATTTTTGCAACATTGGAAAACTTTAGCAAAACGGAGGCTCCTCAGAGGGTGGTGATATTACTCCTGGAAGATACTGGCTTAGAATGGCCAAAGGTAAAGATGTGTGTGTCCAAGTTAAAGGAAACGGCAGGATTTATTACAATCTTCGCAAGCTGTTTGCGTTTGCTGTGGTCTGGAACAACATGGCACACAAACAACTATCAGAAATGCAGCCAATATTACATACAAATAATGTGTCAAGAGACATGCAAATATGATTAAATACACAGAAGACACAAGTAAAGGAAATTAAAATGAGCTCAAACAGACCTACAAACGAGGCGTTATGATGCAATATGTACATTAAGCTAGCCTAAATAGCATGTTAGCATCGATTAGCTTGCAGTCACGCACTGACCAAATATGCCTGATTAGCACGCCAACAAGTCAATAACATCAACAAAGCTCACGTTTGTGCATTCACGCACAGCATGAAACGGAGGTGAACAAAAAGAGACCATGAAGGAGTAGCATAAAACACGTCTTTCTGTGGCAGTGTCGGAGAAAGTCGTACATATAAACAAACCACTGTGCGTTCAAGGTGCGCCAACAATAGTAGGAAAAAACGGCGCTGGCCAAATACTCTCTTCATTGAAGCATGTTTAATACAAACAGTGGGATTTCTAACAATTAGGAAAGTTTGTGTTATGTTTGTCCTCCTATAGAAACCATAGTAAAACAAACAATATATTTTTTTCCCCCATCTTTTTTCCATTTTCATACATTTTGCAAAAAGCCTCAAGGAGCCACTAGGGCGGCGCTAAAGACCCCGATCTTACCTGATGTGATTTTTTAATTTTTTTTAAAAACAGTTCAAGTGGAGAAAACGACGCAAAATAATTTTGTGTCATTAAAACTTGCAAATGAAAGATTGGAAACTCATGTATTTAATGTAAATCTAATCCAGATTACAACAATTTAAATGTAACATTATATTCTATTAAAATAACCAAATACAACATATTTACACTCTTATAAAGGTAGGTTCACAAGTATTTGGACAATCCATAAGCACTTTTCATGCACGGGCAAGTGGCAACTCAAAAAAAGGAAGAGAATTAAATATGAAAAAATGTCATGGCACGGAGGACGGAGGAAAAACACCACCTTCGAGGCATCCACACTGGAGAATAACTACAATTAACACCACCTAAAAAAATAGCGTAAAACGCATTTTAAAATGTATGTGAAAATAAATAATATAAGTATACATGAATAACATAAGATAATACTAGTTGTAATAATAGCACCAATTACAATAGAAAATAACTAAATAAAAATTAAGAACTTCAGAAAAAATGATCACCAGAAAAACATTTTAACCTTTTAAAAAAATGGCCTCTGCAGTCCATTTTGTCCCATTTGACAAAATGTCTTATCGACAAGCGATAGCTTTTCTTCTTGGCACACTAGTGAATTAATGCCGCCATAACACAAAGAGCCACTCAAAAAAAAAATCACAATAGTGGGCAAGGAGGAGGAGTTATGAAAGTTGTTAAGATGTTGGTAATAAACTAAGAGGATCCTCAAACAAGCAGTTAAAAAAATATATTACGTGGTATAAGGGTGCATTCAGAAAGACGTGATACTGTCAGACTGTCAGAAACGGCTTATTGTGGTGTGCAAACTAGTCAAACTGAGGGAATGCCCATTACCCGAGCTTTTATGAAGCTCAGGTATTGGTGCAGCCCGCCTCAGGAGGTAGAGCAGTTAGTCCAGTAATTGGAGGGTCGGCGGTTCAAATTCTGCTTCTTCCATTCTGGTACTTGCCGCTCTGTCTTTGGGTAAGACACTTTGCCCGCAGGGTCACCCACACAGGGATGCTTCACCAACCAAGATGCTGACCTCGATCCTGTCCCCCAGGGCCGCTCCATGGCTTCCCACTGCCCCTGAAAGGAGGAATGAGTAAAAGCAGGTAATAAAGTTCAATCCTTCTTCTTCTTCTTAAAGGCCTACTGAAACCCACAACTACCGACCACCACTGATAGTTTATACATCAATGATGAAATCTTAACATTGCAACACATGCCAATACGGCCGGGTTAGCTTACTAAAGTGCAATTTTAAATTTTGCGCAAAATATCCTGCTGAAAACGTCTCGGTATGATGACGTCAGCGCGTGACGTCACGGATTGTGGAGGACATTTTGGGACAGCATGGTGGCCAGCTATTAAGTCGTCTGTTTTCATCGCAAAATTCCACAGTATTCTGGACATCTGTGTTGGTGAATCTTTTGCAATTTGTTCAATGAACAAAGCAAAGAAGAAAGCTGTAGGTGGGAAGCGGTGTTTTGCGGCAGGTGTTGTGCCGGATAACGCACCCCCGCCGTAGAATGAACCCCTTGACTGTTGTGCCGGATAACACAGCCGGTGTTTCATTGTTTACATTCCCGAAAGATGACAGTCAAGCTTTACCATTGGCCTGTGGAGAACTGGGACAACAGAGACTCTTACCAGGAGGACTTTGAGTTGGATACGCAGACGCGGTACCGTGAGTACGCATGCAGCTGCGGCTTCCAAACATTTGATCGCTTGCCCGTACGTGCGTGCCGCTATGTGCATGTCACGTACGTAACTGGGGAAATATATGTGCTGTATGAACTTTGGAGATGTGAACGGTACTTTGGGCTGTGGGATTAAGTGTGTTGTGCAGGTGTTTGAGTTGTATTGGCGGGTTATATGGACGGGAGGGGGGAGCTGTTTGTTATGTGGTATTCATTTGTGGCATATTAAACATAAGCCTGGTTGTGTTGTGTCTAATAGAGTAAATATATGTCTTGTGTTTATTTACTGTTTTAGTCATTCCCAGCTGAATATCAGGTCCCACCCGCCTCTCACAGCATCTTCCCTATCTGAATCGCTCCCACTGCCCTCTAGTCCTTCACTCTCACTTTCCTCATCCACGACTCTTTCATCTTCGCTCAAATTAATGGGGAAATCGTCGCTTTCTCGGTCCGAATCGCTCTCGCTGCTAGTGGCCATGATTGTAAACAATGTGCAGATGTGAGGAGCTCCACAACCTTTGACGTCACGTCTGCTACTTCCGGTACAGGCAAGGCTTTTTTATCAGTGACCAAAAGTTGCGAAATTTATCGTCGATGTTCTCTACTAAATCCTTTCAGCAAAAATATGGCAATGTCGCGAAATGATTAAGTATGACACATACAATGGACCTGCTATCCCCGTTTAAATAAGAAAATCGCATTTCAGTAGGCCTTTAAATAGCCACAGAAGAAAAGCTGTTAACGTCTATGATGTCTGAAGTTATTTTGCAATATAAAAGTTACTCAAAAAAAAGCTGTCATCTTATATTGACATTTTCATCAATGTGGTAACTTAACTTTTATGGGCCAAATAGTTTTAGGCCCATTTGCAAATATAGATGGACATCGTTTGTAGTCACTGACTGGTTTCTGGAGTCATTGAACATCACCAAATACAGTCAAACCTGTCTATAGTGACCACGTATGGGAAACAGCAAGAGTGGCTGCCTTATACAGGTGGCTGCAAACACAAGTTTAACTGTTCTAAGTTTTTGCTCTATGCTTTGCCAAGCATTCACTGCAGCTACCTTCACTTGCTGCCCGTTTGTGGATTTTGTCATCTTTAAATTTAGGCCTTGTCATCCTGAATGGTACTGAAGATGTTGTGCCTGACCCCAAGTGAGACCCAGATCTTTCAATTGGAAGGCAATGTTCTTTGCGCTACCGGGTTTCTGCCTTCCCGTCGGGCAATCTTGGGTTACCGCTGCTGGTCCATGCAAATCCATCAATCAATCAAAGTTTACTTATATAGCCCTTAATCACAAGTGTCTCAAAGGGCCGGGCCACAACAACATCCTCGGCTCCGATCCCACATTAGGGCAAGAAAAAACTCAACCCAATGGGATACAATGATAAACCTTGGAGGCGACCGGTGCAATGGACGTCAAGTGCCATCCATCCATCCATTTTCTACCGCGTATTCCCTTTTTTGGGGTTGCGGGGGGCGCTGGAGCCTATTTCAGCTACAATCGGGCGGAAGGCGGGGTACACCCTGGATAAGTCGCCACCTCATCGCAGGGCCAACACAGATAGACAGACAACACACTAGGGCCAATTTAGTGTTGCCAATCAACCTATCCCCAGGTGCATGTCTTTGGGCAGCACGGTGGCAGAGGGGTTAGTGCATCTGCCTCACAATACAAAGGTCCTGAGTAGTCTTGGGTTCAATCCCGGGCTCGGGATCTTTCTGTGTGGAGTTTGCATGTCCTCCCCGTGACTGTGTGGGTTCCCTCCGGGTACTCCGGCTTCCTCCCACTTCCAAAGACATGCAATGGACGTCAAGTGGATCTACTTAATAGTGAGAGTCCCGTCCAAAGTGGGGCCAGCAGGGGAGTGGAGACAAGTCAGCAGAGCAGAGATGTCCCCAACTGATGCACGGATGAGTGGTCCACCCCGGGTCCCGACTTTGAACAGCTAGCGCTTCATTTGTGGTCACCTAATAACCTCTCCACGAAGGAGAAGGGGGAAGAGCAGAAAAGAGACGGCAGATCAACTGGTCTAAAAGGGGGGTCTATTTAAAGGCTTGCGTATACAAATGAGATTTAAAATGGGACTTAAATGCTTCTACTGAGGTAGCATCTCTAACTGTTACCGGTAGGGCATTCCATAGTACTGGAGCCCGAATAGAAAACACTCTATAGCCCGGAGACTTTTTTGGGGCTCTGGGAATCACTAATAAACCGGAGTTCTTAGAACGCAGATTTCTTGCCGGGACATATGGTACAATACAATCAGCAAGATAGGAGGGAGCTAGACCGTGTAGTATTTTATACATAAGTAGTAAAACCTTAAAGTCACATCTTAAGTGCACAGGAAGCCAGTGCAGGTGAGCCAGTATAAGCGTAATATGATCAAACTTTCTTGTTCTTGTTAAAAGTCTAGCAGCCTTTTAATCCTAGACATAGGGAGACCCGAAACAAATCCTTAGCCCAGTGGTTCTTAAATGTTTCTTAGCAAAAACCACTTCAGAAAAAAACTTGGCTCTCCAAGTACAACACAATGACCAACATTAAAATACAGTAGTCATTAAAAACCAGACCAAGGTTTTATTTAACAAGTTTTTTTAATATGGTTGGTCAGTGTAATATTACACATAATTTAAACAGTAACACTGTGTTTGAATATAGGAAAATAAAATATTTGAGGTGATGCCGGAGATCCATCTCAAACAAAGATTGTGGAACACGTTCAACTTTTTCATGTCGCTCTTTGGTGACCCTCCGACATACAGTAAGACCAACTTCACATTGCGTATCTTGGTTCGCAGGCTGTATTGCTGAGACTTCCAGATTAGGCGAACTACAGAAAAAGCATCTTGTGCTTTTCCGAGACACGCGGTGATGTCTTTTTCGGCTACATTTTCTGAGCTCACAATATTACCAAGGTAGGTAAACTTGGTTACTTTTTCAAGTGGTTTGCAATCCACAGTGATTGGAGGCGCATTAGTTGTACTTTAAAGGGGAACATTATCACCAGACCTATGTAAGCGTCAATATATACCTTGATGTTGCAGAAAAAAGACCATATATTTTTTTAACCGATTTCCGAACTCTAAATGGGTGAATTTTGGCGAATTAAACGCCTTTCTATTATTCGCTCTCGGAGCGATGACGTCACAACGTGACGTCACATCGGGAAGCAATCCGCCATTTTCTCAAACACATTACAAACACCGAGTCAAATCAGCCCTGTTATTTTCCGTTTTTTCGACTGTTTTCCGTACCTTGGAGACATCATGCCTCGTCGGTGTGTTGTCGGAGGGTGTAACAACACGAAAAGGGACGGATTCAAGTTGCACCAGTGGCCCAAAGATGCAAAAGTGGCAAGAAATTGGACGTTTGTTCCGCACACTTTACCGACGAAAGCTTTGCTACGACGGAGATGACAAGAATGTGTGGATATCCTGCGACACTCAAAGCAGATGCATTTCCAACGATAAAGTCAAAGAAATCTGCCGCCAGACCCCCATTGAATCTGCCGGAGTGTGTGAGCAATTCAGGGACAAAGGACCTCGGTAGCACGGCAAGCAATGGCGGCAGTTTGTTCCCGCAGACGAGCGAGCTAAACCCCCTGGATGTCTTGGCTCACACCGTCCCTTATGCCACCAAATATGATCAAGAGAAGAATATCGACCCTAGCTTCCCTGGCCTGCTGACATCAACTCCAAAACTGGACAGATCAGCTTTCAGGAAAAGAGCGCGGATGAGGGTATGTCTACAGAATATATTAATTGATGAAAATTGGGCTTTCTGCACTCTCAAAGTGCATGTTGTTGCCAAATGTATTTCATATGCTGTAAACCTAGTTCATAGTTGTTAGTTTCCTTTAATGACAAACAAACACGTACCAATCGTTGGTTAGAAGGCGATCGCCGAATTCGTCCTCGCTTTCTCCCGTGTCACTGGCTGTCGTGTCGTTTTCATCGGTTTCGCTTGCATACGGTTCAAACCGATATGGCTCAATAGCTTCAGTTTCTTCTTCAATTTCGTTTTCGCTACCTGCCTCCACACTACAACCATCAGTTTCAATACATGCGTAATCTGTTGAATCGCTTAAACCGCTGAAATCCGAGTCTGAATCCGAGCTAACGTCGCTATAGCTTGCTGTTCTATGCGCCATGTTTGTTTGAGTTGGCATCACTATGTGACGTCACAGGAAAATGGACGGGTGTATATGACGATGGTTAAAATCAGGCACTTTGAAGCTTTTTTTTAGGGATATTGCTTGATGGGTAAAATTTTGAAAAAATCTTCGAAAAATAAAATTAGCCACTGGGAACTGATTTTTAATGGGTTTAACCCTTCTGAAATTGTGATAATATTCCCCTTTAATGAACATGGTCTTTGTCTTAGCTGTGTTGATGTTGACCGCTTATTCATGGCCATTGGATGATATTTCATTGACCTACCTCGGTTTTTGAACTCTCCAGTTTTAGTATAATTTGTTCTTGAACTAATTGATTGCCAAAAATATTTTTCATTTTTTTAATCCATTCTGTCGGCGTATTATTCCGCTGAGTAAGGCCCCATATAAAGTATCCGTGTGTTGGTGACTCAGTCTCTGTGAAAAATGGATAGTGGTTATTTCAGAATTGGGACACTCCAAAGCGATTCTGGGAAGGGAATCCCTTAAATATCTCTCTGACATGTATGCAATTTTTTTGTTCACACAACTCAAACAGAACAACAAACAACTCCATATCCATCTCCTTTCTTACTCCTAATAAGCACTGTGTGCTCTGCGCCGATGAGGTGTTCAAAGTGCACAGTGTATTTCTGGATTTGAGATAGTCTGTCTTTTTCTTTTGAGTACAGCTATAAAATAAAGAAAATAGAAATTTGCAGGTGCTAGAACTGTTGTTGGCTCTTGGTGGTGTGTTTGACAAAGAAATCTGTCACAAGACAAGAAGTCCAACTTCCCAGTTTTATGAAACAATGCAACGATGCCCAGCGCTGTATATTGTTGCATTATTTCATAAAGCTACTGCAGTTGTCTATAGTACATTCTATTCTATTCGTTATCCAGAAGTTTATTTATTTATTTATGTTAAAGCATGTTACAGGTGTGGTGTTTTTTGAGGGGCCTTGCACAACTTAATTGAATTTTATTTCATTTCAATGAGGAACGCCGATTTGTAATATAGATATTTTGGGTTCGGAGCTCCATCACAGAACAAATTAATCTAATAAATAGAGCTACTACTGTCGACAGATCTAATCGTCCACTCTTTAAAGTTACCTTTATAAAGTGAAACAGCATCCATATAGCTCCTCTGTCCCAGGCCCTCATTCTACTTATCATCGTTTTTAAAGAAAACACAAGTCTTCATTGAAGGTAAAAGGATTGTTAAATGTTCATGCACAAAATTCATTTTCAATTTGTATGTACAGCATTTCACATTGTTTGTGAATGTAAAACTATGAGTAATTTCTATAAAATGTTTTGTTATCAAATGTTTGGTAGTCTGTAACAAATGAATTGGATTTACATTGTTTAAAGGGGAACATTATCACAATTTCAGAATGTTTAAAACCATTAAAAATCAGTTCCCAGTGGCTTATTATATTTTTCGAAATTTTTTTCAAAATTTTACCCATCACGCAATATCCCTAAAAAAAGCTTCAAAGTGCCTGATTTTAACCATCGTTATAAACACCCGTCCATTTTCCTGTGACGTCACATAGTGAAGCCAACACAAACAAACATGGCGGAAAGAACAGCAAGCTATAGCGACATTAGCTCGGATTCAGACTCGGATTTCAGCGGCTTAAGCGATTCAACAGATTACGAATGTATTGAAACGGATGGTTGTAGTGTGGAGGCAGGTGGCGGAAACAAAATTGAAGAAGAAACTGAAGTCATATCGGTTTGAACCGTATGCAAGCGAAACCGACGAAAACGACACGACAGCCAGCGACACGGGAGAAAGCGAGGACGAATTCGGCGATCGCCTTCTAACCAACGATTGGTATGTGTTTGTTTGGCATTAAAGGAAACTAACAACTATGAACTAGGTTTACAGCATATGAAATACATTTGGCAACAACATGCACTTTCAGAGTGCAGACAGCCCAATTTTCATCAATTAATATATTTTGTAGACATACCCTTATCCGCGCTCTTTTCCTGAAAGCTGATCTGTCCAGTTTTGGAGTTGATGTCAGCAGGCCAGGGAAGCTAGGGTCGATATTCTTCTCTTGATCATCTTCGGTGGCATAAGGGACGGTGTGAGCCAAGACATCCAGGGGGTTTAGCTCGCTCGTCTGCGGGAACAAACTGCCGCCATCGCTTGCCGTGCTACCGAGGTCCTTTGTCCCTGAATTGCTCACACACTCCGGCAGATTCAATGGGGGTCTGGCGGCAGATTTCTTTGACTTTATCGTTGGAAATGCATCTGCTTTGAGTGTCGCAGGATATCCACACATTCTTGCCATCTCTGTCGTAGCATAGCTTTCGTCGGTAAAGTGTGCGGAACAAACGTCCAATTTCTTGCCACTTTCGCATCTTTGGGCCACTGGTGCAACTTGAATCCGTCCCTGTTCGTGTTGTTACACCCTCCGACAACACACCGACGAGGCATGATGTCTCCAAGGTACGGAAAACAGTCGAAAAAACGGAAAATAACAGAGCTGATTTGACTCGGTGTTTGAGAAAATGGCGGATTGCTTCCCGATGTGACGCTCCGAGAGCGAATAATAGAAAGGCGTTTAATTCGCCAAAATTCACCCATTTAGAGTTCGGAAATCGGTTAAAAAAAAATATGGTCTTTTTTCTGCAACATCAAGGTATATATTGACGCTTACATAGGTCTGGTGATAATGTTCCCCTTTAACATGAAAAAAAAACATTGGGTTTGCGTACGATTCGATTTTGGATGGACTTCTTGGAACAGATTAATAGTGAAAATGAAGGTACCACTGTATTTTTCTTCAAAAAGTTATACATTGCTTTCACAGTATGTCCATCCAATTAATCCACTAGTGCAGGGGTCGGCAACCCGCGGCTCTAGAGCCGCATGCGGCTCTTTAGCGGCGCCCTAGTGGCTTTCTGGAGCTTTTTCAAAAATGTATGAAAAATGGACAAAGATGAGGGGAAAAAAATCTATTTTTTGTTTTAATATGGTTTCTGTAGGAGGACAAACATGACACAAACCTCCCTAATTGTTACAAAGCACACTGTTTATATTAAACGTGCTTCACTGATTCGAGTATTTGGCGAGCGCCGTTTTGTCCTACTAATTTTGGCGGTCCTTGAACTCACCGTAGTTTGTTTACATGTATAACTTTGTCCGACTTTCTAGGACGTGTTTTATGCCACTTCTTTTTCTGTCTCATTCGGTCCACCAAACTTGTGGTTGTGCATGAAAGGTGAGTTTTGTTGATGTTATTGACTTGTTGGAGTGCTGATCAGACATATTTGGTCACTGCATGACTGCAAGCTAATCGATCCTAACATGCTATTTAGGCTAGCTATATGTACATATTGCATCGTTATGCCTCATTTGTAGGTATATCTGAGGTCATTTAGTTTCCTTTAAGTCCTCTTAATTCAATGTAAATCTCATGACACACTATATGTATGTAATATGGCTTTTAATTTTTTGCGGCTCCAGACAGATTTGTTTTTGTATTTTTGGTCCAATATGGCTCTTTCAACATTTTGGGTTGCCGACCCCTGCACTAGTGCAATGAGGCTGGATGTGAGTCAAGAGTATAGTTCTAAAAGCTTCACAGTTAATTTTTTTTGGAATTGGTAACTGTGTCCCAGACCAAATAGATATGACCTGTGGGTTTCCTCAGGGGTCAATTCTGGGACCCCTATAGTTAAATTTGAGCATGCTGCAATGAGGATAGAATACAATAGACTTTATTGTCATTGATCAGCAGGTGAATGACAAAATTACGATGGCCTACTCTCCCCTCAGTACAGTTAAGAATAATAAATATAAAAATGCAACAATTTCCCGCCTGTAAAAAAAAAATCTTCCCCTCCTTCAACCAATGAAACCTCTCCGCCCCACCTCCACCTTAACGAGTTCAATGAAATGGGATCTCTGTGAAGTCAAATGTCTAGTGTTCAGGATCCTGATGGCCCAGACTAAAAAGTGTTTTTGAGACGAATAGTTTGGCTCCTTGAGACCCTGTACCTCCTGCTGGAGGGCGGAAGGTCAAAGAGGCCCCGGCCAGGACGTGAGAGGTCAGACAGTATTCCCCTCACTCTGTTTTACACGCGTGTGGTTGCAATTTCCCCCAGGAGAGGCAGGGGGCAATCTTCTGAGCTGCCTTGATGACCCCACAGAGGTTCTTTCATATTCTTGGCTTTACAGGCGGCGTACCGCACGGGGATCCAGTAGGTCAGGAGGCATTTCACCGTGGAGCGATAGAAAGTCCAGAGTCCTGACCACTGCTGCAGTGTTAGTTGACCATGTTAGGTCATTAGTGACGTGAACCCAGAGGTATGTGAAGAATATTACTTCATCCACCCGGACGCCGTGTGTCTGCAATAGAGCGGGGTCTCCATTCTCTCTTCTCCAGTCCTTCACCATCTCCTTGGTCTTGCTGGTGTTCAGCGAGATGTTCTCGCTGAACACCACGCTCCGATCATCTGGACCTACTCCCTGTATGCTATCTTGCCGCTGTTGGAGATGAGGCCCACCACCGTGGTGTCGTCAGCTAATTTGAAGATGATGTCAGATTGGCAGAAGGGATGGCGGTCATGTGTGTACAACGCGCTCAGGAAGGGGGTCAGCACACAGCCCTGGGGGGTGCCTGTGCTTAACGTCAGGGTGGATGATGTGTGTGACCCCGTTCTCACCGTTTGTCTGAAAGGTCTGTGAGAAAGTTGTTTTTTCCATTTACAGATTAGTGGTAGGAAGTCCAGGTTAGACATCTTTTGACCAGGATGCTCAGCAGGATGTTGTTGAATGCCAAGCTGAAGTCTACAAAGAGCATCCTGACATAGTTCCCCTGTGTCTCCAAAAGTTTTGACATTCAGACTTTACTTAAGGGGCAGCACGGTGGAAGAGGGGTTAATGCATCTGCCTCACAATACGAAGGTCCTGAGTAGTCTCGGGATCTTTCTGTGTGGAGTTTGCATGTTCTCTCCGTGACTGCGTGGGTTCCCTCCAGGTACTCCGGCTTCCTCCCACTTCCAAAAATACATGCACCTGGGGATAGGTTGATTGGCAACACTAAATTGGCCCTAGTGTGTGAATGTGAGTGTGAATGTTGTCTGTCTATCTGTGTTGGCCCTGCGATGAGGTGGCGACTTGTCCAGGGTGTACCCTGCCTTCCGCCCGATTGTAGCTGAGATAGGCTCCAGCACCCCCCGCGACCCCAAAAGGGAATAAGCAGTAGAAAATGGATGGGATGGACTTTACTTAAATCAATAACATAGCAGCAACTCCTCATCCGTGGCCTATGAAGTGTCCTGTGGTAGCAGGCCCTGAACTCTGGAATGTGTCCCATGAAGAGCCGTCCGACCGGAACTCTCTAATAACTAAACTTCCGTTGGTGAATAATGTAAACTCACCACACCGGTATGTTTTAGCACTGTCATGGCAGATATAAGTAAGAACTTTACATATATTAGAAATTGCAACAGTGGAGGATGAATGTCCCATAACAAGAAGATAGAGACAAATAAGAAGTTTATCGACTACGGGGTTGGCACGGACTACAAAGGCGTGCAATTTTTCAGGATTCATTCAGATCCCAAATACAGATGAGCAGGTACCAGAAGGTAAGAAAAGTTTATTTTGCATAATATTACGAAACAAAACACCAGATATTTCTTACTTTATACACAAACCATAATAATATTCGTATGTTGAAGCATATTAAGCGGTGCAGCTTCATAGCTTACCAAAGTCGTACTAAAACATTTTGATAGATTTTTGAGCGCCGTGTGTAATGTTCTATATTTTCAATGGAACTATAAAATGTTGGCGTTGTTTACTTGAGTCATATTCCTATCATAAGCTCTGGAACGACCTACCTCTGAGTATTAGACAAGCCTCCTCTCTTCCTGTTTTTAAATCTCTCTTAAAAACATACTTTTATTCCATGGCTTTTAACACTGAGTGATATCCATCCTGCAATGGTGCCCCATAATACACCTGCTGTGAACCTGTTTTTATGTTTTTATTTATTCTATTTTATTTATTTATTTTTTATCGTGTTCTGTTTGTGTTGTGTTGTGTTTGCTCGGTACTCGTATTATCTTTTAACCTGCCCATTGTACAGCACTTTGGCTACCCCTGTGGTAAATTTTAAATGTGCTTTATAAATAAAGTTGATTTGATTTGATTTGATAGTGCAGTCTACACATATATCTTATGTTTGGCTGCCATCTACTGGTCACACTTACTACACCATGAAGCTAATAAAATTGCTTCGAGGTCGGTAAGCAAAACCAGAATTATTCCGTACATCAGGCACACCGGGTTATAAGGCGCACTGTCGAGTTTTGAGGAAAAAAAAAAAGATTTTAAGTGCGCCCTTTGATCCGGAAAATACGGTACATAAAAATTACAAGTACATAACATGCTATGTCTACAACATAGCGAAACAAACCAATCAATAAAAAGGTACAAACTAAATTAGCACTACACTTACGCAACAAAATAAGCACTATGGATAAAATAAAATAAGGAATATCTTTAAAAATAGTAAAAAAGTATAAATACAAATTCAGAGGGGGAGCGTTCCAGAGTTTAGGGCCTGCTACCGCAAAATCAATCAATCAATCAATCAATGTTTATTTATATAGCCCTAAATCACAAGTGTCTCAAAGGGCTGCACAAGCCACAACAACATCCTCGGTACAGAGCCCACATAAGGGCAAGGAAAAACTCACCCCAGTGGGACGTCGTCAAAAGCTGTCTCTTTTCTCGTCTTCAGTCTCGCACTCAAAAAGCACTGGTGAGATGACCTTAGAGCGCTGATCAGGGTGTGCAAAATAAGTAAGTCAGATATACTGTATATGGTGGAGCCAACCCACGGAGTGATTTAAAAATAATAATAAATACAATATACAAATAATACAATCTTAAACTGAATACTAAAAACAACAGTTAGCCAGTGAAGAGAAACCAGTGTAGGAATGATGTAGTTGTGTTTTCTTATTCCTGCAGGCTGGCATGCAGTTGATTTTGGACCAGTTGTAAACGGCTAGTGGAGGACTGATTAATGCCAAAGTATAGACAGTTATAGTAGTCCAAGCGGGATGTTATTAGTGCATGCATGACTTTTTCTAACTGGTTAATAGTCAAGTATAATTTGACCTTCTGAAATAGTCTGAGCTGGAAGAGGGCAGTTTTTATTTGCTTGTCACGTTTAAAATAATTCTTAGTAAAAACACAAAGACTTTTTGCCGAAGGGCGGCAGTAGGACCATAATGGACTAAGAGCACTGTTCAGGCCTGAGAAGAGATCGGGCTCTCCAAAAATTACGATCTCAGTGTTTAATTTAGGAAAATTAATGGACATTGTGTCACGTCGTGGTCGCATTTTGCGGCGCGGGTCGTTTTCCCAAGATGCAGACGGAAACTCCGGAGGCAAGGTGCCGGTAAGCATACTTGCAAACCCTCACGAATTTTCCGGGAGACTCCCGAAATTCAGCGCCTCACCCGAAAAACTCCCGGGACAAATATTCTCCCGAAAATCTCCCGATTTTCAGCCGGAGCTGGAAGCCACGCCCCCTCCAGCTCCATGCGGACCTGAGTGAGGACAGCCTTTTTTCGTGACGGGAGGACAACAGGGTGACAAGAACTAAATCATCCAGACTAGAGATAAATTGTATTATTATGTTTATTTTACCTAAAAATTAATATATTTATTAAAAAAAAAAATAATTAAATGCATTTTTACTATATTTTGCTAAAAACATCAAAATCAATTGTATTTTTATTTGTATTTTTTCGTGACTCCTTATTACATCCAGCCATAGAATTATACACTAAAATAAACATATTTCAAATAATTGATTTTAAATTATTATAATAATTCATTTAAAATGACCATATTTAATTATTAAAATAATTGCTTGTTTATCAACAACTTTAGCATTTTATTCATTACATTTTGAAATTCTCAGAAGCCAAGTTATGTTATATTCCTTAATATTTATTTATGCAAGTTTAAAGTATCAATTATCTAAACACAGTTTTGTTTGCATATTTTCAGGATGTAGATATCTACATATATATATATATATATATATATATATATATATATATATATATATATATATACATATATATATATATATATATATTAATATATATATATATATATATATAATATGTATGAAATACTTGACTTGGTGAATTCTAGCTGTCAATATACTCCTCCCCTCTTAACCACGCCCCCAACCACGCCCCGCCCACCCCCGAACACGCCCCCACCCCCCACCTCCCGAAATTGGAGGTCTCAAGTTTGGCAAGTATGCCGGTAAGACAGTGATTTATTCTCATAAATCAGGCAGGGAATAAACAAAAGAGAAGCGTGCTGATCGCATGGGGAGCTAAGGCAAAACTTAGCACTGGAATCACGAGCAAAGAAGGAAGTAACTGTTGCATAGCGCAAACAAAACAGCCAGACTAAGTGTGGCGAAAAACAGGACTAAGTAGCTCACTGATTAATGCCCGGAAGCAGGTGAGCGTCCCGAACACGAATCAGAGGCAGGTGAAACTAATCAGCACCCATGGTAACCAGAACACAAAACCATGGGTGCTGAAACAGAACTGAGGGAGTCAAACTAACTGAACAAAACATGATCCGGGCAACGGATCATGACATATTGAGACTTTTACCTCTTGTAGACACTGAAATATTGCTTCGGGTGAGTCGATTTTGGAATTAAAAAGTAGATACTTATGCACATCATCTGCAAAGAAAGGACAAGGAATTGTATGCTTGTTTTATTTAATTGATCTTAGTGGGGAGAGAATAATAAAGAGAGAATAAAACAGGGCACAAGAATTGAACCATTTCAGGACAGTGCCTTTAAGACTTAAGACAAGATGCTAAAATGTTGTAGTCAACAGTGTGAAATGCTAATGTCAAATTGTAAAAGCAAATGCACAGGCAAGCTACTAGCATCAGCTATTAAAAATAGGTCATTGAATATATTTTTTTTCTTCTAAACATCTGTTTCTGTACTGTGACTACATTTAAAACCTGATTTAAAAAGGTTTCACAAATTTCATTTGAAATTAGGTGAGACTGCAGTGCACCTTTTCTAATATTTTTGATAAAAATTGTATCTTAGAAATTTTCCTAGAGTTTGACAAAAAAGATGGGTCAGAGTTATGTTTTTTAACAAAGGCTGCTCAGTGGCCTTGTGGTCACAGTGTCCCTCCCGGAGATCGGTAGGTCATGAGTTCCAACCCCGGCCGAGTCATACCAAAGACTATAAAAATGGGACCCATTACCTCTATCAACATCAAGGGTTGGAATTGGGGGTTAAATCACCAAAATGATTCCCGAGCGCGGCCACCGCTGCTGCTCACTTCTCCCCTCACCTCCCAGGGGGTAGAACAAAGGTCAAATGCAAAGGGTATTTTCACCACACCTAGTGTGTGTGTGAGACTATCAGTGGTACTTTAACTTTAACTCTAATACTACAGTTTATTTCAAGCCGAAATAAGTTAACCATAGGTTTAATTAGGGATGTCCGATAATGGCTTTTTGCCGATATCCAATATTCCGATATTGTCCAACTCTTTAATTACTGATACCGATATCAACCGATGTATACAGTCGTGGAATTAACACATTATTATGCCTAATTTGGACAACCAGGTATAGTGAAGATAAGGTACTTTAAAAAAAAAATATATATATATAAAATAAGATAAATAAATTAAAAACATTTTCTTGAATAAAAAAAGAAAGTAAAACAATATAAAAAAAGTTACATAGAAACTAGTAATTAATGAAAATTAGTAAAATTAACTGTTAAAGGTTAGTACCATATGTCCCGGCAAGAAATTTGCGTTCAAAGAACTCCGGCTTATTAGTGATTCCCAGAGCCCAAAAAAAGTATAGAGCGTTTTCTATTCGGGCTCCCGTACTATGGAATGCCCTCCCGGTAACAATTAGAGATGCTACCTCAGTAGAAGCATTTAAGTCCCATCTTAAAACTCATTTGTATACTCTAGCCTTTAAATAGCCCCCCTGTTAGACCAGTTGATCTGCCGTTTCTTTTCTTTTCTCCTCTGCTCCCCTTTTCCTTGAGGGGGGGGGGCACAGGTCCGGTGGCCATGGATGAAGTGCTGGCTGTCCAGAGTCGGGACCCGGGGTGGACCGCTCACCTGTGCATCGGCTGAGAACATCTCTGCGCTGCTGACCCGTCTCCGCTCGGGATGGTGTCCTGCTGGCCCCACTATGGACTGGACTCTTACTATTATGTTGGATCCACTATGGACTGGACTCTCACAATATTATGTCAGATCCACTCGACATCCATTGCTTTCGGTCTCCCCTAGAGGGGGGGGGTTACCCACATATGCGGTCCTCTCCAAGGTTTCTCATAGTCATTCACATCGACGTCCCACTGGGGTGAGTTTTTCCTTGCCCTTATGTGGGCTATGTGGGCTTTGTACCGAGGATGTCGTTGTGGCTTGTGCAGCCCTTTGAGACACTTGTGATTTAGGGCTATATAAATAAAGATTGATTGATTGATTGATATTATTAGTGGACCAGCAGCACGCACAATCATGTGTGCTTACGGACTGTATCCCTTGCAGACTGTATTGATATATATTGATATATAATGTAGGAACCAGAATATTAATAACAGAAAGAAAGGAGTTTTTTTGGGTTGGTGCACTAACTGTAAGTGTATCTTGTGTTTTTTATGTTGATTTAATAAAAAAATAAAAAAAACATACCGATAATAAAAAAAACGATACCGATAATTTCCGATATTACATTTTAACGCATTTATCGTCCGATAATATCGGCAGGCCGATATTATCGGACATCTCTAGTTTTAATACATAAGGCCCAAAGAGTCAAATACATATTTTAAAAGTCTACTAGGGGGGACGGCGTGGCGAAGTTGGTAGAGTGGCCGTGCCAGCAATCGGAGGGTTGCTGGTTACTGGGGTTCAATCCCCACCTTCTACCATCCTAGTCACGTCCGTTGTGTCCTTGGGCAAGACACTTCATCCTTGCTCCTGATGGCTGCTGGTTAGCGCCTTGCATGGCAGCTCCCGCCATCAGTGTGTGAATGTGTGTGTGAATGGGTGAATGTGGAAATACTGTCAAAGCGCTTTGAGTACCTTGAAGGTAGAAAAGCGCTATACAATTATAACCTATTTATCATTTATTTAGGAGAGCTATCAAGTGGGCACTCAAATGGTCTTAGACTTTGGACAGTCTTTGATAATTCAGACGGATACACATTATTATAAATAATTAAAAACAGCTGTGCAGAGAAACAATACTCTTGAATCTGTAGTAGCATAAAAAGTAGTTTACCGAAAGTTTAAGATTGTGTTAACAGAAAACATACAACATTTATCACACAGGTAAGCAGATGGGGCA
This sequence comes from Nerophis lumbriciformis, assembly GCF_033978685.3. Lineage (NCBI taxonomy): Eukaryota > Metazoa > Chordata > Actinopteri > Syngnathiformes > Syngnathidae > Nerophis > Nerophis lumbriciformis. The sequence continues at coordinate 10,765,691 of NC_084582.2, read as the reverse complement.
ACACCAGTGAATTCAAGTGGTTTTGCAATCCTGTTTAAAACATTAAAAATAACCTGAGGTTTATGACTGTTGTTCAACACAACGTTAGACATGTTCTGTGATTTTGTTGCTGAACAGCTTTTTTGGTAGGTAGTGAGACAGTCTCTTAGAGTCTTCAGCGAAGCATGAAGATGATCTTTTTTGTCCACTTTCTCCCTGCCCGATGACATTCGTGCCTGAGCGCGCGAGTCGTGTCATTAAGCCACGGCTCTCCAGCGGGCTTTGGTCGCCTATTCATAAAAGGAACAATCGAGTCAAGAATGTTGCTGCAGGTGGAATCAAATAGATAGATCATATCATCTGTGTCCGTGTGAGGCAAGGGGGAAATAGTGTTGGAGTTAAGTGGAGAAGTATTAAGAGCAACAGAAAAAAGACCTGCTGTTGACGTATTGATGTGACGCACATGTTTGCTCTAGGCAACGTGGCAGCAGGGAAATGGTCTGTGTCACGACCAGAACAGGACTCTGAACACAGATGCAGGATTTTCAGAAACATATATGTATTCTGAACAGGGAATGGGGTCCAAAACGGGAGAAACAAAACAGGCTGTCAAAACAGATCTGACCTGACCACTAAACTAACAAAAATACTAACAAGTCAAAACGCTCCGGCTATGGAGGGAAAAAAGGGGCTAAGAACAAATCTACTAAATACAACAAAAAGCGCTCCAACGGAGGCGATGCTAGGAATCTAATCTTACCTTACAAAAGGCTACAAAAAAGAATCTCCCGTGCATACTTGCCAACCTTGAGACCTCCGATTTCGGGAGGTGGAGGGTGGGGTGGGGGGTTGGGGGGGGCGTGGTCGGGGGAAGGACGGGGGGCGGGGTTGGGGCGGAGGCGGGGTTGGTGGCTTGGTTAAGAGGGGAGGAGTATATTTACAGCTAGAATTCACCAAGTCAAGTATTTCATATATATATATATATATATATATATATATATATATAAGAAATACTTGACTTTCAGTGAATTCTAGCTATTTATATATATATAACACTCATCTACTCATTGTTGAGTTAATGGTTGAATTGTCCATCCTTGTTCTATTCTCTGTCACTATTTTTCGAACCATGCTGAACACCCTCTCTGATGATGCATTGCTGTGTGGCACGCACAAAAGTGCTTTCTTCAAATGCACTAAGGTCTGGAATCTTCCATCTCTCCCTAGCATGGCCTAAACGCGGTCAATCTTTGCTTCCTGAGGAAGATCTTCACTGCCAAACACTTGGTAGTCCTCTACTTCTTCCCGGAGGCTATCCAGGTCCAATCGCAGCTGCGGCTTGGAACTTACAAGCGTATTTCTTAATCTTACTCGTCGTCGGCGTCGCCACGGCTGTATCTTCCTCGTTCTTCTGCTTCGTCTCCTTGTTGTGTGCGCAGTTGTGCACTGCACTCTCTAAAAGCCGTAGATGTTATTGTCACATATGCATGTACAGTAGATGGCAGTATTGCCCTGTTTAAGAGTGTTACAACATTGCTGTTTACGGCAGACAAACTGCTTTACGGTAGACGAAAACGTGACTGCTGTTGTTGTGTGTTGTTACCGCGCTAGGAGAACGTTAATGAAACTGCCTAACAATAAACCCACATAAGAAACCAAGAACTCGCCCTCGATCATTCTACAGTTATAACGTGATTGGGCAGGCACGCTGTTTATATTGTGGGAAAGCAGACGTGAAAACAGGCTGTCTCACTCAGGTCCGCATGGAGCTGGAGGGGGCGTGGCCTCCAGCTCCGGCTGAATTTCGGGAGATTTTCGGGAGAAAATTTGTCCCGGGAGGTTTTTGGGAGAGGCGCTGAATTTCGGGAGTGTCCCGGAAAATCCGGGAGGGTTGGCAAGTATGCTCCCGTGGTTCAAAAGGTACAATAAAACGTGGCAATGGTTGAAGACAAGACTGTGGCAAAGGAACGCTGGAGGTACGCACAAGAAGATACGAAAACACTCTGGCACAGGACAGATGGATGACGAGACATTTATACACATGAGGCAGGGTGACACAGGTGGGCACAGTCAGGCAATCAGGAAAGACATCAGACCAGTGATACAGGAGGAAGGGCAAGTGATCTGAAACGAGAGGGAGACTCAGCATTTCAAAATAAAACAGGAAATGACAAAACAACATGAAACCAGACAAGACTTCACCCAGGTGTGACAGTCTGAAATACCTGTGTTGCTAATGTCTTCTAGGCTGACGTTTAGACCTTAATATCCAAAGTATGCCCCTTGTCGTGTGTCGGACCATTCAACAGCAGATTAAGAAAAGAGTCCAAAATATTAAAAAAAAAAACTCTATCAGAGGCTTAGAGGAACAACAAACGTGAATATTAAAATCACCCGCAATTAAAAACTGTCCGCAGTTGAGAGCAATACTCGCCACAAGGTGCGATTTTTTTTTTTTTTAAAGTCATTGTTGAGTTCAGGTGGGTTAGTAAATGACTGCACACAACATGGAGCCCTCAGCATTTATTATAGAGTCCTAACTCAAAACTCTCATATGAAGTGGAGTGGATCTTACAACACTTAAGTTTTAAAAACAGTTGCAAGCCTTTCACCTTTGCCCATGGCTCGAGGAGAGCAAAAGAAGGGGCAGGCCGCAGGGAGCAGCTCTGAGAGTGGGAAGCACTAACCGTCTCTGTCAAGAACATACAATCCAACTTCTGAGATGCGAAAAAGGCTTTTAGCACAAGTCTTGTGTTAGAATAGGATAGACTTTTATTTATCCAACAATGGGGAAATTACATTGTTGCAGTGCAGGTATTTACATACAGTAACAGAAGTAAAGCGTAATGAAACACAACAAAATAGTAATACATATTACATATTGTTCACCAATATGCATACATAGAAGATAAAATACAACAAAAAAGACACTACTACCATGAAAAAAACATCGAAGTAATCACATAAAACAGTGCGTTGTAAAGTCTTATGGCTATGCGTAGAAAGGACCTGCGGTAGCGCTCCTTCTTGCACTGTGTATGTAACAGTCTAATGCTGAAGGAGCTACTCAGGGCCTTCACAGTGTAGTGCATTGGGTGAGATGGATTGGACATTATGGTTGTCAATTTGGTCAACATTCTTCTGTCAGCCACCGCCTCAATGCTGTCTTGTGGGCAGCCTAGGACGGAGTCAGCCCTCTTGATCAGTTTCCTGTCTTTGATCGTGCTGCCCCCACCCCAGCAAACGATGGCATAGAACGCTGCAGAAGCCACCACAGAGACCCGCATACCCCGAAGGACCTCAGTCTCCTCAAGAGGTGTAGGCAACTTTTACACAGTGTTTAAATTGTGATTCCAGTCCAGTTTATTGTTGAGGTGAACACCCAGGTATTTAAATGAGTCCACTATTTCTATATCTGATCCCTGGGTGGTGGAGCTGACCGCCGGCTGTCAATCACAAGCTCTTTTGTTTAACTGGTGTTCAAGTGCAGGTGATTACGTGGACACCAGTCAACAAAGCCTGAGATTACTTCTCTGTATTCCTGCTCGCTCCCCTCAGACACACATCCCACCACTGCGGAATCGTCTGAGTACTTCTGCAGATGGCAGCGGTTGGAGTCATGCCTGACGTCTGAGGCATAGAGCGTGAACAGGTAAAGTGAGAGCATCGTACCTTGGGTAGCCTCTGTGCAGCAAACTACCACACCTGAAGAACAGTCACGCAGCCTCACGTACTACGGCCTGTCAATGAGGTAGTTGATTATCCATGCAGCCGCCTCTTTCAGTTTCACCCGCAGCAGTGACGGCTGGATGGTGTTGAAAGCACTGAAGAAGTCAAAAAACATGTCTCTCACCGCACCTCCTGCAGTCTCCAGGTGGGTGAGGGCCCGATGCAGCAGGTAGATGATGGCATTATGCACCCCGATGCCTTGACAGTAAGCAAACTGCAAGGGGTCCATTGCTGACACTGTCTGTGGTTGTGGCTGAGGATTATTTGTCCATGGTCTTCATGAGGTGAGAGGTGAGGGTAACAGGTCTGAAGTGGTTCGGCTCCTTGTGATGAGGTGTTTTAGGGATTGGATGGCTGGATGTGGTGAACTGGGCTGGTGGGTTGTGGAAGGATGACTGAGAGAGGTTTGTTAGGAAGTTGTGGACCATGCTGAGGTGTAAATGGCTGGGGCAAGTGTGGGGTGGTGTGGTGTGGATATGTATGGGGATGCAGTGGGGACAGAGTCAAACCTGTTGAAAAAAACCCTGAGTTTGTTGGCCCACTCTTGGTCGCCAGAAGCCTGGTGACTATTTCCACCTTTTCCATGACCTGAAATCTTTTTCAGGCTGCTCCACACTTCACGGATGTTATTTTGCTCCTGCAGTTGTTCCAGTTTTTGTTTGCAGTCCTTCTTACACCTCCTAATCTTATATTTAAGATCCCACTGGACTCTTCTCAGCTCCTCCTTGTTTCCTGAGTTGAAAACCCTCTTCTCCTCGGTTTTCAAGGTTTATTGTTGGACCATCTTGGAGGGCACAGTGTTTTCCACACAGAAGTTTATATATCCTGTGATTCACTCAGTTTCACTGTCGATGTCCTCTTAATGTGGGCTGGGGGCTGCAGAGTACATCCCAGTATGTGGTGTCAAAACAGTCCCTCAACTGCTCACATGCCTCCTTCGTCAATTGCATCAAACTTCTCCGTTGTAGTGGCTGTTTTTTCACCACAGGGATGTAATGTGGCAGAAGATGAACAAGGTTGTGAACAGAGCGTCCAAAAGGGACAGGTGGGTGGCTGTGTATGCGACCTTGACATTAGCATACAGCAAGTCCAAGGTTTTACTGGCCCTTGTGTGGCACTTCACATACTGAGTGAATGTGACTAGGATGCTAGAAAGAGTGGCATGATTAAAGTCACCAGGGATAAGGGGAAGGGCTTGTGGGTGCTTTGATTGCAGCTGTGAAACCGTCTTCTGTACGCGCTCAGATGCTGCAGCAACGTCAGCCGAGCGGGGGATGTAAACAGTTATCACAACTACATGTGAAAACTCCCTGGAGATGTAAAAGGTCTGATGCTGACCACCAGTTGCTCAATGTCCCTGCTACATAGTTGTTCTTTATCAGTGATGTGATCAGGACTACGCCACTTTTTATTGACAATCCCTGTCGGCCCACCTCTTTTCTTCTTACCGCTCTCAGCCAACGTCCGTTCCGCACAAATGAGTGAGAATTCGTCCAGGGAGACCGATGTGTCCGATATATGTTCATTCAGCCATGACTCCGTGAAACACATGATGCTGCTTTCTTTATATTCCTGCTGCAGCCTTGTCAGCTCCTCCATCTTATTGGAGAAAAAGCGAACATTTCCCATGACAACCGGTGGAAAATGGTAAATAGGTTAAAGTTGTATAGCGCTTTTCCACCTTCAAGGTCATCAAAGTACTTTGACACTTTTCCACATTCACCCATTCACACACACACTGATGGCGGGAGCTGCCATGCAAGGCCCCTTAACCACGACCCATCAGGAGTAAGGGTGAAGTGTCTTGCTCAAGGACACAACAGACGTGACTAGGATGGTGGGAGCCGAGGATCGAACCAGGAACCCTCAGGTTGCTGGCACAGCCACTCTATCCCCGAGCCAAACGTGGTTTAAATCTCCACTCCCTCTCTCGACACTTAATGCCAGCCCTGCAGCCTTGTCTTTTCCTCCATATCTCCACTGGAATCTGTGGTTTCACCCCATGGACTCTGGTGTGGTAGAGAGCTGGCAACTGTTCTTTGGCGTAAACAACTAAGCCATGACTAAAAGGCTCCCCGGAAGAAGATTAAAAACGTACCAGAAGTAGTGCAGAAATCACAAAAGTGTCACCCTTCCTTGCACAGTCCAAAAGGGGTTCAAACAAAAAAGTAAAAACAATAGTGGAACATTACATAACACAAAGGAGAATATCAAAGTGCACAGAGCAACTGCAACAGGCAGCCACTTCAGCGGCGCCATCTTGGCAAAAAAAGAAAAAGGGGATCTGACATCGACCATTGTCAATTGGAGAGTAAGGTCACCCTTGCTCTGTGAAGGCTGCGCTGGAGTAAGCGAGCGGAGGTTCTTGAAATCCACACTGCGTTTGACAGCTCCAAAAGGCTGTCGCAGGTAGCCCTCCGTCATGGTGCACAACCGATAGCATCGCCTGTGATTCGTACAATCCACCGCCTCCTGTAGATTGGAAATGGGAAAGCTGATGGAGTACAGCCACGCTGTAGCCCTGGATATTGGCTGCGAGTTGACCACAGATAGGTCCTCACTCTTACGGCCACACCACCGCGATGTCCCTGTCTTCTGAAACTTTACTTTCGTGGAGCAGGAACAGGGGCTTCATTTAACAAGAGTTGCATGGATTTTCTACCAAAAATAGACACGTTTAAAACCAAAAAACTTAGTAAGCACGTAAAAATTAAGATGTACTCAAAAGTGTTTGCGCGCACAAATCCAAGCACTTTTGTTTGTTACATAGCAATCTATGTGGAATTGATCCCAGATATCTGCGTGGCTTGAAACACTCAGTCCACTCCCCCTTATAATTGTGCTGCCCTCTGCAGTCTGTTTATGACGTTGTAAAGCTGGGTGAGAGCAATGCTAAAGTTAGCATTGGGGAAAATGTACACAGCTGGGACTAGCACGACTGTTAGCTCCCTCAGCATATGGAAAGGCCTGCTCATAACAGTCATTGCCGCTAGCTCGGGAGAGCAGTGGTTGTTTATGATTTTGCTGTCTGTACACCAGCTTTGATGCACGCAGATGCAAAGTCTTTTACCTCTGGTCTTGCTGGAGTTGCCGGTTCTGTCAGAGCGATGCATGTTGCGGCCCGCAAGCTGTACCACCGCATCCGGGATGAGTGAGTGAATCCAATTATTAAATAGTTATTATTGTCATGCAACAGTCCCGAGTGTTGAAATTCGACTGCATTAGCTGCAGCTCGTCTGTTTTGCGAACCACAGATCTGGCGTTGGTCAGAAGAATACTTGGCAGAGTCGGTTAGTGGGGCTGCTTCCTTAGCTTGTCTTGCAAGCTCAGTCTGCATCCTCAATTTTATCGTCAATTCCTCCTCTTTCTGCGTCGCTTCCCGGACCCGACAACAATCAAAGGCTATGTCCAGCAGTATGTTGTGAGATTCCTGTAAGTCCCTCGTAATGTCTTTATTCTACGCGAGCCCAATGTTTTGCAGCTCAGTACTGGTGTTCATACAACCTCTAAACGTTTCACTCACACCAACACTCATAAATGAATTCAATAAAAAGCAATGTGAAAGAGAGCTCAGGGCCGCTGCATCTAGAGGCACCGCCATCAAGGCCAAATCATATGAGCTACAATGTGTCCTACAACGACTATGCAGATGACACTCAGATCTTCGTGTCACGGACGGCTGGTGCATGTTGGCCTGTAGTTTCACTTTATCACTACGTTGAACACATCAATGGTGTGGATGCAAAACCATTTTCTTTAGCTAAACTCAAACAAAACGGAAATCATTGTCTGTGGATCATAAAATATAATCAGTCAACTTGAGAACACACTAAAATCTAATATTTACGTTATAAATCGAGGGGTAAAAATTAACTAGGACTTGAACTTTATCAGCCATATTACATCGATCACACCAGCAACTACAAAACCCAAAACCAGTGAGTTTGGCACGTTGTGTAATTCGTAAATAAAAACAGAATACAATGATTTGCAAATCCTTTCCAACTTATATTCAATTGAATAGACTCCAAAGACAAGATATTTAGTGTTCGAACGTATACATTATTTTTTTTGCAAATAATCATTAACTTAGAATTTAATGGCAGCAACACAGTGCAAAAAAGTTGGCACAGGGGCATTTTTACCACTGTGTTCCATGGCCTTTCTTTTTAACAACACTCAGTAAACATTTGGGAACTGAGTAGACCAATTCTTGAAGCTTTTCAGATGGAATTATTTCTCATTCTTGCTTGATATACAGCTTAAGTTGTTCAACAGTCCGGGGTCTTCGTTGTGGTTTTTTAGGCTTTATATTGTGCCACACATTTTCAATGGGAGACAGGTCTTAGCTACAGGCAGGCCAGTCTAGTACCCGCGCTCTTTTACTATGAAGCCACGCTGTTGTAACACGTGGCTTGGCATTATCTTGCTGAAATAAGCAGGGGAGTCCATGATAACGTTGCTTGGATGGCAACATATGTTGCTCCAAAACCTGTATGTACCTTTCAGCATTAATGGTGCCTTCACAGATGTGTAAGTTACCCATGCCTTGGGCACTAATACAATCCCATACCATCACAGATGCTGACTTTTGAACTTTGCGCCTATAACAATCCGGATGGTTCTTTTCCTCTTTGTTCCGGAGGACGCAACGTCCACAGTTTCTAGTTGTTGTCTTTAAAAATGCACACACATAGTCATTGTCCAAACTCCAAATACTGTTTCTAAGTGTAAAATGGGAGCACATAAAAAATGCTAGTATTGCTGCACTAGCGACTGATGATTAAGCCTTGGCTAAGATTCCTCCCCCTGATGGCTCTGATAAAATTGATTGCCTACACTTGCCAAAGAAAGGTATTTGAACAAATGCAAATACGGCCATTCATTAAATGGCAGTTGTGTTATTGATGCTTCAAGCATTGTTGATCATTTCATACAGAAGGTGATAGCAGTCAGCATTGCAAGATGCAGCCAGCGGAAATTATCTACTCACTGACTTGTAATGACTCTCTCAACCAGGAGTTTGGTGCTTACACTTTCACTGCCCTAATTACCTTAAATGCGTACCAGACAAACTCTCATTTAATAAGGGCGGTCCGCCCACCTTTTGTACTTGAAAATCAATTGTACACACAGTCTTAGTAGATCACCCACTAATAGTACTCACATTTTTTTTTTACTTTGCTAACTGTGGTAAATTATACCTTGTACCATTTTCTTATATGATTGTAAAGTAGCATGTTTGTATTCAGTTACAGAATCCTTCAGAGGATTATTCTACTAAGGAAATATGTATGCCCTTAGATAACTTCAAAAGTGCACACAAACTCTCTCTCTCTTGCCCCCAGGAAATTGTAATCCTACAGGAATGCAGGTTTGGAGTTCAGGAGTGATAATAAAAACATTAGCAACATCTGGTAAGAAGCCCCCACAGCTAGGAGTAGAGGATAGGGGTCCGAGGTCACCCGACTCAAACCGATCACAGGAAATAGGCTGACTGGCCAAGCAACAAACTGGGTGTTATCCTGACTGACCGGCCCCAAGGTTAGAACAACGAAGAGTAACTGTCTTCGTGTAAAAGGTATTTAAGGACAATTATCCAAGAAGACAAGAGAAGAGTAATCCGGCCCACACTCTTTCTCCTGGAGCTGCATCTCCAGTCTGAGGCTCGCTGAAACAAATAAAGCTCTTTGTTCGACAATTCCTCGTTAGCATCTTCTTAGGTCATCACTCATCACACGACCATCAAATATACAACAAAACCTTATTTAGCACTTATTTCGATCTTTACAGTATATATGGACGAGTGCAGTGTTGGTCATCTTACCTTAAAAAGTATTTAGTTATAGTTACAAATTACTTCTCCCAAAGAGTAATTGAGTTAGTAACTCAGTCACCTCAGTGTGAGAGTAACTAGTTACTCAGCAATATAACTGATGTGTTATTTTTCATTTTGTTATTTTATATGCTCTTACGGTTGATAACATCTTTAACGTCAAATATGTTTATGTTAACTGATTGAAGAATAAAAATACTGTGCACAGTACTTTATGTTACACTTTAGTATGGGGAACATATTGTAAGTAACAAAGACTTAATCAAGAGTTATTTGGACACTTGGGGAACATATTGTAAGTAACAAAGACTTAATTTCCAGTTATTTGGTTAGTGTTAGTGTTGGGGTTAGGGTTAGGGTTAGAGGGTTAGGGTTGGGGTTGTTGTATAATAAGGCCATGCAGAATAAAGCATTAATAAGTACTTAATAATCACTAATTAAGAGCCAATATGTTACTAATATGCATGTTAATAAGCAACTAATTAATGGTCAATATGTTCCCCATGGTCGTGGAAATGTGGACCAGCTCTATACTCTCGGCAGGGTCCTTGAGGGTGCATGGAAGTTTGCCCAACCAGTCTACATGTGTTTTGTGGACTTGGAGAAGGCATTCGACCGTGTCCCTCGGGAAGTCCTGTGGGGAGTGCTCAGAGAGTATGGGGTATCGGACTGTCTGATTGTGGCAGTCCGCTCCCTGTATGCTCAGTGCCAGAGCTTGGTCCGCATTGCCGGCAGTAAGTCGGACACGTTTCCAGTGAGGGTTGGACTCCGCCAAGGCTGTCCTTTGTCACCGATTCTGTTCATAACTTTTATGGACAGAATTTCTAGGTGCAGTCAAGGCGTTGAGGGGATCTGGTTTGGTGGCTGCAGGATTAGGTCTCTGCTTTTTGCAGATGATGTGGTCCTGATGGCTTCATCTGGCCAGGATCTTCAGCTCTCACTGGATCGGTTCGCAGCCGAGTGTGAAGCGACTGGGATGAGAATCAGCACCTCCAAGTCCATGGTTCTCGCCCGGAAAAGGGTGGAGTGCCATCTTCGGGTTGGGGAGGAGATCTTGCCCCAAGTGGAGGAGTTCAAGTACCTCGGAGTCTTGTTCACGAGTGAGGGAAGAGTGGATCATGAGATCGACAGGCGGATCGGTGCGGCGTCTTCAGTAATGCGGACGCTGTATCGATCCGTTGTGGTGAAGAAGGAGCTGAGCCGGAAGGCAAAGCTCTCAATTTACCGGTCGATCTACGTTCCCATCCTCACCTATGGTCATGAGCTTTGGGTTATGACCGAAAGGACAAGATCACGGGTACAAGCGGCCGAAATGAGTTTCCTCCGCCAGGTGGCGGGGCTCTCCCTTAGAGATAGGGTGAGAAGCTCTGCCATCCGGGGGGAGCTCAAAGTAAAGCCGCTGCTCCTCCACATCGAGAGGAGCCAGATGAGGTGGTTCGGGCATCTGGTCAGGATGCCACCCGATCGCCTCCCTAGGGAGGTGTTTAGTGCACGTCCGACCGGTAGGAGGCCACGGGGAAGACCCAGGACAAATTGGAAAGACTATGTCTCCCGGCTGGCCTGGTAACGCCTCGGGATCCCCCGGGAAGAGCTGGACGAAGTGGCTGGCTGGGGAGAGGGAAGTCTGGGCTTCCCTGCTTAGGCTGCTGCCCCCGCGACCCGACCTCGGATAAGCGGAAGAAGATGGATGGATGGATGGATGGATGGATGGATGGATGTTCCCCATACTAAAGTGTTACCGGACTTTAGAACATTTGGCATGTATCTGAGCTCAATAGATTGCAGTGTGCCATATGATATGCATATAAATAAAAATGTTTAAACAAAATATTCCCTTAAGTAACAACATTAAATAAAGTAATACGACACAAAAGAGCATTTGACCTTTAAGTAGTGCACAAAAAAATACAAGTTTAAAAAAGTATCCTTCTTCCACATTTTATTAACCATCACAACATATTTTTTAAGTTGATGGCCTTATTCCTAAATTTAATTCAACCTTGAATAGGACTTCACACACAATAGTCAATATTTAAAAAACTGAAAATAATTAGTATTATGAATTACACAAACACATTCTTCTCAAAGTGGTTCATCAAGGATAATCATCAGGTCAGCTGCATCATGTCTCCACTCATTTAAACAGAGAAACTTCAAAACATTGTTTTATGCTGCGCCTCTGGCTAAGCAGGCATGTTGTGAAACGGAGTTACGATGCATGCCTTCATCATCATTTTGTTTGTGAGTCTGGTAGAAGCAGCTAATAGACATCGCTCACTTACAGTCTGTAGATGTCACAATGACTCGCCGGGTGATGGCGTCAAAAATAAAAGATGCCCTCTTTACTGTTCACATATTACGGCGTGGAACAAATCCACACATTTTTATTTTGGCCCTGCTGGAGAGAATTTTAACTTCCCTAAACAAGGAAAGAAATGATCTGATTGGCTCTAGATCGTTGCTAACCCCCAGTCTCCACCCTCTCTCATAGTTGACGCTATTAGCAGAGCTGTAATTGAAAATATTCCAAATTTGTCCCACCCATCGACAAGATTAAATTAAATATGATTGGATTTCGTGTATGTCATGATTTGGGTCGACACTTGTTTCCTGAGGGCTGGCGGGCGTCGTGACTCACGGAGTCGGACACTGACAGCGGAAGGACAGAGATAAGGGAATATGATACTAGTGCCTTTGTTTCAGCGGATTTCTCCTCTACGGCCGATAAATTAAACATCCCCAACCTTGCTCTCTGCATGAAGAGAAGGTGTGCCAAAACCAGACACTTTTTGCTTCATTCAACCAAATTGTAGTAATATTCTCAGTAACGGCAACAGCGTTGCAACGATGGCAACAGTAATTAACTGGATTACCGTATTTTCCGGACCATAGGGCACACCGGATTATAAGACGCACTGCCGATGAATGGTCTATTTTTTATCTTTTTTCATATATTAGGTGCACCGGATTATAGGGCACATGAAAGCAGTCCTATTATTATAATTTTCTAAATTGAAACCACTTCCTTGTGGTGTACATAACATGTAATGTTGGTTCTTTGGTCAAAATGTTGCATAGAATATATTTTACAAGCCGCTTTCTGACAGTCGCTTTCTGATGCGCCGTTTTGTGGGCGGTCCTATTTACGTGACTCACCTTCGGCAGCGTCTTCTACCCGTCATCTTTGTTGTAGCGGTGTAGCGTGCAAGGACGGGAGTAGAAGAAGTGTCAAAAGATGGAGCTAACTGTTTTAATGACATTCAGACTTTACTTGAATCAATAACGGAGCAGCATCTCCTCATCCGGAAACAACAACTCTGGAATGTGTCCCGTGAAGAACCGTCCGACCGGAACTCTCTAATAACTAAAGTTCCTTGGGTGAATAATGTAAAGTCACTACACCGGTATGTTTTAGCGCTTTCATGGCAAGTTTACTGACAGATATAAGTAAGAACTTTACACTAATGTATATTAGAAATGGCAACAGCAGATGATGAATGACCCATAACAAGAAGATAGAGAAAAAGAAGAAGCTTATCGACTACGGACTACAAAGGCGTACCCGCACAATTTTTCAGCATTTATGCAGATCCCAAATACAGATCAGCAGGTACCAGAAGGTAACAAAAGTTGTTTTTGCATAATATTGCGAAACAAAACGCCAGATAATGTCTTACCTTATACACACACCATAATAATACTAGTTGAAGCACATCAAGAGGTGCGGCTTCATAGCTTACCAAAGTCGTACTAAAACATTTTGATAGATTTATGAGTGCCTATATTTTCAACGGAACCTATAAAAAGTTGGTGTTGTTTCAGTTAAAGTTAGACTGTACCAATGATTGTCACACACACACTAAGTGTGGTGAAATTTGTCCTCTGCATTTGACCCATCCCCTTGTTCACCCCCTGGGAGGTGAGGGGAGCAGTGGGCAGCAGCGGTGCCGCGCCCGGGAATTATTTTTGGTGATTTAACCCCCAATTCCAACCCTTGATGCTGAGTGCCAAGCAGGGAGGTAATGGGTGTTAGGATTGAGTTCAAGGGTGGACCCCGGGATGCAGAGAATGGAGGCAAGGTATGCGATAACAAAAGTCCAAAATGGTAACTAAGGGTGATGGGGCAAAAGTGCACACCATGGGAAAAATAACAAAAGTAGTCTCTTTCAGAGGTTGGCGGAGCAAAGGTCAGGACGCACACAGCGTGGCAAAAACTAGTCCTCTCAAAACAAGGTGGCTAGGAAAACAAAAACACAACGAGGTCAATATTACAGAAATATGCGAAGGCAACATACCAGGGAAGCAGAATCAAAGGAGCACATGTCAGAGCAGAGTTCAGGAACAATAACCGGCAGGGACCAGCTGGTGGAGACGCGCTTAAATGCTACCAGGAAGTGATTAGCAGCAGGTGTGCCTCGTTGGGGACAAAAGACTGGGGAAGAAACTGAAAAAACAATAGAGAAGGCAGGGAGAAGACAACAAACATAACAACGGGTCCCATTTTTATAGTCTTTGGTATGACTCGGCCGGGGTTTGGACCCACAACCTACCGATCTCAGGGCGGACACTCTAACCACTAGGACACTGAGTAGGTTTACTTGAGTCATATTGCCAAAATAGTGCAGTCTACACATGTCTCTTATGTTTGACTGCCATCTACTGGTCACACTTATCATTGCACCATGTAACCAATAAAAATACTTCGAGGTCGGTAAGGAAAACCAGAATTAATCCGTACATTAGGCGCAGCGGGTTATAAGGCGCACTGTTGAGTTTTGAGGGGAAACAAATTATTTTAAGTGCGCCTTATAATCCAGAAAATACATTGGACAAGCTGTAAAAATGGATGTATGGATAAATTTGGCCCTAAGTATAGTGTTAAGGCCATTTGTACCGTGGCAGACTTGGATGCGTCCCCTCGCCTCATCCAACAGTGCTGGAGGTAACATGGATCAAACTTGAGCACAGATCAGAGCACCTCCACTACCCAAACGTGCTGGATTTGCTACCACTAGACTCAGTGGTCTAGTGGTACCTACTCAGTGGTCTAGTGGTTAGAGTGTCCGCCCTGAGATCGGTAGGTTGTGAGTTCTAACCCCGGCCGAGTCATACCAAAGACTATAAAAATGGGACCCATTACCTCCCTGCTTGGCACTCAGCATCAAGGGTTGGAATTGGGGGTTAAATCACCAAAAATGATTCCCGGGCGCGGCACCGCTGCTGCCCACTGCTCCCCTCACCTCCCAGGGGGTGAACAAGGGGATGGGTCAAATGCAGAGGACAAATGTCACCACACCTAGTGTGTGTGTGACAATCATTGGTACTTTAACTTTAACTTATTAGTGGGGCCTTGGAACAAAACAATTTGCTGAACATGATTACACAAATGTTTGGACTGTGGCTCTGCGGGGGCTAAGTGCATATGCATTTTCTCAGAATAATAGTACTTTATTTTCTCATTATTAGCTTTTCCGAACATTTTCTTTGGAGAATGTGCAAATGTCGCGTGGCATCGAAAACATCACATTCTATAGGCGACTTAATTGTGTTGCAGGTTGAATCTTGAATGGTACCTTTAACCGTGTACTATGATGACAGGGGATGCAAAACAATAACATATACCACCATTATTTATTATTTACTTTTTACTTTTTAAGTTATATCTCAACTCTGTACACTGCTGCTGGAATTTTAATTTTCCTGAGGGAACTCTCCTGAAGGAATCAATAAAGTACTATCTATCTATCTATCTATCTATCTATCTATCTATCTATCTATCTATCTATCCATCTATCTAATGAATTCCATAATTTTTGACTCGATAATGATGTTAC
The DNA here is from genome assembly GCF_033978685.3 of Nerophis lumbriciformis. Classification (NCBI taxonomy): domain Eukaryota; kingdom Metazoa; phylum Chordata; class Actinopteri; order Syngnathiformes; family Syngnathidae; genus Nerophis; species Nerophis lumbriciformis. The sequence continues at coordinate 10,750,313 of NC_084582.2, read as the reverse complement.
AATTTTGGATACGCGTGTTTAAACAGTGTCAAAGCGTCTTAAGGAATGCATTTTGACGCGAGTTTTGGATGCCTCTGTGTCATTCTCAAACTGTGGTGTGTGTGGTACACCAAATAATCAGTTATTTTTAATTATTAAAACACAGTGTTACTGTTCAAACTGTGTGTAATGTTACAGTGGCCAAAAATATTAAATACATTTTTAATGAATATTTAAGACTACTACGCAACTGTATTCCACTGTTGGTCATTATGGTGGTACTTGGAGAGCCAAGTGTTTTCTGAGGTGGTACTTGGTGGAAATAGTTTAAGAACCACTGGTCTACATAACATGTAATGGTGGTTCTTTGGTCAAATTTTTGAACAGATTTTGTTTTAGTGACCGTTTTCAAGCCGCTTTTTGACCGTTTATTTACCTGGCTGCAGACTTTGACAGTGACTTCCATGTTGTAGTTTTTGGTGCTTCCATATCATGTCTACTGACAGGTGTAAGTTTGAACTATGGGCTAATTTGTATTAGAAATGGCAACAGTGGAGGATGCATATAAATCACCACCTTCTACCATGAGCTAATGCAACAAAATGTCGTTCTTATCTGTACTGTAAAGTTCAAATTTGAATGACAATAAAAGGAAGTCTAAGTCTTAGTCTTCTTTGAATGATGATCCAGTGTTTAAACACAATGTACATGCATCCCACAGTCCAGTGTAAGAAAAGAGATTGTGCCATAATCCACAGTGAGTTTTGCTTGGGTAAGCTTGACTGCACGACAGGAAAAAACAACAAGCGGAAGCAAGAGACCGGCACTTGTGCAGCAGGGAAACATTGACGTCCTGTACAGCGATGGCAACTTCACTATGAAGACATATTGCAAAGGTAAGCTTTTGAAGCAGCACGTTGCATGGAGATAAATGCTTCTCAATATTTCCTGACTCCAGACAAAATAGCACTTTGCAATCCGCCACGCCATGAGAAAAGAGTTGTTGTATTTGTGCATCACAGGCTAAGATAACATTGGCTTTCATTATGTCTATGGTTTCCTGTGACGGCGATAGTTTATGTGCACAAACACTTAAGGGGAAAAATACTCAACGAGACCATAAGAGTTGCCCAATCTCTGAAGAACTTGCATGGAGGCTTTGGGTTAATGCCGGGGGTCAGCAAACCGCGGCTCTTTAGCGCCACCCTAGTGGCTCTCAGGACCTCTTTCAGAGATGTGTGAAAATACAAAAATATATAATATATATAATAATATATTTTTTGTAGGAGAGCAAACATGACACACGAATAGAATAGAATAGAATATATCTTTACTGTCATTGTACATTGTACAACGAAATTGCAACCAAACTAATGTAACCTTCCTAATTGTTAGAAATCCCACTGTTTATATTAAACATGCTTTACTGATGAGAGTATTTGGCATGCACCGTTTTGTCCTACTAATTTCAGCGGTCTTTGAACTCATCGTAGTTTGTTTACATGTACGCCTTTCTACGATGCTGCCACAGAAAGACGTGTTTTATGCCACTCCTTTTTGTCCACCAAACATTTTATGCTGTGTGTGACTGCACAAAAGTGAGCTTGGTTGATTTTATTGATTTGCTGGAGGGATTATCAGGCATATTTGGTCTATCCATGACTGCAAGCTAATCGATACTAACATGCTATTTAGGCTAGCTGTATGTACATATTGCATCATTATGCATGTTTGAAGGTATATTTGAGCTCATTTAGTTGTCTGTACTTATGTCCTCTCCGTATTTAATATATATTTACATGTCTCATGACACATTATCTGTATGTAATATTGGCTGCGATTCTGATAGTTGTTTGTGTGCCATGTTGTTCCAGACCACAGCAAATCTTACCCAGCTTGCAAAAATTGTAAAAAATCCATTAGAAAAAGACAGCCTGCGGTTTCTTTAAACTTGGACACACCACATCTATTCTTTAGGCCAGTGGTTCTCAAATGGGGGTACGCGTACCACTGGGGGTACTTGAAGGTATGCCAAGGGGTACGTAAGATTTTTTTTAAATATTCTAAAAATAGCAACAATTCAAAAATCCTTTATAAATATAAATAAAAACCTATCTTTTTTTCCAAATAGTTCAAGAAAGACCACTACAAATGAGCAATATTTTGCACTGTTATACAATTTAATAAATCAGAAACTGATGACATAGGGTATTTTACTTCTGTATCTCTTTTTTTCAACCAAAAATGCTTTGCTCTGATTAGGGGGTACTTGAATTAAAAACAAAATTCACAGGGGGTACATCACTGAAAAAAGGTTGAGAACCACTGCCTTAGGCCATTCTGAGTCAGTAATTTCCAGAATTTACCTCATCCTGTGATAAGCCTCCATTTTACTAATGAATTCCAATGTTGCAAAAATGTGTAGGATAAAAATTAAAATACAACATTTCTGTCAACGAAGATTTGCGTCAGCCTTTGATAGTTGGCTAATATAGACACTTACATCATGTGTTGCCTCATTATAACACTTATATAATTCTTATTCATTATAACACTTATATATGACTTTTATTTTTTCGCGGCTCCAGACAGATTTTTTATTTTTTATTTTTGGTCCAATAATACAGTGTTTTTCAACCTTTTTTGAGCCGAGGCACATTTTTTTCATTGAAAAAATCCGGAGGCACACCGCCAGCAGAAATCATTTAAAAAACGAAACTCAGTTGACAGTAAACAGTCGTCGTCGCAATTGTTGGATATGACTTTAAACCATAACCAAGAATGCATCACTATAGCTCTTGTCTCAAAGTAGGTGTACTGTCACCACCTGTCACATCACGCCGTGACTTATTTTGAGTTGTTTGCTGTTTTCCTGTGTGTAGTGTTTCAGTTCTTGTCTTGCGCTCCTATAATGGTGGCTTTTTCTCTTTTTTTGGTATTTTCCTGTAGCAATTTCATGTCTTCCTTTGAGTGATATTTTCCTGCATCTACTTTGTTTTAACAATCAAGACTATTTAAGTGATTTTCATCCTTCTTTGTGGGGACATTGTTGATTGTCATGTCATGTTCCAATGCACTTTGTGGATGCTGTCTTTGCTCCACAGTAAGTCTTTGCTGTCGTCCAGCATTTTGTTTTTGTTTACTTTGTAGCCAGTTCAGTTTTAGTTTTGTTCTGTATAGTCTTCCCTAAGCTTCAATACCTTTTCTTAGGGGCACTCACCTTTTCTTTATTTTTGGTTTAAGCATTAGACACCTTTTTACCTGCACGCTGCCTCCCGCTGTTTCCGACATCTACAAAGCAATTAGCTACCGGCTGCCACCTACTGATATGGAAGAGTATTACACGGTTACGCTGTCGAGCTCTGGACACCACCGACACACAACAACGCCACATAATTTGCAGATTATAATTACTGGTTGTCAAAAAATATTTTTCATCCAAATAGGTGAAATTACATAATCTCCCACGGCACACCAGACTGTATCTCACGAGTGTGCCGCGGCACAGTGGTTGAAAAACACTGCAATAATAGACTTGGTTTTATTGTCATTCAAATTTGAACTTTACAGTACAGATAAGAACAACATTTTGTTGCATTAGCTCATGGTAGTGCAGGATAAAAAAGCAATAAGGTGCAGATATAAATACATAGATTACTGTACAGATAAATATATTGCACTTTTGCATATGCATCCACGTTTATGGATGTATGTTATATTGTCTTTATATTCCAGCGAGTTAATCCATTTTTTGGGGGGGAATTGAGGGAATTATTTTGATGCGTTCAAGAGTCTGGTGGCCTGAAGGAAGAAGCTGTTACAGAACCTGGAGGTTCTGCTACGGAGGCTGCGGAAACTCTTTCCGCAGCCGCGGAATATGGCTCTTTCAACATTTTTGGGTTGCCGACCCCTGGGTTAATGTGTCAGCATTTTACTGTGAACCCACATCAGTTACATTTGGATTATATTCCAGAAAAAAACTTCCATCCATCCATCTTCTTCCGCTTATCCGAGGTCGGGTCACGGGGGCAGCAGCCTAAGCAGGGAAGCCCAGACTTCCCTCTCCCCAGCCACTTCGTCCAGCTTTTCCTGTGGGACCCCGAGGCGTTCCCAGGCCAGCCGGGAGACATAGTCTTCCCAATGTGTCCTGCGTCTTCCCCGCGGCCTCCTACCAGTCGGACGTGCCCTAAACACCTCCCTAGGGAGGCTTTCGGGTGGCATCCTGACCAGATGCCCGAACCACCTCATCTGGCTCCTCTCGATGTGGAGGAGCAGCGGCTTTACTTTGAGCTCCCCCCGGATGGCAGAGCTTCTCACCCTATCTCTAAGGGAGAGCCCTGCCACCCGGCGGAGGAAACTCATTTCGGCCGCTTGTACCCGTGATCTTGTCCTTTCGGTCATAACCCAAAGCTCATGACCATAGGTGAGGATGTGAACGCAGATCGACCGGTAAATTGAGAGCTTTGCCTTCCGGCTCAGCTCCTTCTTCACCACAACGGATCGATACAGCGTCCGCATTACTGAAGACGCCGCACCGATCCGCCTGCCGATCTCACGATCCACTCTTCCCTCACTCGTGAACAAGACTCCGAGGTACTTGAACTCCTCCACTTGGGGCAAGATCTCCTCCCCAACCCGGAGATGGCACTCCACCCTTTTCCGGGCGAGAACCATGGACTCGGACTTGGAGGTGCTGATTCTCATCCCAGTCGCTTCACACTCGGCTGCGAACCGATCCAGCGAGAGCTGAAGATCCTGGCCAGATGAAGCCATCAGGACCACACCATCTGCAAAAAGCAGAGACCTAATCCTGCAGCCACCAAACCAGATCCCCCTCAACGCCTTGACTGCAGAGAAAAAAACTTCTTAATAAAAATTGTGAAAAAAGTGGGAATGGATTTAGTGAGTTTCCTGTCAAATTCATTAGCATATCCATCTATTATTCACAACTTAGCAGCTGACTGTATACATGGTGGCTTTTGCTGAGCGAGCTGGTAGGTATTCAGGCACGTGAGCACACTTTGATGACATGCATGTTTACTGATGGATGCATAATTGCTGACTATTTGACCTTTTAGCTATAGGACCGCCTTTCCATCGCCTCCAACGCTCCACCACAACATCCTTCAAAGCTCGTGGCTTGGGTGGAAAATAAAGCAAAGCGAAGGGCCAGTCAGGCAGCAACACCACAAGACCTCCTGAGAATATGAGGTTCTTGCAGAAATGTGTTCCAGCCAGCAGACATATGTGGAAGTTATCAGGGGATGCATCGCGACACGAGTAGATAAGAAGCTTCCAGTTCTGTCTTTGCCACCCGCCATATTCCGTCTCTTCTTCCGTCACTCTTGCTTTTGACCAGCTCTTTGTGGTGGAATGAATTGAGTGAATTTCCCCTCCTCTAGCAATCATCCTCCATGAGTTGGCAGAATTTTTCACACAGCTTTTGGCCCGAGATCAGTGAAGCACCTTGGGCGCAGAACAAAATATAGAACTGGGACACACAGACACACACAGTCTCCCTCGGCAATCTCCTCCCAAGCAATTTTGATCGCAGGGGTGGCAGTGTGGGTTATTCTTTCCGTAATACACTACAAGGCCCTGAGCTTGTTCCCTTTTGCCGCCGAGAGCCTCCGCCTCCCTCCGCTCGACAATCACACAAAAAGACATCCAATCTCTGGTTTGGATGATTACGCCGCTATTGGCCATGACCTTAGCATTCATGTGTAATTCGTGCGAGAGAATTCATGCACCATTTTATGGCAACCAGAAGTCGGTCATAGCTCCTTTTCAGTGTCAACAAGGACAAATCGGTCCTGCAGTTGGTGGTAATTATTTAGCTTTAGAAAGGCCTTGAACGCACTACATAGGAAGAATATCTCAGCTAGGCTCCAGGATCTTTTTCAAAGAGAAACTTGAAAACATGAATCCGAACCAAAAAAAGCATTCAAGTGGAGATCAAAGTTTGTCATGACAAATTGAAACTATGCAACTTAATCAATGGAATAAAATGAACCATGGGAATTAAATGTCGGAAGCATTTTTTTATGTATCTTACGGGTTAGAAAATAATGTAATATCGCTAAAATTCGTTCCATTTTATCCACTAGCGACGCTGAGATCATTATTCATGCGTTCGTTACGTCTCGTCTCGATTACTGTAACGTATTATTTTCGGGTCTCCCTATGTCTAGCATTAAAAGATTACAATTGGTACAAAATGCGGCTGCTAGACTTTTGACAAGAACAAGAAAGTTTGATCATATTACGCCTATACTGGCTCACCTGCACTGGCTTCCTGTGCACTTAAGATGTGACTTTAAGGTTTTACTACTTACGTATAAAATACTACACGGTCTAGCTCCATCCTATCTTGCCGATTGTATTGTACCACATGTTACGGCAAGAAATCTGCGTTCAAAGAACTCCGGCTTATTAGTGATTCCCAGAGCCCAAAAAAAGTCTGCGGGCTATAGAGCGTTTTCTATTCGGGCTCCAGTACTATGGAATGCCCTCCCGGTAACAGTTAGAGATGCTACCTCAGTAGAAGCATTTAAGTCCCATCTTAAAACTCATTTGTATACTCTAGCCTTTGAATAGCCCCCTTTTTTTAGACCAGTTGATCTGCCGTTTATTTTATTTTCTCCTCTGCTCCCCCCTATCCCTGTGGAGGGGGAGACTCACAGGTCCGGTGGCCATGGATGGGGTGCTGGCTGTCCGGGGTCGGGACCCGGGGTGGACCGCTCGCCTGTGTATTGGTTGGGAACATCTCTGCGCTGCTGACCCGTCTCCGCTCGGGATGGTTTCCTGCTGACCCCACTGTGGACTGGACTCTTACTGTTATGCTGGATCCACTATGGACTGTACTCTCACAATATTGTAACAGACCCACTCGACATCCATTGCATTCGGTCTCCCCTGGGGGGGGGGGGGTTACCCACATATGCGGTCCTCTCCAAGGTTTTACTTGCCCTTATGTGGGCTCTGTACTGAGGATGTCATTGTGGCTTGTGCAGCCCTTTGAGACACTTGTGATTTAGGGCTATATAAATAAACATTGATTGATTGATTGATTGACTGATCCGGCTAATAATAGGGTGTTAAAGGCAAAACACTCATGGAACTGAAAAGAGTCCAGTTGCGAACGATTGCACGCCCTGAGATAACTGAAAAGAGTATACAATTGCGATGGTAATGGGCTTAACTACTAAAACAGTATAAGTCAGCTTTTACAGTAAAATACGATATTTTTGACATTTTGGTGGGCGGTCTTATTTACGTGGCACACCTTCGGCGGCGTCTTCTCCCCGTCATCTTTGTTGTAGCGGTGTAGCATGCAAGGACGGGGGTGGAAGAAGTGTAAAAAGATGGAGCTAACTGTTTTAATGACATTCAGACTTTACTTAAAAACCTCTTAAAGGCCTACTGAAATGCGATTTTCTTATTTAAACGGGGATAGCAGGTCCATTCTATGTGTCATACTTGATCATTTTGCGATATTGCCATATTTTTGCTGAAAGGATTTAGTAGAGAACATCGACGATAAAGTTCGCAACTTTTGGTCGCTGATAAAAAAGCCTTGCCTGTACCGGAAGTAGCAGACGAGTAGCGTGACGTCACAGGTTGTGGAGCTCCTCACATCCGCACATTGTTTACAATCATGGCCACCAGCAGCGAGAGCGATTCGGACCGAGAAAGTGACGATTTCCCCATTAATTTGAGCGAAGATGAAAGATTTGTGGATAAGGAAAGTGAGAGTGAAGGACTAGAGGGCAGTGGGAGCGATTCAGATAGGGAAGATGCGGTGAGAGGCGGGTGGGACCTGATATTCAGCTGGGAATGACTAAAACAGTAAATAAACACAAGACATATACTCTATTGGCCACAACACAACCAGGCTTATATTTAATATGCCACAAATGAATCCCGCATAACAAACACCTCCCCCCTCCCGTCCATATAACCCGCCAATACAACTCAAACACCTGCACAACACACTCAATCCCACAACCCAAAGTACCGTTCACCTCCCCAAAGTTCATACAGCACATATATTTCCCCAAAGTCCCCAAAGTTATGTACGTGACATGCACATAGCGGCACGCACGTACGAGCAAGCAATCAAATGTTTGGAAGCCGCAGCTGTATGCGTACTCACGGTACTGTGTCTGCGTATCCAACTCAAAGTTCTCCTGGTAAGAGTCTCTGTTGTCCCAGTTCTCCACAGGCCAATGGTAAAGCTTGACTGTCATCTTTCGGGAATGTAAACAATGAAACACCGGCTGTGTTTGTGTTGCTGCAGCCGGCCGCAATACACCGCTTCCCACCTACAGCTTTTTTCTTTGCTGTTTCCATTGTTCATTGAACAAATTGCAAAAGATTCAGCAACACAGATGTCCAGAATACTATGGAAGTTTGCGATGAAAACAGACGACTTAATAGCTGGCCACCATGCTGTCCCAAAATGTCCTCTACAATCCGTGACGTCACGCGCAGACGTCATCATACCGAGACGTTTTCAGCAGGATATTTCGCACAAAATTTTAAATTGCACTTTAGTAAGCTAACCCGGCCGTATTGGCATGTGTTGCAATGTTAAGATTTCATCATTGATATATAAACTATCAGACTGCGTGGTCGGTAGTAGTGAGTTTCAGTAGGCCTTTAAGGCCCAAGCTGTTTGTTTACATGTTTTTTTTTATTTATCTTTGCTATTTGGGCTTATTGGACCCTAATTAGAATAAAAACTAAGAATCATCTTTTGATATGATGTACTTAGTCCATAAGTAACAAACGTATACTTCATGTTTATCATCCATCCATCCATTTTCTACCGCTTATTCCCTTCGGGGTCGCGGGGGGCGCTGGAGCCTATCTCAGCTACAATCGGGCGGAAGGCGGGGTACACCCTGGACAAGTCGCCACCTCATCGCAGGGCTACTTCATGTTTAATGACATGCTAATTCTTATTTTTCCACTTTTTTTTTCCTAATTTCATTGTATATTATACTCGTCTGACACCACCAGATGGCAGTATAAGTGTCCTCATAAGTGGCCAGAAGACCCCGATTCAGTAGTGTACACAATTTTGGAAATAAGAGCTAGAAGGTGCTGTCCACGCATGTGGCCACTAAGGCCTTTAGAGGGTTTAAATCAATAACGGAGCAGCATCTTCTCATCCGTGGCTCACTAATGCAACAACCCCGGAAATGTGTCCCGTGAAAAACCCTTCCGTGGGTGAATTATGTAAACCCACCACACTGGGAGTTTTTAGCGCTTCCATAGCGAGATATAAGTTAGAACTTTTCGCTACTTTATATTAGAAATGGGAACAGCAGAGGATGAATGTCACATAACAAGAAGATAGTGAAAAAGAAGAAGCTTACCGACTGCGGCATCGGCATGGACTACAGTAATGTACATGGACATGCGCACATTTTCAGGACTTATGCAGATCTCAAATACACATCAGCAGGTACCAGAAGGTAAGACAAGTTGGTTTTGCATAATATTGCGAAACAAAATGCCAGATAATGTCTGCTAATGGGTGCCATTTTGCGGTCCTTATACACACACCATAGTATACTTGTATCTCTGACTACGGTAGCCGTAATGGGCAAACAATCAATCAAGCGGTGCGGCTTGAAAGTCATACTAAAACATTTTGACTGATTTTTGAGTGCCGTGTGTAATGTTCTTGTTATTTTCAATGGAACATTTAAAGTTTTGGTGTTGTTTACTGGCGTCATATCGCAGTCTACATGTGTATCTTATGTGTGACTACCATCTACTGGACACACTTATCATTACACCATGTACCGAATAAAATTGCTTCGAGGTCGGTAAGCACAACCGGAATTATTCCGTACATTAGGCGCACCGGGTTATAAGGCGCACTGTCGACTTTTGAGAAAATGAAAGGATTTTAAGTGCGCCTTATAGCCCGGAAAATACTGTACTGGCAGAAATGTACCCAACAAATAACAGTGATGCCAATTTTCGATGAAAACTAATGCACTGTAAAAACAACCAATGTAGATGTTATGGTATAATTCTGTAATGATAATAATTGGGAACGATAGGCAAAATTCCCAAAAAAGTGCACTTCCCCTTTAAAGCCAGAAAGTTGCCATTTGAAATGACTATAGTTTTGTGTAATTTCTGCCATTTTCTTTTTTTCTACAAAATTAAACAACTGAATGAAAATCCTTTAAGACTGGTGATTCCCTTTTTTTTTTTAAGGGGTTGGGTGGCGTGGCTCAGTTGGTAGAGTGGCTTGCCAGCAACCTGAGGGTTCCAGGTTCGAGTCCCGCTTCTGCCATCCAGTCACTGCTGTTGTGTCCTCGGGCCATACTTGCCAACCTTGAGACCTCCAAATTCGGGAGATGGGGGGTTGAGGTGTGGGGGTGCGGGGTTGGGAGGCGGGGTTTGATGGTAGCGGGGGTGTATATTGTAGCCCGGAAGAGTTAGGGCTGCAAGGATTTCTGGGTATTTGTTCTGTTGTGTTTATGTTGTGTTACGGTGCGGATGTTCTCCCGAAATGTGTTTTTCATTCTTGTTTGGTGTGGGTTCACAGTGTGGCACATAAAGGAGCGCCGTAAAAATGGCTGCGCCGTCGGCGGTCTCGTAGTGGGGCTTTGCCGAAAATATACTTTTCAGTTCTTATGTGTCTTGTGCATGTTAAGAATTGACAATAAATCATCTTGAATTTTGAATCTTGAATATTTGTAACAGTGTTAAAGTTGTTTATACTGCCACCCTCAGTGTGACATGTATGGCTGTTAATCAAGTATGTCTTGCAGTCACTTACGTGTGTCTGTAGAAGCCGCATACAACATGTGACTGGGCCGGCACGCTGTTTGTATGGAGAAAAAGCGGACGCGACGACAGGTTGTGGAGGATGCTGAAGGCAGTGCCATCACGGCACGCCCTCAATATTGTTGTCCGGGTGAAAATCGGGAGAAATTCGGGAGAATGGTTGCCCCGGGAGATTTTCGGGGGGGGTACTGAAATTCGGGAGTCTCCCGGAAGTATCGGGAGGGTTGGCAAGTATGCCTTGGGCAAGACACTTAACCACTGGTCTAAATGTAACTTAAAGATGTAGATAATGGGTTTCACTGTGTAAAGTGCTTTGAATCGCTAGAGAAAAGCGCTATATAAATATAGTTCACTAATTCACATTGTACAATGGGTTTACAAAAAAATGGCAATGAGAAATTGAATGCATTCAATTTAAATGTATTTGAAATAGACATTATTAATAAAGTGCAACACTTGGAAGACAAACATGAAACCAATCTGAAATAACTTTCTTTTACAAGGTCAAAAACAAAAGGCACCTCTTATTTCTAAGAACTCTTTAAATAACTAAAACCACAGAGTTGGAAGTAGTGACAGCCTTTCTTTTTTTTTTTATATTAAAAGCATATTTTTGTTATTGAAGAAGAACCTCTATCAGGGATGTGCAGGCAATTACACCGAATTCTCTCATGCATGAAATCCCAGCTGGTTGTTTTGATAAATTTCCAAACACACCCTAAGACTTTTCAAATTACCTCTCCCCTTATTAAAACTCATGCATTTCATTTAGTCTCCATCATGGGTTTTTGTGTGGTAGAGGCAAGGAAATATGCATGGGGAGAGATTGAGCAAGAAAAAGAGAGGAGATAAAGAAAGAGAGTTGTGTATTGGAAGAGAGAGTGTAGGATTGAAGAGGTGGACAAGCAGAAAGCATCCATCTATCTTCTCCTGGAGCACCGATGAGCAGGGCTTCATTATTAGTGTGGAAGCCACAAGCCAAACATATTTGGAATCTGTTCTGTATTCAGGCGGCATGCCACTGCATTAACACAAGCCATTTCTCTTTACATGGCTCAATGCGATTCCCTTTTAAAGCTATTCGAAGGTCAAATGAATTGCTATACTCCAAGGGTAGGAGCAATGTAAAGTTCCCCTCCCTAAGTATTCCCTTGCCTCTGCGTCATTTCTCAAAGATACATCTGCTTATTTGGGATGACATCTTAATTGTGCAAAGTGCAGATACATGGATGGCATCAATGCAAATGAATAAGTTAGAAGAGGAGCTAAGTTATTCATTTCCTCCAGTGCAGATATGTCTTAAAGGTGTTTTGGACCTTTTGAAGCGCTAAAAGAGGGAGGGGGTGTTTAATTAAATTAACAGACAGTCACTGGACACACCATTCTCCCAAGTAAAGTCACAGCACATTTAGAAAGAGCGACACTCAATGTTGTTTTACAAATTTCACTAAGGCATTTGTCTGTTTTGCATAGGATGAACATGGCTATTCTTGCACTGTAATCCTCTGCTTGCAGGAGATTTGCTTTGCAAACACTAAAAAACAAAATCAAACTCCCATTGAATACCTTTTAGGAGAACTGCACATTTTTTTTAGATTTTTGCACATCATTCGCAATCCTTATGTGACACAAAAACACACGTCTTTGTCTTTTCTGTGCATTCAAAATCGTTAAAAAAAAAAACAGCTCGCAGAGGGGCAGTAAACAATGCAACTACCGTATTTTCCGCACTATAAGGCGCACCGGATTATTAGCCGCACCTTCTATGAATTACATATTTCATAATTTTGTCCACCAATAAGCCGCCCCGGACTATAAGCCGCGCCTACGCTGCGCTAAAGTGAATGTCAAAAAAACGCTGCGCTAAAGTGAATGTCAAAAAAACAGTCAGATAGTTCAGTCAAACTTTAATAATATATTGAAAACCAGCGTTCTAACAACTCTGTCCCAAAATGTACGCAAATGTGCAATCACAAACATAGTAAAATTCAAAATGGTGTAGAGCAATAGTAACATAATGTTGCTCGAACGTTAATGTCACAACACACAAAATAAACATAGCGCTCACCTTCTGAAGTTATTCTTCATTCGTAAATCCTTCGAATTCTTCGTCTTCGGTGTCCGAATTGAAAAGTTGCGCAAGCGTGGTATCCAAAATGGCCGGTTCCGTCTCGTAGAAGTCATCGGGAGTCAGTGTCGCTGTTGTTCTGTGAATCCTGCCTTCCGGAAAGCTCGGACCACAGTTGTGACCGAAATATCTGCCCAAGCATTTACGATCCACTGGCAAATGTTGGCGTATGTCGTCCGAGGCTGTCTGCCCGTCTTAGTGAAGGTGTGTTCGCCTTCGGAGCTGTGTGAAAAAAGCCACCCGGCCTCTTCGCGTAAACTTCCCTTAACCACTCGCTCATCTTTTCTTCATCCATCCATCCCTTCGAGTTAGCTTTTATGATGACGCCGGCTGGAAAGGTCTCTTTTGGCAAGGTCTTCCTTTTGAATATCACCATGAGTGGAAGTTAGCATGGCAAGCTAGAACCACAGTGAAGGATGACTTCTCATTCCCTGTGGTGCGAATATTCACCGTACGTGCTCCCGTTTCACAGTGCGGTTCAGTTGCTGTGAAATACGGTAGTAATCCGTGTGCGGATGGAGAGATTGCGTCTTTTTATGAACCGGATCGCTTAGTAGGAGCCATTTTGTGGTCTTTACAGATGTAAACAGGAAATGAAACGTACGGTGATATCCGCGCGTTTTTTTCTTCTTCTTCCGGGGGCGGGTGAAGCGCTTCCTGTTCTATGGGGGCGGGTGCTTTCCTTGGCGGTTGCTTGCGTAGAAGAAGAAGCGCTTCCTGTTCTACCGGGAAAAAAGATGGCGGCTGTTTACCGAAGTTGCGAGATCGAAACTTTATGAAAATTAATCGTAATAAAGCGCACCGGGTTATAAGGCGCACTGTTAGCTTTTGAGAAAATTTGTGGTTTTTAGGTGCGCCTTATAGTGCGGAAAATACGGTAATTGTTTTTCAAACTTTTTTGAGCCAAGGCACATTTTTTGCGTTGAAAAAATCCGGAGGCACACCACCAGCAGAAATCATTAAAAAACGAAACTCAGTTGACAGTAAAAAGTCATTGTCGCAATTGTTGGATATGACTTTAAACCATAACTAACCATGCATCAATATAGCTCTTGTCTCAAAGTAGGTGTACTGTCACCACCTGCCACATCACGCTCTGACTTATTTTGAGTTTTCCTGTGTGTAGTGTTTTAGTTCTTGTCTTGCGCTCCTATTTTGGTGGCTTTTCCCCCTGTAACAGTTTCATGTCTTCCGTTGAGCGATATTTCCCGCATCTACTTTGTTTTAGCTATCGAGAATATTTCAGGTTTTTTTTATCCTTCTTTGTGGGGACATTGTTGATTGTCATGTCATGTTCGGATGTACTTTGTGGACGCCGTCTTTGGTCCACAATAAGTCTTTGCTGTCGTCCAGCATTCTGTTTTTGTTTACTTTGTAGCCAGTTCAGATTTAGTTTTGTTCTGCATAGCCTTCCCTACGCTTCAATGCCTTTTCTTAGCGGCACTCACCTTTTGTCATACTTGCCAACCTTGAGACCTCCGATTTCGAGAGGTGGGGGGAGGAGGGTGGGGGTGGGCGTGGTCGGGGTGGGAGGGGGCGTGGTTGGGGCGTGGTTGGGGGCTTGGCTAAAAGGGGATGAGCATATTTACAGCTAGAATTCACCAAGTCAAGTATATCATATATATATATATATATATATATATATATATATATATATATATATATATATATATATATATATATATATATATATATATATAAAACAAATACTTGACGTTCAGTGAATTCTAGCTATATATATATATATATATATATATATATATATATATATATATATATATATATATATATATATACGTATATATATATTTATCTTATTATATGTATGTATATATATATATATATATATATATATATATAATAAAATAAATACTTGAATTTCAGTGTTCATTTATTTACACATATACACACACATAACACTCATCTACTCATTGTTGAGTTAAGGGTTGAATTGTCCATCCTTGTTCTATTCTATGTCACTATTTTTCTAACCATGCTGAACACCCTCTCTGATGATGCATTGATGTGTGGCACACACAAAAGTGCTTTCATCAAATGCACTAGATGGCAGTATTGTCCTGTTTAAGAGTGTCACAACATTGCTGTTTACGGCAGACGAACTGCTTTACGGTATACAAAAACGTGAGTGCTGTTGTTGTATGTTGTTGCTGCGCTGGGAGGACGTTAATGAAACTGCCTAACAATAAACCCTCATAAGAAACCAAGAACTCGCCCTCCATCATTCTACAGTTATAACGTGATTGGGCAGGTATGCTGGTTATATTGTGAATTTCGGGAGATTGTCGGGAGAAAATTTGTCCCGGGAGGTTTTCGGGAGAGGCGCTGAATTTCGGGAGTCTCCCGGAAAATCCGGGAGGGTTGGCAAGTATGCCTTTTGTTTATTTTTGGTTTAAGCATTAGACACCTTTTTACCTGCACACTGCCTCCCGCTGTTTCCGATATCTACAAAGCAATTAGCTACCGGCTGCCACCTACTGATATGGAAGAGTATTACACGGTTACTGTGCCGAGCTCTAGACAGCACCGACATTCAACAACAACACATAATTAGCAGACTATAATTACTGGTTTGCAAAAAATATTTTAAACCCAAATAGGTGAAATTGGATCATCTCCCACGGCACACCAGTCTGTATCCCACGGCACACAGTGATTGAAAAACACTACTCTAAAGCCCTCTAAGATAACATCCAAAAGACACCAACAAAGCTTCATACATGCCGTGACCGGCATATTACAAACTATAAACTCCTGCCCCTGCAGATGTGTCACTCTGACCCCCTGTTTCTGGATAAACTGAAAACCTGTTATGCACGTTGTGAGGCCAAAAAGGCACCACACATGCACAGACACCGCTGCTAGCACTGAACGAGCAGACACTGCAGCTCCCCACAGCTGGAGTACAAAGGCTGCTGGACCAGAGAACATGGCGGGACGTGTTCTCACAAACTGTGCTGAGCAACTGAAGGTTGTTTTCGCGGACGTCTTCAATATCAAGCTCCAACAGGCAAAAGTGCCTGTATCATCCATCCATCCATTTTCTACCGCTTGTCCTTTACGGGGTCGCGGGGTGTGCTGCAGCCTATCTCAGCTGCATTCCGGCGGAGGGCGGGGTACACCCTGGACAAGTCGCCACCTCATCGCAGGGCCAACACAGACAGACAGACAACATTCACACTCACATTCACACACTAGGGCCAATTTAGTGTTGCCAATCAACCTATCCCCAGGTGCATGTCTTTGGAGGTGGGAGGAAGTCATACTTGCCAACCTTGAGACCTTCGATTTCGGGGGGTGGGGTGGGCGTGGTCGGGGGTGGGGCGGGGGCGTGGTTAGTGGCGGGGGCGTGGTTAGGGGCGTGGTTTAGAGGGGAGGAGTATATTTACAGCTATAATTCACCAAGTCAAGTAATATATATATATACAGGTAAAAGCCAGTAAATTAGAATATTTTGAAAAACTTGATTTATTTCAGTAATTGCATTCAAAAGGTGTAACTTGTACATTATATTTATTCATTGCACACAGACTGATGCATTCAAATGTTTATTTCATTTAATTTTGATGATTTGAAGTGGCAACAAATGAAAATCCAAAATTCCGTGTGTCACAAAATTAGAATATTACTTAAGGCTAATACAAAAAAGGGATTTTTAGAAATGTTGGCCAACTGAAAAGTATGAAAATGAAAAATATGAGCATGTACAATACTCAATACTTGGTTGGAGCTCCTTTTGCCTCAATTACTGCGTTAATGCGGCGTGGCATGGAGTCGATGAGTTTCTGGCACTGCTCAGGTGTTATGAGAGCCCAGGTTGCTCTGATAGTGGCCTTCAACTCTTCTGCGTTTTTGGGTCTGGCATTCTGCATCTTCCTTTTCACAATACCCCACAGATTTTCTATGGGGCTAAGGTCAGGGGAGTTGGCGGGCCAATTTAGAACAGAAATACCATAGTCCGTAAACCAGGCACGGGTAGATTTTGCGCTGTGTGCAGGCGCCAAGTCCTGTTGGAACTTGAAATCTCCATCTCCATAGAGCAGGTCAGCAGCAGGAAGCATGAAGTGCTCTAAAACTTGCTGGTAGACGGCTGCGTTGACCCTGGATCTCAGGAAACAGAGTGGACCGACACCAGTAGATGACATGGCACCCCAAACCATCACTGATGGTGGAAACTTTACACTAGACTTCAGGCAACGTGGATCCTGTGCCTCTCCTGTCTTCCTCCAGACTCTGGGACCTCGATTTCCAAAGGAAATGCAAAATTTGCTTTTGTCAGAAAACATGACTTTGGACCACTCAGCAGCAGTCCAGCTCTTTTTTTCCTTAGCCCAGGTGAGACGCTTTTCGCGCTGTTTCTTGGTCAACAGTGGCTTGACACGAGGTATGCGGCAGTTGAAACCCATGTCTTTCAAGCGTCTCTTGGTGGTGGATCTTGAAGCACTGACTCCAGCAGCTGTCCACTCCTTCTGAATCTCCCCCACATTTTTGAATGGTTTTTTTTTCACAATCTTGACCAGGGCGCTGTGATCCCTATCGCTTGTACACTTTTTCTGACCACAGTTTTTCCTTCCCTTTGCCTCTCCATTAATGTGTTTGGACACAGAGCTCTGAGAACAGCCAGCCTCTTCAGCAATAACCTTTTGTGTCTTTCCCTCCTTGTGCAATGTGTCGATGGTTGCCTTTTGGACAGCTGTCAAATCTGAAGTCTTCCCCATGTTTGTGTAGGCTTCAGAACTGGACTGAGAGACCATTTAAAGCCCTTTGCAGGTGTTTTGAGTTAATCAGCTGATCAGTTTGTGGCACCAGGTGTCTTCAAAATTTAACCCTTACACAATATTCTAATTTTGTGACACACGGAATTTTGGATTTTCATTTGTTGCCACTTCAAATCATCAAAATTAAATGAAATAAACATTTGAATGCATCAGTCTGTGTGCAATGAATAAATATAATGTACAAGTTACACCTTTTGAATGCAATTACTGAAATAAATCAAGTTTTTCAAAATATTCTAATTTACTGGCTTTTACCTGTATATATATATATATATATATATATATATATATATATATATCTAAGAAATACTTGACTTTCAGTGAATTCTAGCTATATATATATATATTTATTTTATTATATATATATGTATATATAAATAAAAGAAATACTTGAATTTCAGTGTTCATTTATTTACACATATACACACACATAACACTCATCTACTCATTGTTGAGTTAAGGGTTGAATTGTCCATCCTTGTTCTATTCTCTGTCACTATTTTTCTAACCATGCTGAACACCCTCTCTGATGACGCATTGATGTGTGGCACGCACAAAAGTGCTTTCATCAATTGCATTAGAGTCTGGAATCTTCCATCTCTCCCTAGCATGGCCCAAAACCGGTCAATCTTTGCTTCCTGAGGAAGATCTTCAGTGCCAAGCACTTGGTAGTCCACTACTTCTTCCCGGAGGCTATCCAGGTCCAATCGCAGCTGCGGCTTGGAACTTACAAGCTTTTATGAGAGTAGCGTATGTGTGTGTGTGGCCCTTTAATAGGTGAGCATGTGAGGTGAGTGACGTC
The DNA here is from genome assembly GCF_033978685.3 of Nerophis lumbriciformis. Classification (NCBI taxonomy): domain Eukaryota; kingdom Metazoa; phylum Chordata; class Actinopteri; order Syngnathiformes; family Syngnathidae; genus Nerophis; species Nerophis lumbriciformis. The sequence continues at coordinate 10,731,793 of NC_084582.2, read as the reverse complement.
AGTGAGTGTGTGGGCGAGAGAAGAGAGGAAGCGGTAGCGTGAGTGCGGGCGGGGACTAGTTTGTTTTGTGTTGGATTGACTGTGTGCAAGCAATCAATAAAGCAAGATTTGCAACTAATCGCCGGACTCAGGCAGGAAAGGTGCAACAAAGCGTATTTCTTCATCTTACTCGTCGTCGGCGTCGACATGGCTGTATCTTCCTCGTTCTTCTGCTTCGTCTCCTTGTTTTGTGCGCAGTTGTGCACTGCACTCTCTAAAAGCCGTATATGTTGTTTATGTTATAGATAGCAGTATTGTCCTGTTTAAGAGTGTCACAACATTGCTGTTTACGGCAGACAAACTGCTTTACGGTAGACAAAAACATGACTGCTGTTGTTGTGTGTTGTTACCGCGCTGGGAGGACGTTAATGAAACTGCCTAACAATAAACCCACATAAGAAACCAAGAACTCGCCCTCGATCATTTTACAGTTATAATGTGTTTGAACAGGCACAGTGTTTATGTCGTGGGAAAGCGCACTCAGGTCCGCATGGAGCTGGAGGGGGCGTGGCCTCCAGCTCCGCCTGAATTTCGGGAGATTTTTGGGAGAAAATTTGTCCCGGGAGGTTTTCGGGAGAGGCGCTGAATTTCGGGAGTCTCCCGGAAAATCCGGGAGGGTTGGCAAGTATGCCCGAAGGGACTCCACGCAGTCACGGGGAGGACATGCAAACTCCACACAGAAAGACCCCAAGCCCAGGATCGAACCCAGGACCTTCGTATTGTGAGGCACACGTACTAACCGCTGTCCCACCGTGCTGCCCTGCCTCTATCATTCATATCCCAAAAAAACCCACATCCTGTCGACTCTCTGACTTCCGCCATGTAGCCCTATTGTAATGAAGTGTTTTGAACGCCTGGTCATGCGGCACATTAAAGACTGCCTCCCAGATCGCCATAACCCACTACAATTTCCTGAAAGGAAAAACAGATCCACAAAAGATGCAATTTCTACCATGCTCCATCTCACACTGTCTCATCTTGAGCAGAGGAACACCAACGCCAGGCTTCTGTTCATAGGTTTTACCATTATCCCACAGCAGTTGGCAGAGGTGTAGACTCGAGTCACATGACTTGGACTCGAGTCAGACTCGAGTCATGAATTTGATGACTTTAGACTCGACTTGACAAAATGTAAAGAGACTTGCAACTCGACTTAGACTTTAACATCAATGACTTGTGACGTAACTTGGACTTGAGCCTTTTGACGAGACAAAACTTGCTACTTTCTCCAAAACCCAAAGATTAAAAAGTTATTCAGGAGCGCTCCCTATCTTTCATTTTGTACGTGTGTGTATGTCAGCGTGTGTGCTCTAAGTACAATAGCCAATCAAATTAGATCTACGTTGTTTTCAAATAAAGGTCAGTTAAAATGTATACTCTATTAAGAATATGTGTACATATTGCATAGGGCCCTGACATCTAAAAAGTCCAACTCTGTTCATTATTTGTTCATGTATTTGTTATGTTTTTCATGTGTACGCACACATAAACACATACAGTATGAGATGAGATCAATGAGATAAGGTAAGAACAGGATAGAAACTGCTGTGGAACTAGTTACGATGCAATATGCCATGGAAATACAATGTTAACACTTTTGTGCAAATTAGTACAGTGGCACTTGTTTTTTCAAATGTGTTTATTCTGTAAAGGAATGAGTTAAATGTTTAAAATGAAGTGCAATGTCAGCACTATTTTTTTTCCCCTGCAATTTCAAATGCACTTGTTTTAATAAATAAATACAGCGTTTTAAAAGCATACACAATCTGTGTAAATATATTAGTCTGTGGTTAAAAGGACTCAAAACTGAAAATCCTTTCCAGTCTTGACTTTGGACTTGACTCAGGACTTGCCTGTCTTGACTCGAGACTTGAGGGCAAAAACTTGAGACTTACTTGTGACTTGCAAAACAATGACTTGGTCCCACCTCTGGCAGTTGGTGCAAAAACTTCAGCTGCTGCAGCCTCTGTAACTGGGTCAATACCAGGCATTGACCTTCACGGCAGCTGGTGTGCCGGTTCCACTCGCATCCGCCTCCTCGTCGGCCACTGAGGTCTCCATTCCGTGATCGCCAGCCTTGCCTGTTACAGCTGCGTTCGACTCGCCGCTGCCACTTGACTCGTCCTCGGTGGATTCCTTGACACTTGGCGTGGCGACCCACTACAAAGTCCTCTCCCTTTGCCCTCCCCTGACTTTTGAACTTGTTCTGGGGTTTTTTCAGGGGACATCTGGAATCTGTCCTTGGGGGTGGCGATCTGTCACTACATGTCTGCTTGTTTCCTTAGTTGGTGTTTATTTCCTGTCAGCGCTCTTATTTTTGTTCCACTTCCTGCGTGTCTCCCTGAGCGCTCACTTCCCCCACCTGTCCCTGATTGGCAGCCTGGCACACCCGGTTGCAGTTGCCAATCAGGCTACTATTTATGCCTGCCTCGCCTGTTCGTCGGGGCTCGAGGATTAATGATTTTAAGGACCTTTTGCTGCATGCATGACCGCTCCTCCTATTTTGAGTACAACAAAATACTTTTCCGAGATGCGCGAGGTCCCCTTGCATCGTTTCAAAAGCAGGGTTCCCTGAAAAAACAAGCCCATTGTTCATTGTACCATGAATTGATTAACGTGACTTAAACAAGTTGAAAAACTTATTGGAGTGTTACCATTTAGTGTTCAATTGTACGGAATATGTACTGTACTGTGTAAACCAGGGGTAGGGAACCTATGGCTCTAGAGCCAGATGTGGCTCTTTTGATGACTGCATCTGGCTCTCAGATTAATCTTAGCTGACATTGCTTAACACGATAAGAAATGAATAATTCCGCTGGTAATCAGTGTTAAAAATAACATTCAAAATATAATACATTCTCATGCATTTTAATCCATCCATCCGTTTTCTACCGCACCTGTTCAAGAAGTCGCATTAATGGTAAGAAGTATTTTATTCATTATTAGTTAGCTTCAGAATAAAAATGTTATTAAAAAGAATAACAGACGTGTTATACTCTAATGTTGGTCTTACTTAAAAATGCACGCATTTAGTTGTATTCAGTGTTAAAAAATATTATATGGCTCTCAATACATTTTAAAATATTTGGCTTCCATGGCTCTCTCAGGCAAAAAAGTTCCCGACCCCTGGTGTAAACTGTACTGTTTCATATAATGTATTCTCTTCCTTTGCAATCTACTAATACAAGTTTCAATCAATCAATCAATCAATCAATCCTTTTAAATACTTTACCGAAAATAATACTCATTCATTTTTCATTTTGTGCTGAGCCATGACTAAAAGTAAACGTACAAAATGCTTTTTACTCTACGCTTAACAGGCGACAGCTAACAAATGCTGTGTGAAAAAAGAATAGAACATTCTTTGACTCGAACTTACCGGACACCAACATGTACCGGGCGATTGCGTTAAAAGGGATGTTTGTCGTTTTGTACGGCTGATATATTCCAGGCATTCGCCGCCTGTTTCTTTGCTCAGTTACCCAGTTCCTTAGCTTTGCTTTTGCGCTGGAAATTAGGCGAATTCCACCAAATCTTTTTTTTTCCCCTGAACCGATCATGACATCCATTCAGTCTTGCCAACTTGGCCACCTGGTCAATAAAGCTGACAACTTTCCAATCAATGTTGCTAACTCCTCAGCAGGAAAAGTAACTATTGGTTGTCCTAAAAGTCGCTAGATGATGTCATCGCCTCTTTTGCATAGTTTATTGCAATGGACGCGACAACGAGAGTCGCCAGATTTAGCGAGAAAGCCGCCAAGTTGGCAACACACAACCTTTTCTCCTCCAAACATATTGCTGGGTATTGTGGCCAAACCATACTTGCCAACCTTGAGACCTCCGATTTCGGGAGGTGGGGGGAGGTGGTGGGCGTGGCCGGGTGGGGCGGGGGCGTGGTTGGGGGCGTGGCTAAAAGGGAGGAGTATATTTACAGCTAGAATTCACCAAGTCAAGTATTTCATATATATATACATATATATATATATATATATATATATATATATATATATATATATATATATATATGTGTTTTATTTTATATATATATATATATATATATATATATATATATATATATATATATATATATATATATATATATATATATATATATATAATAAAATAAATACTTGAATTTCAGTGTTCATTTATTTACACATATACACACACATAACACTCATCTACTCATTGTTGAGTTAAGGGTTGAATTGTCCATCCTTGTTCTATTCGTATATAACACGTATATATATATATATATATATATATGTGTTTTATTTTATATGTATATATATATTTTTTTTTTTTTTTTTTTTTTTAAATTTTATTTTATATATATATATATATATATATATATATATATATATATATATATATAATAAAATAAATACTTGAATTTCAGTGTTCATTTATTTACACATATACACACACATAACACTCATCTACTCATTGTTGAGTTAAGGGTTGAATTGTCCATCCTTGTTCTATTCTCTGTCACTATTTTTCTAACCATGCTGAACACCCTCTCTGATGATGCATTGATGTGTGGCACGCACAGAAGTGCTTTCATCAAATGCACTAGATGGCAGTATTGTCCTGTTTAAGAGTGTCACAACATTGCTGTTTACGGCAGACTGCTTTACGGTACACAAAAAACGTGACTGCTGTTGTTGTGTGTTGTTGCCGCGCTGGGAGGACGTTAATGAAACTGCCTAAACCCTCATAAGAAACCAAGAACTCGACCTCCATCATTCTACAGTTATAACGTGATTGGGCAGGTATGCTGTTTATATTGTGGGTTAGCGGACTCAGGTCCTCATGGACCTGAGTCCGCCTGAATTTCGGGAGATTTTCGGGAGAAAATTTGTCCCGGGAGGTTTTCGGGAGAGGCGCTGAATTTCGGGAGTCTCCCGGAAAATCCGGGAGGGTTGGCAAGTATGGGCCAAACAGCTCAATTTTTGTTTCAGAACTTTCCTCCAGAAGGTCTTATCTTTGTCCATGTGATGTCAGATGAAACAAAAATTGAGCTGTTTGGCCACAATACCCACCAGTATGTTTGGAGGAGAAAAGGTGAGGCCTTTAATCCCGGGAACACCATGCCGACCGTTAAGCATGGTGGTGGTAGTATTATGCTCTGGGACGTTTTTTCTGCCAATGGAACTGGTGCGTTTCAGAGAGTAAATGGGACAATGAAAAAGGAGGATTACCTCCAAATTCTTCAGGACAACCTAAAATCATCAGCCCGAAGGTTGGGTCTTTGGCGCAGTTAGGTGTTCCAACAGGACAATGACCCCAAACACACGTCAAAAGTGGTAAAGGAATGACTAGATCAGGCTAGAATTAAGGTTTTAGAATAGCCTTCCCAAAGTCCTGACTTAAACATGTGGACAATGCTGAAGAAACAAGTTCATGTCAGAAACCCAACACATTTAGCTGAACTGCACCAATTTTGTCAAGAGGATTGGTCAAAAATTCAACCAGAAGCTTGTGGATGCCTACCAAAAGCGCCTTATTGCAGTGAAACTTGCCAAGGGACATGTAACCAAATATTAACATTGCTGTATGTATACTTTTGACCCAGCAGATTTGGTCACATTTCCAGTAGAGCCATAATAAATTCATAAAACAACCAAACTTCATGAATGTTTTTTGTGCTCCAATCACTCTATCACAAAAAAAAGTAAGCGTTGTAGAAATTATTGGAAAATCAAGACAGCCATGACATTATGTTCTTTACAAGTGTACCGTATATTACCAAATAAACGCCCATGTCCTAATAGCCGCCCGGGGTCTGACCCCATTTTGTGAATTAACCGCCTCTTCCTAATAACCGCCTATGTCCAAATAGCCGCCCATGGGCTGTTATTTGCATAATTTAGATTAAAATGCTACCGGGGTTGCGTTTGCTGCAGTATTATTGTTTTGATGGTTTTATAGAGTACTTGGTACCATACTTTTATTTTTCCTGTATGCTGCTTTATTTAAAACTTGGAGTACTCTAGCCTTTATTTTATTATTAGTATTATTGTTCTGTTTTGATGGTGGGTTTCATACTCAGTGGCCTACTGGTTAGAGTGTCCGCCCTGAGATCGGTAAGTTGTGAGTTCAAACCCCAGCCGAGTCATACCAAAGACTATAAAAATGGGACCCTGCTTGGCACTCAGCATCAAGGGTTGGAATTGGGGGTTGAATCACCAAAAATGATTCCCGGGCGCGGCCACTGCTGCTGCTCACTGCTCCCCTCACCTCCCAGGGGGTGATCAAGGGTGATGGGTCAAATGCAGAGAATAATTTTGCCACACCTAGTGTGTGTGTGACAATCATTGGTACTTTAACTTTTAACTTTAACTTTATACTTGAGTACTTGGTACCATAATTGTATTTTTCCCGGTAGGCTGCTTTATTTAAAAAGTGTATTTATTTTTAGTATTGGTATTCTATTTGACAATTGTTGCACTACTGCCATGTTGAGGCCTTGTTGATCTCTTGTCTTTTGATAGCCTACCTCATGGGTCGGCAACCCGCGGCTCTAGAGCCGCATGCGGCTCTTTAACGCCGCCCTAGTGGCTCTCTGGAGCTTTTTAAAAAAATTTATGAAAAATGGAAAAAGTTGAGGGGAAAAAAAAAATATTTTTTGTTTTAATATGGTTTCTGTAGGAGGACAAAAATGACACAAACCTCCCTAATTGTTATAAAGCACACTGTTTATATTAAACATGCTTCACTGATTCGAGTATTTGGCGAGCGACGTTTTGTCCTACTAATTTTGGCAGTCCTTGAACTCACCTTAGTTTGTTTACATGTATATCTTTCTGCGACTTTCTAGGACGTGTTTTATGCCACTTCTTTTTCTGTCTCGTGTTGTCCACAAAACTTTTAACGTTGTGCATGAATCCACAAAGGTGAGTTTTGTTGATGTTATTGACTTGTGTGGAGTGCTAATCAGACATATTTGGTCACTGCATGACTGCAAGCTAATCGATGCTAACATGCTATTTAGGCTAGCTATATGTACATATTGCATAATTATGCCTCATTTGTAGCTATATTTGAGGTCAATTAGTTTCCTTTAAGTCATATTAATTCAAATTATATCTCATGACACATTATCTGTATGTAATATGGCTTTTAATTTTTTGCGGCTCCAGACAGACTTGTTTTTGTATTTTTGGTCCAATAAGGCTCTTTCAACATTCTGGGTTGCCGACCCCTGGCCTACCTCATGTTGATCTCTTGTTTTTTGTTTGTTTATATGTTTACAATAGCTTTTATATTTAAAGTTTTTTGTACGGAAAAAAAAATACTGGACAGTAACCATTGTAACCAAATAATGGCCTGGTGCAGGCTGGTGCAAAAATAAATAAAAGCCTTGTGCAAATAACCGCCTGCTTCTTTTAAACGTTCGATTTTGTGAAATAAACGCCCGGGCTACTATTTGGTAATATACGGCATGTAAACTTTTGACCACGACTGTATATTCATTATTAAAAAATGTTCAATCTTGTCAGTCGTTAGAGAAGATTGGCATTTAAAAAACATTTATCCCACCTTTCCAGCGCACAGTACAGTACCTAATAATGTACAGTACATTTTCCATTTTTCTCATTTTCTCTCGCCTCCCTCCCTCCTCTTTGTGTGCTCAAAGTAGAAACATATGGGCCCAGCATATTTTTTCACCGTTCATGTTCTAAAAGAAAAAGAGAGGGGAAAAAAATGTCTCATTTTCTTCAAAGAGCCAGCTTTAAAGGGGAACATTATCACCAGACCTATGTAAGCGTCAATATATATCTTGATGTTGCAGAAAAAAGACCATATATTTTTTTAACCGATTTCCGAACTCTAAATGGGTGAATTTTGGCGAATTAAACGCCTTTCCATTATTCGCTCTCGGAGCGATGACATCACAACATGACGTCACATCGGGAAGCAATCCGCCATTTTCTCAAACACCGAGTCAAATCAGCTCTGTTATTTTCCGTTTTTTCGACTGTTTTCCGTACCTTGGAGACATCATGCCTCGTCGGTGTGTTGTCGGAGGGTGTAACAACACGAACAGGGACGGATTCAAGTTGCACCTGTGGCCCAAAGATGCGAAAGTGGCAAGAAATTGGACGTTTGTTCCGCACACTTTACCGACGAAAGCTATGCTACGACAGAGATGGCAAGAATGTGTGGATATCCTGCGACACTCAAAGCAGATGCATTTCCAACGATAAAGTCAAAGAAATCTGCCGCCAGACCCCCATCGAATCTGCCGGAGTGTGTGAGCAATTCAGGGACAAAGGACCCTCGGTAGCACGGCAAGCAATGGCGGCAGTTTGTTCCCGCAGACGAGCGAGCTAAACCCCCTATCGACCCTAGCTTCCCTGGCCTGCTGACATCAACTCCAAAACTGGACAGATCAGCTTTCAGGAAAAGAGAGCGGATGAGGGTATGTCTACAGAATATATTAATTGATGAAAATTGGGCTGTCTGCACTCTCAAAGTGCATGTTGTTGCCAAATGTATTTCATATGCTGTAAACCTAGTTCATAGTTGTTAGTTTCCTTTAATGTCAAACAAACACATACCAATCGTTGGTTAGAAGGCGATCGCCGAATTCGTCCTCGCTTTCTCCCGTGTCGCTGGCTGTCGTGTCGTTTTCGTCGGTTTCGCTTGCATACGGTTCAAACCGATATGGCTCAATAGCTTCAGTTTCTTCTTCAATTTCGTTTTCGCTACCTGCCTCCACACTACAACCATCCGTTTCAATACATGCGTAATCTGTTGAATCGCTTAAACCGCTGAAATCCGAGTCTGAATCCGAGCTAATGTCGCTATAGCTTGCTGTTCTTTCCGCCATGTTTGTTTGTATTGGCATCACTGTGTGACGTCACAGGAAAATGGACGGGTGTATATAACGATGGTTAAAATCAGGCACTTTGAAGCTTATTTAGGGATATTGCGTGATGGGTAACATTTTGAAAAAAACTTCGAAAAATAAAATAAGCCACTGGGAACTGATTTTTAATGGTTTTAACCCTTCTGAAATTGTGATAATGTTCCCTTTTAAGAGCCATTTCGTTTGCGAATTACCCATTACTACTGCCTTGAACCACAGCTGTCCCCCGACCTAAGGAGCAATTAAAAACATTCCATCATGACCACTTTTAAATGTAAATATTGCTGCAGGTTTTTCTGGATAAAGACCCCCATGTTCCAACTGTGACAGGCCTTTTAGTAAATCATCTCAATGGGCTGGAGATTAATAACCGTGGGGAATTAAACTCATCTTTGCACACGGTGCAACGACTGATTTGGTAAGACGGTGCAGAGATTGATCTGGTAAGTTATCGAAAAATAATGACAGGCACAATATGATTGGAAGTGCATGATGTTCTGCCCTCAAATATTTACCAGCACGGTGTTAAGAGACATAGAATCAGTGACGTGCGGTGACTGGTGAGGCACTGACTTCATCACAGTCAGATTTACAAACATATGAACGCTAAAGAGTATCTTATTCACCATTTGATTGGCAGCAGTTAACGGGTTATGTTTAAAAGCTCATACCAGCATTCTTCCCTGCTTGGCACTCAGCATCAAGGCTTGGAATTGGGGGTTAAATCACCAAAAATTATTCCCGGGCGCGGCGCCGCTGCTGCCCACTGCTCCCCTCACGTCCCAGGGGGTGATCAAGGGGATGGGTCAAATGCAGAGGACAAATTTCACCACACCTAGTGTGTGTGTGACAATCATTGCTACTTTAACTTAACTTTACACATACAAACTGTAGCACACAAAAAAGCACATTTAATTAAAAAAACGTTATTATGGTCTTACCTTTACTTATAAGTGCGGGAACAGTGGTGGTCGTGTTGGAGGAGTTGTGTATGAATGAAATATGAAATCCGTGCTGCAGTCTGCAGGTGTACCTAATGTTGTGTCCCTGCAGAAGTCACGGCTCCTCCGGCGCGAGCATTGTTGTTTTTGCACTTTTTTTGGGTGGATTCGGTCTTGCACGTGGAGGGTTTGGGTGTGGGCTTTGGTTGGTGTGGCGCTCCCGTCGGGGGGGTGCATTCTGCGGCGGGGGTGCATTAACCGGCACCAGGAGGCGGGATTACTGCGAGCCTCACACAGTGCGTCTTCGCAGCAGTTTTATGATTGCCCAGCACAAGAATTACTTTACACACATACAGTTGTTGACAAAATACACTGTACACTATATACCTCAGCTAACTAAACTATGGAAATGTATAATATAATTCATATAGAAATACGGTCTCACTGCACAGCAGGCTAGCAGTTAGCCGAGTCCGCAATCCATGTTGAGGCACAACTGAGTGACGTGCCTCAACTGGCTGCTGATCACTGCATCGTCTCTTCTCAGTATTTGAACGGCAAATGTGAAAATTCCGCTATTTTGAATTAAAAAAAATAAATAATCGAAAACTGGTGAAGTTAAATGGAAAATAACTTTATAGTATAATCACTGAATACATATAACAATTTAATTTTTTTTTTGTTTGTTTTAAATTGTTTTTCTTTCCATGATGGCAGGTGAGGCCCTGCCTCCAGTTACCGCACATCACTGCATAGAATAGCAGCCATCACTGTCAGGCTGATGGATTTGAACTTGTTTGCCCCCTCATCTATGAAAGCATACTAATGACAGATGCTTTGATGCCAGTGAACCTCTTGGTTGCCTGGGGACGCTGCATGAAGCAGCGGTCCCATTTCAACACCTCTCTACACAAATATGTCGCAAAGATGTACTCACAATGTAATGAATGAATGATTCATGTGGGGCATCATTTATAGAAAGTCCTCACATAAAGACACTACCATAAAGCACATGTAGATACACATGCTGTAAGGCCACAGACAGCACTGAGGTCCAGATTTCTGTTATTTTCACCAGTGTTTTCGACAAACTCCAAAACCAGTGAAGTTGGCACATTGTGTAAATCGTAAATAAAAACAAAATACAGTGATTTGCAAATCCTTTTCAACCCATATTCAATTGAATAGCCTGCAAAGACAAGATATTTAACGTTCGAACTGGAAAACTTTTGTTATTTTCTGCATTTTTTAGCTCATTTGGAATTGGATGCCTGCGACGTGTTTCAAAAAAGCTGGCCCAAGTGGCAAAAAAGACTGAGAAAGTTGAGGAATGCTCATCAAACACTTATTTGGAACATCCCACAGGTGAACAGGCTCATTGAAAACAGGTGGGTGCCATGATTGGGTATAAAAGCAGATTCCATGAAATGCTCAGTCATTCCCAAACAAGGATAGGGCGAGGGTCACCACTTTGTGAACAAATGCGTGAGAAAATTGTCGAACGGTTTAAGAACAACATTTCTCAACGAGCTATTGGAATGAATTCAGGGATTTCACCATCTACGGTCCGTAATATCATCAAAAAGTGCAGAGAATCTGGAGAAATCACTGCACGTAAGCGATTATATAATGGACCTTCGATCCCTCAGTTAGTTAAAACTCTACTATGCAAGATTGAATCTAAGTTTGCATATATTCATGTGTGTCTATATTTGTTGTGGGCACTAGGTGACAATTACCTTGGGAATTAAAGTGGGTGGGTATTGTAAGGGGTGGGGTTTACTATGTTACATATTGTAAAATGTGCAGATACCTCAACTTGCTGTTGCCATGATCCATCATACTGTACTGTCTGCAAAATTCAATAAAAATATTTGGAAAAAAAAAAAGAACTCTACTATGCAAAGCAAAAGCCATTTATCAACAACACCCAGAAACGCTGCCGGCTTCGCTGGGCCCGAGCTCATCTAAGATGGACTGATACAAAGTGGAAAACTGTTCTGTGGTCTGACGAGTCCACATTTCAAATTGTTAGTGGAAACTGTGGACGTCGTGTCCTCTGGAACAAAGAGGAAAAGATCCATCCGGATTGTTCTAGGCGCAAAGTTCAAAAGCCAGCATCTGTGATGGTATGGAGGTGAATTAGTGCCCAAGACATGGGTAACTTACACATCTGTGAAGGCATTATTAATGCTGAAAGGTACATACAGGTTTTGGAGCAACATATGTTGCCATCCAAGCAACGTTATCATGGACGCCCCTGCTTATTTTAGCAAGACAATGCCAAGCCACATTTTACAATAGCATGGCTTCATAGTAAAAGAGTGCGGGTACTAGACTAGCCTGCCTGTAGTCCAGACCTGTCTCCCATTGAAAATGTGTGGCGCATTATGAAGCCTAAAATACCACAACGGAGACCCCCGGACTGTTGAACAACTTAAGCTGTACATCAAGCAAGAATGGGAAATAATTCCACCTGAAAAGCTTCAAAAATGTGTCTCCTCAGTTCTCAAACGTTTACTGAGTGTTGTTAAAAGGAAAGGCCATGTAACACAGTGATAAAAATGCCCCCGTGCCAACTTTTTTGGAATGTGTTGCTGCCATTAAATTAAGTTAATGGTTATTTGCAAAAAAAACAAAACATGTTTCCCAGTTCGAACATTAAATATCTTGTCTTTGCAGTCCATTCAACTGAATATAAGTTGAAAAGGATTTTCAAATCATTGTATTCATTTTTTATTTACGATTTACCCAACGTGCCAACTTCACTGATTTTGGGTTTTGTAAACTCACTATGGAACTGCACCTTTGGTACTTACCGTATTTTCCGCACCATAAGGCGCCCTGGGTTATAAGCCGCGCCTTCAATGAACGGCATATTTCAAAACTTTGTCCACCTATAAGCCGCCCCGTGTTGTAAGCCGCATCTAACTGCGCTAAAGGAATGTCAAAAAAACAGTCAGATAGGTCAGTCAAACTTTAATAATATATTAAAACCAGCGTGATGTGGGCGCGCATGGAATCGTATATCAACATGGACGGAGCTGCGTGAAAAAAGCCACCCGGCCACTTCGCGTAAACTTAAATTTACCTTAACCACTCGCTCATCTTTTCTTCATCCATCCCTTCGAGTTAGCTTTTATGATGACGCCGGCTGGAAAGGTCTCTTTTGGCAAGGTCTTCCTTTTGAATATCACCATGGGTGGAAGTTTCTGGCCATTAGCATGGCAAGCTAGAACCACAGTGAAGGATGACTTCTCATTCCCTGTGGTGCGAATATTCACCGTACGTGCTCCCGTTGTATCCACAGTGCGGTTCACAGGAATATCAGTTGCTGTGAAATAGTAATCCGTGTGCGGATGGAGAGATTGCGTCTTTTCATGAACCGGATCCCTGTCGCTTAGTAGGAGCCATTTTGTGGTCTTTACAGATGTAAACACACAAAGGAAATGAAACGTACGGTAATATCCGCGCCCTTTTTCTTCTTCTACGCGGGCGGGTGGTTGCTTACAGTAGAAGAAGAAGCGCTTCCTGTTCTATGGGGGCGGGTGCTTACCTTGGCGGTTGCTTGCGTAGAAGAAGAAGCGCTTCCTGTTCTACCGGGAAAAAAGATGGCGGCTGTTTACCGAAGTTGCGAGACCGAAACTTTATGAAAATGAATCTTAATATTAATCCATATATAAAGCGCACCGGGTTATAAGGCGCACTGTCAGCTTTTGAGAAAATTTGTGGTTTTTAGGTGCGCCTTATAGTGCGGAAAATACGGTAGTGTAATCTAATGTAGTAAATTCCATAAGGGGGTCCATGTGACTCGGTTGAACATGCTTTATCAGTATCATGCTTCAAATCCCCGCTTCTAAAAGCTCTGCACTACAAAACGAGCTCATTGTAGACATTAAGCTTGACTTTACTCATTTTTGTAAGTTAAAGTCGTTTATATATTGTGCTCCTGACTTAATTTTGCTGCGTGATCAATTAATTCAGTATTACTTATTGAGTTTATTTATTTTATTTTTCAGTTTCAAATGGTTCAAGTCGGTCAAAACATGTTTAGCGTTTAAATAAGGATTTTTATTTTTTTTTAGTGATGCACTTTACATCTTTCCTGTTATAGACTAAATAACAATGTTAATAAAGTTATTCTGTGTTGTAAGTTTATCGCTATTTCTTCCTTTTTTTTTTTGTTTTAGTTGTGGACACAAACTCGGCCACAACAGTCTTTTCGGGGCCCTAGGCTGTTGATCGTGTGCCTGAAAAGAAGACATAATACCTTAATGGAGAAAGACTAATTTAGCTGCGCTGTTTCGCATCTTACCTGCCAGTAAAAAAAAACACGCTCACGGGCAGCAGGAGTAGTGGGGGAAACAAAAGGGATCCATGTTTTGTCTCAACCACAACTCAGGATATGAAGCCAAGTGTTTTTGTGTCAGCCTTGGCATCGAGCCCAAAGAAAAAAAAGGCAGTAAAATAAGCCAGCTTACACAAAAACAGAAGCCCTGGACTCATATCACATGCAACAGACCAGCGTCAAAACACAACCGTGCTCAAAACAAAAGACCAATATGGCCAGATTTAAACTGCCGTACCACCGCACCCACGTCAAGTTATGTGTTATAGACTGAGTACAAGAGATGTGATGTTCAAAAATGAGTCGAGTCATTTGTACGGCTCCTTTAAGTGAACGACGAGAACCGATTCACAGTTGCGAGCCGTTTGTTTGCGAATTGCCAATGCTACGTGCATATTTGTGCAAACTGACTGGAGTGGAGTTCCACCGACTGTAAAAACTAGGGTTGTGGTAAAAAATCGATTCGAATTCGAATCGCGATTCTCATGTTGTGTGATTCAGAATTGATTCTCATTTTTAAAAAATCGATTTTTTTGTTTTTTTTATTTTTTTTTATTTTTATTTATTTTATTTTTTTTATTTTTTTTATTTATTTTTTTCATTAATCAATCCAACAAAACAATACACAGCAATACCATAACAATGCAATCCAATTCCAAAACCAAACCCGACCCAGCAACACTCAGAACTGCAATAAACAGAGCAATTGAGAGGAGACACAAACACGACACAGAACAAACCAAAAGTAGTGAAACAAAAATGAATATTATCAACAGCGGTGTCAATATTAGTTACAATTTCAACATAGCAGTGATTAAAAATCCCTCATTGACATTATCATTAGACATTTACAAAAAAAAAAAAAAAAAAAAGAATAGTTTCACAGTGACTTACACTTGCATCTCATAAGCTATATTTTCACAAAGATAAAATAAGTCATGTTTTTGGTTCATTTAATAGTTAAAACAAATTTACATCATTGCAATCAGTTGATAAAACATTGTCCTTTACAATTATAAAAGCTTTTTACAAAAATCTACTACCGCATTTTTCGGAGTATAAGTCGCACCGGAGTATAAGTCGCACCTGCCGAAAATGCATAGTAAATAAGGAAAAAAAACATATATAAGTCGCACTATGAAAAAAACTGCGAAAAATACGGTACTCTGCTTGCATGACAGCAGACTGGGGTAGATCCTGCTGAAATCCTATGTATTGAATGAATAGAGAATCGTTTTGAATCGGGTAAATATCGTTTCTGAATCGAGAATCGCGTTGAATCGAAAAAAAATCGATTTTGAATCTAATCTCGACCCCAAGAATCGATATTGAATCGAATCGTGGGACACCCAAAGATTCACGGCCCTAGTAAAAACCCACAAAATAAAACCACAGTCAAAAGAAACATAGCAACATTTGGATGCACTTTTCTGGTTTTTAACAATTTTGTTATGGATTTGTGTAATTAGGTGTACACATACCAGGTAGGGTCGTACATTTTTATTATGTCCTAATTTTAAATTAAGTTTACAAAGATTATTATAGATGTATTAGGCAGGCAATATTTTTTCCTATATTAATGGCCTCTTTACGTATTAGTAAAAGACAAATAATTTTTAAAGTGTAACTTATCTGCATACAATTTTGGCTGTCACTTGTGAGCAATCCATCCTGGTTTGATGTCATACAAACAACTGGCTGTATTTAGCCAAGCTCCCATATTTCTTTGTCTGTAAAATCTATTTGTCTGCAAACAATAATAGTTTACTAATAGTGATGGGAGAATGTTTTTATTTGAGGTGCGTGCTCTTGCTGGTGTTCTGAAAAAATGTGCCGCTGCATAAAAAAATGCAACCAGTTGCGTAATCGGATATTTAGCAACACAGGTGATGGAGAGATTTTGATGAAATGTTCAGAAAATGTCTGAAATAGGTCCTGGAACAAGTGCAAGCCAAAAGTCCGGCTCCCTTCAAAGAGTCATAATTCCCATCTCTAGTATGTAGTGCAATGTTTGATGGCATTTGTAGGTGTCCAGCATTGGCGTTGTTAGGCATATTTTAGGGGGGCTAAAGCCCCCCTAAAATATTCTTAAGCCCCCCTAAATAATTTGGTGTTTTTTGTTTTTTTACAAATACATGCCGACATAGTCTTTATAAAGTGGCCCGAATATGAGTTTAAATAAATAATCATATAACCTGTTATTATTCACTCAGTTTCCCCTCACTTCGTAGCGTAAGGTAGAGAGCCCCTTTAGTGCGTCGGTATCCAATCCATTCCACTTGTTCATATAGAAAATGCCCACATCACTCAAATCCCAGCCCGCATTTTCTCTGCGACCTTGCTTGCGGTCCTGCAGGTGTACGAAGCACATTATCTTCCTTTACAATGAGTGAAGCAGCACGAAACCTTGTGTGTGCAATTGTAAATAATTTCGTTTTTAAGTTTTGTGTTTCTTGTAGAATCTATATAAAGTAATATACATTAGCCTATTGTTAAAATAATGAAAAAAACATAATTAAATATTTTGTTTTATTGTATTGTTACATTAATAGCTGTTGTATTATTATAGGATGGCTTGTTAAACATTTCATAGGATTTTCAGAGGGAGGAAAAACCAAGACATTTAATGTAAAATTAATAAATACATAAAAAGAAAAAGAAAAAAAATGATTAAAAGCCATCGTCCCGGGGAGCATTTCATTTCGTCCCGTGCATTTAAAAAAAAAAATAATAATAACAATGAATAATTTCTAAGTCTTTGTTTGCCGTTTGTGAAGTTTTGTGCTTGCGCGTAACGTTTGCTCGCATCCTGTGCATCTTCTGGGGGCTAAGCCCCCCTTGTCCTTATAAGCTAGTGACGCCCCTGGTGTCCAGGAGATGCACCTAAGGATGGAATGAAAGCTACCGTATTTCCTTGAATTGCCGCAGGGTATATATTATCCGCATGCCTCGTTTTACCGCCGGGTCAAACTTGTTTCGCAAAATAATTAGCGCATGCTTAGAATTAGCGCATGCTTAGAATTACTGCCGGGTCAAACTTGTTTAGCAAAATAATTAGCGCATGCCTCGTTTTACCGCCGGGTCAAACTCGTGTCGCAAAATAATGAGCATATGCCTCGTGCTACCGCCGGGTCAAACTCGTCACGTCACGAGTGACACTTCACCTTTCAAGGCATCATTTTCCAAAATGGAGGAGGCTAATTTCAATAATTTAAAATTGCATAAAGGGAAGAAGATAAAGAGCTATTCAGTAGGATTTAAGGTCCAAGCTATTGAATATGCTAAAAAGAACAGTAAAATGTTTAATTAATATACTGTAGCTGTGTGTGTCAAATATGAGTCATTAAATGACTCCCGCCTCATGGTGGTAGAGGGCGCTAGTGATCCCAGGGATCATTCTTGCGACTACTCGGCTGCAGAAGAAGTGACAACAACAGTTTTCTAAACTGGACTTTCAATCGAAGCAGGAGGTAATAATTAAAGGAAGATCTCCATCGAGACAGAGAGACTTAAAACTGAAGAAAGATAAGGAAGACTTCTATAAACAAGTTATCGATGCTTTTGTTCAGAAGGAGCGGCGCATGGACTTCATTTATAAGTAAAGGTAAGACCATAATAAGGTTTTTTTTATTACCGGTAAATGTGCTTTTCATGATGGTATCTTTACATCACACTCAAATTTATAAGCGCATGCCTAAATTTACCGCATGCCTTTGGTAAGCGCCTGAGTGAGAAGAGGTTTTAAATTCATTACCGCCCCGGCGCTAATTCAAGGAAATACGATAAATAATTTGGACCAAAGGCTCTGTGCCTGGAGAAAATTTGAGCCCTAGATGTATAAATCAGAACTGGGTAATTATTTTGAAAAACAAAATGTGTCTGGGGCCGGTAAGTACTGTATGTGTGAACTATAAGATATATATATATATACAAAAAAATATATATATATATATATATATATATATATATAGGTTAGGTCAGGAAAAAACACAGAGGCTATTTCATCCCTACAAGCCTGTTTTGC
Organism: Nerophis lumbriciformis; assembly: GCF_033978685.3. Taxonomy (NCBI): domain Eukaryota; kingdom Metazoa; phylum Chordata; class Actinopteri; order Syngnathiformes; family Syngnathidae; genus Nerophis; species Nerophis lumbriciformis. The sequence goes on along the minus strand of NC_084582.2, from coordinate 10,713,563 downwards.
AGGTTTCCCTGCTCTTCAGGGGATTGGCTTCTGTGTTTTTTCCTGACTTAACGTATATTTTGCCCTACCCGGATAAACCACAGAAACCTTGACTATTTATATAAATACAAATACAATAATAAATAAATAAATAAATACAAAAAGTGTGCTTGGGTCAATTTTTTTTTAGGAACTCTAATACAAAAACTTAGAATAATGTGTGACGGAATGCTAAAAACATTTTGCCGAACCACCTCCAAAAACGGAATGGATTTTTTTTGTTTTACCGACCGAATGAGACACCCACAATGTACATGAAAATAAAGAATGTGGTATTTACAATATCAACTATAAACGATAAAACACTGAATATTAACAACACACGAACGTCGCACCTCTTTTACTTCTCAGACCACCTCCTCGATCGACATCTTGCACAATCAAGCAAAACGCGACAAACACAGCAAAATAGAAACGAAAAGGGCAAAAAACACAGACAATCTGATATCCTATCGCTTTTCTGCGGAACTTTGTTGTTACAGGCTGGGTGCTCTGGAAACAAATAATAATAGTAATGTCACGGCTCGGGCGCACGTCAGTGCTCATTCATCTGTGAGAGCACGCAAAGCGCCCGTCAGACCGGCGTCAGTGAGCAGCTGCAATCAATCGCCGGCAATCTACGCACCTGGCGCTAATGAGAGGTCCTGCCTTCAAGAGCCTGCTCAACCTGTTATCCGTGACCAGAACGTAACATTCTGTTAAAGTCCCGTAAGCGATCTTTGGTTCTATGCAACTTAGCTCTTTGCTCTCCGTGTTTTCTTCCCCGTGTTTGATTTGTGCCCTGTCTTTTCCTTTGTGCCCGCAGTGTTTTCCTTCCATTGCCTTGGATTCGAGCTGTGCGTCTCGCTTCCTTGGACCCCCCCCCCCCGGATCTCGACTGCCTCCCTTGATCCTCGACCCCCGCTTTGGACACGGAACTCTTGACGCCTCTCTCTGCCCCACAGACCTCGCTTGGATCACAGAACCCTTTTGCCTATAGCCCCTTTGGATTTGTCTGCTTCCTCATCCAACAATTATGGTAATACTCAACAGCTAATTATTCATCCACAGTCTTCCACCATAAACCCCTTTTGGATGTAGTTCACACACGCCATTCCCTTGATTTATATTATATTGTTTGTTATTATATATATATATATATATATATATATATATATATATATATATATATATATATATATATATATATATATATATATATATATATAAATCATAGAGCAATACTCCCCCCTTGTGTCTGTGCCGTCAACTCCCTCCTGCACACATAACAAGTAATAACTTGTATCAGTGACGTGCGGTGAGGTTGATGGCTGGTGAGGCACTGACTTCATCACAGTCAGATTTACAAACATATGAACCCTAAAGAGTATCTTATTCACCATTTGATTGGCAGCAGTTAACGGGTTATGTTTAAAAGCTCATACCAGCATTCTTCCCTGCTTGGCACTCAGCATCAAGGGTTGGAATTGGGGGTTAAATCATCAAAAATGATTCCTAGGCGCGGCGCCGCTGCTGCCCACTGCTTCCCTCACTCCCAGGGGGTGAACAAGGGGATGGGTCAAATGCAGACGACACATTTCATTACACCTAGTGTGTGTGTGACAATCATTGGTACTTTAACTTAACTTTAACTTTACACATACAAACTGTAGCACACAAAAAAGCACATTTAATAAAAAAACGTTATTATGGTCTTACCTTTACTTAGAAATTAAGTCCATGCGCCGCAACTAAAGCCCTCACTTAAACTTTCCACGTGCAAGATTGAATCTATTTAAAAAAGTGTAACCGATGGTTTATAAATGGCGCCTATACTGTATGAAACTACAAAATAACAAACACGGAGGCTCCAGTTTACACGAGGACCACTTTATTTACATTCTTTCAAAAACCTCCGCAACGTGACATCACTTCCGCTCTTAGCGCCTTCAAAATAAGAGCTCAAGGCATACACTGTATAACAGCGCATAACAGGAACTTAACATCACAAAGAGGAAAGCCCATGAAAATAGGTTACAAAAGTTATTTAATAAGAAGCCAAAAAGTGCAAAAATAATAATGTTCGTGTTGGAGGAGTTTTGAATTAGATACACCTGCAGTCTGCAGGTGTACCTAATGTTGTGGCCCTGCAGTCATTCACAACTCCTCCAACACGAACATTATTGTTTTTGCACTTTTTGGCTTCTTATGAAATCATTTTTTTAAATAGATTCAATCTTGCACGTGGAAAGTTTAAGTGTGGGCTTTAGTTGATATAACAAATCTACGGCGGGGGTGCAGGAGGCGGGGTTACTGGAGCCTCAGCCAGTGCGTCTTTTGCGGACGTTTTATGATTGCTCAGCACAAGAAATACGTTACACACATACAGTTGTTGACAAAATACACTGTACATTATATACCTCAGCTAACTAAACTATGGAAATGTATAATATAATACATATAGCAATACGGTCTCACTGCACAGCAGGCCAGCAGTTAGCCGAGTCATTGCGCAATCCATGTTGAGGCTCAAATCAGTGACGTGCCTCAACTGGCTGCTGTTCACCACACCGTCTCTTCTCAGTATTTGAACGGCGAATGTGAAAATTCAGCGATTTTGAATAAAAATGATCTAAAACTGGTGAAGTTAAATGGAAAATAACTTTATAGTATAATCACTGGATACATATAACAATTTAATTATTATCTTTTTCTTTTTACATTTTTTTTCTTTCCATGATAGCAGGTGAGGCCCCGCCTCACCTGCCTCTTTTGACTGCACGTCACTGACTTGTATATCACTCATAAGCGCAGATTACAAACATTGAAATACTTTATATAATTCAAGACTTTCAGTAATTTGAAAACAGCACTGCACATTATAAAGGCGGAACAGTTTCAATGTTAAAAGTAAAAAAATAGGTATAGAAATTTTCGGCGGGCCGTAATTTGCCCAGGTCTGGTATAGACTGACCCTGTGCCCGTCACCCCCATAGCGTATACAAGACACATAGTGCAGGTCTTACTCACCCTTTAGCAGTCTGGTGCTACAATATCGCGCAAAGAGACAGTCAAGCCTTTCCCCTAAGTCTCTGGGACTTAAAGGTGCAGAAGACCCCATTAGTATGCATTGGCTGTCTTGATCCGTGTGTCTCCATCCTGACAAAGCACACAGGTGGGAAGAGTGAGTGCACTGGCAAAACAGATTTTCCCTTTCTCTTGTCTCCCCAAACAATATGCCACACGCTCTTTTAGGCATGTCCCGCCTCAGATGCTCTTTAGAAAAAAAAAAAAGCAGTGCAAAAGCGGCGTCGATTCTTGCGGGAGATTTGAAGGAACATAACGCGGCGGTTGTTTACAAAAACCTGCTCTCGCCATATGAACATGACGGATAGTTTCCCAAATCCTTAATTTACTGGCTGAGTTCACTAAGAACATATTCTTATTCATAGTGACAAAACACAGCATCCATCCTAAAGAGAACGGGACTAATACATGACTAATAGATTTCTCGCAAAAGCTTAACACCTGTTAAGGAGTTTTTTATTTTTTTTATATTTCTTTAAACTCCAAACTAGTGACGATAATCGCAGTGACAACATATTTATTAATAATACTCTTGCATGCCGCCACAGCCAGCGACCGCCGAAGGCAATGCTGCAAAAGCTGCTTTTGGCACACGACCCTATCTTTAACTACCTCAGCTGCTGGCAGCTTTCAGGCCATATTTTTATATTAAAAAGCCGCCTTTGGACTTCCGTGCTTTACCACACCGAGTTAACGGAAAAATAAGCAATCTCGTTCATGACACGGCTTTTTAAAAAATGAGCTTCTGCAGGGTGATGTTGAAACAAACAAGGGAAATTACTTTGATTTAAAGGGGAACATTATCACCAGACCTATGTAAGCGTCAATATATACCTTGATGTTGCAGAAAAAAGACCATATATTTTTTTAACCGATTTCCGAACTCTAAATGGGTGAATTTTGGCGAATTAAACGCCTTTCTATTATTCCCTCTCGGAGCGATGACGTCACAATGTGACGTCACATCGGGAAGCAATCCGCCATTTTCTCAAACACATTACAAACACCGAGTCAAATCAGCTCTGTTATTTTCCGTTTTTTCGACTGTTTTCCGTACCTTGGAGACATCATGCCTCGTCGGTGTGTTGTCGGAGGGTGTAACAACACGAACAGGGACGGATTCAAGTTGCACCAGTGGCCCAAAGATGCCAAAGTGGCAAGAAATTGGACGTTTGTTCCGCACACTTTACCGACGAAAGCTATGCTACGACAGAGATGGCAAGAATGTGTGGATATCCTGCAACACTCAAAGCAGATGCATTTCCAACGATAAAGTCAAAGAAATCTGCCGCCAGACCCCCAGGAAAAGAGAGCGGATGAGGGTATGTCTACAGAATATATTAATTGATGAAAACTGGGCTGTCTGCACTCTCAAAGTGCATGTTGTTGCCAAATGTATTTCATATGCTGTAAACCTAGTTCATAGTTGTTAGTTTCCTTTAATGCCAAACAAACACATACCAATCGTTGGTTGGAAGGCGATCGCCGAATTCGTCCTCGCTTTCTCCCGTGTCGCTGGCTGTCGTGTCGTTTTCGTCGGTTTCGCTTGCATACGGTTCAAACCGATATGGCTCAATAGCTTCAGTTTCTTCTTCAATTTCGTTTTCGCTACCTGCCTCCCCACTACAACCATCCGTTTCAATACATGCATAATCTGTTGAATCGCTTAAGCCGCTGAAATCCGAGTCTGAATCCGAGTTAATGTCGCTATATCTTGCTGTTCTATCCGCCATGTTTGTTTGTGTTGGCATCACTATGTGACGTCACAGGAAAATGGACGGGTGTATATAACGATGGTTAAAATCAGGCACTTTGAAGCTTTTTTTTAGGGATATTGCGTGATGGGTAACATTTTGAAAAAAACTTCGAAAAATAAAATAAGCCACTGGGAACTGTTTTTTAATGGTTTTAACCCTTCTGAAATTGTGATAATGTTCCCCTTTAACATGTTGAGTTGAGTTTGTGTTTCTTTCTAACATGCATGCATACAACATGATGTATCACAATTTCCAGTTTCTCTATTCAACATGTTGGAAAAGGAGTAGGAAGAAGCAGAGCTTATTTAACCCGACCCCTTTTCCTTTACATAGCAGTTGCTAAAACTTTTGTTCTCTTCCCGTTCTCAATTTATTCACAATATACTCCATAATTCAAAACAATAAAAAATAAATAAATAATAATTAGTGAAGTAAGTTATATTTCATATGATGAGATAAGTAAGATTTTCTAAAAAAAAAATGAATGGATGGATGAAATAAATTCAGAATGTTTATCATGGTTCTTCTTTTTTGTAGTTTGTAAACACTAAGTTTGAATAGTTTCTTGAAGTGGATTATATTAGTACATTGTTTGATTTCTTTGCTTAATCCATTCCATAATTTAATTCCACGTACTGATATACTGAAGGTCTTAAGTGTTGTATGTGCGTACAAATGTTTTAAATTACATTTTTCTCTGAGATTATATTTCTCCTCTTTGGTTGAGAAGAATTGTTGTATATTCTTGGGTAGCAGATTGTAGTTTGCTTTATGTATAATTTTACCTGCCTCCACACTACAACCATCCGTTTCAATACATGCATAATCTGTTGAATCGCTTAAGCCGCTGAAATCCGAGTCTGAATCCGAGTTAATGTCGCTATATCTTGCTGTTCTATCCGCCATGTTTGTTTGTGTTGGCATCACTATGTGACGTCACAGGAAAATGGACGGGTGTATATAACGATGGTTAAAATCAGGCACTTTGAAGCTTTTTTTTAGGGATATTGCGTGATGGGTAACATTTTGAAAAAAACTTCGAAAAATAAAATAAGCCACTGGGAACTGATTTTTAATGGTTTTAACCCTTCTGAAATTGTGATTATGTTCCCCTTTAACATGTTGAGTTTAGTTTGTGTTTATTTCTAACATGCACGCATACAACATGATGTATCACAATTTCCAGTTCCTCTAGTCAACATGTTGGAAAAGGAGTAGGAAGAAGCAGAGCTTATTTAACCCGACCCCTTTTCCTTTACATAGCAGTTGCTAAAACTTTTGTTCTCTTCCCGTTCTCAATTTATTCACAATATACTCCATAATTCAAAACAATAAAAAATAAATAAATAATTATTAGTGAAGTAAGTTATATTTCATATGATGAGATAAGTAAGATTTTCTAAAAAAAAAAATGAATGGATAGATGAAATAAATTCAGAATGTTTATCATGGTTCTTCTTTTTTGTAGTTTGTAAACACTAAATTTGAATAGTTTCTTGAAGTGGATTATAATAGTACATTGTTTGATTTCTTTGCTTAATCCATTCCATAATTAAATTCCACATACTGATATGCTAAAGGTCTTAAGTGTTGTACGCGCGTACAAATGTTTTAAATTACCTTTTTCTCTGAGATTCTATTTCTCCTCTTGTTGTATATTCTTGGGTAGCAGATTGTAGTTTGCTTTGTGTATAATTTTAGCTGTTTGCAAATTTACTATGTCGTGGAATTTCAGTATTTTTGATTCAATAAATGATTTGTATGTTCTCTATATCCAACATTATGTATTTTTTTAACTGATCTTTTTTGTAACACCGTTAATGCATTAAGTCTACTTTTGCAGCTATTTCCCCATATTTCTGCACAATAACTCAGATATGGTTAATTAAAGGAGAAATACATTACAGTTTCATCTTTTTGATTCCCCTCAGCCTTCTTTTATATTCAGTGTTTAAGAAAATATTTTGCCTCAAAGCTTTAGTGGCTTTGATTGAATCCTTCACAGTATATGTTCCTGTTGAAGGTCATCGCTGGCCTGGGGGTGGTCAACAACATGATGTCATCAACAATACGATTCACCTTGCTTTCATCATCGTCGAAAATGTATGCAATATATAAAATCTATATTAAATGTCACGACTCGTAAGTGGCTGTCCGGCCTTAACAAAAAGCGACAGCAGATTGCACGCCTTGTCAACGGTGCACTCTCTTTAATATAAGCCGACAGACATCCTGCAGTTTGTTTTCTACCCAGCTTTTATGACAAGTCTCCTTTACCATCCCACAAACAACATGTAGGTACTTAGCACAAACTTTCTACACAACCCATCGCCCCCGTTCACCTTGAGTAAAGGTGTCACCGTTAAACAGTTCAACCCCACAGAAATGAAATCGATCTACGTCCACTCGTGTCAGTGACTAAGGCAACAGCCGTTTAATGTTGTTTCCATTAGCTTGTGAGACTGTAATTGCATATTGCTACTTGGTACTTCTATTAAAGTCAAAGAACCTGAACACAATCTAAATGGATTGAGTAATAGTCTGGCACAGTCTTTATGTTACATGACTGCTCTGCTAGTACTGTTTAGGACAGACCTGGGCAAATTAAGCTTTTCAATCTGGCTCGCCGGACATTACCGAATATTTTTTTTACATCTTCAAGATCGAAACTGTAGCTGCCATTATGATGTGCAGTGATGTTTTCAAATTACCGTAAGTCTTGAACTATACAAAGTAGGGTTGTACAGTATACCGGTATTAGTATGGTACTGCAATACTAATGAATTATTTTCGGTACGATTCCGTCTCTGAAACGTACCGGTTTACGAGAAGACGAGCATGTTCGGCGGCCATACTTGCCAACCTTGAGAACTCCGATTTCGGGAAGTGGGGGTGGGGGGGCGGCGACGTGGTTCGAGCGAGGGCGTGGTTGGGGCGTGGTTAAGAGGGGAGGAGTATATTTACAGCTATAATTCACCAAGTCAAGTATTTCATATATATATATATATATATATATATATATATATATATATATATATATATATATATATATATATATAAGAAATACTTGACTTTCAGTGAATTCTAGCTATAAATATATATTTATTTTATTATATATATATATATATATATATATATATATATATATATATATATATATATATATATATATATATATATAAATTAAGACATACTTGAATTTCATTATTCATTTATTTACACATATACACACACACAACACTCATCTACTCATTGTTGAGTTAAGGGTTGAATTGTCCATTCTTGTTCTATTCTCTGTCACTATTTTTCTAACCATGCTGTCTAGTCGATACTACTATGTTTACGTCGATTTTTTTTGGCATCACAACATCTTCTTTTGTTTTTTAAAAATGTATATTATGTTTATAAACTCAGGAAATATGTCCCTGGACACATGAGGACTTTGAATATGACCAATGTATGATCCTGTAACTACTTGGTATCGGATTGATACCCAAATTTGTGGTATCATCCAAAACTAATGTAAAGTATCAAACAACAGAAGAATAAGTGATTATTGCATTTTAACAGAAGTGTAGACAGAACATGTTAAAATGGAAAGTAAGCAGATATTAACAGTAAATGAACAAGTAGATTAATAATTAATTTTCTACCACTTGTCCTTAATAATGTTGACAAAATAATAGAATGATAAATGACACAATATGTTACTGCATATGTCAGCAGACTAATTAGGAGCCTTTGTTTGCTTTCTTACTACTAAAAGACAAGTTGCCTAGTATGTTCACTATTTGATTTAAGGACTAAATTGCAATAAGAAACATATGTTTAATGTACCCTAAGATTTTTTGTTAAAATAAAGCCAATAATGCCATTTTTTTGTGGTCCCCTTTATTTAGAAAAGTACCGAAAAGTACCGAAATAATTTTAGTACCGGTCCCAAAATATTGGTATCGTTACAACCCTAATACAAAGTATTTCAATGGTTGCAATCTGCCCTTCTGCATTATACGCTAGTTACTATGCTAATCTACGTCACAGCAGCTCAGACGAGGCACCAAGCAGTCAGTCAATCAATGTCCTCTATTTAACCAGGTAAAGACTCATTCAGATTAAAATGTATTTTCAAGAACGACCTGACAAAGAGGGCGGCACAAACAAAGTTACAATAATAATTACAACAAGACAACACAACAGAAGAACAGCAGTCATACCACAACAGGTAAAAAAAAAAATTTAAAACGATTAAGTAATAATTTAATTTAAAAGGAAGTACATTTCCCAAGAGAAATGGTTTCTCGATCTTTTAAAATGGTCTTAAATTCCCCCAAAGTGATCAATTCTGGTAGCCTCAGATCTTTCTGGATGTCATTCCATGACCATGGAGCAGCATAACTGAATACTTTTTTTTTTTTTTTTTTACCAAGTTCTGTGTTGGCTCTAGGAACCAACAAGTGGAGGATATCCTGTGAGCGTAGGTTGTAATGACTGGAGTCTCTACACACAAAGGAACACAGATAGGCGGGGACAAGTCCAAGAAGACATTTATATATAAAAACTATCCATCGAGAAAGTCTTCGGGCAATTAAAGATGAACAGTTTGCCTTTATCCTTTCCATCCTTACACTTTCCGTCTTTTGTAACTGAGCTACGGTGTGGAACAATTTCCCTTGTGGATCATTAAAGTTTGTTTAAGTCTGCATACAAAGTGCAGCGGTGGACAATATTTTCCACAACCAGTAATAAAACGTAAGGCACAGTGATAAACAGTGTCTAGTTTTTTCAAGTCAGTGCCAGGTGCATTCATAAAAAGCAAGTCTCCATAATCAAGTAAAGGAATAAAGGTTGATGAGATCAGATGTTTCCTAACTTTTAAGGAAAAACAAGACTTATTTCTGAAAAAGAAACCCAATTTAATTTTAAGCTTAGGGACAAACTTTTCTATGTGTGATTTAAAAGACAATCTCTCATCAATAATAATTCCTAAGTATTTATATGTTGTGACCAACTCAAGCTCGACCCCATGAGTAGTCAATATTTTAGGGATGTTCAATGGCAGCCGTTTGCCATTTGAGAATAACATCACCTTAGATTATTCTGCATTTAGCACTAGACTAAGTTGGGTCAGCTGGGACTGAACAACATCAAAAGCAAACTGCAAGAGTTCGAGGGTTTGCACTGCAGAGGTGGATGAACAATAAATAAATGACCGCGTCATCTGCTTAGAAATGAAACGCAGCATCTGATATTTTATCACAAAGTGGTAGTGTGGGTGGGGTGTGTTTCCACAGAGTGTTTCCAGAGCGGCCAGCCTGAAATGCGGGTGTCAGGGACAGACGCAGAAAGAGATTTTTACAACAAAGTTCTAAAGCTTAGTGATGTATCAGATATATCAGATTGTAGGTGGGGGTTTTTTTTTTTACCCTTTTTACGTTCATATTTTGCTTTTTTTGTTGCATTTTTGTTGCGTTTCGTGTGACGTTCATATGTTGTCAATATTCGGTGTTTTATTGTTCATAGTTAATAATGTAAATCCCACATTCTTTATTTTCATGTACATTCTGGGTGTCTCATTCAGCAAACAAATTAAACATTCCATTCTGTTTTTTAAGGCAGTCTGTCATAACGTTTTTAGCATTCAATCAGACATTATTGTGAGGTTTTGTATTATTGTTCCTAAAAATAGGACCCAAGGACACATACTGAACAGCGGATTTTCACAACTTACATATATATGTATATATGTATTAGATAGATCAATATACCGGCCCCCAGACACATTTTTTTCTCTAAATTTGGCCCCCCAAGTCAAAATAATTGCCCAGGCCTGGTTTAGGAGAAGGTCCCTCTGCCAAACTCCAAACACAGCGACAGTGAATGGAAATAACTTTGTTCTTTCTTCTCACCGCCAGCCAGTTTGTAGTTTTTAGCACTTCCATATCGTGTCAACTGGCAGATATAAGTTAGAACTATACCTGTACACTACTTTGTTGTTACGTCGTGTTTATGTTTCTGCGCGGAGCGTTTTCCCAAGATCCAGATGGAACTCCGGAGGCAGGGTGCAGGTAAGAAAATGATTTATTGTCCATAAATCAGTCAGTATACAAAAATAAAAGAAGCGTGCCGATTGCACGGGGAGCTAAGGCAAAACTTAGCACAGGAATCAAGAAAGGTAAACAACGTAACTGTTGCATTGAGCAAATAAGACAGCCAGACTGAGTGTGGCGAAAAACAGGAATAAGTAGCTCTCTGATTAGCGCCCGGGGGCAGGTGAGCATCAGAACACTAATCAGAGGCAGGTGAAACTAATCAGCGCCCATACAATCCAATCCACTTTATTTATATAGCACATTTAAACAACAAAAATGTTTCCAAAGTGCTGCACAAAAATATTAAAAACAAGATTCAAATACTATCCTTAGCTCCACCAATGACTGAATAAGAAAAAAAGAAAAAAATATAAAACCAATATAAAAATAAATATGAATACAAACTATTTTAAAGGGTAAAACCAATTAAAACAATGAATATAAATAAAAATAAACTCACGTAGTGTTAAAAGCCAGAGAATAAAAGTGGGTCCTAAAATAAGACTTAAAACACTCCACTGTGGGAGCAGTTTGAACATGGAGGGGCAGAGTGTTCCAGAGCTTAGGGCCGACCACAGAGAAGGCCCTGTCTCCCCTGGTTTTAAGTCTGGTCTTGGGCACCACGAGCTGGAGCTGGCTCTCGGACCTCAGAGCGAGCGCGGGAGTGTAAATTTGGATGAGGTCGGAGATATAACGAGGTGCCAGTCCATGCAAAGCTTTAAAAGCAAACAGCAAAATTTTAAAATCAATTCTAAAATGAACAGGGAGCCAGTGCAAAGTCTCAAGAATTGGGGTTATATGCTGGCGTTTCCTGGCCCCTGTTAAAAGTCGTGCTGCCGCGTTCTGGACTAACTGCAACCGGGAGAGAGCTTTTTGGCTAATGCCAGCATAAAGTGCATTGCAGTAGTCCAGGCGACTTTAGATAAAAGCATGCACGACTTGTTTAAAAAGGTTAAAAGATAAAAACAGTTTTACTTTTCCTAAAAGACGAAGATGATAAAAACACGATTTTAAAACACCATTGACTTGTTTGTCAAGTTTAAAATCGCTGTCTTTAGTGACGCCAAGGCTGTTGACTTTGGGACGCACACAATTTTGCAATGGTCCCAAGTCAGTGAGGGCCGGACCAAAAACTAAAATTTCCGTTTTTCCCTCATTCATTATTAAAAAATTCTGGTCTAACCAAGCCTTGACATCACATAGACAGTTGAGAAGGGTTGTCAGGGGGCCGTGACCTTTTGAAATCGGCATACAAATTTGGCAGTTGTCTGCATAAAAATGGTAAGACACTCCATGCCTCTTAAAAATCTCTCCAAGAGGGAGGAGGTAACCAAAAACACACAAACCCAAAGGTGCTGAAAACAGAACTGAGGGAGTCAAAAACTAAACAAAACATGACATTTGTATGAGAAACGGCAACAGCGGAGGATGCATGTGCATGTAGGAGCCAGTCTGCCCCACAATAAGAGGATAGAGAAAAATAAGGAATTTATTGACTACAATGGCAGACTCACGAAAAAGTATTCGGGTAAATGTCAACCATATATGGAGATATGGTTCGGCGATTTTGGCAGCGGCACCATGGACTGTAGGAGAAGTTTCCAGTCCTGGGAGGACTACCTGGGATTATCTGATGTAGTTCGAGAGATAATAGCACACAACAAAACTGCAGGACCGGAAACTGCGTCTCCTTCACGGGCAGATGCTTGGAGTGCCTTTTTTAGAAGTCAAAGTCCGAGTTGCGTTGCATCTCCTCCGACGTCGTGCACCTGGAGACCAGAACTTAGTCTGCACGATGACCTTCCAGACGCAGGGGGCTTGAACACACCACCACGCATGATGTGCACCTTCTGCGAGCGCAACGGGGAGTCCGAGGCGGTCTACTGGCTCTCCGGACACGTGGCCTGTCCTTACCTGTCCTTATCAATCAATCAATGTTTATTTATATAGCCCTAAATCACAAGTGTCTCAAAGGGCTGCACAAGCCACAACGACATCCCCGGTACAAAGCCCACATAAGGGCAAGGAAAAACTCACCCCAGTGGGACGCCGTTTTTTAGAAACTTGTGGGCTCAAAGTCCGAGTTGCGTTGCATCTCCTCCAACGTCGTGCACCTGGAGACCAGAACTTAGTCTGCACGATGACCTTCCAGACGCAGGGCGCTTCAGTGGTCGCAGGAGGCACCTGAACGCACCACGACTTATGATGTGCGCCTTCTGCAAGCACAACGGGGAGTCCGAGGCGGTCTACAGGTCTCACTGGCTGAAGACGCGCTCCGGAGACGTGGCCTGTCCTTACCTGCGCAGGTACGTGTGTCCTCTCTGTGGAGCGTCCGGCGACAAAGCGCACACTAAACGCTTCTGTCCGGAAGTGGGCCCCAACTCCAAGTCTGTGTACGTCCAGAACGAACTCTGAGCTTCTTGTTTGCTTCCATCACAAAACCCTTTCTTTGTTGGAATACTTCTCTTCTATTGCTTTTATATCATGAGAGAATAAGTATTTTTATTTGTTGAAACTATAACACTACTGTGAAATTGTTATTTGACTTTCATTTTTGTGTGCAAGTAATGTTATTTGTAGTAGTTTGCAGTGTTTTACATGGTATTGTATTTATTTGTACAAACCCCGTTTCCATATGAGTTGGGGAATTGTGTTAGATGTAAATATAAACGGAATACAATGATTTGCGAATCCTTTTCAACCCATATTCAATTGATGCACTACAAAGACAAGATATTTGATGTTCAAACTCATAAACTTTATTTTTTTTTTGCAAATAATAACTAACTTTGAATTTCATGGCTGCAACACGTGCCAAAGTAGTTGGGAAAGGGCATGTTCACCACTGTGTTACATGGCCTTTCCTTTTAACAACACTCAGTAAACGTTTTGGAACTGAGGAGACACATTTTTTAAGCTTCTCAGGTGGAATTCTTTCCCATTCTTGCTTGATGTACAGCTTAAGTTGTTCAACAGTCCGGGGGTCTCCGTTGTGGTATTTTAGGCTTCATAATGCGCCACACATTTTCAATGGGAGACAGGTCTGGACTACAGGCAGGCCAGTCTAGTACCCGCACTCTTTTACTATGAAGCCACGTTGATGTAACACTTGGCTTGGCATTGTCTTGCTGAAATAAGCAGGGGCGTCCATGGTAACGTTGCTTGGATGGCAACATATGTTACTCCAAAACTTGTATGTACCTTTCAGCATTAATGGTGCCTTCACAGATGTGTAAGTTACCCATGTCTTGGGCACTAATACACCCCCATACCATCACACATGCTGGCTTTTCAACTTTGCACCTATAACAATCCGGATGGTTCTTTTCCTCTTCGGTCCGGAGGACACGACGTCCACAGTTTCCAAAAACAATTTGAAATGTGTACTCATCAGACCACAGAACACTTTTCCACTTTGTATCAGTCCATCTTTGATGAGCTCAGGCCCAGCGAAGCCGACGGCGTTTCTGGGTGGTGTTGATAAACGGTTTTCGCCTTGCATAAGAGAGTTTTAACTTGCACTTACAGATGTAGCGACCAACTGTAGTTACTGACAGTGGGTTTCTGAAGTGTTCCTGAGCCCATGTGGTGATATCCTTTACACACTGATGTCGCGTGTTGATGCAGTACAGCCTGAGGGTTCGAAGGTCACGGGCTTAGCTGCTTACATGCAGTGATTTCTCCAGATTCTCTGAACCCTTTGATGATATTAAGGACCGTATATGGTGAAATCCCTAAATTCCTTGCAATAGCTGGTTGAGAAAGGTTTTTCTTAAACTGTTCAACAATTTGCTCAGGCATTTGTTGACAAAGTGGTGACCCTCACCCCATCCTTGTTTGTGAATGACTGAGCATTTCATGGAATCTACTTTTATACCCAATCATGGCACCCACCTGTTCCCAATTTGCCTGTTCACCTGTGGGATGTTCCAAATAAGTGTTTGATGAGCATTCCTCAACTTTATCAGTATTTATTGCCACCTTTCCCAACTTATTTGTCACGTGTTGCTGGCATCAAATTCTAAAGTTAATGATTATTTGCAAAAAAAAAATGTTTTTCAGTTTGAACATCAAATATGTTGTCTTTGTAGCATATTCAACTGAATATGGGTTGAAAATGATTCGCAAATCATTGTATTCCGTTTATATTTACATCTAACACAATTTCCCAACTCGTATGGAAACGGGGTTTGTAGTATTGTTGTATTGTATACATATCGTTGTTGCAATACCATGAATTGATTACGTGGACCCCGACTTAAACAAGTTGAAAAACGTATTCGGGTGTTACCATTTAATGGTCAAGTGTACGGAATATGTACTGTACTGTGCAATCTACTAATAAAAGTTTCAATCAATCAACACTTGTTGGAAAAACGTCACAAATTGGGAAAATTCCAAATGGCTCCTTCGTGGTTTGATTTCAAATTTTCGGAATTCATGCAGTTCCAATTACACAAACACAGGTGCCAAAAGGTGCTAAAAGTTGGTTTTGCATAATAGGTCCCCTTTAAATGCGCTTTCAGCATAGAGAAAATACTGTTTACTCTCACTAACCCCTTTCAAAGCAAATTATTTTCATTCTCCGTCACATTGACGTCACCGTTTTATGAAAAGAACATCCTTTGTGCAGTCAAATGTTTTCCTGGGGCACATGGCTGCGAGCTGCAGATCTTTATGTTGACTATTTTTCCTTGACTATATACGCAGTTCAGTGTTGTCAGGTTCCATCACGCAGCAGGATTCCAGACATTGCGCCTGCTGTGCATTGGTTTGGGTGTTGAGTTGTCAGATCCCATTACGGTGGTCGTACGCGGCCATACATTAGTCACACGGGGGGAGAGGCTGAGGAATGTTTGATTCCTACAGCTGCTCTCGTCTCCCAAGGAGCTGTGCCTGCTGCAAAGAGATCTATGAAATGGTAATTTTTTTCCTCCTTATCTGGTAAGTTGTTCACCTGAGCGTCAGGCATACACAGTCTTATGAAAGGGGATTCTTGTAAGAACAGGGCATTATAAAGCTGCTGCTTACCATTATGTCCACTTTTATTGATGTCCCTTTCACAACAGCCCCTAGTATTGACACGACACTTTGGCACCATTTGCCATAGTTCCTTTGGTTTGTTCCAGTCCAATCACTATGGCCTGATTTACTCAAATCCAAAAACCTCATGCTAAACAGCTTGCGCAATCTATAAAATTGTGTGTACAATTAGTGAACACGTTTCTTACGATCTCCGAGCTATGCACATTGCTATTCATAACTCGTCCAGACCGCCTTATTTAAATGAGGTTTTCACCATGGAGACACTCGATCATATTACTGCACATTCATGTTATTATGCTACGACCTGGGGTGTTTTCCTAGCAAACAAGCAGCAGACATGAACCACTTTTTATGGGCATTTTAGAAGCGGTCCAGTGCACCTACAGTACGGGCCAAAAGTTAGGACACACCTTCTCATTCAATGCGTTTTCTTTATTTTTGTCTTGTCTGTGTAATCATGTTTTGTTTAGTTATTGGACTTTTTAGTTTCTGGCTTTTCACTCCCTTGTCTTGTTTCCATGATTTCCCATTAGTTTCACCTGTTCCACGTTTGGACTCATTGTGCACTCTTGTTTGTCACCATAGCAACCCATTAGTTTTCACCTGTCACGTCACGCACCTGTTTCACGTTTTGAGTCACGCACCTGTTTTCGTTAATCATGTCTGTAGTATTTAAGTTCATTGTTTTTCAGTTTGTCTTTCTGGTGACATCCCCACATTTATGCTCTGCACATTTCTGACTCTTTTTTCATGTCCATCGTTCACGCTGCTCCTTTTTGTCCATGCCAAGTAAGTTTTGTTTATTATTGCCACAGTTAGTGTTTTTTGTTGTTCATAGTTTTTGCCTTTGTGCAAGTGTTTGGTTTCATAGTTTGTTCTCCGCCATTGTACGCGCCTTTTGTTTACTTCCTTGTTTTGTATTTATAGTGTTTAAATAAAAATGTACCTTCATTCCCGTCTCGCCCGAGCCAACTTTCCGTTGCCTTCGAGAAAAACTAAACCCCAGGACCAAGTCATGACAATTTTCATGACTACTTACACTGTAGATTGTCACTGAAGGATTCAAGAGGTAGTCACATGAAATGGTTTTCACTGCACAGGTGTGCTTGAAGCTCATCAAGAGAATGCCAAGAGTGTGCAAAGCAGTAATCAGAGCATAGGGTGGCTATTTTGAAGAAACTAGAATATAAAACATGTTTTTTAGTTATTTCACCTTTTTTTTTGTTTAGTACATAACTCCACGTGTTCATTCATAGTTTTGATGCCTTCAGTGAATATCAGTGACGTGCGGTGAGGTTGATGGCTGGTGAGGCACTGACTTCATCACAGTCAGATTTACAGACATATGAACCCTAAAGAGTATCTTATTCACCATTTGATTGGCAGCAGTTAACAGGTTATGTTTAAAAGCTCATACCAGCATTCTTCCCTGCTTGGCACTCAGCATCAAGGGTTGGAATTGGGGGTTAAATCACCAAAAATTATTCCCGGGCGCGGCGCCGCTGCTGCCCACTGCTCCCCTCACCTCCCAGGGGGTGAACAAGGGGATGGGTCAAATGCAGAGGACAAATTTCACCACACCTAGTGTGTGTGTGACAATCATTGGTACTTTAACTAAACTTTAACTTTACACATACAAACTGTAGCACACAAAAAATTAATTAAAAAAACGTTATTATGGTCTTACCTTTACTTATAAGTGCGGGAACAGTGGTGTTCGTGTTGGAGGAGTTGTGAATGAATGAAATATGAAATCCGTGCTGCAGTCTGCAGGTGTACCTAATGTTGTTTTTGCACTTTTTGGCTTCTTGTTAAGTGACTTTTTTTTGCGTGGATTCGGTCTTGCACGTGGAGGGTTTGGGTGTGGGCTTTGGTTTGTGTGGCACTCCCGTCAGGGGGTGCATTCTGCGGCGGGGGTGCATTAACCGGCACCAGGAGGCGGGATTACTGCGAGCCTCACACAGTGCGTCTTCGCAGCAGTTTTATAATTGCTCAGCACAAGAAATACGTTACACACATACAGTTGTTGACAAAATACACTGTACATTATATACCTCAGCTAACTAAACTATGGAAATGTATAATATAGTTCATATAGCAATACGGTCTCACTGCACAGCAGGCCAGCAGTTAGCCGAGTCCGCAATCCATGTTGAGGCACAACTCAGTGACGTGCCTCAACTGGCTGCTGATCACCGCACCGTCTCTTCTCAGTATTTGAACGGCAAATGTGAAAATTCAGCGTCACTGGTGAATATCTACAATAAAAATAGTCGGGAAAATAAAGAAAACACATTGAATGAGGAGAAGGTGTGTCCAAACTTTTGGCCTGTACTGTACGATTTTTTTTTTGGTGCGCTGCAAATCCGCTCTTGAAAGAAAGGCTGCAATTACTGTGCTCAGGAAACAAAAAAATGCATAATTCAAGGAGTTATTTTCATATAGGAGATCCATCCATCCATCCATTTTCTACCGCTTATCTCTTTCGGGTCGTGGATATGTTCATAGTATTTTTATTTTTTAAAGAACGGCATTTAAAAAAGACCAGTAGACACCAAAAACACATCAAATGAATTTGTTTTAATCAGCCTCATCACTTTCCCAACACGCGATTACAAAATTATAAAAGGATGTTGCTGTATAGACGATATTTCTAATGTTTTTTTTAAATTCCTGACACACCATGCAAATATGTTGACACAAGAGCACTGCAGCCGTATGTCACTTTGCAGATACTTTTTAGAATTGCTAAGTACAATGCTAAATAGTGCTCACAAAACGGTATTGACTATGGATAAATCACATTACGCGTGCTGTATAATATGTTTGCATCTTCTCCTCCATGGCAAGAAAAACTGGCACATTTAGTGGCACACAAGCCAATGTTTTTCCTTCAGGAATCAATGGAGTTAGGATGAAGGCAGGACACTGAGGGCCTGATCTATTAAATCTTTGCGTGTATAAAAATATTGATAGCGCTACTAATCTCATGTGTCTCTTTAATGAGTAAAACAGAGCATACATTCAAATTAGCGTGTATGTCTTCACTAGTACAAGCTTGCTCAAAGAGGGGCGTATTTTAGAAGTGTTGTACTAGTGATACAGATCTTTTTAGAAGATCTGAAGGGGGAATTGTCGGAGGCAGATATTTTCATATATCCGTATTTAAGTGTTACTTCTTTATTTTCATAATCATATTACAAAACAGCTAGTGTTTTTCTTCCAATTGTGGTCTTTTGGTTGTCTGCAAATACTGTGTGCTAACCTTGAATATGGAATGTAAGGAGGAGAGATAATCCTTCTCCTTATCTCTTCTTGTGTCCAGCTGCAGAGGACAATGGGCATGTGTTTGGGCTGGAAAGACAAGACAGCGAGGGTGGGAGGGAGAGAGACTTTATAGAATAGAAGGTTTCCATATTTGAGATCAGTCCATCTTTGCTGCGCGATTGAATGTTCTATGCTGGACTGGTCTCATTATATTTACAAAGCTTTGCAAATATATTACAAAATACCTATTCTGTCTCTGGTGGTTCTTCTACTCAGCTTTAAGTATCGTAAAGAGCTTGGGAGCGACCAGAAACTTGAACTCCCTGGGAGGAACAACTGGTCCAAACGCAACAGTCCTAAAATGCAAAACCAAAGTTTCCTACCTTTTGGCACATGTTTTTGTGTATTTTGGAACGCCATACCTCCCAAAATTTGAAATGAAATTATGGAGGCATGGCAGAAATATTTATAAATCAATATTGCCTTCCTTCATACTTTCGCCAAATGAGCCATTTGGAATTTGAGTAGCTAGTGACGTGTTTGTCGCTAGTTACGCCAGCGGATACCTGAAAAGCTTTGCGCGGGTCTACTATTGTAGTCCGATGTTGTAGTCAATAAATTCCTTCCTTTTCCTCTATCCTCTTGCTGTGGGGCAGACTGGCTCGTACATGTACATGCATCCTCCGTTATTGCCATTTCTAAAACAAAGTAGTGTATAGTTCAAAGATATATCTATTAATAGACTCGTTACGGAAGCACTAAAAACTACAACATGGTTGACAGGGAGAAGACACAGTCGAAGTGGAGGCACATAATTAAGATGCACCTGAAAACGAGGCGGTCAGAAAGTGGTTTGAAGATGCTCTATGAAATGAAATGTTCTATTATGGCATTCCCTTTTTTCATATTATATGAAAAAAACGTCTTGCAATATGCATTTTTTTGCACCTGTACTATTCCAGTTGCACCATGCTGGCGGACCAGCTCAGTGACCTTGTGGTTAGAGTGGAAGGTCGTGAGTTCAAACCCCGGCCGAGTCATACCAAAGACTATTAAAAAATGGGACCCATTGCCTCGCTGCTTGGCACTCAGCATCAAGGGTTGGAATTGGGGGTTGAATCACCAAATTATTCCTGAACGTGGCACACGCTGCTGCTCACTGCTCACCTCACCTCTCGCCAATTCGGGGTCCTAAATGGCTGTCAAAGTGTACCAACTTGTCGGATTACATCCTCAGCCATCTACTATCCAGGTGAGAGGCATGACTTATGGGGATTTCCGGGGAGCAAGGAAGCGAGGAAACATCGGAACACACAATAGTGATCAAGGCAGCACTATAAATATTTTTTCTGTGTTAGCGCTTATGATAACATTATCATAACATTATGGTTAATATTCAAGTCATGAAATGCAAATGGAGTAATGTTATCGGTTTTTGGATGGTTATTTATTAGATTGTATGGGCGAATAAGTGCGCTGTAAACAGACTTTTATTTACATTTATTTAATATTTAGAATGCATTAAAAAAAACAACACTCCATCAGTCTTTCAGAATGATTGTGAACAATAGGCAAAATAAAGTGCAGTTCCCCTTGACACATTGGAAAAAGAGATAAAAGGTTATTTCAATGTAAATGAAGGACTTGTGAACTACGTTGATGGTGGGTTCAGTGATGCCTATGGGAGATTTCCACAGGATTTTTCTCAAACTGCATTCGTATGAAATTCCCAGTGTTAGCTTTGTGGCATGATAAAAGTAAAGCTATGTTAAAGTCGACATATGCTCCAATCATCCTCGCTTCTGGGAATTGACTTGGCTGCATAGAGTACCGTATATGCATGGATCAAAACGTCTCAGAATGACTTAGTTATTTTACGCTTGCTTTGATCAATTGGACACAGTGTGACCATGGATAAGAGTTTGAGTTGACTTGATGGAAACATTTTCCATCAGATTGGAGGATGTAGAGGGATCAATTTGCAGGGAATTGCCATCGTCGTACCCTAAAGGAACACATTAATGAAGAATGATGTGTTTGTGTCTCTCCAAGAGGAACACATTCAGACAACACTTCGAGCTGCAGAGTGATTTAGAAGTCAGCATTTTGACTGCGAAGTCAGGAAATGGAGGGTTGAAATCTCAGTTGAAGTGAATGGGTGTGTGTGTCTATAGGCCCTTTTTCACTACGGAAACTTCTACAGGAACGTTCCCATTTACCCCGGATAAATAAAAGTTCCCCCAGCGTTCCCACCAAAAACTACTCGTGTAAATTGTGTTCTTCAACAATCTTTCAGGGACTCCAAGGTTTCTCATTGTCATCCCACTGGGTTGAGTTTTTCTTGCCCTGATGTGGGATCTGAGCCGAGGATCTCGTTGTGGCTTGTGCAGCCCTTTGAGACACTCGTGATTTAGGGCTATATAAGCATACTTGCCAACCTTGAGACCTCCGAATTCGGGAGATCGGGGGGGAAGGGGGTGGGCGGGGTCGGGGTTTGGGTGGGGGGTGGGGCCGGGGGATGGGGTTAAGGGAGAGGAGTATATTTATAGCTAGAATTCACTGAAAATAAAGTATTTCTTAAATATATGTATATATATATACATATATATATATATATATATATATATATGTCTTAATAAGGTTATCCAAAAAATAGTGACTCCAAAACCAACGAAGACTGTAACTGTCGAAAGAAACCTGATTGCCCTCTCAACGGGGGGTGCTTACAAGCATCAGTTGTCTACCAATCTAAGGTAATACGCAAGGACATTAACACATCCGACACATATGTAGGATTAACCGAGGGAGAATTCAAAACCAGATGGAACAATCACAAGGCTTCTTTCAGGAACAAAAACATGCGAAATACTACAGAACTCAGCAAACACATTTGGGACCTCAAAGACAATAATGTTGAATATTCAATAACATGGCAAATTCTTGCATCCAGCACACCTTACAATAGTGGTAATAAAAGATGCAACCCATGCTTGAAAGAGAAACTGTTTATTATTTACCGTCCAGACCTGTCATCCCTCAACAAGCGCAGCGAAATTGTAACAACATGCCGCCATAGACGGAAACACCTCCTAGGTAACACATGAGCCAATCACCACGCCCCTAGGCCAGCCTGTACCCACCCACTCTGTGCCCTATATAAACCATGGTATGTGAATGCTCCCATTAAAATCTCCTGATGATTGAGGGTACCCCCCCTCATGAAACAGGCCTGTAGAGATGAAATAGTCTTGTGATTTTTTTCCCACACATACACACATATATATATATATATATATATATATATATATATATATATATATATATATATATATATATATATATATATATGCATATATATATATCAGTGACGTGCGGTGAGGTTCATGGCTGATGAGGCACTGACTTCATCACAGTCAGATTTATAAACATATGAACCCTAAAGAGTATCTTATTCACCATTTGATTGGCAGCAGTTAACGGGTTATGTTTAAAAGCTCATACTTGCTTGGCACTCAGCATCAAAGGTTGGAATTGGGGGTTAAATCACTGCTGCCCACTGCTCCCCTCACCTCCCTGGGGGTGAACAAGGGGATTGTTCAAATGCAAAGGACAAATTTCATTACACCTAGTGTGTGTGTGACAATCATTGGTACTTTAACTAAACTTTAACTTTACGCATACAAACTGTAGCACACAAAAAAGCCCATTTAATTAAAAAAAGGTTATTATGGTCTTACCTTTACTTATAAGTGCGGGAACAGTGGTGTTCGTGTTGGAGGAGTTGTGAATGAATGAAATATGAAATCCGTGCTGCAGTCTGCAGGTGTACCTAATGTTGTGTCCCTGCAGTCGTTCACGGCTCCTCCGGCGCGAGCATTGTTGTTTTTGCACTTTTTGGCTTCTTGTTAAGTGACTTTTTTTGGGTGGATTCGGTCTTGCTCGTGGAGGGTTTGGGTGTGGGCTTTGATTGGTGTGGCGCTCCCGTCGGGGGTTGCATTCTGCGGCGGGGGTGCATTAACCGGCACCAGGAGGCGGGATTACTGCGAGCCTCACACAGTGCGTCTTCGCAGCAGTTTTATGATTGCTCAGCACAAGAAATACGTTACACACATACAGTTGTTGACAAAATACACTGTACATTATATACCTCAGCTAACTAAACTATGGAAATGTATAATATAATTCATATAGCAATACGGTCTCACTGCACAGCAGGCCAGCAGTTAGCAGAGTCCGCAATCCATGGTGAGGCACAACTGAGTGACGTGCCTCAACTGGCTGCTGATCACCGCACCGTCTCTTCTCAGTATTTGAACGGCAAATGTGAAAATTCAGCGATTTTGAATAAAAATTATCAAAAACTGGTGAAGTTAAATGGAAAATAACTTTATAGTATAATCACTGAATACATACAACAATTTAAATAATTTGTTTTCTTTTTACATTTTTTTCTAGTGACCGCACCTCACTATATATATATATATATATATATATATATATATATATAAATATATATATATATATATATATATATATATATATATATATATATATATATATATATATATATATATACTATACTACTACTCAGTGGCCTAGTGGTTAGAGTGTCCGCCCTGAGATCGGTAGGTTGTGAGTTCAAACCCCGGCCGAGTCATGCCAAAGACTATATTAATGGGACCCATTACCTCCCTGCTTGGCACTCAGCATCAAGGGTTGAAATTGGGGGTTAAATCACAAAAAATGATTCCCGAGCGCGGCCACCGCTGCTGCCCACTGCTCCCCTCACCTCCCAGGGGGTGAACAAGGGGATGGGTCAAATGCAGAGGACAAATTTCACCGCACCTATTGTGTGTGACAATCATTGGTACTTTAACTAAACTTTAACTTTACACATACAAACTGTAGCACACAAAAAAGCCCATTTAATAATAAAAAAAAACGTATTATTGTCTTACCTTTACTTATAAATGAAGTCCATGCGCAGCTCCTTTTGAACAAAAGCATCGATAACTTGTTTATAGAAGTCTTCCTTATCTTTCTTCAGTTTTAAAAGTCTCTCTGTCTCGATGGAGATCTTCCTTTAAGTATTACCTCCTGCTTCGATTGAAAGTCCAGTTTAGAAAACTGTTTTATTTTAGATATGTAATCCTCCATGTTAAAAGTCCAGACGAGAGGAAAAAATAAACGATCGCTGCTAACTGTTGCTGCTTGTTGTCACTTCTTCTGCAGCCGTGTAGTCGCAAGAATGACCTCTGGGGTCACTAGCGCCCTCTACCACCAGGAGGCGGGATTACTGTGAGCCTCAGCCAGTGCGTCTTCGCAGCCGTTTTATGATTGCTTAGCACAAGAAATACGTTACACACATACAGTTGTTGACAAAATACACTGTACATTATATACCTCAGCTAACTAAACTATGGAAATGTATAATATAATTCATATAGCAATACGGTCTCACTGCACAGCAGGCCAGCAGTTAGCCGAGTCATAGCGCAATCCATGGTGAGGCTCAACTCAGTGACTGCCTCAACTGGCTGCTGACTCACCGTAAGTCTCTTCTTAGTATTTGAACGGCAAATGTGAAAATTCAGCGGTTTTGAATAAAAATAATCTAAAACTGGTGAATTTAAATGGAAAATAACTTTATAGTATAATCACTGGATACATATAACAATTTAAATTTTTTTTTTTCTTTTTACTTTTTTTTTCTGTCCATGATGGCACGTGAGGCGGAGAGCCTCACCTGCCTCCCCTGACTGCACGTCACTGTTAGCCTCACCCCGTGTGAGCAGACTGCTAATGCTAACAAACTAACGCTAAAGCGAATGTGTTTTTGTTGTTGGCGTGACATGAACACTGACATTTAGTATTTAAATTGTGTTATTTACAGCTGAAATGGACCAAAATGAATCACCTGACGCTCATGAATTCATCATTTACTAATAGGACGACTTTCTGACTGTTGGACATTGCGGACAAAAGCTTGACTTTTTATGAACAATTTGCTACACTTTATTTTGTAAATCATATTGTCTCGTACATTGTTGCTTGTTATTTCATTGACTTACTTTTTAGCAAAAGAACTGACCTAATATTGTCTGTTTATTTACATGGTATCAGTGTAAAAATATCGTAAACCACTCCTCCATACGTCATCAGCCTGATTTGTATGAACTACCCTGAGCTGTGAAATGCAGTGGAAACACAAACCACACACTCGTACAGAAACCTGTAGTTCCAGTAACCTAAAGTTCAGGGAACCTTTGTTGGAAAAAGGCCCTATATGTGTCCTTTGATTGGCTGGCAACCAGTCAAGGGTGTATTAGCCTCTCGCCCAAAGTCACCTGGGATAGGTTTAAGCTTACCTGTGACCCTAATAATGTCAAGCATGACTGAAAATGAATGGATGACTGGACAACATTTCCAGGAAAAGAACTTCAGAGTACTGATAGAGTGCTTTATTGTTTTGATGTATTGACAGTGATTATTTCATTTTATATGACAGTTGCAATGTTCCAAAAAACATTGCTTGTGTTAATCAATCAATCAATCAATCAATCAATCAATTCCTTTATTGTCATTGTCTTAATAACACTTAAGTCATACATGTCAACAAGATTTCGTTTGAGCTTTTTCCAGCGGCATAGAAACGGCATTGATGTGCAGGTTGACAATAGTTTACATTTTAGCATTGTCAGGAAGATCGCGAATAGAGGTACGTGGGGGTGGGAACAGTCAGATGTTTGATGGGTGTTACGTTGATGTTGCAGCAATGCAATGTCCAGAGCACAATTATTGAGGTGGTGAAGAGTGAGGTAATAAGATGGTCCGGGGCAGCAAAGGGGCAGGCTGTTCATTGAGCAGTCTCAGAGCCTGGGGATACAGACTGTGAGACATTCTGGTGGTCCTGGCGCGAATCGATCTATACCTCCTTCCAGAGGGTAGCAGGTTGAAGAGGCCATGTGCTGGGTGGTATCTGTCCTTCAGGATGTTGTGTACTCGCTTTAGGCAGCGAGTTGTGTACATGGCACTCATCTCTGGGAGTATCGTCCTTTTAATTTTCCCCGCCGCTTTAACCACTCGCTGGAGGGCCTGTTGGTTCGCTTAAGTGTAGCTAGCAAACCACACTAAAAATCCGTAAGTGAGGACACTGCTGATGGCACAGTTGTAAAAGTTTACCATTGATTTCTGCGAAATGTTTGCACATTTTAGTTTCCTCAAAAAAAAAGACGTTGTTGGGCCTTTCCGACTGTAGAAGCAGTGTTAATGTCCCAGCATAGATCTTCTGTTATGTTCACCCCTAAGAATTTAAAATGCTTGACCCTTTCTACGAGATTGTTATTAATTAAAAGTGGAGGGTGTTTGTTCTGCCCTTTCCTGCGGAAGTCTACAATTAGTTCTTTGGTTTTGTTAGTGTTAAGAACCAAGTTATTGTTAGCACACCATGAAGCCAGCTCCCCTATACTGTATATCTAGAACATCTGTATTATATTGAACCAAACACTAACTGGATGTATGTAATTGGAGGTTGGCTGGGCTCCTAGAATAGATTGCATTCAACCTTGAGGTTCCATTGTTGTTCATCAACAGGCAAGTTATTATGCACCATCTGTTGTTAGAACCAACTTTAGATCGAGAAGGGGTGTGTGTGTGTGTGTGTGTGTGTCTGGTTCATTACGAACTACTGTAATTCTTTACCACAGGGGCCGTATACAGAAAAAAGTGTACTTTAAAGACACTAAAAGCAATAGAATGTAGGGTAATCAATAGAGCTTTAGCATACACAAACACTTCCCACATCTTGCAAAGAATTTGTACAATTGTTCATCATGACATGAAATACAATAAGACGCACAGGTTGTCTTCTATTTTGGTTTTCATGTCCCTTTTTTTGGGGGTATCGAGCCGCTTCCGTTTTTCCTTTGTGCTAATCTGGGATCGTTACATGCTTGACCCCAGGATGCAGAGACCGGTAGACGACGTGTTAGGAAGAATGCCGTTTTATCCATCCATCCATCTTCCTTTTATCAGGAACACCAAAATAAAGTTGCAACAGCGTGGTCACGGTTGAGAAATAAATAAAAAGTGCCAAAACACAAGCCGAGTGCGCAAAGTACGAAACACTCTGGGGAAAAAAAACGATATGCAATGGACCAGTGACGTCTGCGAAGCAACATTGGCAAATAGAACCTCTTAGTCAGACATCACTGGCAGGGGAGTCTCCCAATTGATAACACTGGGCAGGTGTGAAGATCAGAGCTCAAGCCAGAGTTAAAAAGGCTGACAACAAAGGCAGAGTGCAAGTGGATTGAAAAATAAGAAGGCTGGACAGGAACTAAATACCAAAACACAGGGGGAAAAAAACCCTCACACAAGTCCAACCTTTGCTGACCAATCATGACACAAGACGTATGTACAGTCGTGGTCAAAAGTTTACATACACTTATAAAGAACATAATGTCATGGCTTTCTTAAGTTTCCATTAATTTCTACAACTCTTATTTTTTTGTGATAGAGTGATTGGAGCACATACTTGTTTGTCACAAACAAACATTCATGAAGTTTGGTTCTTTTATGAATTTATTATGGGTCTACAAAATCTACTGGATCAAAAGAATACATACAGCAATGTTAATATTTGGTTACATGTCCCTTGTCCCCACGACATCAAATGGACAAAGATAAGACCTTTTGGAGGATAGTTCTGTGGTCAGATGAAACACAAATTGAGCTGTTTGGCCACAATACTCAGCAATATGTTTGGAGGAGAAAAGGTGAGGCCTTTAATCCCAGGAACACCATCCCTACCTTCAAACATGGTGGTGGTAGTATTATTCTCTGGGCCTGTTTTGCTGCCAATGGAACTGGTGCTTTACATAGAATACATAGGACAATGAAATACGGAGTATTACCTCCAAATTCTTCAGGACAACCCAAAATCATCAGCGCGAAGGTTGGGTCTTGGGCGCAGTTGGGTGTTCCAACAGGACAATGACCCCAAACACACATCAAAAGTGGTAAAGGAATGGCTAAATCAGACTAGAATTAAGGTTTTAGAATGGCCTTCCCAAAGTCCTGACTTAAACGTGTGGACAATGCTCAAGAAACAAGTCCATGTCAGAAAACCAACAAATGTAGCTGGACTGCACCAATTTTGTCAAGAGGAGTGGTCAACAATTCTACCAGAAGCTTGTGGATGGCTACCAAAGCGCTTTATTGCAGATTTGGTCACATGTTCAGTAGACCCATAATAAATTCATAAAAGAACCAAATTTCATGAATGTTTTTTGTGACAAACAAGTATGTCAAGTATGTCTTTATCACAAAAAAATAAGAGTCCTAGTAATTATTGGGAACTCAAGACAGCAATGACATTATGTTCTTTACAAGTGTATGTAAACTTTTGACCACGACTGTATATTGTCTGTAGAATGTGTCGCGGGCCAATTAAAAAACGAGCTGCGGGTCACAATGGACATCTTGATTTACCTATAAAAGTAACAAGCAGAATAACTTAAATCAAATTTGTATGCAGTTTTTACTCCCTGTACACTGAAGGGACACTGCCCTTATTTGTCCCAGCCCTGATCTTAACATGCATTTTTCTGAGTGTATTATGTTAAAGAAAGGTAAACGAAACAATATTCAAATGTAAATCACAAGATAACTTTCCATACATGGTAGGCAAATGTCAGCATTAAATGGGACTAGTGGTGCCCATGCATTGCTTAAGAAGAAATGTAATCTTTGAACCTGAAGTGGTGCATGCTCTGCTTTTGTGGTGGAGCTCAAATATCTCACTCCTCCGTTCTGGTCGTTTTGAGATAAACCGATGTCAATCTGCACTTCAATGATCACTGAGCCTCTTTTATCCTCCTCCCAGTGACCAAGAATCTGAACCAGAAGCCCATTCGTTTTATTACACAAAGGACAGAATGTAGTCCACTAAGCTAAAAGCTTAACACCCAGCTCAAGGAGTACTTTAGAGCAGTGTTTTTCAACATTTTTTGAGCCAGGGCACATCTTTTTCACTGAAAAAAATCCCGAGGCACACCACCAGCAGAAAATGTTAAAAATGAAACTCATTAGCCTATATTAACAATGTAATGTCATTCTCATCAAAAACCTGATGCAGTCGGTGCATATGAATTTAAACCAGGGGTGGGAAAACTACAGTCCCTTCAATCCAGCCCGCCAATTATTAAAACAGAATTAAACAAATGTCTGTTCTGAGAATGGCCACAACAAAACAGATACTAGACTTTGACGCACAAGCAAAAAAGAGTGATCAACAACACTGCTCCCATTAAGGCTATGTCTACACTAAGCCGGAAATCCCCTTAAAGGCCTACTGAAATGCGATTTTCTTATTCAAACGGGGATAGCAGGTCCATTCTATGTGTCATACTTGATCATTTCGCGATATTGCCATATTTTTGCTGAAAGGATTTAGTAGAGAAAATCGACGATAAAGTTCGTAAATTTTGGTCGCTGATAAAAAAGCCTTGCCTGTACCGGAAGTAGCAGACGATATGCGCGTGACGTCACAGGTTGTGGAGCTCCTCACATCTGCACATTGTTTACAATCATGGCCACCAGCAGCGAGAGCGATTCGGACCGAGAAAGCGACGATTTCCCCATTAATTTGAGCGAGGATGAAATATTTGTGGATGAGGAAAGTGAGAGTGAAGGACTAGAGGGCAGTGGGAGCGATTCAGATAGGGAAGATGCTGTGAGAGGCGGGTGGGACCTGATATTCAGCTGGGAATGACTAAAACAGTAAATAAACAGACATATATATACTCTATTAGCCACAACACAACCAGGCTTATATTTAATATGCCACAAATTAATCTCGCATAACAAACACCTCCCCCCTCCCGTCCATAAAACCCGCCAATACAACTCAAACACCTGCACAACACACTCAATCCCACAGCCCAAAGTACTGTTCACCTCCCCAAAGTTCATACAGCACATGTATTTCCCCAAAGTCCCCAAAGTTACGTACGTGACATGCACATAGCGGCACGCACGTACAGGCAAGCGATCAAATGTTTGGAAGCCGCAGCTGCATGCGTACTCACGGTACCGCGTCTGCGCATCCAACTCAAAGTCCTCCTGGTAAGAGTCTCTGTTGTCCCAGTTCTCCACAGGCCAATGGTAAAGCTTGACTGTCATCTTCCGGGAATTTAAACAATGAAACACCGGTTGCGTTATCCTGCACAACACCTGCCGCAATACACCGCTTCCCACCTACCGCCTTCTTCTTTGCTGTCTCCATTGTTCATTGAACACATTGCAAAAGATTCACCAACACAGATGTCCAGAATACTCTGGAATTTTGCGATGAAAACAGACGACTTAATAGCTGGCCACCATGCTGTCCCAAAATGTCCTCTACAATCCGTGACGTCACGCGCAGGCGTCCTCATACCGAGACGTTTTCAGCAGGATATTTCGCGCAAAATTTAAAATTGCACTTTAGTAAGCTAACCCGGCCGTATTGGCATGTGTTGCAATGTTAAGATTTCATCATTGATGTATAAACTATCAGACTGCGTGGTCGGTAGTAGTGGGTTTCAGTAGGCCTTTAAACAAATAATTATTTAGCCTAAGCATTGTGTCAGCCACCATCGTTTAGGGTCCGACTCCTTGGATAATTTTTTACACGGGTAAGTGCGCCGTGTATTGCTTGAATCTACGGCTCTTAGCTTTGTATGGACTCATTGATCGTTTACAAACTGAGTTCGGAGAGGAAGTGACGCCAGAAAGACCGCACCCCACACAGGAAGTGACATCGGAAAGGCAGCGCCACAGCCAGCTTAAAAAAACGACCCGTTCGGTAACTCGGCGGCAAACACAAAAAAGATGGAGGCGAGTCATCCAGACATGCCCGTGTTTTTCCTTCTTGTACATGTACAGGCGCTTTTGGAAATCACACATCAATACCTTAAGAGAAGGAAACGGGCGATTGCAGCTATTTCGGATACTACACATCTCAGACGGCAGCATAGCAATGTTGAGCGACGGTTTTGGATAAGCCCTGGAAGAACGGCAGCCTGCTGGGATATGTTTGTCACCGAGTTTGTTGTGCCAGAGGAACGGCAAGAGAACTTTCGAATGTCCAGGTCAGCTGTGATTCTACTTAGTGAAAAACTTTTGTCCATTTGTCGAAGGAGAGACAATGAAAATGCGGGCTCCCGTGGACAAGGGAAGATTACAAAAAATAGTGAATATATTTGGACTGTCAAAGCAGACTATTACTAGTTATTGTCCGCGATGTATGTCGAGCGATTACTCAACGTCTAGTTTTGTACTTCATAACTATTGTGAAGCCATGAAGTGGTTGCAACCGTCAAGTACGACCGCCAATGTCAGCCTACAAGCACAGTGTCCTGTTGTTATCAATTATTCACTTTCACACGTCCATTAAAGAAATGATTCATGTGTGATGTCTCAGGTTTGATTCACTAAAATAGTCTAACAGCTGCTGAGGGTGAGGCAAGCAAAGTTTACTGTTAAAAGAAATGTGGCAATAGTCTACATCGAAACACAGTAAGAATACACTTCCAGGTCAGAGGTGACTATGACGCACGCATTTTTGCGTATTAAGTCGCATTGCGCCGCCGGACGGAGGGGGAGGGGGTCTTAAACAGTGCTTGCTTGCTGGCTCCTCTTCTTGTTAGAAGATAGGGGTCCATCGTCCCTAAGAATGATGTGCTCTGTAGTGACTGTACAAGCCAATACGAGCTTTGAAGTTTCTGCCGCATAAGGGACAGATCAGACCAGGTGGTAATATACATTTTGGCATGACTCTTCTTTCCAGTCTCCTCCTCCTTTTTGCAAGTGTCATAGATGTTCTTAAATGGTGGCATTGTGTGTGTGTGGACACGGATAAAGTTAGGTGGGATTTACCCTGGATAACCTTATTGCAGAAGGTGTTATGGTTAACTGAGGAAGATGACGGCAACAGACACTAGAGGACTGTAATGTACAATGATTTATTATATATATAGTTAATATATATAATAATAATAAACAACACTAATAAACTATAGAATGGTGTGTGTCAAAATCCAAGAGTGTGTATGGTGTAAGGTTATGTGTTGTAGATTAGCTGTTGAGTGTTACCATACTGTCTGATTTTGGCGGTCCGCTCCCTGTATGATCAGTGTCAGAGCTTGGTCCGCATTGCCGGCAGTAAGTCGGACACGTTTCCAGTGAGGGTTGGACTCCGCCAAGGCTGCCCTTTGTCACCGATTCTGTTCATAACTTTTATGGACAGAATTTCTAGGCGCAGTCAAGGCGTTGAGGGGATCCGGTTTGGTGGCTGCAGGATTAGGTCTCTGCTTTTTGCAGATGATGTGGTCCTGATGGCTTCATCTGGCCAGGATCTTCAGCTCTCACTGGATCGGTTCGCAGCCGAGTGTGAAGCGACTGGGATGAGAATCAGCACCTCCAAGTCCGAGTCCATGGTTCTCGCCCGGAAAAAGGTGGAATGCCATCTTCGGGTTGGGGAGGAGACCCTGCCCCAAGTAGAGGAGTTCAAGTACCTCGTAGTCTTGTTCACGAGTGAGGGAAAAGTGGATCGTGAGATCGACAGGCGGATCGGTGGGGCATCTTCAGTAATGCGGACGCTGTATCGATCCGTTGTGGTGAAGAAGGAGCTGAGGCAAAGGCTCTCAATTTATCGGTCGATCTACGTTCCCATCCTCACCTATGGTCATGAGCTTTGGGTTATGACCGAAAGGACAAGATCACGGGTACAAGCGGCCGAAATGAGTTTCCTCTGCCGGGTGGCAGGGCTCTCCCTTAGAGATAGGGTGAGAAGCTCTGTCATACGGGTGGAGCTCAAAGTAAAGCCGCTGCTCCTCCACATCGAGAGGAGCCAGATGAGGTGGTTCGGGCATCTGGTCAGGATGCCACCCGATCGCCTCCCTCGGGAGGTGTTTAGGGCACGTCCGACCGGTAGGAGGCCACGGGGAAGACCCAGTACACGTTGGGAAGACTATGTCTCCCGGCTGGCCTGGGAACGCCTCGGGATCCCCCGGGAGGAGCTGGACGAAGTGGCTGGGGAGAGGGAAGTCTGGGCTTCCCTGCTCAAGCTGTTGCCCCCGCGACCCGACCTCGGATAAGCGGAAGAAGATGGATGGATGGATGGATGTTACCGTAAATGTTGAACGAGATACGAGGAAGTCCAGGGGAGAGAAAAGTCTACAGGTCAGAGTCCAAAGCCAGGGAAGTCAAGGAGCGAGGGAGGCAGTCAGAGTCCAGAGGGTGATCCGGGGAAAAGTGAGACGCACAGCTCACTTTCAAGGCGACGGAGGGTACTGCGGGGACGACACAAGAAGACACACTGAGAACACGGAGGGGCAAAACACAGAGAGAGCAGGATTGCATCAAGCAGGATTGTGGTTTACTGTACGCGAACAGAAGACTATATTCCGGGCCCGGCATGCCAAGTTGTGCAGGCTTATGAAAGCAGCTCCTTCATTACAGGCAGGTGTGCTGATTGCTGGTGAATGATTACAGCTGGCGGCTGCAGCAGGGCCGAGGTGTGACACGCAGAGCGCAATGATGAGGACGCATTCCAATGCGCCCTGGCCGTAACATAAGGGGTCTAAAAGAGAATGTAAGTGTTAACCCTTTAATACCATTTGTATGTATGTTTGATGTTCTGATATGCTATTGTTGAAAATAGATGTATTATGATTAAAACAGCCCATGTTTAAGAAGCCTACTCTTAGTTCCAACAGATATGACATGCTTTGAAATGCATCATGGGCTCGCCCGGCCCGTCTGTCAAATTTCAAAAGCCAACGTGGCCCCTGAGCCAAAAAGTTTTCCAAACCCTGATTCAAACCATAATCATCCATGCGTCACTAATTCTCTTGTCTCAAAGCAGGCCAACAGAGCAATTAGTTCCCTGCTGCTACCTACCAATATGGAAAAGTATTCCATGTAATGGTCCCTACCCTTTTTCATGTGTGTGAGCAAATGCAAAAAACTCCCTGAGCATTCAGTGGAGCACATGTGAGCAACATCAGATGTGCATACTGGGGCCGAACCAGCACACCTGCCCCATCCATCAATTTTCTACCGCTTGTCCCTTACCGGGTCGCGGGGGGTGCTGGAGCCTATCTCAGCTGCATTAACCTGACTAACTAACAAGTTACATGTTTTATCATAACAATCAAATGACAACATTAATTTTCACGAAAGTTATTTTTTAATGTAAGAGATTTGGCCCACTTACAATGAAAATAACAAAAAAAAAAGAGGAATTTATTTAATTGAATTTTTTGCGTTTGAATTTTGTGAACTGAATTGTTCACAACAAATTATGTTGGCAATTTCATTGAAAAAAATGCCAAATTATATTTATTTTAGTCAGAATAATCACACTTTTGAATTTGGGTTAATCATATGTTATCACTCGCACGCATAATTTAAATTAACTGAAAAAAAGACCCCACTATTTGAACTCAAATGCAATACTATTGTACGAATTTTATTAATTTTCCTTTATTTAACCAGGTAAGGACTCATTGAGATTAAAAGTGGCCTGACCAAGAATGTCATCCAGGAACATTTTTTAAATGTCTTATTTGAATGTACACCATTTATTTGATCAAAACTGACAGTTTTAGGTAACCATCTGCAGTTATAGTAAAGAAGACAGTACAGTCGAAATAAATTGCCTGATTCATCTCCTTATATACACGATTAAGGCAATACTTTTTGTGATTAATCATAAATTAACTTACTTTTGACAGCCCAAAAATGAATGTAAGACCACAAATGTCTCTTTTAATTTTGCATATAAAAAAAGGATTGAGAAGTATTTTTAAAGTCAATTATTCTCTTTTTGTCTTATTTTCGTAATCATCAACCTGTTGTAACATTGGTTAGAGCATAAAGTGTTAAAGTTAAACATATTGCAATTACTAAAACATATGTTGAGTTACTGTTTTCAATTTGTAACATTATTTACAGCAATGAATTCTGAACGCAACAGTTCTTTTAATAAATAGTTAGGTCGATTAGTATTCACTTATGTAGATTAATAATATCGTATTTTCAGTCAGCATCATAATTGTTCTTCCTTGTACGTTGTAAACACTTGTAGTTTGAACAGCCTCTTAAACTGGATCATGCATCACGCATGCATTTGCAATGCAAATGCATGCTCTCAACAGGAAGAAATTTATTGATTTTTTTTTTTTTTTTACCTCCAACGCCCTCAAAAACCACTCGGGAGGTCGTAGTTCACCTGCTCCAGTGGCAGCATGCCCAAATGTTTAGCACTATTTATGCAGAGCCCAGTTATGCTGCTCTGAACTCTGTGGCTGAGTGGAGAGATGAAGTCCACCGTGAGTAATACAATACAGTCCACCTGGATACCAACGCAATAGTAGATGTTAGTCATGAGTTTTCTAGTACCTCTTTGTGTGAAGCAGGAATCTACTGTTATTATTTCAGAGGTAAAAGTGTTCACATATTAAAAACCTTCTCCAAACTGGATTCTGCTCAGCTTTAAAACAAAAATATATATTCAGACCATAACTATGAACGTA
Source organism: Nerophis lumbriciformis (assembly GCF_033978685.3). NCBI lineage: Eukaryota > Metazoa > Chordata > Actinopteri > Syngnathiformes > Syngnathidae > Nerophis > Nerophis lumbriciformis. Next base: position 10,677,716 of record NC_084582.2, on the reverse strand, counting down.
ATGACCATGCCACTGATTATTGGGAAAAATGTATCAAATTGTCTGGGCTGGAAATGGGATCGACGCCCTATGGCCGATGTTCCTTTCACAAAGCCATTCAAAAGACAGGCTCGTTATTATCGTTCTTTTTTTTGTTGGTTTGTTTATCAAATAAACAATCCCTGGTAGCAGTTAGATAAAATGTGAATCAGAATAATTTAAATATATACAAATATTTGTATTTTGGTTTGGGATTATTCTGAAATATTGACTATAATTTTATTTTTCTTGCGTTTTCATCGGAAACATTCCATTAGGTCAGGGGTCGGCAACCCAAAACGTTGAAAGAGCCATATTGGACCAAAAATACAAAAAACAAATATGTCTGGAGCCGCAAAAAATGAAAAGCCGTATATAAGTCTTATGATGAAGGCAACACATGGCGTAAGTGTCTTTATTAGCTATATTAGCCTACTATCAAAATGACTTTAAAAGTCTTATATACATGTTATAATGAAGGCAATACATGATGTCTATATTAGTTATAACAGCCTACTATCAAAATGACTATGTGTCGGCGGCTGAAGCAAATCTTCGTTGACAGAAATGTTGTAATTTAAAATGTATTCTACACATTTTTACAACATTAGAAACCATTAGTAAATCAGAGGCTACTCAGAAGGTGAGATAATTCCTGGAAATGACTGGATTTTAAAGGGGAACATTTTCACAATTCCAGAAGGGTTAAAACCATTAAAAATCAGTTCCCAGTGGCTTATTTTATTTTTCGAAGTTTTTTTCAAAATTTTACCCATCACGCAATATCCCTAAAAAAAGCTTCAAAGTGCCTGATTTTAACCATCGTTATATGCACCCGTCCATTTTCCTGTGACGTCACACAGTGATGCCAATACAAAAAAACATGGCGCATAGAACAGCAAGGTATAGCGACATTAGCTCGGATTCAGACTCGGATTTCAGCGGCTTAAGCGATTCAACAGATTAGGCATGTATTGAAACGGATGGTTGTAGTGTGGAGGCAGGTAGCGAAAACGAAATTGAAGAAGAAACTGAAGCTATTTAGCCATATCGGTCTGAACCGTATGCAAGCGAAACCGACGAAAACGACACGACAGCCAGCGACACGGGAGAAAGCGAGGACGAATTTGGCGATCGCCTTCTAACCAACGATTGATATGTGTTTGTTTGGCATTAAAGGAAATGAACAACTATGAACTAGGTTTACAGCATATGAAATACATTTGGCAACAACATGCACTTTGAGAGTGCAGACAGCCCAGTTTTCATCAATTAATATATTCTGTAGACATACCCTCATCCGCTCTCTTTTCCTGAAAGCTGATCTGTCCAGTCCAGTTGGAAATGCATCTGCTTTGAGTGTCGCAAGATATCCACACATTCTTGCCATCTCTGTTGTAGCATAGCTTTCGTCGGTAAAGTGTGCGGAACAAATTCCGTCCAATTTCTTGCCACTTTCGCATCTTTGGGCCACTGGTGCAACTTGAATCCATCCCTGTTCGTGTTGTTACACCCTCCGACAACACACCGACGAGGCATGATGTCTCCAAGGTACGGAAAACAGTCGAAAAAACGGAAAATAACAGAGCTGATTTGACTCGGTGTTTGTAATGTGTTTGAGAAAATGGCGGATTGCTTCCCGATGTGACGTCACGGTGTGACGTCATCGCTCCGAGAGCGAATAATAGAAAGGCGTTTAATTCGCCAAAATTCACCCATTTAGAGTTCGGAAATCGGTTAAAAAAATATATGGTCTTTTTTCTGCAACATCAAGGTATATATTGACGCTTACATAGGTCTGGTGATAATGTTCCCCTTTAATGGCCAAAGGTATAGATGTGTGTGTCCAAGTTAAAGGAAACGGCAGGCTGTAATAAATTGTGTAATAAATCTTCTTTTAATAGATTTATTACAATCTTTGAGAAGCTAGGTAATGTTTGCTGTGGTCTGGAACACCATGGCACACAAACAACTATCAGAAATGCAGCCAATTGGGGCGGTATAGCTCGGTTGGTAGACTGGCCGTGCCAGCAACTTGAGGGTTGCAGGTTCAATCCCCGCTTCTGCCATCCGAGTCACTGCCGTTGTGTCCTTGGGCAAGACACTTTGCCCACCTGCTCCCAGTGCCACCCACACTGGTTTAAATGTAACTTAGATATTGGGTTTCACGATGTAAAGCGCTTTGAGTCATTAGAGAAAAAGCGCTACATAAAAATATAATTCACTTCACTTCAATATTACATACAGATAATGTGTCACGAGACATGCAAAACTAAATTATATACAAATACGATAAAAGTAAAGGATATTAAATGAGCTTAAATATACCTACAAATGAGGCATAATGGTGCAATGTGTACATACAGCTAGCCTAAATAGCATGTTAGCATTGATTAGCTTGCAGTCATGCTCTGAGCAAATAAGCCTGATTAGCACTCCAACAAGTCAATAACATCAACAACGCTCACCTTTGTGCATTCACGCACAGCATAAAACGTTTGGTGGACAAAATGAGACAAAGGAGTGAAACATTTTAAATGTAAACAAACTGTTGTGTTTGGTTGTATTTTTACCCCATTTTTTCCATTTTCAATCCTTTTTTTAAAAAATGCCTCAAGGAGCCACTAGGGCGGCACTAAAGATCCGCATGCGGCTCGAGAGCCCCGCATTAGGTGGTACCATATCCCTATGCTTTGACAGTGACTTGGACAGAGAGTTACTTTTTTGAATATTTACTCACTGAAAAAAAGAAAAAAAACGTAGCACAAAAGCATGTAACAGTACAAACACATACATAATAAGTAAAATAAAAATGTATTAATTAGGGTGTAATCATCCGTTACATTGATCTAACGTTGTTTTAAACGGTAATCAATCGATTTTATCGATAATAGAAATGAAAACATTGGATTTAAAAATGTATTATACATTTATAAATCTATAAATTTATTTATTTATTATTTATAAAAATGACATAATTTATAAAAAGTTATTTTTAGGAGTTTTAATAATAAATATGTTAAATGTTATATGCGCGTCTGTCTGCCCCTCTATGACATCAACGCCATGCGTCATCAGTCATCAGAACCAATACGAGAAGAGAAGCAGACAAACGAGAAACTAACAAGCCCCCATTTCGGTACAGTGTGTGGATACACTTGGGCTTTTGCAAAGACGGAGATGTTCTTAAAAAGTCGCTCACTGTTTGTAGGATATGTAAATGGCAACACTACAAATCTCTCAAAACCCCGTATTAAGGCGCCCTGGGATTTCATGCACAGCGACCGCCCAGGCACACGTTGCGTTCCCACTGCTGCACAAAGTAGGAGTTGGTTACACTTGCTCTTTTGTTGAATATTACTGCACTGCTGTTTCCTAAAAATACAGTAAAAGCAGGTCAAACCACTGCTCGTAACTTGAAGAGATTTGGTTGCACTCATTATTTTATATTAGTATTGTTTTTGTATTATATCAATGTTGAAGAACAACAGCAAAAGTAACAGGTAAACCTACTGTTGATTCAACCTGAAGAGATGTTGGTTGCTTTTTGAGATTCATATTTAATCATTTTGACAAGAAAGTTTGATTATATTAATTACTTGCACTGGCTTCCTGTGCACTTAAGATACAACTTTAGGGTTTTATTACTTACGTATAAAATACTAAACGGTCTAGCTCCATCCTATCTTGCTGATTGTATTGTACCATATGGCCCGGCCAGGAATTTGTGTTTTAAGAACTCTGGCTTAGGGATGATCGATAATGGCTTTTTGCCGATATCCGATATTCCGATATTGTCCAAATCTTAATTACCGATACCGATATCAACCGATACCGATATATACAGTCGTGGAATTAACACATTATTATGCCTAATTTAGACAATCAGGTATGGTGAAGATATTTTCCTTTTTAAAAAAATTAATAAAATAAGATAAATTAATTAAAAACATTTTCTTGAATAAAAAAAGAAAGCAAAACAATATAAAAACAGTTACATAGAAACTAGTAAATAATGAAAATTAGTCAAATTAACTGTTAAAGGTTAGTACTATTAGTGGACCAGCAGCACGCACAATCATGTGTGCTTACGGACTGTATCCCTTGCAGACTGTATTGATTTATATTGATATATAATGTAGGAACCAGAATATTAATAACAAAAAGAAACAACCCTTTTGTGTGAATGAGTGGGGAAGGGAGGTTTTTTTGGTTGGTGCACTAATTGTAAGTGTATCTTGTGTTTTTTATGTTGATTTAATAAAAAAAAAAACAACAACAAAAAAAAAAAACTATACCGATAATAAAAAACCCGATACCGATAAATTACGATATTACATTTTAAAGATATTATATTATATATTCGATATTATCGGACATCTCTACTCTGGCTTATTAGTGATTCCCAGAGCCCAAAAAAGTCTGCGGGCTATAAATGATAAATGGGTTATACTTGTATAGCGCTTTTCTACCTTTAAGGTACTCAAAGCGCTTTGACAGTATTTCCACATTCACCCATTCACACACACATTCACACACTGATGGCGGGAGCTGCCATGCAAGGCACTAACCAGCAGCCATCAGGAGCAAGGAGTGAAGTGTCTTGCCCAAGGACACAACGGACGTGACTAGGATGGTGGAAGGTGGGGATTGAACCCCAGTAACCAGCAACCCTCTGATTGCTGGCACGGCCACTCTACGAACTTCGCCACGCCGTCCCCAAAAAGTGTTTTCTATTCGAGCTCCAGTACTCTGGAATACCCTACCCGTAACAGTTAGAGATGCTACCTCAGTAGAAGCACTTAGGTTCCATCTTACAACTCATTTACATACTCTAGCCTTTAAATAGACCCTTTTTTTTTTTTAGACCAGTTGATCTGCCCTCTCTCTTTTGTGGTCTGCCCTCCTCTCCTGCATAGAGAGATTATCAGGGGGCCAAGGGTCAGTTTCCACAGATGACGCGCTAGCTGTTCCAAGTCGGGACCAGGACTGGACCACTCCTCTATGGATCAGTTGTTGACGTCTCTGCCCTGCCGACTTGTTCACATGCAAGATTGATCCCCCTGCAGACCTTCCTGTGGACTGGACTCTCACTTTCAAAGAAGATGTGAATGCATTGGTTGTTAACTGTTGTTTACTTGCTTGTTTCTATCCATAATTCATTTATAATAATTCCCTTATGAGATATAACAGGAATATAAGAAACTTCACCTGCAGTGTCCAGTATTCAGTATATATTTCATAGTCAAACTGGTGGAATATTTGTCTAAAAAGTTATGGAATCGTTTCAGATTGTACTGTTCTAAAAAAAACTAATATCGTCCCTGGATTGAATCAGCAACCACACAAATTATGATTTGAATCAAATTGCTGTTAAAACACATTTTTACACCCGTAATATAAATGTATATAAAAAGTTCATTTTGAAGACGTTTTTTTTATGCTCATGCAAATGCAGCATCACCCGACTGGCAACTAAACAAGAAAATTAGTCTTTTGGATTCATTTTAATTTTTTAATTTTTATTTTTCTTATTTGTTGTTTTTTTATTTGCATTCAAATAAAACACACAAAAAAAAAAAACACTGAATCAGTCGGGTGATGCTGCATTTGCATGTGCATAAAAAATTGTCTTTAAAATGAACTGCTTGCAAAAGCGTATTGGTTATCATTAGAGATGTTAAAATGTAATATCAGAAATTATCGGTATCGTTTTTTTTATTATCTGTATCGTTTTTTTAAATTAATTTACTTATTGTTTTATTTTTTATTAAATCAACATCAAGGTTCAAGGTTCAAGGTTCAACTTTATTGTCCCTGTGGGGAAATTTGTCTTGGGCACAGTGCATCATTGCTTTCTTAACATACACAAAAACAACAGAACAAAAACACAAGCACAAATACAACCACAACCAGACAACTAACATTTAAACATCAGAACATGGAGCTTGATAGACATAGGTGGCACTTTGATGTAGGCATAAAATCTACAGTATGGAGATAAAGATAAAGTACCAGTGTGCATTGCACTAGAGCTCATGGATAAAGTGCTGTGTGCTAAAGTGCTTAGTTCTAAAGTGCTATGTGCTAAAGTGCTATGTGCTAAAAAAGTGCTAACCTATGTATTAACATTCTATTGCACATTGTTGGTCAGCTTAATGAAGGCTGGGACAAATGATAAATTAAGGCGGTTATATTTGCATAGTGGGACCCGGAGTCTTCTCCCTGATGGCAGGGTTCCATATTCAGGGAAGAGTGGGTGTTGTGAGTTGGAAATAATTTTCTTAGCTTTTTTCCTAACTGCCTGCTCATAGATGCTCTGTATAGACTCATATTCTTTCCTCCCTACGATTTTCAATGCCGTTTTATGCCGGCCAGTTTGCTTTTTAGCTTAACGGTTAGGTTGCCAAACCATGAGGTTTGGCAACCTAATCTTGTGTTTTTTATTATTTAAAAAACACAAGATACACTTACAATTAGTGCACCAACCCAAAAAACCTCCCTCATTCACACAAAAGGGTTGTTTCTTTCTGTTATTAATATTATGGTTTCTACATTATATATCAATATATATCAATAAAGTCTGCAAGGGATACAGTCCGTAAGCATACATGATTGTGCGTGCTGCTGGTCCACTAATAGTACTAACATTTAACAGTTCATTTTACTAATTTTCATTAATTACTAGTTTCTATGTAACTGTTTTTATATTGTTTTACTTTCTTTTTTATTCAAGAAAATGTTTTTAATTTATTTATCTTATTTTATTTATTTATTTATTTTTTAAAGTACCTTATCTTTACCATACCTGGTTGTCCAAATTAGGCATAATAATGTGTTAATTCCACGACTGTATATATCGGTTGATATCGGTATTGGTAATTAAAGAGTTGGACAATTTCGGAATATCGGATATCGGCAAAAAGCCATTATCGGACATCCCTAGTTATCATCGTTCACTTTAAGGAGCTGTTCAAAAGAATTGTCAACATCGCCTCTCTAATTTGGACAAAATTCTGAATTTTCCAGACTCCATTGTAATTATTATGGATAACAATGAAAAACATGCACTGCAAAGCTTATTACAATGTAATCAGTACAGGTATACTATTAAAAAAACATCATAGTGATCCTTATATACTGCAGTTAAACATCATGGGAACAGACAGAGTCCCTAATTTTTAAAAAGGGTCATGTCATTGTTAGAGAATGGGCATTGGTGCATAGCTGATGACACCACTCTTGCCTGTAGAAAAATGACCTTTTGTTTGTTTTTCTGATGACTAGAGGATTGACCCGTGTTTTAAAAGCGAGCAAAATAATGACCTACCCCCTGGTCATTTTCAAAATCACCATTAGTAGGGTTGGCACATGGTCATCCATCCATCCATTCATCCGAGCATATGCAACATTATTCGCTTTAAAATCTTTACACTTCACCAGTGCAGCATTTAATGAGACCGTACATACTTTGTGCAAATGATTGACAGCACGTTCAAATCCCGTCTTGACCGTCGCCCACTTGGTCATTCCACTATATAAAATGTGCGAGTGTATTTAACTGCTCAGAGTAAAGTTGTCTTCAGTAATATATGCTTAATTAACCTCTCACCTCTGCGTTGAATCGCGCTGGTTTTGCCGACACAGCGTGGTCATGAGGTTATGTCAAGTAATGAACTGTTGTTAACGAGACAATCAGACATGAAACAACATTTTGTCAAACCGGCCTTACAATGTCACAGTTGCCATGAATTAAATCCACACATCTCAACGAAGGGCTGAATTTATTTCTTTGATGAAGTCTTAATGGTCAATGTGCAAAGACTTGATTATACGGTAAGTGTAAATGAAAATGACTACGTTTGTTTTTCAGCGGCTCGCTCGTAATTATAGCCAATGTACGGCCAAGCTGTGTGCTGCATGCATGTTGTCATACAAATACAGATGCTCGAACATAAATCACCAACCAGCCCGAATACTAACAGTAGGAAGTCAAAAGCTTTCATGCATGTAGCCGCTGACTGCTTTACCTTCAGGAAACAGGGTGACAATGCGATGAAGAGTGTAACAAAAGTGTGAATAGGAATCTAATAACGATGCGAGTTGTTAAAATGCACATCCTTTCTTTGTACATTTGCAGTTAACCTAATGGTTTCACACACAATGATTCATTTCTTCATTAATCAGATAATTATTATATTTGAGCACGATTAATTGCATTTTGTATGTAAAAACCCCGTTTCCATATGAGTTGGGAAATTGTGTTAAATGTAAATATAAACGGAATACAATGATTTGCAAATCCTTTTCAACCCATATTCAATTGAATGCACTACAAAGACAAGATATTTGATGTTCAAACTCATAAACTTTATTTATTTTTTTGCAAATAATAATTAACTTAGAATTTCATGGCTGCAACACGTGCCAAAGTAGTTGGAAAAGGGCATGTTCACCACTGTGTTACATGGCCTTTCCTTTTAACAACACTCAGTAAACGTTTGGGAACTGAGGAGACACATTTTTTAAGCTTCTCAGGTGGAATTCTTTCCCATTCTTGCTTGATGTACAGCTTAAGTTGTTCAACAGTCCGGGGGTCTCCGTTGTGGTTTTTAGGCTTCATAATGCGCCACACATTTTCAATAGGAGACAGGTCTGGACTACAGGCAGGCCAGTCTAGTACCCACACTCTTTTACTTTGAAGCCACGTTGATGTAACACATGGCTTGGCATTGTCTTGCTGAAATAAGCAGGGGCGTCCATGGTAACGTTGCTTGGATGGCAACATCTGTTGCTTCAAAACCTGTATGTACCTTTCAGCATTAATGGCGCCTTCACAGATGTGTAAGTTACCCATGTATTGGGCACTAATACACCCCCATACCATCACACATGCTGGCTTTTCAACTTTGCGCCTATAACAATCCGGAGGGTTCTTTTCTTCTTTGGTCCGGAGGACACGACCTCCACAGTTTCCAAAAACAATTTGAAATGTGGACTTGTCAGACTACAGAACACTTTTCCACTTTGTATCAGTACATCTTAGATGAGCTCAGGCCCAGCGAAGCCGACAGCGTTTCTGGGTGTTGTTGATAAACGGTTTTCGCCTTGCATAGGAGAGTTTTAACTTGCATTTACAGATGTAGTGACCAACTGTAGTTACTGACAGTGGGTTTCTGAAGTGTTCCTGAGCCCATGTGGTGATATCCTTTACACACTGATGTTGCTTGTTGATGCAGTGCAATCCTGAGGGATCGAAGGTCACGGGCTTAGCTGCTTACGTGCAGTGATTTCTCCAGATTTTCTGAACCCTTTGATGATATTACGGACCGTAGATGGTGAAATCCCTAAATTCCATGCAATAGCTGGTTGAGAAAGGTTTTTCTTAAACTGTTCAACAATTTGCTCACGCATTTGTTGACAAAGTGGTGACCCTCACCCCATCCTTGTTTGTGAATGACTGAGCATTTCATGGAATCTACTTTTATACCCAATCATGGCACCCACCTGTTCCCAATTTGCCTGTTCACCTGAGGGATGTTCCAAATAAGTGTTTGATGAGCATTCCTCAACTTTATCAGTATTTATTGCCACCTTTCCCAACTTCTTTGTCACGTGTTGCTGGCATCAAATTCTAAAGTTAATGATTATTTGCAAAAAAAAAAAAAGATCAGTTTGAACATCAAATATGTTGTCTTTGTAGCATATTCAACTGAATATGGGTTGAAAATGATTTGCAAATCATTGTATTCCGTTTATATTTACATCTAACACCATTTCCCAACTCATATGGAAACGGGGTTTGTAGCTAACTCGTGATTAATCGCGATAATTGCAGACACTCTTTAATTTTTTTTTTTTTTTTTTTTAAGTAATGAGTGTTTCTTAAAGGGGAACTGGACTTTAAAAAAAAAGGTTGCCTGTCGTTCATAATCATTATGAAAGTCATGACAACGGATGGATTATTTTAATGCATTCTAAATATTAAATAAACGCAAATAAAAGTCAGCTTACAGCGGAGCCAATGGGGGATTTACTATTTTGCTGTCATGTTCTGTGGTCTGGATTATGTTTTGTTAGTTTTTTGTTAGTTTTTGGACTCTTTTAGTTCCTGTTTGCACTTTCTTGTTAGTTTTGTCACCATGGCGACTCATTAGTTTCACCTGCCTCATTTGTTCAGGACACGCACCTGCTTTAATCAGGAGATGACTATTTAAACCGCCTTTGCCAGTCAGTCGGGCTGGCGACATTGCTCTGTTTATTCCATAGTTCATGCTGATTGTTTCATGCTCTGTTCATACTACTTGTTTTCATGCGTCAACACAGTTCATGTTGCTCGTTGCCAAATTCAAGATTAAATCATGTTTTTACCTGCACGCCATGTCCGGAGTAGTCCGTTTGCTTCCTGGGAAAACAATCCTCGAAGTAAGCTGCAAAAACCTCCACGTCATGACATTCGCCCATAAAATACAATAAATAACCATTCAAAAACCGCCAACAATACTCCTTTTGTGGTCTGCTGTTTCCTCGTTTCCTTGCTCCCTATAAGTATATTGCATTTCACCTGGACAGAAGAAGTATGAATAGGTATTCCAACAAGTTGGTGCACTTTGACAGCCATTAAGTACCCGAAACTGGCGAGGACGACACGAAAAGAGGCTTGGTGACGTCACAGGTCAACCGGGAAAGTAATTTATTTAACCAGGCTAAAAGGAAATAGTGCCCATTAGAGTACGGAAAGCACATGGCGTGTGACCAATAGTCGCATTAGAGAGATTGCATGGACACTTGAATGTCACACATGGCTGTGAAAATACAAAAAAACTGAACTATTTGAGAAATTACACTTATTTAGTGCATAGAAACGTAGTGACTGATAAAGGAAAAAAAAAACAAATGTGATGCGTTTTTTAAATTAATGCAACGCGTGTGCTTTAAGTAACCAAAATACGTAAATAATAAATGTTATTATAAATGTGCCCGTTACTACATTACATATATACTTACATCATGTATATAAAACCTTAATGCAGGTGTTTGGTTGTTTTTTGAGGGCTGTCTAGACAACTGCACGGCTCCAATTGGCTCTATTATAAGCAAACAAATGATCGCATTTATTTAATATTTAGAATGTACATTTATATATGTATATATATATTTATATATATATATATACTCATATATATATATATACTCATATAAATATATATATTTATATATATATATTAGAGATGCGTGGTTTGCGGGCACAACCGCGGAGTCCGCGGATTATCCGCGGATCGGGCGGATGAAATTAAAAAAAATTAGATTTTATCCGCGGGTCGGGTCGGGTCGGGTGATTGAAATTAAAAAAAATTAGATTTTAAATAGATTCAGGCGGGTGGCAGTTAAACCAATTCGGAAATATATATACATAGTTAAATGTTGTTACCCACATACGAAAAACGAGCAGGCACCTGCAGCATATGCCACAACAGAAAAAAAAAAAAAAAAGGAGATGGACACTTTTACGGAGCGGAGAAGGGACGCCTCGCCGGGGTCCGGGACCGAGGCCCCTTCCCCCGAGAGGGCCCCACCGGGAGCCGTAGCTGAGGCGATCCGCGAGAAGGGCCCGACACACGTCCAGGGTCACCACCGCGCCCACCGCACCGACACCCCGCCTCGTCCGCCTTCGCCGCGGCCGGCGTCACGCGCACCGGCCGGGGGCTCGTAACAGGGGTCACTCCGCGCGCTCCGCCGGCACAGCTTACCTGCCCGCCACCCCTGTTGCCGGGGGCTTGTAACAGGGGTCACTCCGCGCGCAGTGCGCTCACGAAAGGGGTGGGGCTCACCCTGGTTGATATAGACAGCAGGACGGTGGCCATGTAGGTCGGAACCCGCTAAGGAGTGTGTAACAACCCACCTGCCGAATCAACTAGCCCTGAAAATGGATGGCGCTGGAGCGTCGGGCCCATATACCCGGCCGTCGCCGGCAGCGAGATGCGCTTGGAGGTGCGCTCAGCGCTGCTCCCATATGATTGCGCACTGGTGTGCGTCTGGGTCGTGACAGCGTGGCACGCGAATGTCTGTGTTGCATTGGATCAGTCTCCTTTCTTTAACAGGCAAAAGCTTTATAACCTCACTAATGCCTTGCATCGTCTATATTAGACGCGGGTGCGGGCGGATGGCGGGCGGATGCGGTTCTGATCAAATGTTAGATCGGGTGGATTGCGGATGGTTGACGACTTTCTGATGCGGTTGCGGATGAAATAATTGCCTATCCGCGCATCTCTAATATATATATATATATATATATATATATATATATATATATATATATATATATATATATATATATATATATACACACACATATAAATATATATATTTATATATATATATATATATATATATATATATATATATATATATATACACACATATATGTATATATACATATATATATATATATATATATATATATATATATATATATATATATATATATATATATATATATATATATATATATATATTAACATCCATCGTCATGTGCAACATAATGATTGTGAACGATAGGCAAAATTCATGAATAAAAAGTGCAGTTCCCCTTTAAACATATGATTTTTCAGTTATTGATACTTTCAATAGGGCTGCAACTAATAACTGCAACTTTATTACTGTGTTGGTATCAATGCTGTTCTTTTTTAACGTAACATAGTTGACCATTGTTGTTATACAAGCAATTACCGGGCATACAAAATGCATGGACAGTTTGCACAATATGTAACCATTTTTCAGTTTATCTTAAAGTTTAGTTTTTTAAGATGTGTATGTGTTTTGTTGTTTTCAATCTTAGTGGGGTTTGTTTATTGTCTATTTAATCTTCAGCTGCTGTTGACAGAGTCAAAACATTTGATTTATTTTACAATGACAAAAAAAGGGTATTCTCTTCTTCCTTTTCTTCTATTTACGAACATATTTATAAGCACAGTATTGTTCGTTTTGATGTACTAGGAGGCTATTCTTTATTATTATTAATATTTTCTGCTGTTCTTTTTTTAATCCATAGTTACGGCTTGGCAGTTGCTACTGTGATTTTAATGCCGTGCGAAAAAATGTGTTGTAGAACATTGATGTTTAATACTTAACAGTTTGAAACGTTTGCAAAAAAGTAGTTAATTTAAAAAGTACATGGGCTAAGTTTTTTTTAAATGTTTGTCGTCGTTAGAAAAAAGCATTAAATGCATGAGAAATAATAGTGACCTTAATTCATCAGCATTACAGGTGTCAGCTCTTTCCTTTACTGTTTCTTTTCTTTAAACCCAAAATGTCTAACTGCTACAACACTGAACAGTACATCTTTCTACATCAATTCCATTATTATATGTTTTCACCGCTTCATTTGCAAAATAAAGTGTTTATCAAGTCCCCCGTGTAAGTATTTCGAAATGCAGAAGCGCTTCTATCTCCAAGAGCTCAAGCGGTGGCAAATTATTTTCGGCAAATGGATTTCTAACTCTATTTACAACACCTCTGCTGTTTTGTCTGCGAGTGAAAATAAAGTCATAGCAAGGCGACCTAACACTTCAAGATTGGTTTTATGTTACACAATAAACATCCAAATGTTTATCTTTAAAAGGCACAAAAAGGTCCCCAAGAGTAATTGTAGTATGATGTAAACAAGGGGTCACCAACCTTCTTTTAATGTTGTTGTTAATGAATATATTTTTCTATGTGCAGCTCGTGACCTCAATCACGAGGTTTTAGATAATATTTAACAAAGTAGGACACAGATAAATATCAATATGCAACACTATTTCTGTCAAAACCTGCAATTGCTTAGTTTTCAAATGATCACTCGTACATTTCAGGTTCTAATTTTATAAACCACCAACAATTCAAAAAAAATGTCATGAACTACTGTATGTTGTTCATGTTTGTACAAGTATCATTAAAGGGGAACATTATCACCAGACCTATGTAAGGGTCAATATATACCTTGATGTTGCAGAAAAAAGACCATATATTTTTTTAACCGATTTCCGAACTCTAAATGGGAGAATATTGGCGAATTAAACACCTTTCTAATATTCGCTCTCGGAGCGATGACGTCACAACGTGGCATCACATCGGGAAGCAATCCGCCATTTTCTCAAACACTGAGTCAAATCAGCTCTGTTATTTTCCGTTTGTTTGACTGTTTTCCGTACCTTGGAGACATCATGCCTCGTCGGTGTGTTGTCGGAGGGTGTAACAACACGAACAGGGACGGATTCATGTTGCACCTGTGGCCCAAAGATGCGAAAGTGGCAAGAAATTGGACGTTTGTTCCGCACACTTTACCGACGAAAGCTATGCTATGACAGAGATGGCAAGAATGTGTGGATATCCTGCGACACTCAAAGCAGATGCATTTCCAACGATAAAGTCAAAGAAATCTGCCGCCAGACCCCCATTGAATCTGCCGGAGTGTGTGAGCAATTTAGGGACAAAGGCCCTCGGTAGCACGGCAAGCAATGGCGGCAGTTTGTTCCCCCAGACGAGCGAGCTAAACCCCCTATCGACCCTAGCTTCCCTGGCCTGCTGACATCAACTCCAAAACTGGACAGATCAGCTTTCAGGAAAAGAGCGCGGATGAGGGTATGTCTACAGAATATATTAATTGATGAAAATGGGGCTGTCTGCCCTCTCAAAGTGCATGTTGTTGCCAAATGTATTTCATATGCTGTAAACCTAGTTCATAGTTGTTAGTTTCCTTTAATGCCAAACAAACACATACCAATCGTTGGTTAGAAGGCGATCGCCGAATTCGTCCTCGCTTTCTCCCGTGTCGCTGGCTGTCGTGTCTTTTTCGTCGTTTTCGCTTGCATACGGTTCAAACCGATATGGCTCAATAGCTTCAGTTTCTTCTTCAATTTCCTTTTCACTACCTGCCTCCACACCACAACCATCCGTTTCAATACATTCGTAATCTGTTGAATCGCTTAAGCCGCTGAAATCCGAGTCTGAATCCGAGCTAATGTCGCTATAGCTTGCTGTTCTTTCCGCCATGTTTGTTTGTGTTGGCTTCACTGTGTGACGTCACAGGAAAATGGACGGGTGTTTATAACGATGGTTAAAATCAGGCACTTTGAAGCTTTTTTTAGGGATATTGCGTGATGGGTAAAATTTTGAAAAAAACTATATAATAAGCCACTGTGAACTGATTTTTAATGGTTTTAACCATTCTGAAATTAAAAATAATGTTCCCCTTTAAATATTAGTAGTATTAGTTTCAGTTCAGGCATAACAATACAGTTGTCCCTCGTTTATAGCGGACATGTTTCTGGACATGATTCTGACATGACTGTAATGAATGAAGGAGGACTCATTAATTATACATTTTATGCTTTAATAGCTAGAGCGTAAAAATTAATTTGACGACTCTAAAATGTTGTTTTTTTTTAATATTAGAAGAAACCCCTAGACATGGAATAACACAATTTTGTCATATTTACACTCGTTTAATCCATTATAGTAATGCTGAAAAGGTTGAGCCAATCGGTAGCCAGAATACCGAACAGAGCGCTCTGATTGGTTTGGTGGTTCTCAAGTGGCCAAATATTACTGCAGTATTTATATTTTTAGTTAATTTATCCATTTGTATGCTTAAACATGCTTAATGCAGGCCAAAAATTTTGTAGTCTTTGTACGCAATAACTGATATGGACAAATCATGTTTTACTTTATTAGAGAAATACTATGTCCTGCTATTAAATTAAATCAGTAACAAAATCGGCCTACTATCACCTCATGTCAGCTCAAGACTTAGAAAAACTTGTACATGCCTTTATTACCAGTAGGCTAGACTATTGTAATAGTCTCCTTGCAGGTCTTCCCAAAAAAACTGTCAGGCAGCTGCAGCGTGTTCAGAACGCTGCTGCTAGAGTTCTAACAAAGACCAAAAAATGTGAGCACATTACACCAATTCTTAAATCCTTACATTGGCTCCCTGTACATCAGAGAATTGATTTCAAAATCCTCCTGCTCACATATAAATCACTACATGGTCTAGGGCCGAAGTATATCACTGATATGCTCCCACTATATATGCCCTCTAGATCACTAAGATCTTCTGAGACCAATCTGTTAGCGGTTCCCAGAGTAAACTCAAATCAAGGGTAGAGCATCATTCAGTCACTATGCAACAAATAGCTGGAATAAACTTCCCGAAGATGTCAGACTTTCCCCAACTCTGACTACTTTTAAAACTAGACTGAAAACTTTATGTTCACCTTAGCTTTCAGCTAAATCTTTTAATCTTTTAACTTTTAACGTCCGCACTGTTTTTATTTTTATTGTCTGCATTTTAATTTTGCTTTTATTTTCTTTCATTTCACTTTGTTGTCTGTGAAGCACTTTGAGTCTGCCTTGTGTATGAAAAGTGCTATACAAATAAAGCTGCCTTGCCTTGCCTTGCCTAAATTCCATTTCTGTTCAATTGCAACTCTAGAGACAGAAAATTATGTGGCGGTTTCAATAAAGTTGACAGTCAGCCTCTGGCATCTAAATTTAAGACGTATAGTTTCCGAAGAAGTAGTGTTAAATTGCCTTTTATAATTCGCTTTTGTCACAGTTCACATATATATATTTATATACACCGTATTTTTTGGACTATAAAGCGCACTTAAAATCCTTTCATTTTCTCAAAACTTGACAGTGCGCCTTATAACCCGGTGCGCCTAATGTATGAAATAATTCTGGTTGTGCTTACCGACCTCGGAGCAATTATATTTGGTACATGGTGTAATGATATTCCGCCCGATTGTAGCTGAGATAGGCTCCAGCGCCCCCCGCGACCCCGAAGGGAATAAGCGGTAGAAAATGGATGGATGGATGGTGTAATGATAAGTGTGACCAGTAGATGGTAGTCACACATAAGAGATACGTGTAGACTGCAATATGACGCTGTTAAACAACACCAAAACTTTAAATCTTCCATTGAAAATAAATAACTTTACAAACGGCACTCAAAAATCTGTCAAAATGTTTTAGTATGTCTTTGAAGCCACACCGCTTGATGGATTGTCGGCCCATTACGGCTACCGTAGTCAGAGATACGAGTATTACTATGGTGTGTGTATAGGACCGCAAAATGGCACCCATTAGCAGACATATTATCTGGCGTTTTGTTTCACAATATTATGCAAAACCAACTTCTCTGCATAAGTCCTGAAAATTTGCGCACGTCCGCCACTGTAGTCCGTGCTGATAGTCAATAAGCTTCTTCTTTTTCACTATCTTCTTGTTATGGGACATTCATCCTCTGCTGTTGCCATTTGTAATATAAAATAGTGTAAAGTTCTAACTTATGTCTCGCTGTGGAAGTGCTAAAAACTACCGGTATAGTGGGTTTACATAATTCACCCACAAAACTTTAGTTATTAGAGAGTTCCGGTCAGACCTTTTTTAACGTGGGCCACGACGTTGATGTTGCATTATTGAGCCACGGATGAGAAGATGCTGCTCCGTTGTTGATTTAAGTAAAGTCTGAATGTCATTAAAACAGTTAGCTCCAACTTTTGACACTTCTTCCACCCCCGTCCTTGCACGCTACACCGCTACAACAAAGATGACGGGGAGAAGACGCTGTCGAAGGTGAGCCACGTAAATAAACAGGTTCAAGAACACTTTTTACCCCAGAGCAATAGTGTCGCTGAACACAAATTAGGCATAAAAAAAGAATGACTGTGCATGTGAGCTGTGTGCTTGGTATTTTAAGTTTTTTATGTATTATTTTTATCTATTTATCTAAGTACCATATTCTTATGTTTTTTAAGTGTCATTATGAATTTGCACTAAATAAGTTTGCTTGCAATTTCATTGTACAATGTACAATGACAATAAAGATATATTCTATTCTATTCTATTCTAAATAAGACCGCCAACAAAACGGCACATCCTGAAGCGACTGTCAGAAAGCGACTTGAAGATGATCTGTAAAACATAATCTATGCAACATTTTGACCAAAGAACCACCATTACATGTTATGTAGACCACAAGGAAGTGCTTTCAATTTAGAAAAAATCATAATATGACCCCTTTAATGCGCCTTATAATCCAGTGCGCCTTTTGTATGAAAACAGACCTGAATAGACCCGCTCATCAGCAGTGCGCCTTTTAATCCGGTGCGCCCTATGGTCCAGAAAATACGGTATGTATCTATATATATATATATATATATATATATATATATAGGGCAGCACGGTGGAAGAGGGGTTATAGTGCTGCCTCACAATACGAAGGTGCTGAGTAGTCTGGGGTTCAATCCCAGGCTCGGGATCTTTCTGTGTGGAGTTTGCATGTTCTCCCCATGACTGCGTGGGTTCCCTCCGGGTACTCCGGCTTCCTCTCACCTCCAAAAACATGCACCTGGGGATAGATTGATTGGCAACACTAAATTGGCCCTAGTGAGTAATTGTGAGTGTGAATGTTGTCTGTCTATCTGTGTTGGCCCTGCGATGAGGTGGCGACTTGTCCAGGGTGAACCCTGCCTTCCGCCCGATTGTAGCTGAGATAGGCTCCAGTTCTTAACCCGGGTTCGATCAAACTCCCTATCGGCATATTATGGATGCCCCCAAACATTGTTCTCTCTTTTATTTGGACTTTCCCTGATTACATGGCAACAGCTGTTTCTAAGGGAGGGGGGTCGTAAACAGCCATCGCCTTTGATTACAAACAGTTCAAAGAAAAGGTCGTAAAATAGTTCAAAGAAAAGTTTCCTGGAGGGGAGTCAGGTCCTGCTTCCTCTCTGCTTTGTAGCTCTCGGGTCAAGACACAATTTTTCAGTGGATTACAATACATCAAAGAAACACCCACAACATTTAATGTGGCAAGCCAGGAAATAGGGGTTCGGTGAGTCGGCCTCAGGGGTTTGGTGGAGCCTCCGCCGCGGAGGTCAAGACACACCCGACTCATCGTGTAAATAAAAACTTCTCCCTATCGGCGTATTATGGATACCCCCAAACAATGTTCCCTCTAATTATCCATATGCGTGAGCAAACGCAAAACTCTTTGAGCATTCAATGGAGCACACGTGAGCGACATTAGACGTGCACATGCACTGTGGCCACACCAGCAGCACACCTGTCCCAAACCTGACTAAATAACAAGTTAAATGTTTTATTATTATAATCAAATGACAACAGTCATTTCCATGAGATTATTTTCTAATATAAGTGGTTTGGCCCAATTACAATGACATCAACAAAAAATATTGTTTTTCATTAGCTGTGTACTTGTATTTTATGTCTTGGTGGTGTTCCTGCGTTGGAAAAAATGTGCACCCCTTTCAGATATCGCATTTAGTTCCCACTAAAACATTCACATATTCACAATAAGATGACAAGAGAGTGGCACTTGCCAAGGTGAAAGCACACATATCTGAACTGGTCTCTCAAAGGCAACAGCAGAAGTCACACTGATTTGCAGGTGTGTAATTTGTTGCAAGTTCATGCCTGTGTTGGTTTTGTGCTTTGAACAAGGTGATGTTCAAGCACGGTTCATTTTGTGCACCAGTAAAAAAACATATAACTTTGTTTTGAATTTTTTTTTAAATAACAAAAAAAAAATCCCTAAAGAAGGGTTCGGTGAATGCGCATATGAAACTGGTGGGGTTTGGTACCTCCAACAAGGTTAAGAACCACTGATATATATATATATATATATATATATATATATATATATATATATATATATATATATATATATATATATATATATATATATATATATATATATATATATATGGAATAAGCGGTAGAAAATGGATGGACGGATGGATGGATTTTCAGCCTCAATCAAATTCATGGAATTGATTTAGAATCGGGGGAGATATTCAAATTGCATTCAGAATTTTTTACTGGCCTGATAAGCAGCCTGATTGACCTGTGTGGTTCAGACCATTTTGGGAAGAAAACAGGGAGTAAAAAAAAAAAGGCACAGACAGTAAGCAAGAGCTGTCCTGATATGTCGCCATCATTTTTTTCATTTGAAACTTCACTGTTGCCGACTTGATACAATGTTGATTGATTGATTGATTGAGACTTTTATTAGTAGGTTGCACAGTGAAGTACATATTCCGTACAATTGACCACTAAATGGTAACACCCGGATAAGTTTTTCAACTTGTTTAAGTCGGGGTCCACTTAAATTGATTTATGATACAGATATATACTATCATATATACTATCATCATAATATAGTCATCACACAAGATAATCATCAGGGTGTATACATTGAATTATTTACATTATTTACAATTCGGGGTGTGGAGGGGAGGAGGGGGTTTAGGTTTGGTTGATATCATCTGTCATCAACAATTGAGAACAGAGAAATGGATATTGAAACAGTGTAGGTCTGACTTGGTAGGATATGTACAGCAAGTAGTGGACATAGAGAGAGAGAGAGAGAGAGAGATCAGAAGTCATAAGAAAAGTATCTACATTTGATTGTTTACATTTGGTTATTAACAATCCGGGGAGGGTGTTAGTTTAGGATTGAAGTTGCCTGGAGGTGTACTTTTATTGCGGTTTTGAAGGAGGATAGAGATGCCCTTTCTTTTATACCTGTTGGGAGCGCATTCCACATTGATGTGGCATAGAAAGAGAATGAGTTAAGACCTTCGTTAGATCGGAATCTGGGTTTAACGTGGTTAGTGGAGCTCCCCCTGGTGTTGTGGTTATGGCGGTCATTTACGTTAAGGAAGTAGTTTGACATGTACTTCGGTATCAGGGAGGTGTAGCGGATTTTATATACTAGCCTCAGTGCAAGTTGTTTTACTCTGTCCTCTACCCTGAGCCAGCCCACTTTGGAGAAGTGGGTAGGAGTGAGGTGTGATCTTGGGTGGAGGTCTAGAAGTAATCTGACTAGCTTGTTCTGGGATGTTTGGAGTTTAGATTTGAGGGTTTTGGAGGTGCTAGGGTACCAGGAGGTGCATGCGTAATCGAAAAAGGGTTGAATGAGAGTTCCCGCTAGAATCCTCATGGTGCTTTTGTTGACCAGAGAGGAGATTCTATAGAGAAATCTGGTTCGTTGGTTGACCTTTTTGATTACCTTGGTTGCCATTTTATCACAGGAAAGATTAGCCTCTAGAATGGAACCTAGGTAGGTGACCTCATCCTTCCTGGTGATAACAATGTCACCCACTTTTATAGTGAAGTCACTGACTTTCTTAAGGTTGATGTGGGACCCAAACAGGATGGATTCCGTTGCCGGGTTTTAAACACAAGCGTCATAAACTGACACTTCTCGAGGTGTGTGTCGGCGCAGAGTTATGGTCTGAATTTAGTTACCTTTCAGTTCGACCTTGGAGGAATAGAAATGGCGTTAAGTGTTAAGCTGGGAAGCAGCAAAGTTTCAACAGTGATGGAGCACGGTGTCAAAGTGTTACCACAACACACGGAGTGTGCGTGTGCCCTGACATATGATTCATGTGTGAAAGAGGCAGAGTCATCATGGCTGGTACAGCACATTCAGTCAGTGCCACAGGTAACACTGTGGTCTCTGGAGGCTTTGTCGTGCTCCTCTGTTGCCTGCCCACAGTTTGGCCTGTCATTGAAGGGCGTAATCCAGGGAACTGTGGTGTTGTCATCGTGCATCATCGAGCCTCTCCCTGAACTGGAGGGTAAGAGTTGCATGCTGTTCGACCGGGGGGTCAGCAACCCATGCGCATGCGGCTCTTTAGCGGCTACTTGGACCTCTTTCAGAGATGTGTGAAAACGGAAAAAGATGAAAAAAAAAATTTATTTTTTGTTTTAATATATTTTCTGTAGGAGAACAAACATGATACAAACCTTCCTAATTGTTAGAAATCCCATTGTTTACATTATACATGCTTCACTGATAGGAGTATTTGGCAAGCACCTAATTTATTTAATCCCTGAACTCGTCGTAGTTTGTTTACATGTACAACTTTCTCGGACGCTGCCAGAGAAAGGCGTGTTTTATGCTACTTCTTCTTTGTCTCATTTTGTCCACCAAACGTTTTATGCTGTGCGTGAATGCACAAAGGTGAGCTTTGTTGATTTTATTGATTTGCTGGAGTGCTTATCAGGCATATTTGGTCAACCCATGACTGCAGGCTAATCAATGCTAACATGCTATTTAGGCTAGCTGTATGTACATATTGCATCATTATGCCTCGTTTGTAGGTATACTTGAGCTCATTTAATTTCCTTTACTTATGTCCTCTGTGTATTTAATTTATATTTGCATGTCTCATGACACATTATCTGTATGTCATATTGGCTGCATTTCTGATAGTTGCTTGTGAAGTGAAGTGAAGTGAATTATATTTATATAGCGCTTTTCTCTAGTGACTCAAAGCGCTTTACATAGTGAAACCCAATATCTAAGTTACATTTAAACCAGTGTGGGTGGCACTGGGAGCAGGTGGGTAAAGTGTCTTGCCCAAGGACACAACGGCAATGACTAGGATGGCGGAAGCGGGAATCGAACCTGGAACTCTCAAGTTGCTGGCACGGCCACTCTACCAAACGAGCTATACCGCCCCTTGTGTGCCATGTTGTTCCAGACCACAGCAAACGTTAACCAGCTTGCAAAGATTGTAAGAAATCCAATAGAAGAAGACAGCCTGCCATTTCCTTAAACCTGTTTTTTTGATTGATTGATTGATTGATTTAAACTTGTATTAGTAGATTGCCAAGTACAGTACTTATTCCATACAATTGATCACTAAATGGTAACACCCAAATAAGTTTTTCAACTTGTTTCACACACATGTACACTTTTTGGCCATTCTGAGCCACTAATTTCCAGAAGTTATCTCATCATGTGAGAAGCCTCCATTTTACTAATGATTTCCAATGTTGCAAAAATGTGTAGAATAAATATTAAAATACAACATTTATGTCAACAAAGATTTGCATCAGCTTTTGATCGTAGGCTAATATAACCCTAACCCTAACCCTAACCCTAACTTACATCATGTGTTGCCTTCATTATAACACTTATATAAGGCTTTCAATTTTTTGCGGCTCCAGACAAGATTTGTTTTTGTATTTTTGGTCCAATATGGCTCTTTCAACATTTTGTGTTGCCGACCCTGTGTTAGGCTCTAGGTGTGAAACTAGCAGAACATCTAATGCACAGTGCATATTGGACAAGCCTACATCAGTATAAACCCTAATTGGTTTAATTATAGCTTTTAAAATAGACTACCTGGCTGATACGGAAAAGCACTGGTGAGACTATAATAGAGTGGCGAGCAAAGAGCCACTCATTACAGGCATCTGCTTCATTGATTGCATGCAGGCAGACATGGGAACAAAGGTAAATAATCACACATGAGGATATACTAACCCTGGAGTTTGTCTGAATGCTGAGAAATTGTCTCCCAAAGAAATATAATAACATCCTAGCATGTCATACTACGTGTGCTGCATTGGGTTCACAGCAATCTGACTGGATGTTGTGAAAGTCCTATGGTCATCAAAAGTAACCTGCAAATGTGCACACAAGGGGGAGTCTATCAACAGCATCAGGAAACGTTAACGCTGGATGTCACGAACACAATTCAAAAGTGGTGCAGGTTTTTTTCATGTACTATAGGGTGCATCACTGTGGGGACACCCGACTATTTACTGCACATTCATTTTATCACGCTCCTAGCTGTGGCGTTTGCTATGTTTTCAAACATGCAGGGGACACTTTTATAATGGGCATTTTAGACACCGTCCAAAGTGCATCGACAACGGAACCTACTTATTTTTCCTTTTTTTCCAGCGCTGAAGGTGCGCTCATGGGAGAAAGCATACTTGCCAACCCTCCCGGATTTACCGGGAGACTCCCGAAATTCAGCGCCTCTCCCGAAAACCTCCCGGGACAATTTTTCTCCCAAAAATCTCCCGAAATTCAGGTGGACCTGAGTGACGTGTCGACAGCCTATTTTCACGTCCGCTTTCCCACAATATAAACAGCGTGCCTGCCCAATCACGTTATAACTGTACAATAGTCGAGGGCGAGTTCTTGGTTTCTTATGTGGGTTTATTGTTAGGCAGTTTCATTAACGTCCTCCCAGCGCGGCAACAACACACAACAACAGCAGTCACGTTTTCGTCTACCGTAAAGCAGTTTGTCTGCCGTAAACAGCAATGTTGTGACACTCTTAAACAGGACAATACTGCCATCTACTGTGCATGCATATGTGACGATAACATCTACGGCTTTTAGAGAGTGCAGTGCACAACTGCACACACAACAAGGAGACAAAGCAGAATGCATCATCAGAGAGGGTGTTCAGCATGGTTAGAAAAATAGTGACAGAGAATAGAACAAGGATGGACAAATCAACCCTTAAAGGGGAACATTATCACCAGACCTATGTAAGCGTCAATATATACCTTGATGTTGCAGAAAAAAGACCATATATTTTTTTAACCGATTTCCGAACTCTAAATGGGTGAATTTTGGCGAATTAAACGCCTTTCTAGTATTCGCTCTCGGAGCAATTGGGAAGCAATCCGCCATTTTCTCACTTTCGTCGGTGTGTTTTCGGAGGGTGTAACAACACGAACAGGGACGGATTCAAGTTGCACCAGTGGCCCAAAGATGCGAAAGTGGCAAGAAATTGGACGAAATTTGTTCAAAATACGAGGGTGTGGGGAAAGCCGACGAAATGGTTAGTCGTTTGTTCCGCACACTTTACCGACGAAAGCTATGCTACGACAGAGATGGCAAGAATGTGTGGATATCCTGCGACACTCAAAGCAGATGCATTTCCAACGATAAAGTCAAAGAAATCTGCCGCCAGACCCCCATTGAATCTGCCGGAGTGTGTGAGCTATTCGGGGACAAAGGACCTCGGTAGCACGGCAAGCAACGGCGGCAGTTTGTTCCCACAGACGAGTGAGCTAAACCCCCTGGATGTCTTGGCTCACACCGTCCCTTATGCCACCGAAGATGATCAAGAGAAGAATATCGACCCTAGCTTCCCTGGCCTGCTGACATAAACTCCAAAACTGGACAGATCAGCTTTCAGGAAAAGAGAGCGGATGAGGGTATGTCTACAGAATATATTAATTGATGAAAACTTTATTCATTACTCGCGGTTTTACGTAAATTATTATACATAAACTGTGTTTACCAATAATTTAGCTTAAAAACATTTATTTTTTTCAATCATTCGAGTACATTCGGGTAGTCTTGTGTAATGCAGTATTTTGTGTCTATTTAGGTATGGTTAACCTGAGTGCTGAAATCGTGGAAAAATATATGTTCTTAGCGCGCCTGAAATGGGCTGTCTGCACTCTCAAAGTGCATGTTGTTGCCAAATGTATTGCATATGCTGTAAACCTAGTTCATAGTTGTTAGTAATTGTCTTATCAGACAGTGTTAAGCCGCTGAAATCCGAGTCTGAATCCGAGCTAATGTCGCTATACCTTGCTGTTTGTTTGTATTGGCATCACTGTGTGACGTCACAGGAAAATGGACGGGTGTATATAACGATGGTTAAAATCAAGCACTTTGAATTTTTTTTTAGGGATATTGCGTGATGGGTAAAATTTTGAAAAAATACTTCGAAAAATAAAATAAGCCACTGGGAACTGATTTTTATTGGTTTTAACCCTTCTGAAATTGTGATAATGTTCCCCTTTAACTCAACAATGAGTAGATGAGTGTTATATGTATGTATATGTGTAAATAAATTAACACTGAAATTCAAGTATTTATTTTATATATATATATATATATATATATATATATATATATATATATATATAATATATATATATATATATATATATATATATATATATATATATATATATATATATATATATATATATAAAATAAAATAAATATATATAGCTAGAATTCACTGAAAGTCAAGCATTTCTTATATATATATATATATATATATATATATATATATATACATATATATATACATACATATATATATATATATATATATATATATATATATATATATATATATATATATATATATGAAATACTTGACTTGGTGAATTCTAGCTGTAAATATACTCCTCTCCTCTTAACCACGCCCCCGCCCCTACCACGCCCCCACCCCCCGAAATTGGAGGTCTCAAGGTTGGCAAGTATGATAATAAGGCCATGCAGAAATAAGGCATTAATAAGTACTTAATAATGACTAATTAAGAGCCAATATGTTACTAATTTGCATGATAATAAGCAACTAATTAATGGTGAATATGTGTTCCCCATACTAAAGTGTTACCAAAAACATATTTGAAAATAGTATATAAAGGTTGCCAGTTTGAACCGTGAATGTTTTATTTCTAATTCCATTCTGGCTCACCTGACCAGCGTTGTTGTAAGAATTGTTGGACCTTTCAGGTTCCAATATAGCGAGACCCCCAGGTCCCAGATTTGCTGCAGGCAAACACATTAAGCTACCATGCCGGCATCATTTTCAGTATGAAAACAGTGGGGCGAAAAAAAAGGAAATGGAAATATTTTCTGAGGACAGCATGAGTGCTCATTGGTAAGCCCCGCTGTGTCACACCCAGATGCACTCCAAACTGTTTCCTTGCAGGCCTTCTGCTCAGTGCATGTCAGGACAGGCTGCAGCATCACTGGCAGTTTGATGAGAACAAATAGGATTAAGAAAGGAAACACGCCCTTCGACAAGCAATTGGCTTTGTAAATGTCACTGGCATCCACTAATGCTGAAAAATGTGTAAATGAGTCACAATGGAAGTCACTAGAAAATGAATCGGCAAACGGTTTGTGTCCGTCCTTGCCGGATCCTTTGTTCACATTCTTTCAGTCTCATATGCATTGTCATGCTGCTCATTTAGCACTTTGTTTCCCTGCTCAGTTGATGCCATTGTGTTGCAGTTCCTAGAAACCTGCTTGAGTGGGGCACTTTCATACTTTGTTCAGTCGCGAACAAAGAAGAGTCCTCCAGGACCCTGTGAAAACTGCTGCTTCATGCACCTGCCACCGACGCACAAATAGTTTTGAAGTTACATGAAAACATGGATGTAAGTCGACATGGCCCCGCATGCCAAGTTAGTAACAACATCCCTTCACTTCAGCGACACAATGTGCTCTGCTAAAAGGGTGCTTAGAATTGGGAAAGTGTGAGTGGGGGAAAGTGTGAGTGTGATAAATTAGATAAAATGTCAAGGTTCTGTTCACACTATTCAGCCCAGCCAATTGTGTTCAGAGAAGCATGCTCATGTAGACTTAAATGAGAGTTAAAAGGGCCACTTTTTCAACCGCCGATGTGAATGAATGAATTCATGTATTTATTCCGGCAGACATATATAGCAACTAGGGCTGCGAATCTTTGGGGGTCCCACGATTCGATTCAATATCGATTCTTGGGGTCACGATTCGATTCAAAATCGATTTTTTTCGATTCAACGTGATTCTCGATTCATTCAATACATAGGATTTCAGCAGGATCTACCCCAGTCTGCTGACATGCAAGCAGAGTAGTAGAATTTTTGTAAAAAGCTTTTATAATTGTAAAGCACAATGTTTTATCAACTGATTGCAATAATGTAAATTTGTTTTAACTATTAAATGAACCAAAAATATGACTTATTCTATCTTTGTGAAAATATTGGACACAGTGTGTTGTCAAGCTTATGAGATGCGATGCAAGTGTAAGCCACTGTGACACTATTGTTATTTTTTTTACATTTTTATAAATGTCTAATGATAATGTCAATGAGGGATTTTTAATCACTGCTATGTTGAAATTGTAACTAATATTGATACTGTTGTTGATAATATTCATTTCTGTTTCACTACTTTTGGTGTTTTTGTCTCCTCTCAATTGCTCTGTTTATTGCTGGGTCGGGTTTGGTTTTGGAATTGGATTGCATTGTTATGGTATTGCTGTGTATTGATTTGTTGGATTGATTAATTAAAATAAATAAATTAATTAAAATATTAAAATATTAAAAATAAATAAATAAATATGAATAAAAACATTTAAAAAATAGATTTTTTAAAAATGAGAATCGATTCTGAATCGCACAACGTGAGAATTGCGATTCGAATTCGAATCGATTAAATAGCAATACTTCATCACTCTTTGTAATTTGACAGACATACAACGGCACCCCGGAAAAGTGTAGAGTGCCATCTCCGGGTTGGGGAGGAGATCTTGCCCCAAGTGGAGGAGTTCAAGTACCTCGGAGTCTTGTTCACGTGTGGGGGAAGAGTGGATCGTGAGATCGACAGGCGGATCGGTGCGGCGTCTTCAGTAATGCGGACGCTGTATCGATCCGTTGTGGTGAAGAAGGAGCTGAGCCGGAAGGCAAAGCTCTCGATTTACCGGTCGATCTACGTTCCCATCCTCACTTATGGTCATGAGCTTTGGGTCATGACCGAAAGGACAAGATCACGGGTACAAGCGGCCAAAATGAGTTTCCTCCGCCGGGTGGCGGGGCTCTCCCTTAGAGATAGGGTGAGAAGCTCTGTCATCCGGGGGGAACTCAAAGTAAAGCCGCTGCTCCTCCACATCGAGAGGAGCCAGATGAGGTGGTTCGGGCATCTAGTCAGGATGCCACCCGAACGCCTCCCTAGGAAGGTGTTTCGGGCACATCCGACCGGTAGGAGGCCACAGGGAAGACCCAGGACACGCTGGGAAGACTATCTCTCCCGGCTGGCCTGGGAACGCCTCGGGATCCCCCGGGAAGAGCTGGACGAAGTGGCTGGGGAGAGGGAAGTCTGGGCTTCCCTGTTTAAGCTGCTGCCCCCGCGACCCGACCTCGGATAAGCGGAAGAAGATGGATGGATAGATGGATGGATGGATGGATGGATGGATGGATGGATGGATACAAAGGCACCCACCGAAAAGGGATACGGGGAAAAAAGCAAGAATGCTTATCCATGTCCCGCCCCTAATTTACAGTCAACTTATATGTTGGTTATATATGTTGGTTTTATAGTCCAAGTTTCAACAGCAGATTTGATGGATACATAACAATTTCAGAACAAGAATAACATATGCTGGAAAACACTTTGTCAATAGCATTGAGCGACCATGAGATTAGCTCCATCTTGCCTGGGTATCTTTCGTCTTCTGAAGCCTTGTCTGGTGTGTTATGTCCCTTATTCCACAGTGAGTTCTTTTGCACCTGTGTCCCACAGTTGAGATAGTCCAAACAACTAGTCATGTTTTTGATAGTTTCCCAACAACACATTTTTCACCACAAGGTTGAACACTCTTAGGCTAGAAGACAGTTTAATTTCTCCGCTCACATTGTCCCACAGTTTCACACCCGCTATAGATAACGTTTGAGCCTTGAATGTGGAATTCACCATGTTATGTTTGAATTTCAGGACACCCCTGAGTTCATGTGGACCATCTCTAAATGAAAACAGACTCTGTATATTTACAGGTAGAGCCCTTTGTGAGGCCATAAACATAACTTGAAGGCTACTGTATTGGATTATATCATATAGTTTAAGAAAATTACTCATTATGAACATGTCAAAGCATAATGTCAACATCATTGAGGCGCTCTGTTTTATCTTAAAGGGGAACATTATCACAATTTCAGAATGGTTAAAACCATTTAAAATCAGTTCCCAGTGGCTTATTATATTTTTCGAAGTTTTTTTTCAAAATTTTACCCATCATGCAATATCCCTAAAAAAAGCTTCAAAGTGCCTGATTTTAACCACCCGTCCATTTTCCTGTGACGTCACATAGTGAAGCCAACACAAACAAACATGGCGGAAAGAACAGCAAGCTATGGCGACATTAGCTCGGATTCAGACTCGGATTCAGACTCGGATTTCAGCGGCTTAAGCGATTCAACAGATTACGAATGTATTGAAACGGATGGTTGTAGTGTGGAGGGAGGTAGCGAAAACGAAATTGAAGAAGAAACTGAAGCTATTGAGCCATATCGGTTTGAACCGTATGCAAGCGAAACCGACGAAAACGACACGACAGCCAGCGACACGGGAGAAAGCGAGGACGAATTCGGCGATCACCTTCTAACCAACGACTGGTATGTGTTTGTTTGGCATTAAAGGGAACTAACAACTATGAACTAGTTTTACAGCATATGAAATACATTTGGCAACAACATGCACTTTAAGAGTGCAGACAGCCCAATTTTCATCAATTAATATATTCTGTAGACATACCCTCATCCGCGCTCTTTTCCTGAAAGCTGATCCGTCCAGTTTTGGAGTTGATGTCAGCAGGCCAGGGAAGCTAGGGTCTACAGGGGGTTTAGCTCGCTCGTCTGCGGGAACAAACTGCCGCCATTGCTTGCCGTGCTACCGAGGTTCTTTGTCCCTAAATTGCTCACACACTCCGGCAGATTCAATGGGGGTCTGGCGGCAGATTTCTTTGACTTTATCGTTGGAAATGCATCTGCTTTGAGTGTCGCAGGATATCCACACATTCTTGACATCTCTGTCGTAGCATAGCTTTTGTCGGTAAAGTGTGCGGTGTGATTGTGTGTGTGAATGGGTAAATGTGGAAGTAGTGTCAAAGCGCTTTGAGTACCTTGAAGGTAGAAAAGCGCTATACAAGTACAACCCATAACAAACGTCCAATTTCTTGCCACTTTCGCATCTTTGGGCCACTGGTGCAACTTGAATCCGTCCCTGTTCGTGTTGTTACACCCTCCGACAACACACCGACGAGGCATGATGTCTCCAAGGTACGGAAAACAGTCGAAAAAACGGAAAATAACAGAGCTGATTTGACTCAGTGTTTGAGAAAATGGCGGATTGCTTCCCGATGTGACGTCACAACGTGACGTCATCGCTCCAAGAGCGAATATTAGAAAGGCGCTTAATTTGCCAAAATTCACCCATTTAGAGTTCGGAAATCGGTTAAAAAAATAAATGGTCTTTTTTCTGCAACATCAAGGTATATAATGACGCTTACATAGGTCTGGTGATAATGTTCCCCTTTAACTGTACTGGGTGGCTTGTGAACAAGCATTTGCAGAGCCTCGAATAATTAAATCATACAATATGAGGAGAGGATATTTACCACTGCAAGACAAATCACCTCCACTGAACAGGACGCAGTCATCACCGCACAGCCACTCTCAATTGATTTAATGCTGGCTCAACACGCTCATTGATCAGTACTACAGCCAAGTGTCCTTGGTTTTCTACACCGTCCAAGTTGACTTGCTCTTATTAAATATGAATTATTCGACTTGGTATTTAAGAGGGAGTTGAAGCAGGTGCCTCACTGATTCAGTACTGTATCAGTGACGCAATACACTCATGTTTACATTTTATAGGAGCGTGCAGTACTTTCAAAAAAATAAATCAACAACTAAAGAATGATTGTAAGCCTTTTATTTATCAAGGAACTACATTTGTAACTAAAGTGGGTGCGTAAAATGCCGATGACGAAAAATAACTACCCCTTATGTTGTCAAATATCTAGAGTTGGTAGACACCATTAATCAGCCGATACTGGCATTAACACAGGAGGTTATAAAAGTACATTTAATCTATTGTCCATTTATCACACCATAGGACATAATTTGGATTTCAGAAGAACCGGCTTCCGTACAGGGGGAGTGGCTTGAAGCGGTTGTGGTTTGAAGGGATTAGATCAGTGGTTCTTAACCTTGTTGGAGGTACCGAACCCCACCGGTTTCATATGCGTGAAAAATTAAATGTTTTTTTTTCAAATTCAAGACAAAGTTATATGTTTTTGATAACACTTTAGTATGGGGAACATATTCTAAGTAACAAAGACTTAATTTAGATTTATTTGGTTAGGGTTAGGGTTAGGGTTAGAGGGTTAGGGTTATAATAAGGCCATAAGGCATTAATAACTACTTAATAATGACTAGTTAAGAGCCAATATGTTACCAATTTGCATGTTAATAAGCAACTAATTAATGGTGAATATGTTCCCCATACTAAAGTGTTACCATGTTTTATTACTGGTGCACCACCCTGAGCCAGCCCACTTTGGAGAAGTGGGTAGGAGTGAGGTGTGATCTGGGGTGGAGGTCTAGAAGTAATCTGACTAGCTTGTTCTGGGATGTTTGGAGTCTAGATTTGAGGGTTTTGGAGGTGCTAGGGTACCAGGAGGTGCATGCGTAATCGAAAAAGGGTTGAACGAGAGTTCCCGCCAGAATCTTCATGGTGCTTTTGTTGACCAGAGAGGAGATTTTATTGTCATGACTTGGACTTTGGCTTGTTCTCCCGAGGTGCAAGTGAATTGGACCAGATGTGGCGTGAAGGTAAATACATGATTTATTTAAACACTAAAACTACAAAAAAAAGGATCAAACAAAAGGCGCGCACAATGGCGGAGAACAAACTATGAAACCAAACACTTGCACAAAGGCAAAAACTATGAACAACAAAAAACACTAACTGTGGCTTAATAAACAAAAACTTACTTGGCATGGAACCGGCATGAAAAAAGAGCAGCAAGGGTCATAAGGGTCTGGAGAGTGTGCAGAAGCATAAATATGGGGATGTCGTCAGAACGACAAACTGAAAACAATGAACTTAAATACTATAGACATGATTAACAAAAACAGGTGCGTGACTCAAAACGTGAAACAGGTGCGTGACGTGACAGGTGAAAACTAATGGTTGCTATGGTGACAAACAAGAGTGCACAATGAGTCCAAATGTGGAACAGGTGAAACTAATGGGTAATCATGGAAACAAGACAAGGGAGTGAAAAGCCAGAAACTAAAAAGTCCAATAACTAAATAAAACATGACTAAGACAAAAACATGATCACACAGACATGACATTTATAGAGAATTCTCGTTCGTTGGTTGACCTTTTTGATTACCTTGGTTGCCATTTTATCACAGGAAAGATTAGTTATACATGTTCTAAGTTGCAGGGTGTAGTGCATTCTCACTTCCCTGATTGTCTTCTTGCTGAAAGTGGTTGCTCTCAAATGGTATTGGCTTCTGATTAATGAACCTAATTTTGAAGCTGCTCGAGTGTTCATCCGGTTTATTTCTTCTGATTTTCAGCCAACCCGTGAATGTAACTGTAGAGTCTAAGGCTATGTGTGGTGTGGCTAATTGTTGAATGGCCTCAGCCAGAGTCACTGAGAGGGTAGAATCCAAAAATTGGGCTAAGGGAGGACTGACCATCTGGAGAGCTTTCTGATGAACTGGCAGCCTCAATTTGACCACTTCTTGGGAATCATTTTGTTCTTTTTTTCTTTCTTTGAGCCAGTTTAACTCAAGTTATCAGCATTTCTGTTGGCACAACTGAAATTATTAAGGACTCACTTGGTTTAACATAAATCTTAAATAATAAATGAGGAAATGCTGCTTTGAGAAGTTGGAAGTGTGCATACATTGTATTAAAGGAGGCAATAAGGAATAGTTCATTATTCCTGCAATGCATTTATTTTGCATCATGTTTAACTATTAGCAACTCTCAAGATATTTGTTGTGTCTTCAAATGCCTGCTGATCAAAACACACCCTCTAAGGGGAACTGCACTTTTTGGGGTATTTTGCCAAACGTTCACAATCATTATGAGAGACAAGATTTTTAAAGATGATAAACACTTGGAAGATGCGGCCAATGGAAGTCACCGTTGTCGTCTTCAAAGACCTCCATTAACATTTTCCATACACACTGCAAGTATGTATATAATGTAGTAACAGACATGTTCATAACGATATGTAATATGTTTAACATTTACCGTATTTTAATCATTTTAATCAAAGCCAGGACTGATTTCTTCAGCGCATTGATTTCCATTTCCATAGCAGCGCACGTCTGACTTCCAGCAACAAATGCTTGTTCCTACTCTCGGAAAAAAGTCATGAATATGTTCTAATCATGGCAGAATCGATAACAGACAACGAATAAGACTATTTTTGGACAAATGGCGATTCACAACCTTATCTTTTTTTAAGCTGAATATACAGAGGATGAACTACTATTTCGTTGGAGCAGTGACTTTGACGCTATAAATGTTGGAGCCATGCTATGTCGACATAAATGGAGTGCTGACCCAAATAAACTGGAAAAACGTCCGCGGCCAGCTGGACCAAATGCACAACTGTCCACCGAGTGTGTCAATTTGATATTAATCATGATACATGCGCCACATCACCGTACAACTACAGTACATACGCTGTCTGGCTCGCTGTGTACAAACAAAACATGAAATGTGGGCTAATATTTTACAGATACTGTAATATGATTGTTCATGCTTTTCAGTCAGTAAGATTTGTGTCCTATCTCAGCGTTGACCATTACAAATTCAAACGCATTTCGTGTTGTCGTAGAAGTTAGCTTATCTCTTTCTGTAGCTTTTACGGCTAATACCGTAGCTCGCCGATGTGTTCGCTCTTACAATAGCAATGTCGCTAAAGCTTGGTTGTTATACAGGTTATGGGACGTAAATAAAGTGTTGTTGACGGTTATGGAATGCATCAGGTGCAGTAACTGATTGCTCTAATTAACTGCATTGCTAGCCGCCAAGAACAAGTCGATATTTACATGTTTGAATGAGAAAAAAAACTAGGGATGTCCGATAATGGCTTTTTGCCGATATCCAATATTTCGATATTGTCCAACTCTTTAATTACCGATACCGATATCAACCGATATATGCAGTCGTGGAATTAACACATTATTATGCCTAATTTGGACAACCAGGTATGGTGAAGATAAGGTACTTTTGAAAAAAATAAATAAAATAAAATATATAAATTAAAAACATTTTCTTGAATAAAAAAGAAACTAGTAATTAATGAAAATTAGTAAAAATTAACTGTTAAAGGTTAGTACTATTAGTGGACCAGCAGCACGCACAATCATGTGTGCTTACGGACTGTATCCCTTGCAGACTGTATTGATATATATATTGATATATAATGTAGGAACCAGAATATTAATAACAGAAAGAAACAACCCTTTTGTGTGAATGAGTGTGAATGAGGGGGTAGGGAGGTTTTTTGGGTTGGTGCACTAATTGTAAGTGTATCTTGTGTTTTTTATGTTGATTTAATAAAAAAAAAAATTGATACCGATAATAAAAAAAACGATACCGATAATTTCCGATATTACATTTTAACGCATTTATCGGCTGATAATATCGGCTGGCCGATATTATCGGACATCTCTAAAAAAAAACCTTTGTCTTCTTGTCCCTCATAAGGATTGTGAACGATAGGCAGAATTCCCCCCAAAAAAGTATTCTTCCACAAACGTGTGTGTGTGGAAAACACAGCAGTATTTGAAAATGCCCCAACATCAATTTTTCATCACTCTTGTTGGGATCATGCACGTTCAAAATCAACACTGAATTTGGTACTGGGCCCTCAGTGAGGAATTCCTCCTAATACCGCCACTATCATATCGCAATTATACAAACGACAATATTATATAAACTACAAAAGTACTCGGAGCGAGCAAATTTCTGCTCTAACTTCCACTACTAAAAACTCCAGGCAGCAATCCAGATCATCCCCAACATCTAAAAACTATGTTTTATCCCCTTTTATAATTCCTGGAAGTCAAAATAAGCCATGACTATGTTAAAAAATAACAGACTAACTGTAGCGAGTACATAGCCATATGGCTGGGGGAATCGATCCATGCATGTTTTGTTTGTTTGTCACTTCCAAACAGAAAAGATTGTTTGATCTTTGTATCAGTCCCAGCCGCTAGGGGTGTTTCAACAAAATAAACGGAGTGAACCCTCTTGTCAGTTATCCACTCTCTTTGTCTCTGTGGGTGGAGTCACCAGCATACACACACAGAACGTAAACATAAGATAATTTATACTACGTTAGTTACTTTATGACCAAAATCTAATTACTTGTTTGCCCCCTGGTGGCAATTATATTTTTGTGCTTTGTCAATCAGCCCATAAGTGGCAGAAAAGGTTTATTATTTTGTGTTTTAATCATGTAAATATTGTTTTGCACTACTTATTGAACAATTTTAATTTCAGTTTTTGTTTTATTCCAAAACATGCATCTAATTAAATTCAGCTTTCAGTCAAATAATATAAAATCGTTTTACACAAATAAGAAAATGTCAACAAAATGTAATCGGGTATAAATTTAACTTACCGTATATTTTGGACTATAAAGCGCACTTAAAATCCTTTCATTTTCTCAAATATCGACAGTGCGCCGTATAACCCGGTGCGCCTAATGTACGTCATAATTCTGGTTGTGCTTACCGACCTCGAAGCAATTTTATTTGGTTCATGGTGTAATGGTAAGTGTGACCGGTAGATGGCAGTCATACATAAGAGATACATGTAAGCAGGGAAGCCCAGACTTCCCTCTCCCCAGCCACTTCGTCCAGCTCCTCCCGTGGGATCCCGAGGCGTTCCCAGGCCAGCCGGGAGACATAGTCTTCCCAACGTGTCCTGGGTCTTCCCCGTGGCCTCCTACCGGTGTGACGTGCCCTAAACACCTCCCTAGGGAGGCGATCGGGTGGCATCCTGACCAGATGCCCGAACCACCTCATCTGGCTCCTCTCGATGTGGAGGAGCAGCGGCTTTACTTTGAGCTCCCCCCGGATAACAGAGCTTCTCACCCTATCTCTAAGCGGAGGAAACTCATTTCAGCAGCTTGTACCCGTGATCTTGTCCTTTCGGTCATAACCCAAAGCTCATGACCATAGGTGAGGATGGGAACGTAGATCGACCGGTAAACTGAGAATTTTGCCTTCCGGCTCAACTCCTTCTTCACCACAACGGATCGATACAGCGTCCGCATTAATGAAGACGCCGCACCGATCCGCCTGTCGATCTCACGATCCACTCTTCCCTCACTCGTGAACAAGACTCCGAGGTACTTGAACTCCTCCACTTGGGGCAGGGTCTCTATATATATATATATATATATATATATATATATATATATATATATATATATATATATACACAGTATATATACACACATAGGGAGTAATCTTTTTTTTTTTCTTTTTTTTTCACTATCTTAATAATTGACTTTCTTGTTTTCTGATCGTGTAGAGAAGGGAATCTCAGGTGCAAGGTTCAGGAGTTGAATATTTTAAAGGGGGCCTGGACAGAATGGGTGCCACTCCAACATAGATATGTGTTACATGAGTAAGTAATAATGGTGTGGGTTGGATTTATCGGACTTTTTAACAAATGGAACACCAACAGCCAGAGTGAATGATTTTTAACAAACAGTGTTCTTCAAACGCCTCCCCACAGAGATCTGTGCTTTTTTTCTGCTGCTTTTCATTCTCCACACAAATTAGTGTCAGAGCACTTTTAAAAATCAGAACATTTTAAGAAATGCAAATGACACAGTAATTGTCAGTCTCCTTCAGTGCAACAACAGTGGCATTATGGATCACATCTAAAAGTGAACATTCTTAAAACTAAATATGAATAGTGAATGTAAAAGTCAAGCAGGAATTACTTATCAGGGAACAATCAGCATTGATACATGGTTGAATGTGTGCAATCCCATAAATATTATAGGACCATAATTAATAATGATTTCAATGTTGAGGATAATTGTGATGCTCTGTCTCCACTGTTTAAAGGGGAACATTATCACAATTTCAGAATTGTTAAAACCATTAAAAATCAGTTCCCAGTGGCTTATTATATTTTTCGAAGTTTTTTTCAAAATGTTACCCATTACGCAATATCCCTAAAAAAAGCTTCAAAGTGCCTGATTTTAACCACCCGTCCATTTTCCTGTGACGTCACATAGTGAAGCCAACACAAACAAACATGGCGGAAAGAACAGCAAGCTATAGCGACATTAGCTCGGATTCAGACTCGGATTTCAGCGGCTTAAGCGATTCAACAGATTACGCATGTATTGAAACGGATGGTTGTAGTGTGGAGGCAGGTAGCGAAAACGAAGTTGAAGAAGAAACTGAAGCTATTGAGCCATATCGGTTTGAACCGTATGCAAGCGAAACCGACGAAAACGACACGACAGCCAGCGACGCGGGAGAAAGCGAGGACGAATTCGGCGATCGCCTTCTAACCAACGATTGGTATGTGTTTGTTTGGCATTAAAGGAAACTAACAACTATGAACTAGGTTTACAGCATATGAAATATATTTGGCAAAAACATGCACTTTGAGAGTGCAGACAGCCCAATTTTCATCAATTAATATATTCTGTAGACATACCCTCATGTCAGCAGGCCAGGGAAGCTTGGGTCGATATTCT
Organism: Nerophis lumbriciformis; assembly: GCF_033978685.3. Classification (NCBI taxonomy): domain Eukaryota; kingdom Metazoa; phylum Chordata; class Actinopteri; order Syngnathiformes; family Syngnathidae; genus Nerophis; species Nerophis lumbriciformis. The sequence continues at coordinate 10,639,533 of NC_084582.2, read as the reverse complement.
TCTCTTGATCATCTTCGGGACGGTGTGAGCCAAGACATCCAGGGGGTTTAGCTCGCTCGTCTGCGGGAACAAACTGCCGCCATTGCTTGCCGTGCTACCGAGGTTCTTTGTCCCTGAATTGCTCACACACTCCGGCAGATTCAATGGGGGTCTGGCGGCAGATTTCTTTGACTTTATCGTTGGAAATGCATCTGCTTTGAGTGTCGCAGGATATCCACACATTCTTGCCATCTCTGTCGTAGCATAGCTTTCGTTGGTAAAGTGTGCGGAACAAACGTCCAAATTCATGCCACTTTCGCATCTTTGGGCCACTGGTGCAACTTGAATCCGTCCCTGTTCGTGTTGTTACACCCTCCGACAACACACCGACGAGGCATGATGTCTCCAAGGTACGGAAAACAGTCAAAAAAACGGAAAATAACAGAGCTGATTTGACTCGGTGTTTGAGAAAATGGCGGATTGCTTCCCGATGCGACGTCACGTTGTGACGTCATCGCTCCGAGAGCGAATATTAGAAAGGCGTTTAATTTGCCAAAACTCACCCATTTAGTGTTCGGAAATCGGTTAAAAAAATATATGGTCTTTTTTCTGCAACATCAAGGTATATATTGACGCTTACATAGGTCTGGTGATAATGTTCCCCTTTAAGGAAACTGTAAGTTATCCTTCTATGGTGATTTTGTTTTAACCTGCTTTTATCGAATTTGTTTCAGCTTTTTGTTTCGAAGGAGACCTTCAAACCATGACCTCAAAGGTCAGAAACCGACTGAGCCAAATAGTCAAGTGTTCAAGTCGGCTCATTGGTGAGCCCCAGCTTAGTATGGGGTCCGTGTCCACCGGGCAGGTGTAGCAGATTGTCATCTTCAATATAGCAAAATAACTCTAACTCTCTGCAGGGCCGGATTTAGGATTGAAGAAGATCAGGGGCTTAGCCCAGATAAGTGAACTTTTTAGCATATGCACGAAATTGGTGCTTATCATATTCATCTCAACTTTCAAATTCTGACCACTTTAGAGCTAACAATTATATTTCTAAAATTATTATCCGAGCTTGTTTGGATTCTTCCCATGAATGTCAGTGGAGACAAAAAAATAAAATACAGAGAAAACCACATGACTGTTACGTACGGCGGGGGAAGGCGATGACACAACGGCTGGAATCAGTTCATAGGTTTATTGACACTAATGAATAGGTGGGATGTGTATGCTACTCTAAGTGAAAGGTGCAAGACAATGTGTAGAATTAACCATGTAAATGTTACCAGAGTTTGTTGTATTTGGGTGTTGGATGAATCCTTCGTCAGACCAAAGGGGCAAGGCGAAAAGGCAGTACGTGGGCAGGCAAGCGGTTGGGGGCTGGAGAGGAGCAATGAGGTCCGTGTCCAAGCAGGGGTCGAGGATCGAGGGAGGCAGTCCGGAATCCAGAGGGAAGTCAAGGCACAAAGGTCGATCATGGGAAACATGGGAAGCACTACTGGGAACACAAATGACATAAGACACAGGGAAGGCACAGAGAGAGAGCAAGTCTGCGAGAGTGAACTACGTTCTGGCACTGGATCTTCGGGTCCGCTTGTCTTTATGCTGCCTGCCCTCATCAGACCCAGGTTCCGCGGATTGAAGATTGCCTGCAGCATTGCAAGCGCATGGCCGCGATGTGAGCAGAGCGAGCAGGGGCGTGTCCCGGCGCACTTCTAGCAGAGGTGTCGGCAGAGCTTGCGGCAGATGACATGCTGGTTTGCGCATGCGCCGTGACATTGATGATTTGTTGGTGTGCATATGAGGAGTCACGGTTGGCCAAGGTTAGGGCAGGGGTCGGCAACCCAAAACATTGAAAGAGTCATATTGGACCAAAAATACAAAAAACAAATCTGTCTGGAGCCGCAAAAAATGAAAAGCCGTATATAAGTCTTATAATGAAGGCAACACATGACATAAGTGTCTATATTAGCTATAATGGCCTACTATCAAAATGACTATGTGTCACAGACTGAAGCAAATCTTCGTTGACAGAAATGTTGAAATGTAATATTTATTCTACACATTTTTACAACATTAGAAACCCTTAGTAAATCAGAGGCTACTCGGAAGGTGAGATAACTCCTGGAAATTACTGGCTTTTAATTAAAAGTTAAAGTTAAAGTACCAATGATTGTCACACACACACTAAGTGCGGTGAAATGTGTCCTCTGCATTTGACCCATCCCCTTGTTCACCCCCTGGAAGGTGAGGGGAGCAGTGGGCAGCAGCGGTGGCCACGCCCGGGAATCATTTTTGGTGATTTAACCCCCAATTCCAACCCTTGATGCTGAGTGTCCCATTTTTATAGTCTTTGGTATGACTCGGCCGGGATTTGAACTCACAACCTACTGATCTCAGGGCGGCCACTGAGGAGGTAGTAACGGCCAAAGGTATAGATGTGTGTGTCCAAGTTAAAGGAAACGGCAGGCTGTCTTCTTTTAACAGATTTATTACGATCTTTGGCAAGCTAGGTATAGTTTGCTGTGGTCTGGAACAACATTGCACACAAACAACTATTTGAAATGCAGCCAATATTACATATAGATAATATGTCATGAGACATGCAAAACTAAATTATATAGAAAGAGGATAAAAGTAAAGGATATTAAATGAGCTCAAATATACCTACAAATGCGGCATAATGATGCAATATGTACATACAGCTAGCAGAAATAGCATGTTAGCATTGCTTAGCTTGCAGTCATGCACCGACCAAATATGCCCGATTAGCACTCCAACAAGTCAATAACATCAACAAAGCTCACCTTTGAGCATTCACGCACAGCATGACATTTTTGGTGGACAAAATGAGACAAAGAAGGAGTGGAATATTTCACATGTAAACAAACTGTTGCGTCACAGTGCACACTATGGTGAGTTCAAGAACCGCCAAAATTAGCAGGACAAAACGATGTTCACCAAATACTCTCATCAGTGAAGCAGACACACAAACATATTAAACAGTGGGCTTTCTAACAATTGGGAAGGATTGTGTCATGTTTGTCCTCAAACAAAAAACATACTAAAACAAAACTGTTATTTCCCCCCATCTTTTTCCATTTTCAATCCTTTTCAATCCAAACAATTACACAAGGCGAATCAGTAAAGAATCTGGGTATTATCTTCGACCCAATTCTCTCGTTTGAATCACACATTAAGAGTGTTACTAAAACGGCCTTCTTTCATCTCCGTAATATCGCTAAAATCTGTTCTATTTTATCCACTAGCGACGCTGAGATCATTATTCATGCGTTCGTTACGTCTCGTCTCGACTACTGTAACGTATTATTTTCGGGTCTCCCTATGTCTAGCATTAAAAAATTACAGTTGGTACAAAATGCGGCTGCTAGACTTTTGACAAGAACAAGAAAGTTTGATCATATTACGCCTATACTGGCTCACCTGCACTGGCTTCCTGTGCACTTAAGAAGTGACTTTAAGGTTTTACTACTTTCGTATAAAATACTACACGGTCTAGCTCCGTCCTATCTTGTCGATTGCATTGTACCATATGTCCCGGCAAGAAATCTGCGTTCAAAGAACTCCGGCTTATTAGTGATTCCCAGAGCCCAAAAAAAGTCTGCGGGCTATAGAGCGTTTTCTATTCGGGCTCCAGTACTATGGAATGCCCTCCCGGTAACAATTAGAGATGCTACCTCAGTAGAAGCATTTAAGTCCCATCTTAAAACTCATTTGTATACTCTAGCCTTTAAATAGCCCCCCTGTTAGACCAGTTGATCTGCCGTTTCTTTTCTTTTCTCCTCTGCTCCCCTTTTCCTTGAGGGGGGGGGGGGGGCACAGGTCCGGTGGCCATGGATGAAGTGCTGGCTGTCCAGAGTCGGGACCCGGGGTGGACCGCTCGCCTGTGCATCGGCTGGGAACATCTCTACGCTGCTGACCCGTCTCCGCTCGGGATGGTGTCCTGCTGGCCCCACTATGGACTGGACTCTTACTATTATGTTGGATCCACTATGGACTGGACTCTCACAATATTATGTCAGACCCACTCGACATCCATTGCTTTCGGTCTCCCCTAGAGGGGGGGGGGGTTACCCACATATGCGGTCCTCTCCAAGGCTTTACTTTGAGCTTCTCCCGGATGACTGAGGTTCTCCCCTATCTCTAAGGGAGAGCCCCACCACCCGGCGGAGGAAAATAATTTTGGCCGCTTGTACCCGTGATCTTTTTCTTTCGGTCATAACCCAAAGCTCATCACCATAGGTGAGGATGGGAACGTAGATCGACCGGTAAATTGAGAGCTTTGCCTTCCGGCTCAGCTCCTTCTTCACCACAAAGGATCGATACAGCGTCCGCATTACTGAAGACGCCGCACCGATCCGCCTGTCGATCTCACGATCCACTCTTCCCACACTCGTGAACAAGACTCCGAGGTACTTGAACTCCTCCACATGGGGCAAGATCTCTTCCCCAACCCGGAGATGGCACTGTACCATTTTCCAGACGAGAACCATGGATCTGGACTTGGAGGTGTTGATTCTCATCCCAGTTGATTCACACTCGGCTGCAAACCGATCCAGTGAGAGCTGAAGATCCTGGCCAGATGAAGCCATCAGGACCACATCATCTGCAAAAAGCAGAGACCTAATCCTGCAGCCACCAAACTGGATCCCCTCAACACCCTGACATTCTGTCCATAAAAGTTATGAACAAAATCGGTGACAAAGTGCAGCCTTGGCGGAGTCCAACCCTCACTGAAAACAATACTCCTTAAAGATCAATATACTTTGGTATGGCTTTCTAAATTGCTAACATTAGCTATGGCTGCAGCATTGGTGCGGCCGGGGCATTTATGGATTGGACGGACGACTCTCACATGCTCCTCCAATTTCACGTCTCCTCCCCGCTACTCACCACTTATTCCCTTGCCTGCTCAACTATAATGGGAGCCTATCAGCTTATGTTAAACCTTGTGTGGTGTTCGGGTCCGTGGGACCCGTTTTCATTTTTGATTAAAAGAAAAATGATACAATTAATTATTTTTTCAAACTGAGACTCACTGACTTTGGCTCATTTTCTGTGAAGAACATATATCAGAATACATATTTAATGACCACACACCATACACCCCCCCTACACATTTCTATTACATATAAGATGTCCGGGTCCACTGGACCCTGGGCTAATAGAAGTGTGGAAATTGATGTTATGTGTACCGCGCACACAGACACACACTCTCACTCTCACTCTCACTCTCACACACAGCAGGCCTAGACAGGAGGAGGACAGAGTGTAGGTACACAGAACATCATAGGGTCAAATGTGCGAGAAAATGAGAGCAGACAGTGTTGACAAACAATGTTGCAGCCTTGTGTGGGAACCGCAGGTGCAGAAACACAAAAGAAGAATCCCTGTGGGATGTAGAAACTGGCAGAGAAATTTTCCGTACAACGTTCATATTGTTGTTACTCAGCCAGCGTTTGTGGGTCTGATGGACCCGTTGCATTTTGTGGCTTTTAATGCCTCACAATCAAACACTTTTATGTTAAAATACTGAACAGATGTTTATTGGGATAAGGTAAACATCTGTTCAATATTTTAACATAAAAGTGTTTGATTGTGAGGCGTTAAAAGCCACAAAATGCAACGGGTCCATCAGACCCACAAACGCCGGCTGAGTAACAACAATATGAACATTACACAAGGGTTAAACAACCCCAAACACAAAGGCAGCCAATCAATGTCCAGCTCAGGGTGTGACCGATCATCGTTTTCTACCCCATACAACTCCAGCACAAGAAGACCAAAACATAAATACTCCTTTTTTAAAAAAGGCGACTCTCATTTAAAAACAGTTAAGTTCGAGAGTAAAAATTAGATTAACACAATAATTGATTTTGATTAATCTGATTTTTTCGACATTATAATAATTTCATGGAACATAAATAATAAAAAAAAAGTTAACCTAAGATTTTCTGATTTATAAATGTTATTGCAATGTTGTATAATCTTGTTAACTAATGCCAAAGCGTCAAATCATAAGGTTCGTGCATTTTGACGTGACCCTCCAAGCAGTTTTGGATGTCTCTCAACATACTTACTTACAGAATGTTTGCATTCTCGTTCCTCCTCTCTTGTGCAGAGACTGTAGGCTGCAGCCTGAGGACTCCGCCGCCTGCTCTGATGACTACGAAATAAATTATTCTGTGTTGATTTGTCCACAAAAATTTATATGGGACTGTTTTGCCGAAATGGACCAATACAAAGATCTAATAAGTGCTAAACTGCTGCTGAAAGACGGCACCGTTCCATCATTACTACTCAGTCATGTTGATTACGAGAGAAAACGGTAAGTAACACTTTATCAGCTTTATCAACTGTTTATTTTATGTAAAAGGGGTTGTCTGTGTAACGTTATTGTAATTACAGGGAGATAAAGTAACATTTTTAATCAAGCTGTGTTTGGCCTACCACATAAATAGAGTTGATAAGGTTTGTCATCCAAAGGTGGCACACTAACAGCAATGTTCAAGATGCAGTGAGATATGCTGTGAAGTTTATTTTCGATTGTCTCTGTAAAAAAACAAAAAAACATAGCAATGATGTTTGTCATTTCAACGGTGTGCGGGGTGGGCGGCATGGAGGGGTTCATTTGCATTTAAAAGAACAGCCGACCCATTTTGCAGGCGTACTCGTGCGGGGGGTAAAATATGACTGTGGAGCAAAATTTACACCAAAGCATATCATGTAAGCGGTCTGTCATAAAGTTTTTAGCATTAAATCAGACATTATTGTGAGGTTTTGTATTAGTGTTCCTGAAAATAGATCCATCCATCCATCTTCTTCCACTTATCCGAGGTCGGGTCGCGGGGGCAGCAGCCTAAGCAGGGAAGCCCAGATTTCCCTCTCCCCAGCCACTTCGTCCAGCTCTTCCCGGGGGATCCCGAGGCGTTCCCAGGCCAGCCGGGAGACATAGTCTTCCCAACGTGTCCTGGGTCTTCCCCGTGGCCTCCTACCGGTCGGACGTGCCCGAAACACCTCCCGAGGGAGGCAATCGGGTGGCATCCTGACCAGATGCCCGAACCACCTCATCTGGCTCCTCTCGATGTGGAGGAGCAGCGGCTTTACTTTGAGCTCCCCGCGGATGACAGAGCTTCTCACCCTATCTCTAAGGGAGAGCTATGCCACCCGGCGGAGGAAACTCATTTCGGCCGCTTGTACCCGTGATCTTGTCCTTTCGGTCATAACCCAAAGCTCATGACCATAGGTGAGGATGGGAACGTAGATCGACCGGTAAATCGAGAGCTTTGCCTTCCGGCTCAGCTCCTTCTTCACCACAACGGATCGATACAGCGTCCGCATTACTGAAGATGCCGCACCGATCCGCCTGTCGATCTCACGATCCACTCTTCCCTCACTCGTGAACAACACTCCGAGGTACTTGAACTCCTCCACTTGGGGCGGGGTCTCCTCCCCAACCCGGAGATGGCACTCCACCCTTTTCCGGGCGAGAACCATGGACTCGGACTTGGAGGTGCTGATTCTCATCCCAGTCGCTTCACACTCGGCTGCGAACCGATCCAGCGAGAGTTGAAGATCCTGGACAGATGAAGCCATCAGGACCACATCATCTGCAAAAAGCAGAGACCTAATCCTGCAGCCACCAAACCGGATCCCCTCAACGCCTTGACTGCGCCTAGAAATTATGTCCATAAAAGTTATGAACAGAATCGGTGACAAAGGGCAGCCTTGGCGGAGTCCAACCCTCACTGGAAACGTGTCCGACTTACTACCGGCAATGCGGACCAGGCTCTGGCACTGATCATACAGGGAGCGGACTGCCACAATCAGACAGTCCGATACCCCGTACTCTCTGAGCACTCCCCACAGGACTTCCCGAGGGACACGGTCGAATGCCTTCTCCAAGTCCACAAAGCACATGTAGACTAGTTGGGCAAACTCCCATGCACCCTCAAGGACCCTGCCGAGAGTATACAGCTGGTCCACAGTTCCACGACCAGGACGAAAACCACACTGTTCCTCCTGAATCCGAGGTTCGGACTCCAAACACATTTTTTTCTCTAAATTTGGCCCCCCGAGTTCAAAAAAATGCCCAAGCCTGATCTACGTAAAGTAAGTCAATAATACATATGTTTCCTAACTAAACCGCCAGTAAAATAAAGTGCTAATGAAAATGCAGCTTCACCACTTATATCTTAAATTTTCGCTTAAGAAACTTCTCTGACCAGACTTCCTCTGTTTGTTTGAGATTGTTATTACTGCCACAAGTGGTGGAAAAGTGTATTGCTGCTGAATACCGCTGCGGCCCTTACAGCCCACAGCTGAGAAATAGATAATCTTGCCGGCCATCTAGGGCAGTGGTTCTCAAATGGGGGTACGCGTACCCCTGGGGGTACTTGAAGGTATGCCAAGGGGTACGTGAGATTTTTTTTAAATATTCTAAAAATAGCAACAATTCAAAAATCCTTTATAAATATATTTATTGAATAATACTTCAACAAAATATGAATGTAAGTTCATAAACTGAACATCAAATCAAGTAGGCTATTCCATTCATTACAATGCAGCAATGCAATATTCAGTGTTGACAGCTAGATTTGTTGTGGACATGTTCCATAAATATTGACGTTAAAGATTTCTTTTTTTGTGAAGAAATGTTTAAAATTAAGTTCATGAATCCAGATGGATCTCTATTACAATCCCCAAAGAGGGCACTTTAAGTTGATGATTACTTCTATGTATAGAAATCTTTATTTATAATTGAATCACTTGTTTATTTTTCAAAAAGTTTTTAGTTTGTCATGTCTGTGTGATCATGTTTTGTTTCAGTCATGTTCGGGGTTTTTTTTTGGACTTTTTGTGCACTTTTGTTTTGTTTTGTCACCATAGCAACCATTAGTTTTCACCTGTCACGTCACGCACCTGTTTCACGTTTTGAGTCACGCACCTGCTTTCACTAATCATGTCTATAGTATTTAAGTTCATTGTTTTCAGTTTGTCGTTCTGACGACATCTTGAATTTATGCTCTACACACTCTTCATCCTTTTAGATCATGCTTCATGTCCCATGCCAAAGTAAGTTTTTGTTCCAGGTTTATAGTCGTTTTGGTTTCATAGTTTGTTCTCCGCCATTGTGCGCGCCTTTTGGTTACTTCCTTTTTTTTTGTAGTTATAGTGTTTAAATAAATATGTACTTACATTCCCGTCTCGCCCGAGCCAACTTTCCGTTGCATCCCGGAAAAGCAAACACCCAGGACCAAGTCATGACATAGTTATTTTTATATATTTTTTTCCAAACAGTTCAAGAAAGACCACTACAAATGAGCAATATTTTGCACCGTTATACAATTTAATAAAACATAAACTGATGACATAGTGCTGTATTTTACTTCTTTATCTCTTTTTTTCAACCAAAAATGCTTTGCTCTTATTAGGGGGTACTTGAATCAAAAAAATGTTCACAGGGGGTACATCACTGAAAAAAGGTTGAGAACCACTGATCTAGGGGGCCAACCTTAACCCTAACGCTATAGGTAAGTAACACTGATCTAGACCACAAGGACAAGTTTTAAATGTAGTTTAGAATCTTAATAGGTCTCTTCGGGAGTGCACTTAAACAGCAGACTGGACTGGAAGGACAACAGCAAAGCTGTTTACAAGAAGGGCATGAGCAGACTCTTTTTCCTGAGGAAGCTTAGGTCCTTTAATGTGTGCAGCAAGTTGTTGGAGATATTTTTTCAGTCTGTTGTGGCCAGTGCCCTGTACTTTGCAGTGGTTTGTTGGGGGAGCAGCACCAGCAAAAGGGACTTAAACCGGATTGACAAACTGATCCGGAAAGCCGGCCAAACAGTTGAAGGCGTTTGTGTCAGTGAGGGACAGGAGGAAACTGGACAAACTGCTCGCCATCATGGACAATCCTGCCCACCCACTCCACCAGACAATTGAGGGACAGTGGAGCTTATACTCCAACAGGATCCTTCAGCTTCGTTCCCACACTGTTCGATTCAATAACTCCTTCATTCCGCCTTTTTTTGCTGCAGCTGTTACATATACTGTATTATTGTACATCAGGGGTGTCAAACTCAAATACAGAGTGGGCCAAAATTTAAAACTGAACAAAGCCGCGGGCCAAGGTTGAACAAATTAACCTTTTTGATAGGGACCCAAACAAGTTTTGCATTAAATATTGAACAAGTAAGGCTTATATAACTTTATAGTGACATGCAAAATTGAGTTTCAAATAATAATAATAATAATTAAAAAGTATCAATGGCATATCAAATACAATTTAAATACAAATGTAATGCCTCTTTTCTATTTGCAGCCTTCTGAGGTAAATATCAAAATTAACTTTTTCCACAGGCTCATAAATTTGAAAATAAAATAATGACTAAACCAACCATTCTGGACTTTAAACTGCTCAGTTTGCAACACAATGATCTAATCTGATGTGCCCAAGCCAGATACCTGCCATCTTTTCTTGGATGCTAGTTCATTAATGTCGGGGCTCAGGCTTTGAGCTGGGGCAACCTTCATTATCGAACAAAGGTGTTCATCAGTCATTATATCTCGTATTCCACAGTCTTGGGGGTGTGCCTTACAGGCACTATCTTTAACGTCCTCTACGAGCTGTCGTTACGTCCGCTTTTCATCCCTTCTAACAACGTGCCGGCCCAGTCACAAGATATGAGCGGCGTCTGTACGCACACACACGTGAATGCAACGCATACTTCATCAACAGTGATACAGTATACACTGAGAATGGCCGTTTAAGCAACTTTAACATTGTTAGAAATATACGCCACACTGTGAATCCACACCAAACAAGAATGACAAACACATTTTTGGAGAACATCCGTACAGTAACACAACATAAACACAACAGAACAAATACCCAGAACCCTTTGCAGCACTAACTCTTCCGAGACGCTACAAAATACACCCCCGCTACCACCAACCCCCCCCCCCCCACACACACACACACACACACACACACACACACCTTGTAGCGTCCCGGAAGAGTTAGTGCTGCAAAGGGTTCTGGGTATTTGTTCTGTTGTGTTTATGTTGTGTTACTGTGCGGATGTTCTCCCGAAATGTGTTTGTCATTCTTGTTTGGTGTGGATTCACAGTGTGGCGTTTATTTCTAACAATGTTAAATTTTTTTATACTGGCACCCTCAGTGTAACCTGCATCGCTGAAGATCAAGTATGCGTTGCATTCACTTCTGTGTGTATGCAGAAGCCGCACATATTATGTGACTGGGCCAGCACTCATTGAACTGGACGTAAAGGGGACGTGACCATTCTCGGGAGGGGAACTAAAATATGGGAGTCTCCCGGGAGGTTTGGCAAGTATGAGAATTAGCACCGCCGCTGTATATAATCGACGGGCCAGCTCTAGTGTTAATTTCATATCGCCTCAAGGGCCAAGTGAAATTACATGGCGGGCCAAATTTGGCCCACGGGCCAGAGTTGGACACCCATATTGTACATGGTAATTGGGATTTCTTATATATTGTTTAAATTATATACAAATATAATATATAATTATATATTATATACAGTATATATAATATGTAAATATTACATACATGTTATATTTCAAATTTCTACTATGGTACATTTTTTATCTACTTCGTACCTTTTAGTTTTCGCCCTCTTTTTGTGCCCTTGTGTGCATTATCCTTTCCATCCTTACCCTGTCCATCCTTTGTAACTGAGCTACTGTGTGAAAAAATTTCCCTTGTGGATCAATTAAGTTTGTCTAAGTCTAAGTTTAAAGTTGTAGATGACGCTGACAATTCAGCAGAGAAAGCCTGACCTCCCATCTGTTCAAAACACTACTTGAGATCACAGCATGGTCCAAAAATGTACATATATTCTCTATAGTCCATTAAATGATATTTAAAAGTTCAGTTTTAGCTGAACTGGCCCCGTTGAACAAGCATTTTAGAAGCACATAACATTTCATTTATGTGGGTGTTAGTTCACCAAGGAACTCAGCAGTAAAGTGAGACTTTCACAGAAAAGGGTAATTTATCCAAATATAAGTAGGTACTGCAATAACGACTTGGGCTTCCAGTCGGCGAATGTTGTTGGCAGTTGCAGCGGCAGTAGAGCTAAATCTGGTGGAAACCGATTGAAAAGGATGAGCTAATTAAAAATAATGAGGTGCAAAAGTGTACCAGTCAAATTTAGGGAGGTCTGCGAACTGACTTTCAGAAATAACAAAAAATGTTTTTTTCACATCCACTGAGTTGAAAGAGGTCTCTTAGAAAAATAAAAACTAATGTAATGCGAGAATGCACTATACTGTGTATATGTGAACATTATATTACCACAGAGGTTCAAACTAAAATAAATGTTTCTTCTCATTTGATTTGTGTTACAAGGTGGTTTAAGTCAGTGGTCCCCAACCTTTTTGTAGCTGCGGACCGGTCAACGCTTGAAAATTTGTCCCGCGGACCGGGGAGGGGGGGATTTTTTTTTTTTAATAAAGAAATACAATCATGTGTGCTTACGGACTGTATCCCTGCAGACTGTATTAATATACATTGATATATAGTTTGTATATTGTGTTTTTATGTTGATTTAATACAAAATAAAAAAAAATATTTATTTTTTTTTCCTTGTGCGGCCCGGGGCCCGGTGGTTGGGGACCACTGGTTTAAATGATTGATTCCATAAAATTGTGTTTAAAGCATAAAGCTACTCTACGCTTTAGGACTCTATGCTGGGAGGGAAGGAGCCTGAGCTGGTGCGCGAGATGGAGAAGTTCCGGCTAGATATAGTCTGTGTCATGTCTGTGTAATCATGTTTTGTTTTAGTCATGTTTTGTTTAGTTATTGGACTCTTTAGTTTCTGGCTTTTCACTCCCTTGTCTTGTTTCCATGATTACCCATTAGTTTCACCTGTTCCACGTTTGGACTCATTGTGCACTCTTGTTTGTCACCATAGCAACCCATTAGTTTTCACCTGTCACGTCACGTACCTGTTTCACGTTTTGAGTCACGCACCTGTTTTCGTTAATCATGTCTGTAGTATTTAAGTTCATTGTTTTCAGTTTGTCTGTCTGGTGACATCCCACAATTATGCTCGGCACATTTCTGACACTTGATTTCATGTCCATCGTTCATGCTGCTCGTTTTAGTCCATGCCAAGTAAGTTTTGTTTATTAATGCTATAGTCTTTTGGTTTCATAGTTTGTTCTCCGCCACTGTGCGCGCTTTTCGTTTGTACTTTATTTTGATATATTAAATAAATCATGTATTTACATTCCCGTCTCGCCCGAGCCAACTTTCCGTTGCATTCTGGAAAAGCAAACACCCAGGACCAAGTCATGACAGTCGGACTCACTTCCACGCACAGCAAGGGTTCTGGAACCAGTTCTCTCGAGTGGGGCTAGACTCTTTTCCACTCTGGCGTTGCGAGCAATGAGAGGCGACGGGCTGGGGATTGGCAATTCTTGTTGCCCCCCGGCTCAAGGCCTGCACGTTGGACTTTAACCCAGTAGACGAGAAGATAGCTTCCCTCGGCCTTCGGGTGGGGGGGTGGGGGGGGGGGGTCCTGACTGTTGTTTGTGCTTATGCACCAAACAGCAGCTCAGAGTACCCACTCTTTTTGGATTCCCTTGAGGGAGTACTGGAGAGTGGTCCCTCGGGTGATTCCCTTGTTCTGCTGGGGGACTTCAACGCTCATGTTGGCAACGACAGTGAAACCTGGAGAGGCGTGATTGGGAAGAATGGCCGCCCGGATCTGAACCCAAGTGGTGCTTTGTTATTGGACTTTTGTGCTTGTCACGGATTGTCCATAACAAACACAATGTTCAAACATAAGGGTGTCCATATGTGCACTTGGCAACAGGACACCCTCGGCCGCAGTTCCATGATTGACTTTGTAGTTGTGTCATCGGATTTGCAGCCTCATGTTTTGGACACTTGGGTGAAGAGAGGGGCGGAGCTTTCCACCGATCACCACCTGGTGGTGAGCTGGCTCCGATGGTGGGGGAGGATGCCGGACAGACCTGGCAGGCCCAAACGCATTGTGAGGGTCTGCTGGGAACGTCTAGCAGAGTCTCCTGTCAGAGAGAGTTTCAATTCCCACCTCCGGAAGAACTTTGAACATGTCACGAGGGAGGCACTGGATATTGAGTCCGAGTGGACCATGTTCCGTGCCTCTATTGAGGCGGCTGATTGGAGCTGTGGCCGCAAGGTGGTTGGTGCCTGTCGTGGTGGTAATCCTAGAACCTGCTGGTGGACACCAGCAGTGAGGGATGCCGTCAAGCTGAAGAAAGAGTCCTATCGGGTCCTTTTGGCTCATGGGACTCCAGAGGCAGTGGACAGGTACCAACAGGCCAAGCGGGGGACAATGATCGAGGGAAGCAGTCCAAAATCTGGTGGGAAGTCAAGGCACACAGCTCGATCATGGGAAACAGAGGGAACACTGCGGGGAACACAGACAACATAAGACACGGGCGCACAGGGAAAGCACAGAGAGAGCAAGTACGCGGAGTGAAGCCAGAGACGTGACGCTTACTACGAGGAGTGAACTACGTTCCGGCACTGGATCTTCGGGTCCACTGGTCTTTATGTCGTCTGCCCTCATCAGACCCAGGTGCGCGTATTGATGATTGCCTGCAGCCATGCAGGCGCGTGGCCGAAGTTCGGGAAGAGCGAGCAGGGGCGTGTCCCGACGCGCTTCTAACGAAGGGGCAGGCTGCGCTTGCAGCAGATGACATGCGGGATTGCGCATGCGCCGTGACACTTTTGTATTCATGTGCATGTTATTTGATAATGTTTACTTCTATTAATGATTATTGTGATCTTGTGTTTAACTTTCATTTTTTTGTTTTTTTTTGCTGTGCAGAATAATCAGGGAGGACTTGGACAACAACAGAGCCAAAAAATATTTGTTTTAAATGACACAAAACACCTATATACCAGTTTGGATGATAATTTAAAAACAGAGTAGTTTTATAACCTATATAAAACAATAAGCTCATATGCTGAGACTGTAGTTGCAGATTGTTTTCCTCTGCCTTCATTGCAAATAATTATATTAAAATAAAATGTATATGCAATCCCAATATTTACTGTTACTGGCTATAATACAAGCACTTTGACAGGATTATACAACTACATCAGTTGTGAATCACATATTAATAAAGTAACTGCTGAATAGGATTGTGTGGTGTTGCTGTATGGATAGACCGTGAGGACTCTCTCTGGGACATCTTCTGGATTGTCTGCGTGTTTTCAAAAGGAACATATGTCCTACTACAACAACCACACACGCATAAATAAATCCATCCATTCATCATTAGATAATAATTAGGAATAACAGCTTTAGAACTCTTGTCAACACGTGACACATCTCCATGACAACCATCTCCAATGATCGGTCGGCTCTAACCGCAGGAAAACCAGACGGCGGCGGCGCCAGTAGATCTTATCTGCTTCTTCTAAAGGACCAAGAGAACACAGAAAACGATTCAACGATTCAATATTCTTTTTGTTGTCTTCTTGGTGTCCAATATTTGACTTTTTCATGGACAAATATTGTTTTTGTTGTCTTCCTGGTGTCCAATTTCACATCTTCAATGACAAATATTGTTTTTGTTGTCTTCCTGGTGTCCAATATTTGACTTCTTCATTGACAAATATTGTTTTTGTTGTCTTTTGGTGTCCAATCGTTGATTTTTTTCATGGACAAATATTGTTTTTGTTGTCTTCCTGGTGTCCAATTTGACTCAAAGCGCTTTACATAGTGAAACCCAATATCTAAGTTACATTTAAACCAGTGTGGGTGGCACTGGGAGCAGGTGGGTAAAGTGTCTTGCCCAAGGACACAACGGCAGTGACTAGGATGGCGGAAGCGGGGATCGAACCTGGAACCCTCAAGTTGCTGGCACGGCCACTCTACCAACTGAGCTATACCGCCCCAATAGTAGCCCAGTAGTAGCGACTTCCTCCCCGGTCAACTTCCTTTGTTTTCAAAGTGCACATGCAGGTGACGTCGAGGCCACATTGGGACCACATCGGGGCCTATGTGCGTTTACCCTGGAGTCTGATAAGAATCACATTTCACTTGCAGTGTAAAGCAGGGGTCCCCAAACTTTTTGACTCAGGGGGCCGGGGGCGGGCTGTGTGTGTGTGTATATATATATATATATATATATATATATATATATATATATATATATATATATATACAGATATATATTCCTCATGCACTAATTGACTATTTTAGACAATATGATTTGCCTGGAGACCCCGAGAGTAACAAGCAGTAGAAAATAGATTAGAAAGGACAAATGAAAAAAAAACAACTTTGAGACTTCTCACGGGCCAGATTTTGCAGACACCTGATCTAAACTTTACCGCTGCCGGGTATTTGTTTCTATATTTTTATTGTAATATTTTCAGAATATGTTTGTTCTATTTTTGTCCAAAGTAAGACAAAGAAAACAATCTATAGTCGTCTTTATTATGACAAATAAAAATAAATAAATTGAGACTTCCCGTGGGTCGTATTTTGGACGCTGGCGGGTCGTATTTGGCCCGCAGGCCGTAGTTTGGGGACCACTAGTGTAAACAGTCAACTGGAAAAAAACAGATCTTAAAAAAAAAAAGATTTGGGCCTGTGGAGGGGGGCGTGGTCTGCGGGCCTGCTGCGGAGCGGGGTGTGTAAGGACCGGCCTGGAAGCCAGCGGCAGGTGAGTAGATTGCCCAGCTGGGGCTCGTTGTCTAATCACCTGTCGCCCTTATTAGCAGCAGCCGGGACGAGAGTTGGAGTTGGAGCCAGAGAGAGGCACACGCCCAGAGACACACGCCCAGAGACACACGCCCAGAGACAAACCATATTGCTGGAAAGCAAGCCACCCCCGGGTGTTTATGCAAATAAAAGACTTGATTCAAACTGTCTACCGGGCTCCCGAAGATCTGTCGGCCAGGAGAACCCACAACAAGAGAGAAACCTCACAGGGCCACTTTGGCTTGCAATGTAAACGTAGTCAATGAAAGTGACGAAAGCGTCTCCACAACAACAATGTGGAACATGCGCAGAACGGATCTCACTCCATGGTGGGTTGTGCGGCCTAAAGGCGGACCCGCCCCGGAGTCAGGTGCTATGATGGAAGCTTCCATCTGCATCGAATCGTAACGTTTTAAAAAGTATCGTTAGTGAATCGTATGTATTTAGATGCACATCGGATTGCCATTTAAGGTGGAGATGCACACTGCTATTAATCATATTATAACTTCAAAGCTATCTCTCACTCCGGAAGGTAGGAGAGGATCCGTCATTCTGAATGGCACAATGTGGTCTTTTCAGGTTACAAACACACTTTCTTTTTTTAGCCTGAAGCTGGGAAAAAATAATTAAATGTATTAGTTTACATGGCCTTAGGCTGAGTGCTTCTTTCCATCTAGCTATTTTTCACCTAACTGAGCGACCATATGACATGTCCAGTGCGGCAGTAAACACAGAAACTTTGCAGGCTCCTCGGAGCAAACCCTAAGGGTCTCATTGAAATTGCAAACTCCCCATCAGACCTACTGTATTTATATTTTCCTATCATTCTCCGTAGTATTTACAGTATCTGCACTTAGTGGGGAATACAAACACTTAAAAATTCAGGCTGGAAGTTTTACATATTCATTAAGCGAAATAAAACCCCTGATGCTATGTAGGTTTACTTTTTTCAGTGTGTGTGGTAACCCTACGCTGTAGCATTAGAGCAATCCTACCACTGCAGTATATATGTAATGTAGTAACGGGCACATTTATAATAACATTAATTTCAAAATTGCATGACGTTATTTTTTCTTTCTTTGAGCCAACAGACATACTAAAACATGACTTACTGTACAACATCTGCTGTCATTAGGATGCCAACCGCTAGGATGTTCATATATTTCCATTTACATAAAGAATGTCTCATAATCCTCACGAAGAAAAGGGGTTGGGGGCAGGGGAGACCAAGTGTCTTTTCGTGTCATTGTCAAAGTTTAACAACTTGTTGGAATACCTACTCAAACTTCTTCTGTCCAGGTGAGATGCATGGTTTATGATCCAGAACAGTGGTTCTTAACCTTGTTGGAGGTACCGAACCCCACCAGTTTCATATGCGCATTCACCGAACCCTTCTTTAGTGAAAAATAAAATGTTTTATTTATTTATTTTTTTAAATTTAAGACAAAGTTATATGTTGTTTTTACTAGTGCACAAAATGAACCGTGCATGAACATCATCGTGTTCAAAGAACAAAACCAACACAGTGCATAAACTCACAACAAATTACACACTTGCAAATCAGATGGAAAATTAGAGAGAACATTGTTTGGGGGTATCCATAATACTTAGACTTCTTTTTTATTGTCATTCAAATTTTAACTTTACAGTACAGATACGCCCATAGGGAGAAGTTTTTATTTACACGATTGATTGATTGATTGAATGGAACTTTTATTAGTAGATTGCACAGTACAGTACATATTCCGTACAATTGACCACTAAATAAGTTGTTCAACTTGTTTAATTAAATCGGGGTCCACGTTAATCAATTCATGAGTCTGGTGTGTCTTGACCTCCACCCCAGATCCCACCTCACTCCTACCCACTTCTCCAAAGTGGGCTGGCTCAGGGTGGAGGACAGAGTAAAACAACTTGCACTGAGCCTAGTCTATAAAATCCGCTACACCTCCCTGATACCGAAGTACATGTCAAACTACTTCCTTAACACCAGGGGGAGCTCTACTAACCACGTTAAACCCAGATTCCGAACTAACAAAGGTTTTAACTCATTCTCTTTCTATGCCACATCAATGTGGAATGCGCTCTCAACAGGTATAAAAGAAAGTGCATCTCTATCCTCCTTCAAAACCGCAATAAAAGTTCACCTCCAGGCAGCTACTACCCTAAACTAACACCCTCCCCGGATTGTTAATAATCAAATGTAAACAATCAAATGCAGATACAATCAAATGCAGATACTTTTTCTTATGCCTTCTGATCTCTCTCTTTCTCTCTCTCTCTCTCTCTCTCTCTCTCTCTGCCCACTACTTGCTGTCCATATCCTACCAAGTCAGACCTACACTGTTCCAATATCCATTTCTCTGTTCTCAATTGTTGAAGACTGATGATAACAACCAAACGCCTGTCGTCTCTGCATCTTGGGGTCAAGCCAAGGATCGCAATGCGGCACTGTTACTCACTGGTGCTACATGAAACATTAAACACAAATAAACCAAGATTTAAATGAAATAGAACAAGGTAAAGTAAAATAAGAAAAGGAATGGAATATAATAGCAAACATCTGAGTATACAAATGTGCATGTAATAAAAATGGAAACCACAGCAGCAGATCTGAGTGTAATTTAGAGCAAAATGCAACAAACATGTATGCAAAATATACATACACAGACAATAAAATCCAGGGCACAGGATTTAGTGTGAAAATTCACTGTGAACTAAATCAAATTTAATAGTTACATCCCGGATATTATTGCTGCATAATAGTGATCATTTAGTCAATCGTAAAAATTAAGGTTGATTATGTCGAACCAAACTGTTGATTAACAAAGACTTGAAGCAATTGAGGGAAAATGTTCTACACCGTATGGCTGAAACCGCTGTTGCTTTAGTTCATGGGTTCAGTTTCCTCAGATAAAATCAGGTGAATTAAATAATATATACATTTTGTCTTTTTATTTGTATCTTTAAAAAAATATTTTTTTGTCTTATAGTCTGGGTCGTCTTATATACGGGTCAAAAATAATATTTTTTTAAATTGCTATCGCCAAACTTTTTTTTTTTTTTTTGATATAATTTTACAAATGTTTATGTCGATATACATAAAATGAAGTCTGCAAAAGTATGTTATGTATTGGTGCTTTGTTATACCACGTACAACAGTCATTTTGCTGGATTCGACTGCCAGGTGGTGCATTAACATCTCCTGATTCCAGTCGTACAAAAGTACATAAAAACAAGTCCTCTGAAGATGCACAGTTCTTTGTTTTTTCCTTTCATTAAACATGCTGCAGGCACCATAGAGTCCCATAATCCCATCAGTGAGTGACAACTTTTTAACATCAAATGCATCCTCTTGTGTTTTGTATTGAGTACAATAATGGGAAATGAACAATGATAGAACATTATTCATTTTTCATTCATTATTTTTGTATTTATCTCCTTCATTGATGTGCATTTTTGATCAATAGACAATTCAACTTTAGCAACTAAACACATTCAACATAATAAGTAGTCTTACTTAATGGATAGCCCAGATTCACAAGCATACAAATCAAACAAATGCATCCAAATATAATGAAAAAAAACAAACAACACACAAAAAAAAAAAAAAAAATTATATTATAAAAAGTAAAAATAAAAGTTATAACAGTAAGTGTTTTGGAACCTTTCATTAAGTAAAAAAAGGGAAGAGGAGTGATCAATTCTATTGATTCATTCTAAGGAAAGACAATTCAGGAAGTTGCTTTCAACTGAAAGGCAAAGTGAGACTATGCTCATTATGACTTTATAAATTATGCATATTTCTATAGCCAATTACAGACTATGGTTTGCACAGGCAGATTCTTTTTTTTATGTCAGGAAAAAAAAGTGTCCCCAGTTTATTGCATCTGTCCCAGAAATGTAACAGTGTAAAAGTAAATACACATGGAGCTCCCATAGGATAACCCCCATAGGGATAACATATGTTTACTTTTTGATGCTCAGTTGACGACAAAATGCGCCTGCGTTCTCTTTAGATCAAAAACACACAACTGTTCAATGCAAGCCATCGTTGAATGACATATCAGTATCAAAGACTCAAAAGAGACTGAGACAAAGTTTAAAATGGCTTCATTGTCTCTGCTGAGTTGTTTGACAATTTTAACTTGCCATCAAAAACGTCCTCATTATCACAATGCCAGCCTTTTAACCGTCTGCCATTTCCCTCCCTTGTTGTGGGGATAACGTTAAACTGGCTGTCATCATGTAATATCATCAGCACGGAAAGGTTACAGAATCTTATGAAAATCCAGAGTTGGATCAGTTGCGAGCGTGAGCACATGTCATGCTAAAGAGTTGAATCTTAGGGGACTGCTCAGAGGCAATATGTGAAATACACTCTCTCTCTGTCGACGATCATCTGTCTCATCTCTCTAAGGAGTTGGAAAAAAAAGACATATTTCAGCAGAAGCACTATCTGAGGTAAACAGGTTTGGCCATAATCTCACTAGGTGGCAGGACGATGTGTATAGAGTAGGTTACCATAATAGACAAACTTCTTCTTGTGGTGTCTAATGGTATTAATGTTGATGAGTGTTTGATGACAATTTGTGCATGTCTGAAGTTGGTACATTTTCTATTGAAGACCAATTTATGGTTTTTAATTTTGCAGAGGACCCTGTCTGTCAAGCGGTGCGTAGTAGAAGCCAACAGAGGTTGTAGTGATTTTAAAGGCCTACTGAAATGCGATTTTCTTATTTAAACGGAGATAGCAGGTCCATTCTATGTGTCATATTTGATCATTCCGCGATATTGCCATATTTTTGCTGAAAGGATTTAGTAGAGAACATCGACGATAAAGTTCGCAACTTTTGGTCGCTGATAAAAAAGCCTTGCCTGTACCGGAAGTAGCAGACGATATGCGCGTGACGTCACAGGTTGTGGAGCTCCTCACATCTGCACATTGTTTACAATCATGGCCACCAGCAGCGAGAGCAATTTGGACCGAGAAAGCGACGATTCCCCCATTAATTTGAGCGAGGATGAAAGATTTGTGGATGAGGAAAGTGAGAGTGAAGGACTAGAGGGCAGTGGGAGCGATTCAGATAGGGAAGATGCTGTGAGAGGCGGGTGGGACCTGATATTCAGCTGGGAATGACTAAAACAGTAAATCAACACAAGACTCTATTAGCCACAACACAACCAGGCTTATATTTAATATGCCACAAATGAATCCCGCATAACAAACACCTCCCCCTCCCGTCCATATAACCCGCCAATACAACTCAAACACCTGCACAACATACTCAATCCCACAGCCCAAAGTACCGTTCACCTCCCCAAAGTTCATACAGCACATATATTTCCCCAAAGTCCCCAAAGTTACGTACGTGACATGCACATAGCGGCACGCACGTACGGGCAAGCGATCAAATGTTTGGAAGCCGCAGCTGCATGCGTACTCACGGTACCGCGTCTGCGTATCCAACTCAAAGTCCTCCTGGTAAGAGTCTCTGTTGTCCCAGTTCTCCACAGGCCAATGGTAAAGCTTGACTGTCATCTTTCGGGAATGTAAACAATGAAACACCGGCTGTTGGAAAGGGGAAAACAGGAAGTAAAAAAAAACACAAAATAAGAGCGCAAGACAGGAACTAAAACTACACCCAGAAAATTACCAAGAACCTCCAAAGAAGACAGGGCGTGGTGTGACAAGTCAGTCAATCAATGCTTTAGTTGCTGCACCGGATAACCTGGCTTGAGAATTGGAGTGTTCTGGACTGTGTCTGCTTCAGTTAAAAAAACAGAGATTTCAGGTATCCAATTACTTTTTGGACACTGTTACGGAGTGCATAAATCATAGACAGGTTCAATAATCAACTGTTCTCAAATAGTCACACTTGTCCAAAGTATTTGCAGTCTCAATGCTTACTGTCTTGCTTACTCAATGCTTACTGTCTTGTTTTTAGTTTTAGTATCTATTTACTGCACTCATTTGGCACCAAGACTTAAAAAAAAGTTTAGGGTTTCGGACAACTCCGTGTTGAACAATTGGCTTTTCAAGAAGACTTGCAGCATTTACCAACAAAAACACAACTTTCCATAGAATAATCCGCCTTTCTGTCACGGTATCTGACTGGTGGTCATAAATAAGGGGGCGCCCAAAGAACACCTGAATGAGATTGAATAAAATCTATTTATTGCTGTACAGTCACTGGGGAGCTTCCCCTAGCATTTGTCCATATGGTTGATGAGGCAAAATGCTGCTCTCATGCATGTATGCTCCCTGACGTGACCTGACCTTCCTGCTCATCAAAATGTATGATTTGGTCGTAAGGGATGACATGCACAGTAGAGCTGGAATGCAATACAACCTATATGGTAGCTTTATTATAACTATATTTGCTTTGTATTGCCCAAGAAGCAAGTTTGTGGATGCACCACAATATATACTCTAGACTTTGACAAGAA
This sequence comes from Nerophis lumbriciformis, assembly GCF_033978685.3. Taxonomy (NCBI): domain Eukaryota; kingdom Metazoa; phylum Chordata; class Actinopteri; order Syngnathiformes; family Syngnathidae; genus Nerophis; species Nerophis lumbriciformis. Next base: position 10,616,332 of record NC_084582.2, on the reverse strand, counting down.
GCTTACAGACCATCAAGTGATTCAAAACAATTGTGTTTGGCAAAGAGAGTATACCGTAATTTTCAGACGATAAGGCGCACTTAAAACCCTTACATTTTCTCAGAGAACGACAGTGCGCCTTATAACCCGGAGTGTCTGATGTATTAAACCTGGTTGTGCTTACCAACCTCAAAGTCATTTTATCTGGTACATGGTGTAATGTTAAGTGTGACCAGAAGAAGGGCAGTCACACTAAAGAGAGGTTGACTGACGCATGTGCAATGATTAACGCTAACAAGTATTCGTAAGCACGCAACACTAAAACTTCGATGTTTCATTGAGAATATAGAACATTAAAGGCCTACTGAAACCCACTACTACCGATCACGCAGTCTGATAGTTTATATATCAGTGATGAAATCTTAAAATTGTAACATATGCCAAGCTTACTAAAGTGCAATTTTAAATTTTGCGTGAAATATCCTGCTGAAAACGTCTCGGTATGATGACGTCAGCGCGTGACGTCACGGATTGTGGAGGACATTTTGGGACAGCATGGTGGCCAGCTATTAAGTCGTCTGTTTTCATCGCAAAATTCCACAGTATTCTGGACATCTGTGTTGGTGAATCTTTTGCAATTTGTTCAATGAACAATGGAGACAGCAAAGAAGAAAGCTGTAGGTGGGAAGCGGTGTATTGCGGCCGACTTCAGCAACACAAACACGGCCGGTGTTTCATTATTTACATTCCCAAAAGATGACAGTCAAGCTTTACCATTGGCCTGTGGAGAACTGGGACAACAGAGACTCTTACCAGGAGGACTTTGAGTTGGATACGCAGACACGGTACTGTGAGTACGCATGCAGCTGTGGCTTCCAAACATTTGATCGCTTGCCCGTACATGCGTGCCGCTATGTGCATGTCCCGTACGTAACTTTGGGGACTTTGGGGAAATATATGTGCTGTATGAACTTTGGGGAGGTGAACGGTACTTTGGGCTGTGGGATTGAGTGTGTTGTGCAGGTGTTTGAGTTGTATTGGCGGGTTATATGGATGGGAGGGGGGAGGTGTTTGTTATGCGGGATTAATTTGTGGCATATTAAATATAAGCCTGGTTGTGTTGTGGCTAATATAGTATATATATGTCTTGTGTTTATTTACTGTTTTAGTCATTCCCAGCTGAATATCAGGTCCCACCCGCCTCTCACAGCATCTTCCCTATCTGAATCTCTCCCACTGCCCTCTAGTCCTTCACTCTCACTTTCCTCATCCACAAATCTTTCATCCTCGCTCAAATTAATGGGGAAATTGTCGCTTTCTCGGTCGGAATCGCTCTCGCTGCTGGTGGTCATGATTTTAAACAATGTGCAGATGTGAGGAGCTCCACAGCCTGTGACGTCACGCTACTCGTCTGCTACTTCCAGTACAGGCAAGGCTTTTTTTATCAGCGACCCAAGGTTGCGAAATTTATGGTGGATGTTCTCCACTAAATCCTTTCAGCAAAAATATGGCAATATCGCGAAATGATTAAGTATGACACATAGAATGGACCTGCTATCCCCGTTTAAATAAGAAAATCGCATTTCAGTAGGCCTTTAAACACAGTGCCCAAAAATCTGTCAAAAAGTTTTAGTTCGACTAATGGAATGCGGAGCATTACAGCTGCCGTAGTCAGGCGTACTGTGCTTCAACATATGGATATTGTTATGGTGAGTGTATAAGGACCCCAAAATGGCACTCATAAGGAGACATTACCTGTCATTTTGTTTCGCAATATTATGTAAAACGAACTTTCTTACCTATTGGTACCTGCTAATGTGTATTTGGGATCTGCATACGTTCTAAAAATGTGTGCGTCCACCCGCCATTGGCGTCTATGTCGTAATCCATAAGCTCCTTCCTTTTCTCCATCCTCTTGTTGTGGGGCTTTTATCCTCCACTGTTGCCATTTCTAAAACAAAGTAGCGTACAGTTCTGATTTATATCTGTCAGACTCACTATGGAAGTGATAAAAACAACCTCTGCAACAACAATAATGGAGAGAAGACGCCGTCAAAGTGGAGCCCTGTAAAAAAGATTGCCCACAAAACGGTGCATCCGCAAAAGTCGGTCTGAAAGTGGCTTGAAGATGGTCTGTAAAACACATAGTGTGCCCTATGGTCCGAAAAATGCGGTAATTCATGGCCACTGAACACAATGGTTTAAATGCAATTCAAATGTTCTATTATTTGCTCGTCTTACAATATATTGACAGGTTTGCTGCATGATTGGTATTATTTCCATGTCTTCTGTTTGCAAACTAGACAAGCCAGTGGTGGGTGGAAGGAAGAGAAAAGTTTGCAGAGATATCAAATGACTACAGAAGCCCTGTGTACACAGGCCACATGTGGATAAACAGCAATAATCCTTTAAAGTTAGATATTTACAAAAATACAGCAGAAGCCTAAACTGCACTTTACAGTATGACCAAGAATGTCCTTGCATGAATTATTATTATTATAATCCTAATAGTATTGTATGATCACAAAGGCATATTTATGTCTAACTACTTTTAATGCATTTTACAAATAGTAGTAGTCCTTCACTTAATTTTTATGTAGAACATGATTTCATATTTAATGGAGTATTAGGATTAAGTTCTTGTTTGGAAAATGTTGAGATAATAATTGTGTAATATCCTGCACATTACTCCAAAATTCCCGCCACTATTTAAAACACAGTCTTAGTTATACTGGATTTTTTTGATTTGATACGATATTGATGGCTTTTTTGGCATTTGTTTTAATACCGATAACTTGTGAGATTTTATTTGTTTCTGCCCCACTGTAAAACACTGACACATACTGGCCATCGAATTACCTAAATGTGTACCTAATGTTGTGACCGGGTGATTCTTTATAATGTTTATGAAGTTTACTTTTAACGCGAGCTACGTGACGCGACAGTATACACCAGGCTTGAGTGTCACAGGCATTTTAGCTTGAGCTATTTTTGTAAGCTTAGCAGGCTAGCAACAGCAGTTTGTCGGCTCTGACGGCAGCTCTTTTGAATCTTTCACTGGTTTGTGTTTAGAGATGTCCGATCGGCCTGCCGATATCATCAGCCGATAAATGCGTTAAAATGTAATATCCGAAATTATCGGTATCGATTTTTTTATTATCAGTATCGTTTTTTTGTTGTTGTTGTTTTTTTGTTTTGTTTTTTTAATTAAATCAACATAAAAAACACAAGATACACTTACAATTAGTGCACCAACCCAAAAAACATTCCTCCCCCACTCATTCACACAAAAGGGTTGTTTCTTTCTGTTATTAATATTCTGGTTCCTACATTATATATCAATATATATCAATACAGTCTGCAAGGGATACAGTCCGTAAGCACACATGATTGTGCGTGCTGCTGGTCCACTAATATTACTAACCTTTAACAGTTAATTGTACTAATTTTCATTAATTACTAGTTTCAATGTAACTTTTTTTTATATTGTTTTACTTTCTTTTTTATTCAAGAAAATGTTTTAAATTTATTTATTTATCTTATTTTATTTTATTTTTTTAAAAGTACCTTATCTTCACCATACCCGGTTGTCCAAATTAGGCATATTAATGTGTTAATTCCACGACTGTATATATCGGTTGATATTGGTATCGGTTGATATCGGTATCAGGAATTAAAGAGTTGGACAATATCAAAATATCGGATATCGGCAAAAAGCCATTATCGGACATCCCTAATCTTCACCATACCTGGTTGTCCAAATTAGGCATAATAATGTGTTAATTCCACGACTGTATATATTGGTTGATATCGGTATCGGTTGATATCGGTATCAGTAATTAAAGAGTTGGACAATATCGGAATATCGGATATCGGCAAAAAGCCATTATCGGACATCCCTATTTGTGTTACATCTGCTTAATAAATCAACTGAATGTGCTTGCATGGCTGTATGTTCTCGTCAACAAACGGGGTATTGTTTGATGGCAAGTTTGGCACTTCAATCATTGTTTTGTTGTTCAATATTCCCTCTGAACTGCATAATTACTAACGTGCCGTGCGGTTGGTATTGAGTTTTAAGGTGGTGAAAAAAAACGCCTTTTACTGACCAGTTCCTCCAACTAAGACCTTGCTTCTTCCGTGTTGGAAAACTGAGTGTGTGAGATAGAGGCTCCAGCCACGCTCTCCCTTGTGCATTGGGCAGGAGGGAGGGAAAACACACAGCTTTTAGAGTGAGCAGTGACACTTCCGTGTCAATCACTTGTCCATATGGTTATGGTCATGGTTTATGCCAAACACGCTACACAGATGGGCGAACATTTTACTATAGTTTGATTAAATTTGGATTGATTTAATTCACGAGAAAAATGGGATTAAAGGGTTGAAATCCCCATTCTCGCATGTGCGACAGTTGTTTTTTTTTCAAGTTGCACGGCCTATTTTTAGGCGCATTTGCAAGTAAGTTAGTCACACTGCACAGCCCTGATTGTAGATTGTTGCATTGGTACTTTCACATGTTATTTTTTTTGGCTACCCAGCAACAAGGGTATACTTATTTTAACCCCAGGCAGGTTAACTTCTCTTCAGTTCTGCACGACAGTCACTGAATCCGTTCTGATTCATCCATCATAGTTTTATTAGGTGCCACCATAAAAAAAAAAAATAGAGCACCTCCTTACCTTATCTTGACTTGAACTCTGGAAGAACTAAAACATCTTTACTGACTTTTTTCTCTACACAATCTTGTTATTCAGATTCTTTTTTACAGAACCCCGCACACCCAAACAACCAACGTTTCTATCCCCTCACTGACACCCTCACACCGCACATTTTAATCTTCCTGTGTGAACTGCCATAGAGCTAAAATCACACCAGGTTGCTTCCAACATCACTTCCTAAAGTGATGACATCATGCGCAAAATATGCTCTTGTACAAAAAAATATTAACATAATTCAATTAATCTTTATCGAATAAATATGGTGATTACTACTGATCATTGCATTCAAAGAGGTCACTAGCAAAGCCGTGGATATGACGTAACTCAACTGCCCCCCTCTGACCCCCCCCAAAAAATCCATAAAAAGTGACAACAAAGTATCCCACTTTATGTTAGTCCCATATCTATATTGCACACATCCAGACTTGCATGGTTTATGGTTTGCATTTATTTCGAACCTTCACACTGTTACAACATGATACAGCACATATTTCCAGTTTACCATTACAACACGTATGAAAAGGAGTAGGAAGAAACACAGCTTATATGATCCTACCCCTTTTTCCATTCACTTCCTGTTCTCAATTTTTCACAGTTTAAATCCATAAACAATAAAGTTCCCAACAAATAGTTAAATAATTTGCAATTCACGTAGAAAAAGGATGAATGGATGCATATTGAGATGAATAAGATTTTCTCATTTTTCAAAAACATTTTTTTCGTACTTTGAGTTTGATCTGTTTCTTAAAATGGATCATAATTGTACATTTGACTTCTTTAATTAATCCATTCCAAAATGTAATAGTACAAACTGATATGGTAAAGGTTTTAAGTATTGTACATGAATAAAATGTTTTAAATTAGATTTTTCTCTAAGGTTAGAATTTTTATTTTTTAAGAATTGTTGTACATTCTTGGGTAGTAGGTTGTAGCTTGCTTTTAGCTGTTTGAAAATGCACCAAACTGTGTAATCGCATTATTCTTAATGTCATGTTCTGTGGTTTGGATTATGCTTTGTTATTTTCTGGTTGTTTAGACTCTTAGTTCATGTTTATGCTCCCTTGTTTTGTCACCATGGTTACCCATTAGTTTCACCTGTTGCACATTTGGACTCACGCACCTGTCACTAATCATGTCTGTATTATTTAAGCTTGCAGTTGCCAGGCAGTCGGCCTGGCGACATTACTTCTGCCACCCATGCTATCTGATGTTACTTCTGATTCTAATGCCTGTTCCATAGATTATGCTTCTTGCCATGTCACGTAAGTTTTTGTTCATTTCATGTCTATAGTTTTGCCCAAGTGCTAGTTTTGTTTCATAGCCTCGTTTGTACCTCTGCCTTGTGCGCGCCTTTTGTTTGTTCCTTTGTTAGTGTAAAATAAATCATGTCCTTACCTTCACGCCACGTCCGGTCCAATTTCTCTTGCATCTCGGGAAAACAAACCCCCCACAGTCCACGTCATGACATTTAATTCAATAAATAAAGGGTTTGAATGTTCTTTATATTCAACATTATGTATTAATCTAACCGATCTTTTTTTGCAACACAGTGAAGTTAGTGTCCTTTTGTTATTATTCCCCCATATTTCTGCACAATAACTCAGATATGGTAACACTAGCAAGCAGTAAAGAATATGGAGTGATTTGTAGTGTTTTTCGCTACCTTATGTTGTATATTTATATTCGAGATTTCCTCATTTTAACGTCTATTATTGCATCCCAGAATTTGTTTTTTTTCCTCTGTCAATGTCTACTCTACTTGTATTTGTTTTTAACTTTCTCTCCTACTGTTACCTAATAGCATTATTTTATTTTTACTTAGGTTCAAAGATTTTCTGTTTTTGTCAAACTTTTATTTGTGTATTTCTTCTGTTATTTGTATTAGTTTCAGTGTGTTCTCCCCTGAACAAAACACAGTCATGTCATCAGCAAATAATACTAACCTTACGTCCTTTGTAACTTAAAAAAATGTTGTTTATATAAAGAACCCTGAGGTACGCCACAAGATAGCACTGTAGACGTGTATTCCAGGCATGTGATTTGACCACAATGAAAAAGACTGAAAAAATTTCCGTGGGTCTGGGGGACGAAGGCCCCCAGCCAGGTCCAGGTGCCCTGGTGGGGGGACAAGGGGGGCAACGCCCCCCGAAGCTCCTGGTTTTTCACCAATTTAACATGCTAAAATTAACAAAGACAGCACCATTTGAAGAAAATATTTTAGTGTTTAAAGACATGAAAACATAATTAATAGAACATACTTTGCTTCAAGTTGTTTCATATGTTTTTGGCATTTTGCATGTACTTCCAAAGCCTTGAAACCTTGTGATCCATAGTCAATATTATCATGACACCACGTGCACAAAACCTTTCCGGGACGAATTTCCGAAAAAAATCACCAAACAAAGTCGTAATTTCCTTCTTCCCAACAGTATCAGTGATTTCCCTTTCCATCCAGTCCCATCGAAACTTATTTTTGACATGTTTATCAATTTATTTTACTCGTAAAGCGTCCTTTCTCTCGAGAACCGACATCGTTTACATATGGAAAATGGCGGTAATAACCATTATGAATGATGACGTTATTAATGTCATCATTCATAACAGATGTCCTGATTGGTCACAAGGAACATATCGACCAATCAACTACGGCGTAATATAAACTACGTCTCGAATCTTGATTTAGGGTCGGAAAAAAAAAACGGAAAAACGGGAGATAATTTTTTTTTTTTCCCCGAGATTAAAAAAGACGAAATTCCGACTTTAGACGGGAAAATCACATGCCTGGTATTCGCCTAGATCAATGTTTTACTCCCTGTTGGTTAAGTAGCTTTTTTTCATCCAGTTCCAGCCTTCTGATGCCATACTGTTCTAATTTACTAATTAAGATATTATGTTTAATTGTGTCAAATGATTTTGCTAAATCCATAAACACTGCAGCTGCACACTGTTTACGATCTATTGCAATGGTAATGTCTTCCAATATATTGATTAATGCCATTGATGTTAAAATGTTAAAAAAATAAAATTAGAAAAATGTTAGCTCTGTGTCTGTATTGGTTGTCCGCTGTAACACATTTTCCAAACTGTTGAACAAAATTGTGGAAGTAAAGAAACAGGTCTATAGTTAGTAAACTGGTGTTTCTCTCCAGTCTTATAAATCGGTACAACTTTTGCTATTTTCATTTTGCTTGGGAATTTGTCTGTTTGAAATGATAGGTTGCCGAGGTTAAAGGTTCTGAAACGGCTTCAATAATCTTTTTTATCATTTCTAAATCAATTATTTTACAATCAGTTGAGGTCTTGGATTTACGTTTACTCACAAATTTGATTACTCCATCTTCTGCGTTGTCCGTGAGGAACATAGAGTTGAGATTTCTGTCTATGGTTTCATTCAAGTACTCAACTGACACGTGATCTAGAATCCTTTCCTACAGACTTGGTCCATTTCTTACATAGTATTTATTGAAGGCTTCAAAAACTTTGTTCATATTGTCGTTTTTTAAGTTTCCGTCTGAGAAGCATTAAAGGTGATCCTTTTTATCACCATTTTAATGATGCCATGTTATTTTTGTCCCTGTCTTATAATTGACTGTAATATTATTTCCTACAATATATGTTTGCTAATTAGCTTGTTTTTATATGTTCTGTACTAATGTTCTTCCTCTGTGTTATGTCTGTGTGATCATGTTTTTGTTTTGGTCATGTTCGGTTTTGTTTTTGGACTTTTTGTGCACTTTTGTTTTGTCAACATAGCAACCATTAGTTTTCACCTGTCACGTCACGCACCTGTTTCACGTTTTGAGTCACGCACCTGTTTTCGTTAATCATGTCTATAGTATTTAAGTTCATTGTTTTCAGTTTGTCGTTCTGACGACATCCCACAATTATGCTCTACACACTCTTCATCCTCTTAGATCATGCTTCATGTCCCATGCCAAAGTAAGTTTTTGTTCCATGTTTATAGTCTTTTTGGTTTCATAGTTTGTTCTCCGCCATTGTGCGCGCCTTTTGTTTACTTCTTTTTGTAGTTATAGTGTTTAAAATAAATTATGTACTTACATTCCCGTCTCGCCCGAGCCAACTTTCCGTTGCATCCCGGAAAAGCAAACACCCAGGACCCAGTCATGAAACTCTGTAGTTATTTGTGTTATAAACGTTGTATATGATGTACAGCAGGAGTGTCCACACTACGGCCCGCGGGCCAAGTGCGGCCTGCCAGCCTCTTCTGTTTGTCCAGTGAGATGTCATGAGTTCAACAAAGCATCACACCGAGTGCTTTCAAATAAATCTTAAATACCAGCCGGTTTCTGAATGCTACATATTTGTTGTCATCTTTTGGACAATGTAAGTGAATTAGATCAATGACCCTTGAAATAACGTTGAAAAGGATAGGACAGCATTCACATATATGACACAATCCAAACCACCTTCCCTAGTCATGGTGCAAAAAAAACCGAAAGGTTAACGCACATGGTCACACATAACCTAAACATTGCGGATATTATGAAAAACATCCAAACGCCATAAACAAGTTCAGAATTGCACCCATTTAAATCCATTAGAGTGCATGAAGTGAATAATGTAAAACACTCTCTCCACACGTATCCATGTTTGGCAAATTTTAGGTGCTTGATATTTCTGATTGATTACAAAACTTTAAGAAGGTTGTCACTGAAGTAAACAAAGTAGATGTCAAACTTTCACATACATTCAATATCCAATTATATTAATTATAGATCCATCATATTAATATAATATGCACACACACACACACACACATACACATATATGCATATATATATATATATATATATATATATATATATATATATATATATATATATATATATATATATATATATATATATATATATATATATATATATATATATATAAACACACACACACACATATATATATATCCATCCATTTTCTACCGTTTGTCCCTTTTGGAGTCGCGGGGGGTGCTGTGGAGCCTATCTCAGCTGCATTCGGGCGAAAGGCGTCGTACAACCTGGACAAGTCGCCACCTCATCCCAGGGCCAACACAGATAGACAGACAACATTCACACACTAGGGCCAATTTTTGATTGATTGAGATTTAGTGATGCCAATCAACCTATCCCCAGGTGCATGTTTTTTGGAGGTGGGAGGAAGCCGGAGTACCAGGAGGGAACCCACACAGTCACAGGGAGAACATGCAAACTCCACACAGAAAGATCCCGAGCCCAGGATTGAACTCAGGACTACTCATATATATATATATATATATATATATATATATATATATATATATATATATATATATATATATATATATAGTCACAATGCTGTGCAACACTGTAGAGAGAAACACAAGGATGAAGACGGATGGTGACTAAAACAGTTCTTTTAATGTGGGAATCTACTCTCAAAAACAATCCAAACAGGAGGTAACAAAAGGTGACGGTGCTAAAAAGAGAAAACTAAATGCGCACCGTGGAAAAAAGAACAAAAACTACTATTTACAAAACTAAAATAAACTTTCGTTGGAGTTGCAAGAGGTGTGAACTACAAAACAACACCAATCTGGATGGCACTGGCAATGGCCAAGGTAGCCATTCACAAAGTACTCCAAGCATAGGAATCATCTGGCGTAGAGAGTCGAGGAGTGCAATAGCCGAGTGCCAACCAGCTTTCAAGGTGCTGTTTAAGCAGCACCAGGGAAAATTGGAAACAGCTGTGCACGTCTCACAACTCCACCCAAAAGGGGAACACATGAACTCTATGGGGAAGGCGAAATGTAGTGAGTACAGGGTCAACTGCACCAAAAGAGGAAAACTGAAAATACAAACCACAAGGTGGCAGCGGCGGTGGGATATATATATATATATATATATATATATATATATATATATATATATATATATATATATATACATATATGTGTGTAAAAGTTTGGACACCCTTGATGTACAGTATTCTTCTTGTTACACATGTTTCAATCCCTTTGTACATTTCCTGTGACAAAATGTATTTCAAAGTACCGTATTTTCCGGAGTATAAGTCGCTCCGGAGTATAAGTCGCAGCGGCCGAAAATGCATAATAAAGAAGGAAAAAAAACGTATATAAGTCGCACTGGAGTATAAGTCACATTTTTTGGGGACATTTATTTGATAAAACCCAACACCAAGAATAGACATTTGAAAGGCAATTTAAAATAAATAAAGAATAGTGAACAACAGGCTGAATAAGTGTACGTTATATGAGGCATAAATAACCAACTGAGAACGTGCCTGGTATGTTAACGTAACATATTATGGTAAGAGTCATTCAAATAACTATAACATATAGAACATGCTATACGTTTACCAAACAATCTGTCACTCCTAATCGCTAAATCAGATAAAATCTTATACGTCTAGTCTCTTAGGTGAATGAGCTAAATAATAGGATTTGATATTTTACGGTAATGTGTTAATTTCACACATAAGTCGCTCCTGAGTATAAGTCGCACCCCCGGCCAAACTATGAAAAAAACTGCGACTTGTAGTCCGAAAAAAACGGTAATCAAAGTACATGTAAGGACAATATGTTTGTATTTTTATTGATTAAATTAAAGTTATGCTGATATATTGGCAATAGCGTACATGGAACAGCCTCTTTGTGATTCAAAAAATAAATATATTATATACGTATTGTCTTTTCCAAGCAGGCTTTAGATTTGATTAACACCTGTATCTTGGGAACATGCAATTATGAAGCCTCTATTAGCTCTTCATTGTCTTCCTATTATTGAAATTGATTTTTTCCCCTCCTAAACATTTGTGTGGAGCCTGATACTTTATCTAATCTGGATGCTGCGGTATTATGCATGTTCTCAGAGGCAATGCCTTTCCTCCATTTCAAGTAAAAACTCTGCTAACTCTCTTTTGAAGTCCTCCCCCCCACACACACACAACACATAATTGGTGAGTGAAGCTCAGGCTCATGCACACTCGATTCCTTTTTGCAGGAGCCTTACTAGATAGTGACTGTGCAACAATTCCCATGGCAACAGTCCTGTGCAACAGTCTGCCCTCCCTTTCTTTCGCCCGAGCCACCTCCTGAGCTCTTTCCATCCTAAAAAGCTGCAGAGTACAAATGTGTGCTCCATCTTCCCCAACCATCTACTGCAGAAGAAGGGGGAACGAGTATCTTTCGTAATGATCTGTCAACTGAGAAATCTACTTCAGCTCAGCGGGTTGCTATTGGAAACTGCATGGGGATGGTGAGGAAGGAGCAGTGAGCATAATAGCAGGCTGGAAGTAGGTGGTAAACGTCTATGTCTATTCACTGTGACAAGAGAAGAAGGCCTCTTGGTCTTTGACGGTTCTGGTTCACCGCACACGGAAACCTTTGAAAATAAGCATCAGAGTCACTGAACTGTTTCAATGTCAAAACTGTAGCATTCAATGGCAAAACATTGATAACAAGTTAAGCAGCATATGGTCGTATCATTTGTAAGGGTGTGTACGTTTGTAATATGAAGAAAAATACAGGCTCCATCCTTTATTTTATTCTATAGCTCTGGCACGCATTTGTCGGTAACATGCTGTCAAATTTGTATCTTGCACTTCGGCTCCATGTGGTCAAAAAAAAAGGGCATCCATCGCAAGGATTATTCATGGAATTACTATTGCAGAAAAGAGTAGCGGCAGGTCAACTTGTCTAAAAAGGGGTCTATTTAAAGGCGAGGGTGTATGAATGAGTTTTAAAGGCCTACTGAAACCCACTACTACCGACCACGCAGTCTGATAGTTTATACATCAATGATGAACTCTTAACATTGCAACACATGCCAATACGTCCGGGTTAGTTTAAAGTGCAATTTTAAATTTCGCGCGACATATCCTGCTGAAAACGTCTCGGTATGATGACGTCAGCGCGTGACGTCGCGGATTGTAGAGGACATTTTGAGACAGCATGGTGGCCAGCTATTAAGTCGTCTGTTTTCATCGCAAAATTCCACAGTATTCTGGACATCTGTGTATATATATATATATATATATACATCAATGAACAATGGAAACAGCAAAGAAGAAAGCTGTAGGAGGGAAGCGGTGTATTGCGGCCGACTTCAGCAACACAAACACGGCCGGTGTTTCATTGTTTACATTCCCGGAAGATGACAGTCAAGCTTTACCATTGGCCTGTGGAGAACTGGGACAACAGAGACTCTTACCAGGAGAACTTTTGAGTTGGATACGCAGACACGGTACCGTGAGTACGCATGCAGCTGCGGCTTCCAAACATTTGATCGCTTGCCCGTACGTGCGTGCCGCTATGTGCATGTCACGTACGTAACTTTGGGGACTTTGGAGAAATATATGTGCTGTATGAACTTTGGGGAGGTGAACTGTACTTTGGGATGTGGGATTGAGTGTGTTGTGCAGGTGTTTGAGTTGTAATGGCAGGTTATATGGACGGGGGGGTGTTTGTTATGCGGGATTAATTTGTGACATTAAATATAAGCCTGGTTGTGTTGTGGCTAATAGAGTATATATATGTCTTGTGTTTATTTACTGTTTTAGTCACTCCCAGCTGAATATCAGGTCCCACCCGCCTCTCACAGCATCTTCCCTATCTGAATCGCTCCCACTGCCCTCTAGTCCTTCACTCTCACTTTCCTCATCCACTAATCTTTCATCCTCGCTCAAATTAATGGGGAAATCGTCGCTTTCTCGGTCCGAATCGCTCTCGCTGCTGTTGGCCATGATTGTAAACAATGTGCAGATGTGAGGAGCTCCACAACCTGTGATGTCACACTACTCGTCTGCTACTTCCGGTACAGGCAAGGCTTTTTTATCAGCGACCAAAAGTTGCAAACTTTATCGTCGATGTTCTCTACTAAATCCTTTCAGCAAAAATATGGCAATATCGCGAAATGATCAAGTATGACACATAGAATGGACCTGCTATGCCTGTTTAAATAAGAAAATCGCATTTCAGTAGGCTTTTAAAATGCTTCTACTGAGGTAGCATCTCTAACTGCTACTGGTAGGGCATTGCAGAGTACTGGAGCCCGAATAGAAAACGCTCTAGAGCCCAGACTTTTTGGGGGCTCTGGGAATCACTAATAAGCCGGAGTTCTTAGAACACAGTTTTTTGGCCGGACAATATGGTACAATACAATTAGCAAGATAGGATGGAGTTTGACTGTTTAGTATTTTATACGTAAGTAGTAAAACCTTACAGTTGCATCTTAAGTGCACAGGAAGCCAGTGCAGGAGATCCAGCATAGGCGTAATATGATCAAACGTTCTTGTTCTTGTCAAAAGTCTAGCAGTCCAACTGTAATCTTTTAATGCTAGACACAGGGAGACCCGGAAATAATACGTTATAGTAATCGAGATGAAATGCAATGAACGCATAAATAATAATGTTGCTGGTGGATAAAATTAACACATTTTAGCTATATTACGGAGATGAAAGAAGGCTGTTTTCGTAACACTCTTAATGTGGGACTCAAATGAGAGAGTTGGATCGAAGATAATACTCAGATTCTTTACCGAGTCGCTTTGTACAATTTTTTTATTGTCTAATTTTAAGGTGGCATACTTAAATAAGTGTACAGATGTTTAACATTTTCATTTTCTTAGCATTAAGATGCAAAAAGTTGCTGGATATTCATTGTTTGAGTTCATTTCGACACGCGTGTTGGTCAGCCTAAGGGGCATGTTAGTTGGGTGTCATCAGCATAACAGTGAAAGCTAACACCGTATTTGCGTATTATATCGCCTAGAGCGGGGGTCGGCAACCCGCGGCTCTGGAGCCACATGCGGCTCTTTAGCGCCGCCGTAGTGGCTCTCTGGAGCTTTTTCGAAAATGCATGAAAAAAGATGAGGGGAAAAAAATACATTTTTTGTGTTAATATGGTTTCTGAAGGAGGACAAACATGACACAAACCTCCCCAATTGTTATAAAGCACACTGTTTGTATTAAATAAATAAATGATAAATGGGTTGTACTTGTATAGCGCTTTTCTACCTTCAAGGTACTCAAAGCGCTTTGACACTACTTCCACATTTACCCATTCACACACACATTCACACACTGATGGAGGTAAACATGCTTCACTGATTCGAGTATTTGGCGAGCGCCGTTTTGTCCCACAAATTTTGGCGGTCCTTGAACGCACCGTAGTTTGTTTACATGTATAACTTTCTAGGACGTGTTTTATGCCACTTCTTTTTCTGTCTCATTTTGTCCACCAAACTTTTAACGTTGTGCATGAATACATAGAGGTGAGTTTTGTTGATGTTATTGACTTGTGTGGAGTGCTAATCGGGCATATTTGGTCAGAGCATGACTGCAAGCTAATCGATGCTAACATGCTATTTAGGCTAGCTATATGTACATATTGCATCATTATGCCTCATTTGTAGCTATATTTGAGGTCATTTAGTTTCCTTTAAGTCCTCTTAATTCAATTTATATCTCATGACACGCTATCTGTATGTAATATGGCTTTTAATTTTTTTTGCGGCTCCAGACAGATTTTGTTTTTGTATTTTTGGTCCAATATGGCTCTTTCAACATTTTGGGTTGCCGACCCCTGGCCTAGAGGCAGCATATACCTGCTAGATTATGCAGGGCCCAGAACCGAACCCTGTAGAACTCGTTACCACGTTACCCTAACATTCTTAACATAAGGTCACCGCACGTCACTGATCACTAGGCATTGAGCTCAAAGCCCAAGCTGTCATCTCATTGTGTAGTGCAAACTCTTAAGGAAGATTTACCAGCATACTTTTGCACAACCACACATGCTGTGACCGGCTGACATATGCCTTTCAATGATTTTGCAAAAGAGACAAATCAATGTTGTGCATAATAATCACGAGTGACCTACAAATTATATATAAAGCAGTAAACACATGTATTTATTTTTTTCCTGTTTTCTGAAGTTAGAGCAGATCAGCAGTATCACAATAATAATACTGTACATACAGTATACCGCACCAGACTGTCATGTAGCTTAACCTAAGACCTAGTTTTCATCTCAATTACGGCTTTAAATGAAACAAAACTAGTGAACTACTTGTAAAGCAGTAAAACTGTCTTTGAATTATTTGTCTGCCTCCCTCTCTCCCAGTGACATTGATGACAAACAGCTAAACAGCTGGCCAAGGCTTTATTGTTTGTTCTAGTGTTTAAGGAACCATCGGACCAGTAGAGACATAATGTTTACAGTGGCACTAATGTTGTGGTTAATTTAGCACCAAATAACATCAAGGGATTGCACAAACACGATGATCCTCAGAACTGTTTACTGATGCACTCATGTAGTTTCAATTATAACCAATTTCTGATTCATATTGGTTATTTGCTACACCCTTTTGGTTTGTCCAGTGATAATGTTAATAGCATGCATGCGTTGGGTAAGTAATGCAGCAAATAAGAGTATAGTCCAGACCTGGGCAAAATGGGGCTCAAGATGATTTTCAATCCGGCCCGCCGGACGGTTCCAAATAATTGTTTTTAAACATTCAACATAACGTTTTTAGAATTCTATCAGTCATTACCGTATGTTTTTATATTGGTGTGCTTGAAAAAAAGGACCAAGAACACACACTGTACTAGGCCTGGGCATTATGGCCTAAAAATAAAATATCTTCGATTTACAATTTTTTACGATTTTTTTCCAATGAATACAAATGAGAGAGATATTTCAAAACAAGATTTGCTTATATTTGATCAAAAAATAGTACCGGTAGTTTGAAATGACATCTTACTCTTAGCAAAATTCTAATTTGTGCAATGTTGTTCTTTTTAGACCAGATACAAATTGCACTTTTAATGCAATAATTTTCAAATAACTAAATTAGGTGCTTCCTCTGGGTGGCAATGCATCTGCTTGAATAAAATACTTCTGTAATTAAAAATGTAGCATTGCACATTGCATGCAAATAAAAAATACTCCAATAAATCAATAACAATGCCAATAATTATTAAATAGTAATACAATTCTATCAGATCAATAACGTGAAATCTCAAAACTTCTGTCTTGAATAAAATACTTCTGTAAATAAAAATGTAGTATTGTACATTGTATGCAAAGTAAAACATTGAGGTGACTATATAGTTTTAGTAAGTGGATAAATGCAGGCTTTTCCCTGAAGTATCATGGGATCCTTGTTAGTGTGTACTGATGTTAAAGGCAATGTACACTTCATTGCACATGTAATATATCACTATATTACCGTATTTTACGGACTATAAGGCGCACTTAAAATCATTTTTTTTCCTCAAAACTTGACAGTAAGGAATAAGTGTGGTTGAGCTTACCCACCTCGAAAGCAATTTTATTTGGAACATGGTGTAATGATAAGTGTGACCAGTAGATAGAAGTCAAACATAAGAGATAAGTGTAGGCTGCACCGTTTGATGTGCTTCAATATACGAGCATTATTATGGTGTGTGTATAAGGTAAGACATATTATCTGGCGTTTTGTTTCACAATATTATGCAAAAACAACTTTTCTTACCTTATTGTACCTGCTGATATGTATTTGGGATCTGCATAAGGATGCTGTCGAAGGTGAGCCATGTAAATAAGACCGCCCACAAAACGGTGCATCCGGAATAACTATCAGAAAGTGGTTCGAAGATGTTCTGTAAAAAATAATCTATACAACATTTTGACCAAAGAACCACCATTACATGTTATGTAGACCACAAGGAAGTGTTTTCCATTTAGAAAAAAATGCAAATAATATGACTCATTTAATGTGCCCTATAATCCTTTGCGCCTAATATATGAAAAAAGGTCAAAAATAGATCATTCATCGGCAGTGCGCCTTATAATCCGGAAAATAAAGTATAAAGTTTTAGCAAGTGGATAAACTCACGCTTTTTCCTGAAGTGTCCTGGGCTCCTTGTTAGTGTGTACTGATGTTAAAGGCAATGTACGCTACATTGCACATGTAATATGTCACTATATTAATTATGTGTCATAACTCCAAGGGAGTTTTACAGCAGCACACGTGCGTCTGTGCTCTCCGGTTTGTATGTGCAGAGTGACTGCTTTAGTGATAGCTCTGTGCATTGTGTCATGGAGGGGTTTACGCTTGCTGCGGTTCTTTCTCTCAACGCAACAATGGACGGCTCCGGACGACAGCGTGAAGGTAGGATTTGGCTTATTAAACATCAGTCACCACCAGGGAGCGGCCCCATCCGTGGTCGACATGGAGGTGAGTGCGTCGGCGTCGTCGTGGCAGCTGTGGACGCGGCAGCAGACAGGTCTTGGCATGGAGGGTCTTGGCGTGGTGCAGGTACAGGCGGCGAAGCTTGGCGTGGTGCAGGTACGGGCGGAGAAGCTTGGCGTGGTGCAGGTACGGTCGGCAAAGCTTGGCGTGGTGCAGGTACGGGCGGCGAAGCTTGGCGTGGTGCAGGCACGGGCGGCGAAGTTTGGCGTGGTGCAGGTACGGGCGGCGAAGCTTGGCGTGGTGCAGGTACGGGCGGCAAAGCTTGGCGTGATGCAGGTACGGGCGGCGAAGCTTGGCGTGGTGCAGGTACGGGCGGCGAAGCTTGGCGTGGTGCAGGTACTGGAGCTTGAGCTAGCCGAGGAGCAGGAACAGGAACTAGAGATGGTGGCGTATGCAAGCCCACCGGAGATGATGGTGGCGTCTGCAAGCCCACCAGAGATGATGGTGGCGTCTGCAAGCCCACCGGAGATGATGGTGGCGTCTGCAAGCCCACCCGGGCTGAGGTTAGCCATGAGCATGGCGGAGGCGGCCTAGCTGGGGGTTGCGGCTTGGCATGCCGAAAGACTGGTGGTGGTGGACGGGCCGGAGGTTGCTGCCTGGCTGGGCGCAGCTGTGCCACCCCACCAGCACAGATCCCGGCACCAGCCTCCCCCTCATTACGCGGATACCAGACGCGCTCATTGCGGTCTGGAACAGTCTTTAGGGGTGGGTGGTGGGAGGTCAGGAGGGGGGTAGGATCCTCCCCTTTAAATTGTCCAAAAAGTCTTCTCCCACCCCCCACCTGAGGTTGTTTGGGAGGACGAGAGGAAAAAGTCACTGACGTGGGCGGGGCTTGAGTCTTTAGGGGCGGAGTCCAAAAATCAGATGACTGGGATTGACTAGACCTAAATTGCGAAAAAATTTCCTGATAATATTTTATTTTAGGAATGAAGTCTTTTGGAGGCGGCTGACAGAAAGAGTCACCCCGGCCCACAGTGGCCGGGGTGACATCCGCGCGGGTCTCCAGCTGACTGACAGCCCAATCGGTGAATTGCTTAGCGAAATGTGTGATGGGATTACCAAACAATGGCGGCGAGGAAGACTGGGTTGCCCGTGGAGTCTTGCTGTCCGGAGGAGGAGTTTGGGGGAAAGACGCATCCTGATAGCAAAACGAAGCCTTTCTGGCTGGCTTCCGCTTTCGCCAGCGCGTCTCCATCTCCTCGTGGCCAGGTGCGAGAGAACAGGATGGTAGCTTCATTATGTGATGGAGGGGTTTACGCTTGCTGCGGTTCGTTCTCTCAACGCAACAATGGACGGCTCCGGACGACAGCTTGAAGGTAGGATTTGGTTTATTAAACATCAATCACCAAACTACCAAAATGCAGGCAAAACAACAAAAAGGCAAGCGTGCCTAAAACACATGAAGATAAGACTTAGCATAGACTAGAACATGGAATAAACCAAAACTTTACATGGCATAGGTGTGACGCAAACAATGAAGCTACACCGAGTGACCGGAAAAGGCAGAACTAAATAGAGTCTTTGATGAGCAACAGGTGCGCGAAAAGGCAGGTGAAAACCATAAGTAACCATGTTGACTAAACTCAGGAAGTGCATAACCAGGAACTAAAAGGAGTCCAAAACAATCCGATAACACAAAATCCGAACCACGGATCATGACACATTGTTCTTCTTTCTCATCATACATGGTACCTCGTGTAAATGATTCCCCCACAGTTGTTGCGGTCTTGTTCGCCTCGTAGAGAGTTGATTTCCCCCTAAATAAACAAACTTTGCAGTGTGCAGTCACTTGTTCCACACCCTTTGCCGCAAATCTAAAGCACTGACAACACTTATCTTTGGAACAAACGTCTCGTTAGCATTAGCATTAGCCGGGTTTTGCGAGGCTTATGGATCTGCGCTAAAGAAATAAGGGGGCGGGCGAGGGCTACCGAAGCTCATGAGACAAAAAGTATGCCAGAGCAAGAGGAGAAAAACCTCAGATTCTTTATTTTTTTTAATCGTCTGCAACAAAAAAGTTCATAAAATCAATATATCGCCTACAAAAACTTGTAGCTTGGGTTGGCAAACCAATTGTTCAATAATCAAGTTTTTGGTGCAAAATAACAAAATTAACTAATAAAAAAAACGCTTTTAAAAAAAAACACCTTTCTTTAGAGACATATTATGATAGAACAGTCTTTTTCGACCACTGTGCCGCGGCACACTAGTGTGCCATGAGATATTGTCTGGTGTGCCGTGGGAAATTATGCAACTTCACCTAATTGGTCCCAAAAATATTTTTCTCAAATCAATAATTATAATCTGCAAATAATGTGCCGTTGCTTAGTGTCTGTGCTGTGTAGAGCTCGGGAGGGTAACCACGTAATACTCAATGCCAGTAGGTGGCAGCTGGTAATTAATTGCTTTGTAAAAGTCGGAATGTGTCGGGTGAGACGAGGATGGTTTGTTGTGATCACAATATGCAGGTAAAAACGTATATAATGCTTAAACCAAAAATTAACATAAGGAAAAGGCAATGAAGCATACGAATGGCTATGCAAAACACAAGTAAAACTGAACTGGCTACCAAGTAAACAGAAACAGAATGCTGGACGACAGCAAAAACTTCCATCCGTACATGACAATCAACAATGTCCACATAAAGAGGGATAGCAACAACTTGAATAGCCTTGCTTGCTAACACAAAGCAGTTGCGTAGAATAGCGCTCAAAGGAAGACATGAAACTGCTACAGGAGAACACCAACAAAACAGGAAGGGCCAACAATAATAACAGCGCAAGACAAAAACTAAAGCACTACACAGTAAAACACCAACAAACTCAAAATAAGGCACGACGACCTGGTGGAGTTACATTTCTTAACGTTTTCTGCTTTTGTTGTGCCTCCGGAATTTTTAATGAAAAAAACGTGCCTTGCCTCAAAAAAGGTTGAAAAACACTGTGATAGAATATACATTCAATGACAGCTAACACTAGCTATCCAATTTGCTATTATTAGCTATGAACACCTAAAGCTAATGCACGTGCATGTGTTACGTACGTACGTAATTACGTCATTACGTCCTAAAAGCCTGGGATATACTGTGTAAAACACTTTGGAAAGTTGTCGCCCTCTAGGCATCTGTGTAAACCAGTGACGGGCCGTGCATTTCCCACCTAAGCCTCGAGTGATTTCCGACTTCAATGATTGCCTCTCAAAATACCATCATTTATGTCACCCACATGACCATTGCTGGAGAAATACTATACAGGAATACAATTACGCACTACTGCATATTGGAGCACATCAACAGTGTACAAAACGGGTTATTTTCTGGCGCATTTAAAATTCAATAAACCCGCAACAGCAATCAAAACATATCTTATGTGGTACCTTCAAAACTAAAATTGCAAAACACATATTAAATCTGAAAAAATACAGATATAAAATATTTGAACTCACAATTCGTAACACCCATTCGACGCCGTATAAGCCAGTGGTACCGCTCGTAGTCGGTTGATTCGAGTGGAAGTGGCGGGCATTTCCTGTTAGAATAATTATGTATATATTATCATCATAACTTTATGCTTAAGGGCCATACTATAAAGTATTGTCAATTTGTGCAGAGCTAGCAATCCAAAAGATTGCTAGCCTCGTTATCAGTGTTGTGTGCAGACTCGGCCTGCTGGCAGCCAAGGCCGAATATTTGGTTCCAAGACCAGACAAAGCAGAGAAGAGACTGGGCGATATCACCAAGTGTCAACATATTTGTATTTTTGTATTATCATATATTGTGTCTTACTGGAGTTGTCGAGATTACCCCCTTCCCTCAGTCACCGTGATGTAATAGGGCCATTTTCCTAATAAATGGAGGAGGCGCACGGGCTTTTCTTTAGAACGTAGTTTGGATCTGTAACTAGAGTACAGCCCAAAACACGTGTCTCCTCATGAGCTAAATTGAACTCTGTCTCTGATTCATTCCTTGCTTCTTGTCTGATTAGTAGATGTCAACAGTGTTTGCACCTGACATCTCCCCATTTCATCGTCTCACAAGATGTAGTTTCTCTTTAAATATCCTTCTGGAAAATAGTCTTGCAAATGTATGTGTTGTATTGTCTAATCATAAAAAATGCAGACGAGTTCTCAAAATGTACTCCACAGCGTACTCATCAAGCTGCCGGCACGGCTACATTCAACAACCCAAACGGGGCTACTGCACATGCTCTTCACTACTGTGGCATGCTGGGCAATGGAGTTCTTGTGTTACCTAGCTCATAACATCACAATATATATCTGCCACCTAATCAAGGTTTTGTTCTCCTTCTTTGTGGGTCACCACTTCCTGCTAAGTTGCAACTTGTGATTGGATACTCACTTTGGAATGACAAGTGAGTATCCAATCACAGTCTCGTTAACATCAGGCTACCTAGATAGGCTACTGTCAACAACTTGTGATCTGATTGGCTCTCGCAGTTGTCTTTCACCTGTATGTCCCCGTTCACTGCAAAGTTGATTCTGAAGGCTCCGGGCAGTTTTCGTACAGCATGGCAACATAAGCTAGCTGAATTCTGATTGGGTAAAAACTCTGACCTAAAAACAACAGCGATGGAAGGAGCATACTATGACATGAAGAGAATATGAATACTTTTAGATATTTAGGGAAGGTACATAAAAAAATAATTGTATCTTTAATTATGATCATGATTTCTGGTTATGTTAGGGCCAGCAGAGACGGCCCACCACTGGTGTAAATATTGCCAACAGCCCCGTTAAGAGTCTGCATGAGTGGATGTCTGGCACATAGACGACATGCTGTGAATAAACTGTTAAACTATTAAGGGGAGTGCTTTATAAAAGACACTTCACTATATCACACTGTTGAGGCATACAGAATAAGGAAGGACACAACTTGTAAACGAAGCTGGCGAAAAGGCAATGACTGTTAAGTCTGTGTTGCCGTTGTTGGTCTGGGCCCCAAGATGCAGGGATGGCAGGTGAATGCAGATACAAACCCCGTTTCCATATGAGTTGGGAAATTGTGTTAGATGTAAATATACACGGAATACAATTATTTGCAAATCCTTTTCAACCCATATTCAATTGAATGCACTACAAAGACAAGACATTTGATGTTCAAACTCATAAACTTTATTTTTTTTTGCAAATAACAATTAACTTAGAATTTCATGGCTGCAACACATGCCAAAGTAGTTGGGAAAGGGCATGTTCACCACTGTGTTACATCACCTTTTCTTTTAACAACACTCGATAAACGATTGGGAACTGAGGAAACTAATTGTTGAAGCTTTGAAAGTGGAATTCTTTCCCATTCTTGTTTTATGTAGAGCTTCAGTCGTTCAAGAGTCCGGGGTCTCCGCTGTCGTATTTTACGCGTCATAATGCGCCACACATTTTCGATGGGAGACAGGTCTGGATTGCAGGCGGGCCAGGAAAGTACCCGCATTCTTCTTTTACGAAGCCATGCTGTTGTAACACGTGCTGAATGTGGCTTGGCATTGTCTTGCTGAAATAAGCAGGGGCGTCCATGAAAAAGACGGCGCTTAGATGGCAGCATATGTTGTTCCAAAACCTGTATGTACCTTTCAGCATTAATGGTGCCTTCACAGATGTGTAAGTTACCCATGCCTTGAGCACTAATGCACCCCCATACCATCACAAATGCTGGCTTTTGAACATTGCGTCGATAACAGTCTGGATGGTTCGCTTCCCCTTTGGTCCGGATGACACGATGTGGAATATTTCCAAAAACAATCTGAAATGTGGACTCGTCAGACCACAGAACACTTTTCCACTTTGCATGAGTCCATCTTAGATGATCTCGGGCCCAGAGAAGCCGGCGGCGTTTCTGGATGTTGTTGATAAATGGCTTTTGCTTTGCATAGTAGAGCTTTAACTTGCACTTACAGATGTAGCGACAAACTGTATTTAGTGACAGTGGTTTTCTGAAGTGTTCCTGAGCCCATGTGGTGATATCCTTTAGAGATTGATGTCGGTTTTTGATACTGTGCTGTCTGAAGGATCGAAGGTCACGGTCATTCAATGCTGGTTTCCGGCCATGCCGCTTACGTGCAGTGATTTCTCCAGATTCTCTGAACCTTTTGATGATATTATGGACCGTAGATGTTGAAATCCCTAAATTTCTTGCAATTGCACTTTGAGAAACGTTGTTCTTAAACTGTTTGACTATTTGCTCACGCAGTTGTGGACAAAGGGGTGTACCTCGCCCCATCCTTTCTTGTGAAAGACTGAGCATTTTTTGGGAAGCTGTTTTTATACCCAATCATGGCACCCACCTGTTCCCAATTAGCCTGCACACCTGTGGGATGTTCCAAATAAGTGTTTGATGAGCATTCCTCAACTTTATCAGTATTTATTGCTACCTTTCCCAACTTCTTTGTCACGTGTTGCTGGCATCAAATTCTAAAGTTAATGATTATTTGCAACAAAAAAAAAATGTTTATCAGTTTGAACATCAAATATGTTGTCTTTGTAGCATATTCAACTGCATATGGGTTGAAAATGATTTGTAAATCATTGTATTCCGTTTATATTTACATCTAACACAATTTCCCATCTCATATGGAAACAGGGTTTGTAAAAATAGATACTATATAGCCAACAAACAAAGAGGCACTAGTGTGAGCCACAGGAGTGTTTCATGGGTGACATGGCAAAAATAAACATGTATTGATAGGTTGTGCAAAAATAATTCCAGACAATGCACAATTCAGTCAATTTCGCAATAGGACACAAGGATCCAGCTTACTGATTGACAACTTTGGACAGCTGTGTTATCTGATAGCCAATCAGAAAAAAAAAAAAAACGGTGCTCAGACCAGAAAGTAGCGACACGGAAGATAAAAAAAAAAAAAACGCGATCCGCATAAAATATTTTTTCCCAAAATGGCGCCGCTGTAGTGGCTGCTGTTGGCAGGAGCTCTACCATGAATTGATTAATGTGGACCCCGACTTAAACAAGTTGAAAAACTTGACCATTTAGTGGTCAATTGTACGGAATATGTAATGTACTGTGCAATCTACTAATACAAGTTTCAATCAATCAAACTCGTTTGTGTTCCTGATGCTTCCCTCTTGTTTTCATGTGGGTTTCTTTTGCCTTTTGGTTCGGGACCCTTTGGGACTGTGTGACAAGGGGTGGCACTTTCGTGACTTCTGCGGTGCGTTTTTGCGAACTTCTGGATCTGCCTTTTGGCCATGGAGACCAGCTGCTGGGTGTCTGCCACACCAGAGTCCATTTGGAGAGACTGGAGGAGATGCGGATGAAGAGACAGGGCTGCGGAGGTGGCGCTGAGCGCCGGGACTGACAGGCTTCACAGTGTCTTGGCTGGATGAGCAGGTATCGGACACCTCGGTTTCCTTAGACGCATCTTCGCTCATCCATGCGGACTGGACACTGGCCGAGAGTTGGTGGGTGGCACAGGGTGGAGTCGGCTCTCTTGGATGCTTTGTTGGGTCTGCTCCTGTCTCTGGCCTTGCTCACCCAACCCCAGCAGACGATGGCGTGGAACATCGCAGAGCATAGTTGCCAACCCTCCCGGATTTTCCGGGAGACTCCAGGAATTCAGCGCCTCTCCCGAAAACCTCCCAGGACAAATTTTCTCCCGAAAATCTCCCGAAATTCAGGCGGACCTGAGTGACGTGTCGACAGCCTGTTTTCACGTCCGCTTTCCCACAATATAAACATTGTGCCTGCCCAATCACGTTATAACTGTAGAATGATCGAGGGCGAGTTCTTGGTTTCTTATGTATGTTTATTGTTAGGCAGTTTCATTAACGTCCTCCCAGCGCGGCAACAACACACAACAACAGCAGTCACGTTTTCGTCTACCGTAAAGCAGTTTGTCTGCCGTAAACAGCAATGTTGTGACACTCTTCAACAGGACAATACTGCCATCTACTGTACATGCATATGTGACAATAACATCTACGGCTTTTAGAGAGTGCAGTGCACAACTGCGCACACAACAAGGAGACGAAGCAGAATGCATCATCAGAGAGGGTGTTCAGCATGGTTAGAAAAATAGTGACAGAGAATAGAACAAGGATGGACAATTCAACCCTTAACTCAACAATGAGTAGATGAGTGTTATGTGTGTGTATATGTGGAAATAAATGAACACTGAAATTCAAGTATTTATTTTATTTATATATATATATATATATATATATATATATATATATATATATATATATATATGTTTTTTTTCATGTATATATTCATTTCACACCATATTCATTGCACTTGTACATTTTTTATACTTTTATATATTTGCACATTGTTTTTCTAGCATGCACACATCGCACTGTATGGAATGGCCTCAATCTCGTTACCTTGCGTAATGACAATAAAGCTGATTCTGATTCTGATGTATATATATATATATATATATATATATATATATATGTGAAATACTTGACTTGGTGAATTCTAGCTGTAAATATACTCCTCCCCTCTTAACCACGCCCCCAACCACCTCCCGAAATCGGAGGTCTCAAGGTTGGCAAGTATGCCGCAGAGGCCAACACAGTGTATATGTTTTGTTGTTGTTGCTGTTGTTGTTGTATTACTTTTGTGGCTGTGTGTAGAAGTGGCTGGTTGCATCAGCTCTGCTCTTTTAATGTCTTTGATGTTTCCCTTTTACACACGTTTGTTTGCTATGGCTGTTTTTTTTCCCTTGGCCTCAGTCTAGACCCCCTCTCCATAGGCCCAGTCTTAGACTGAGTTTTTTTTTCCTCACCTCCAGCATTTACCTGTTTCTCACCTTTTTTGTAAGGGGCGCCGGAAGTTGGCAGACCCGTCAGCGATCCCGTTCTGTCTCCTTGCAACGTTTGTCTGCTCTTGAATGGGATTGTGCTGAAAATTATTATTAAAGTATTTCTGATTCTGATTCTGATAATAGAGAGTAAAGGAAACTAATAATTACGTCCTAACTGCCATGAGGGATCATGACAATGACGTCATATAGTAGCATAAAACTCGGTGTCTGATCCGTTCAAGAGTTTCTCTCAGCGGGATGATGGAAGGCCGGAAACAGCTCAACCGGTCAAAATTTGAAAACGACACAAATACAGCTGGGGAAAGGATACACCGTGTTCCTAACTGCATGCAGAGCACAGCTTTACCTCCAGTTCCTCATGTCCCTCCACTTATTAGTGACGGAGACACTATTAACAAGATGAAAAAAATTGGATGATGGCTTTGAACCAATGATTACTTAGATTGACGCCCTGTCTAGACGTTTTTGTGACCTTTTAACGAGGTGTAATTGTAGGGGAAGCTGTCCAGAGATGACACTATTCTCTACTACAGGCAGTAAGTATTTAAACATAAAATATTTAATCTAGTTAATTGCTTGGGTCTCCTATTTTTTTTGTTTTAATAGCAAGTTAAACACACACCTTTTAACTGGAGAAAAGTAGCTGAAAGGCATATTTTTTCCACAGTTTACTGCACTATAGGGAATTATGTGCTTATGCACCGCACTGCAATGTAAATTAAGAACAATCCACTCATTTGAATATCCTTACAGGTACATCACACCGAGTTCCACATTGTCAACTCGTCATCTGCATAAGGTGGGGGAGAGATGGGTACTGAAGTCAGCACTTTTGTAGGTACCCACCAAATCCCGTCCGATACTACTGGGTACCGATTCTCATAAAATCAGACTGTATTATAAATCAATACCTTTGGTGCCCGTGATGGCACGTCCGATTGCAGATTATGCACCGGCTCAAATACTTGGCAGGGAAACAAGTGAAGTGGATTATATTTATATAGCGCTTTTCTCTAGTGACTCAAAGCACTTTACATAGTGAAAGCCATTATCTACGTTACATTTTAAGCCAGTGTCGGCGGCACTGGGAGCAGGTGGGTAAAGTGTCTTGCCCAAGGACACAAAGGCAGTGATTAGGATGGCAGATGTGGGGGTCAAACCTGCAACCCTCAAGTTGCTGGCACCGGCGCTCAACCAACTGAGCTACACCGCTACACAATCACGTGAGACTCAGCCAAACTGCCGCTAGATAATGTTAAAGTTTTCCATGCCAACAAATAGGGTTGTATGGTATACCGGTGTTGGTATAGTACCGAGATACTAATGAATCATATTCGGTACTATACCGCCTCTAAAAAGTCACCGCTAATGACGCCGTTCCTGAATGTAAACAAATGCCATGGGTGGATCTACAGTTAACATCCACTGTAATGATACCAAGTACAGGAGCCTATATACCGTATTTTTCGGACTATAAGTCATAGTTTTTTTCATAGTTTGGCCGGGCTCCAGTGCGATTTATATAGGTTTTTTTCCTTCTTTATGATGCATTTTCGGCAGGTGCGACTTATTCCGGTGCGACTTATACTCCGAAAAATACGGTAGTCAATACTACTATGATTACATCAATATTTTTTAGCATCACAAAATCTATTTTTGTTTAAAAAATATATATGTTATGTTTATAAACTCAGGAAATACGTGCCTGGACACGAGGACTTTGAATATGACCAATGTATGATCCCGTTACTACTTGGTATCGGATTGATACCTAAATTTGTGGTATCATCCTAAACTAATGTAAAGCATCAAAACAACAGAAGAATAAATGATTATTACATTTTACTAGAAGTGTAGACAGAACATGTTAAAATAGAAAATAAGCAGATATTAACAGTAAATGAACAAGTAGATTAATAATCAATTTTCTACCACTTGTCCTTAATAATGTTGACAAAATAATAGAAGGGAAAATTGCACAATATGTTACTGCATATGTCAGCAGAATAAATTAGGAGCCTTTGTTTGTTCACTTACTACTAAAAGACAAGTTGACTTGTATGTTCACTATTTTATTTAAGGACAAACTTGCAATAAGAAACATATGTTTAATGTACCGTAAAAAAATTTCTTAAAATAAAGCCAATAATGCAATTTTTTGTGGTCCCCGTTATTTAGAAAAGTACCAAAATACATTTTGGTACCGGTACCAAATTATTGGTATCGGCACAACACTACCAATAAAACAAGTATGCCTGATGGAGTGTAAATCAAAGCTCTACTTTACCAAAATGCGCTAGCATGATGCTAATTTAGATTTTCCATCACAGATAAGCATTAGCGATTTTACATGCCGATTTCCCACACCTCCAAATTTGGTAATGACAACTACAACTAAGATGCAGGTTACAATAAAGTATGTGTGTAATAACTACAATAGTTACAGCATAAACACTTTACCACAGTGCAGAGATAACTAAGCACTATATAGTAAGCCATATCTGAACAAAACATCCACATCTTAACTTTGTGTTAAAGGCATACTGAAATGACATTTTTTTATTTAAACGGGGATAGCAGATCCATTCTATGTGTCATACTTGATCATTTCGCGATATTGCCGACGATAAAGTTCGCAACTTTTGGTCGCTGATAAAAAAAAAAGCCTTACCTGTACCGGAAGTAGCTTGACGTCACAAGTTGAAAGTCTCCTCACTTTCCCCATTGTTTACACCAGCAGCGAGAGAGATTCGGACCGAGAAAGCGACGATTACCCCATTAATTTGAGCCAGGATGAAAGATTTGTGGATGAGGAACGTGAGAGTGAAGGATTAGAGTGCAGTGCAGGACGTATCTTTTTTCGCTCTGACCGTAACTTAGGTACAAGGGCTCATTGGATTCCACACTCTCTCCTTTTTCTATTGTGGATCACGGATTTGTATTTTAAACCACCTCGGATACTATATCCTCTTGAAAATGAGAGTCGAGAACGCGAAATGGACATTCACAGTGACTTTTATCTCCACGACAATACATCGGTGAAGCACTTTAGCTTCGGAGCTAACGTGATAGCATCGTGCTTAACTGCAGATAGAAACAAAAGAAATAAATCCCTGACTGGAAGGATAGGCAGAATATCAACAATACTACCAAACTCTGGACCTGTAACTACACGGTTAATGCTGAACCGCCTGACAAAGCCTAGCAATGCTGTTGCTAACGACGCCATTGAAGCTAACTTAGCTACGGGACTCGACAGAGCTATGATAAAAACATTAGCTCTCCACCTAGCCAGCTCTCATCTGCTCATCAACACCGGAGCTCACCTGCGTTCCAGCGATCGACGGCGCGACGAAGGACTTCACCCGATCATCGGTGCGGTCGGCGGCTAGCGTCGGATAGCGTCTGCTAGCCAACTCAAAGTCCTCCTGGTTGTGTTGCTGTAGCCCAGGGGTCTGCAACCTGCGGCTCCAGAGCCGCATGCGGCTCTTTAGTGCCGCCCTAGTGGCTCCCTGGAACTTTTTCAAAAATGTATGATAAAAGAAAATGATGGGGGTAGGGGGGAGATATATTTTTGTTTTAATATGGTTTCTATAGGAGGACAACATGACACAAACCTCCCTAATTGTTACAAATCCCATTGTTTTTATAAAACATGCTTCTCTGATGAGAGTATTTGGCGAGCGCCGTTTTGTCCTACTAATTTTGGTGATCCTTGAACTCACCGTAGTTTGTTTACATGTATAACTTTCTTCAACGATGCCAGAGAAAGACGTGTTTTATGCCACCCATTCTTTGTCTCATTTTGTCCACCAAATGTTTTATGCTGTGCGTGAATGCACAAAGGTGAACTTCGTTGATGTTATTGACTTGCGTGGAGCGCTTATCAAGCATATTTGGTCATGACTGCGAGCTAATCGATGCTAACATGCTATTTAGGCTAGCTTTATGTACGTATTGCATCATTATGCCTCACTTGTAGGTATATTTGAGCTCATTTAATTTCCTATGTCCTCTGTGTATTTCATTTATATCTACATGTCTCATGACCAGAGGTGGGTTGAGTAGCCAGAAATTGCACTCAAGTAAGAGTACTGTTACTTTA
This sequence comes from Nerophis lumbriciformis, assembly GCF_033978685.3. Lineage (NCBI taxonomy): Eukaryota > Metazoa > Chordata > Actinopteri > Syngnathiformes > Syngnathidae > Nerophis > Nerophis lumbriciformis. Next base: position 10,585,499 of record NC_084582.2, on the reverse strand, counting down.
GAGATTTATTACTCAAGTAAAAGTAAGGAGTAGTCACCCAAATATTTACTTGAGTAAAAGTAAGAAGTATGTTGTGAAAAAACTACTCAAGTACTGAGTAACTGATGAGTAACATACACACACATATCATATATATATATATATATATATATATATATATATATACACACACACACACACATTTATATATATATACACACATATATATATATATATATATATATACAGTATATGATTTATATTTATTTATTTTGCCGTTTTTGTTTACATGTTAAAGATGTTTTAATGAATATACAGCATGTTTAACACATATAGATTCCTTTCTTTCATGAAGACAAGAATATAAATTGGTGTATTACCTGATTGTGATGACTTGCATTGATTGTAATCAGACAGTAGTGCTGATAGCGTCCACGTTTTCAAATGGAGGAGAAAAAAAGTTCCTCCTTTCTGTCTAATACCACATGAAAGTGGTTGGTTTTTGGCATCTTATTTGTCCAGCTTTCATATTCGTTTTTATACACTTTACAAGAAATAAATTGGCGGCAAACTCCGTAGCTTGCTAGCTTGTTTGCGCTGGCTTTCGGAGACTCTTGTTTTGAAAGTGCAGGCGCGATGGAGCGGCACTTTTATTGTGAAGACAGGAACTGTGCAGTCAGTCTTTAGGCTTTTGACGGGGTGTACGTTGAAATAAAAAATGGTCTTTTTTCCTTCACACTTTTGATTGATTGATTGGAACTTGTATTAGTAGATTGCACAGTACAGTATATATTCCGTAGAATTGACCACTAAATGGTAACACCCCAATAAGTTTTTCAACTTGTTTAAGTCAGGTCATGTGACCGCCTGGCTCTGTTTGATTGGTCCAACGTCACCAGTGACTGCATCTGATTGGTGGAACGGAGTGAACGTCACCAGTGACTGTATTTGTTGAAACGCAGGCACTATGAAGGTCTGTCTGACAGACCAAAACAAACAAAGCGTGCATTAACAGATGGATAAAAATTAGTAGCGAGTAGCGAGCTGAATGGAGATAAAAGTAGCGGAGTAAAAGTAGCGTTTCTTCTCTATAAATATACTCAAGTAAAAGTAAAAGTATGTTGCATTAAAACTACTCTTAGAAGTACAATTTATCCTAAAAGTTACTCAAGTAGATGTAACGGAGTAAATGTAGCGCGTTACTACCCACCTTTGCTCATGACACATTATCTGTATGTAATATTGGCTGCATTTCTGATAGTTGTTTGTGTGCCATGTTGTTCCAGACCACAGCAAACGTAACTCGGCTTGCATAGATTGTTATAAATCCATTAGAAGAAGACAGCCCGCCATTTCCTTTAACTTGGACACACACATATATACCTTTGGCCATTCTGAGCCAGTAATTTCCAGGAATTATCTCTCCTTCTAAGAAGCCTGCATTTGATTAATGTTTTCCGATGTCAAAATTTCTGTCAGCGAAGATTTGTGTCAGCCTCCGACACATAATCATTTTGATAGTAGGCTAATTTAGCTAATATAGACACTTACATCATGTGTTGCCTTCATTATATCACTTATAAAAGGCTTTTTATTTTTTGCGGCTCCAGACAGATTTTTTTTGTGTGTTTTGGTCCAATGTGGCTCTTTCAACGTTTTGGGTTGCCGACCCCTTCTGTAGCCAGACGCTAATACACCGATCCCACCTACAGGTTTGTTCTTTGCAGTTTCCATTGTTAATTGAACAAATTGCAAAAGATTCTCCAACACAGATGTCCGGAATACTGTGGAATTTTGCCATGTAAACAGAGCTTTTTGTATTGGATATAATGGTGCCCGAATACTTCCGTTTCAACCATCGACGTCACGCGCAAACGTCATCATACCTAGACGTTTTCAACCGGAAGTTTCCCGGGAAATTTAAAATTGCACTTTATAAGTTAACGCCGCCGTATTGGCATGTGTTGCAATGTTAAGATTTCATCATTGATATATAAACTATCAGACTGCGTGGTCGGTAGTAGTGGGTTTCAGTAGGCCTTTAAAGCTGATATAATATTTTATTATGCTAACTAAAACCTGTTTGAGGGCTTTAGCACACTGAAAAACATACTATACCTTGCAAAAAAAATTGTACACACAGTAGGCATGGAATTAGACACACGCTGTTGGCCACTTTGTTTTTCAGGTCCTATTTTTGAAAGAATTTGGGCCAGTTGCATTTTTTTTCTTAATTTTTTTTTTTTTAGCAATGTTCTAAATGGGATGTGTTTTTTTTAGATTTTAGATTTAGATTTATTGGTCCCCTTGGGGAAATTCATTGTCACTGCCGTACATTTAAACACTAGACATTACACATCACACAAAAAAAAAAAATCAATCAATCAATCAATCTTTATTTATATAGCCCTAAATCACAAGTGTCTCAAAGGGCTGCACAAGCCACAACGACATCCTCGGTACAAAGCCCACATACGGGCAAGGAAAAACTCACCCCAGTGGGACGTCGATGTGAATGACTATGAGAAACCTTGGAGAGGACCGCATATGTGGGTAACCCCCCCCCTCTAGGGGAGACCGAAAGCAATGGATGTCGAGTGGGTCTGACATAATATTGTGAGAGTCCTGTCCATAGTGGATCCAACATAATAGTAAGAATCCAGTCCATAGTGGGGCCAGCAGGACACCATCCCGAGCGGAGACGGGTCAGCAGCGTAGAGATGTTCCCAGCCGATGCACAGGCGAGCGGTCCACCCCGGGTCCCGACTCTGGACAGCCAGCACTTCATCCATGGCCACCGGACCTGTGCCCCCCCCCCCCCAAGGAAAAGGGGAGCAGAGGAGAAAAGAAAAGAAACGGCAGATCAACTGGTCTAACAAGGGGGCTATTTAAAGGCTAGAGTATACAAATGAGTTTTAAGATGGGACTTAAATGCTTCTACTGAGGTAGCATCTCTAATTGTTACCGGGAGGGCATTCCATAGTACTGGAGCCCGAATAGAAAACGCTCTATAGCCCGCAGACTTTTTTTGGGCTCTGGGAATCACTAATAAGCCGGAGTTCTTTGAACGCAGATTTCTTGCCGGGACATATGGTACAATGCAATCGACAAGATAGGACGGAGCTAGACCGTGTAGTATTTTATACGTAAGTAGTAAAACCTTAAAGTCACTTCTTAAGTGCACAGGAAGCCAGTGCAGGTGAGCCAGTATAGGCGTAATATGATCAAACTTTCTTGTTCTTGTCAAAAGTCTAGCAGCCGCATTTTGTACCAACTGTAATTTTTTAATGCTAGACATAGGGAGACCCGAAAATAATACGTTACAGTAGTCGAGACGAGACGTAACGAACGCATGAATAATGATCTCAGCGTCGCTAGTGGATAAAATAGAACGAATTTTAGCGATATTACGGAGATGAAAGAAGGCCGTTTTAGTAACACTCTTAATATGTGATTCAAACGAGAGAGTTGGGTCGAAGATAATACCCAGATTCTTTACCGAGTCGCCTTGTGTAATTGTTTGGTTGTCAAATGTTAAGGTGGTATTATTAAATAAATGTCGGTGTTTAGCAGGACCGATAATCAGCATTTCCGTTTTCTTGGCGTTGAGTTGCAAGAAGTTAGCGGACATCCATTGTTTAATTTCATTAAGACACGCCTCCAGTTGACTACAATCCGGCGTGTTGGTCAGCTTTAGGGGCATGTAGAGTTGGGTGTCATCAGCATAGCAATGAAAGCTAACACCGTATTTGCGTATGATGTCGCCTAGCGGCAGCATGTAAATACTAAAGAGTGCAGGGCCAAGAACCGAACCCTGAGGAACTCCGCACGTTACCTTAACATAGTCCGAGGTCACATTATTATGGGAGACGCATTGCATCCTGTCAGTAAGATAAGAGTTAAACCACGACAAAGCTAAGTCTGACATACCAATACGTGTTTTGATACGCTCTAATAAAATATTATGATCGACGGTATCGAAAGCAGCGCTAAGATCAAGAAGCAGCAACATAACAATAACAAAAAGACATCATACATGACCAACACACATTTACAGGCTTGTCAGACAGGTCGGCCGGGCCTGCTGTTAAGGGCGGCTATAGCTGCAGGGATAAGGCTTTTCCTGAGGCGGGCCCTCCGGAATTTGATAGTTCTGTACCTGCGCCCTGATGGTAGTGGGATGATGTATTGGTGTAGTGGGTGAGTGATATCCTGGACTATTGTTTTTGCCAGTCGGGTGATGGACCTGTGGTTTAAGTCTGAAATGTTGGGTGTGGGTAGGCCGATGATTTTAGCTGCTATGTTTGTAATGCGTGTGAGTTTGGTCCGGTTGGTTACAGAAAGCATGGTGAAAAAACATGTGGAACAGTACAGAAGGATGGGTTGAACAATGCTTTGGTAAAGTAATAACAGGAGATGAGGTGCAACGTATAGTGTTTATTTTGTCTTTAGAATGGATCAATAAAAAATGAGCTGCAGGCCGTACTTTGGACACCCCTGGCATAAGGGAATTGATGGGACACATTATTGGGTGCAGTCGCAGAAAGGATCCACAATACCATCTAAGTTAGCTTCGAACTTCAGTGCAGAAGTAGTTTCTTGTGGTCGAGCTGAGCTCAGCTGACTAAGCACAACTGATAAGGCCTCTATAAAACACTTTACAGGCTTAAAATGTGGTCAGTTAACACATTGGGGGATTTTTTTTTTTCTGTTAGTTTATATACGTTGTAAAATAAAAACAGTTGGACCGGACCAGAAATGTCAAAGCACCTTTGCAGGGTTATAAACTATTAGGGGCGCCGTGCAGCAGGTGTGCACTAATGCACCATCCCCACCATCCCCCTGCTTCTCGCTGTCCCTTAAAGCTTTCAGCTAAGAGAGTAATGGACTTTGATGTGTTTAAACAACTGTCTCCTTGTCACACCACTGTTACATTATTATGTCGACAGCCTGCTGCACGAACACAACCTACTAAATGGAAGCAATTAGAGTACTTGGTATAGGTATTGTTCTCTAGAAGATTTCCAGCCCAGTGGAACACTGCGCTCTTTCAGCAAGAATGCGCACAGCTGGCGTATTATGAGGATCTTGCTTTTGTGTTACTCCTCACACGGTCTTAAGTCATTTTTTGTTAGGTTAACGCAGGGGTGGGCAACTCAAAATGTTGAAAGAGTCATATTGGACCAAAAATACAAAAAAAAAAATCTGTCTGGAGCCGCAAAAAATTAAAAGCCTTATATAAGTGTTATAATGAAGACAACACATGATGTAAGTGTCTATATTAGCCTACTATCAAAGGCTGACACAAATCTTCATTGACAGAAATGCTGTATTTTAATTTTTATCCTACACATTTTTGCAACATTGGAAATCATTAGTAAAACAGAGGCTTCTCACAGGATGAGATAACTTCTTGAAATTACTGCCTCAGAATGGCCAAAGGTATAGATGTGGGTGTCCAAGTTAAAGGAAACATCAGGTTGTCTTTTTCTAATGGATTTATTACAATCTTGGCGAGCTGGGTAACGTTTGCTGTGGTCTGGAACAACATGGCACACAAACAACTCTCAGAAATGCAGCCAATATTACATACATGAGACATGCAAATATAAATGTACTACACAGACGATATTAAGGAAATTAAATGAGTTCAAATATACCTACAAACAAGGCATCATGATGCAATATGTACATACAGCTAGCCTAAATAGCATGTTAGCATCGATTAGCTTGCAGTCATGCAGTGACCAAATATGCCTGATTAGCACTCCAACAAGTCAATAATTTCAACAAAGTTAACCTTTTTTGCATTAATGCACAGAATAAAAAGTTTGGTGGACAAAATGAGACAAAGGAAAAAACATGTCTTTCTGTGGCAGCATCATAAACAAATTACGATGAGTTCAAGGATTGCTGAAATTAGTAGGACAAAACGGCGCTCTCCAAATACTCTCATCAGTGAAGCATGTATAACAGGGGTAGGGAACCTATGGCTGTAGAGCCAGATGTAGCTCTTTTGATGACCGTATCTGGCTCTCAGATAAATCTTAGCTGACATTGCTTAACACGATAAGTAATGAATAATTCAGCTGTTAATCACAGTGTTAAAAATAACGTTCAAAATACAAAACATTCTCATGCATTTTAATCCATCCATCCATTAAAACAAATAATATATTTTTTTCTTCATCTTTTTCCATTTTCACACATCTCTAAAAGAGGTCCAGGGAGCCACCAGGGCTGAGCTAAAGAGCCGCATGATGCGGTTCGAGAGTCCCAGGTTGCTGACCCCTGGGTTAACTGAAGAATGAATGTCTGTCGATACATTGTGCATTAGTCTATGAATGACAAGCGATCAGTCGAGTGTGTACCCTGTCTCTCATCCAATATTTTTAGGAATTTTTTTGCTTGTGTAACCTGGATAACAACACGTTCATAAGACGCTTACAGCTAAAGCAGAAGTTTCAAAGTGACAAACAACAAAGTCCCCTAAAAAGTAAGTGTTTGTTGAGCACAGCATCAATCCCGAGTCACAACACTGACCAGCAGGCTTGTACTCTATGCACTATAAACTTTATGGCTCCATCCACTTTTCTTTACACTTTGATGCGCCCATCATTCTGGAACACAGTCTGAACTATGACTACGTTCCATTGCTACCAAGTCCAGTCTTTCTGCTCTTATGCAAACTAAGGCTTTATTCCACCTCATTTATGGGGGCCAATGATGACTGTAATTTACATTTAACAATTATCTGTGGTCAAGATAACATGTATTGGCTATGCATTTGTGTGGATTTTGCTCCAAAGTCACATTTTTGACCCCCTTTTTGAGTAAGCCGGGACAGATTGCATTGTGGGGGGCTGTCTTTTTAGATGCAAATTTTTTTGGGAATTTTGCCTATCGTTCACAATCATTATGAAAGACATGACGATGAATGTTATTTGTTTTATACATTCTAAATATCAAATAAATGCGATCAATGAATTCTGCTTACAACAGAGACTATGTTAGCTGCTCAATTCTGCCTATGAAGCTCTTAAAAAAACATCCAAATACCTCCATCAGGGTTTCATATATATGATGTAAGTATAACAGTAGGCACATTTATAATAATATTTACATATTTTGATCATTTTAAACATCAGGTTAGCTTTTTTATGACTTACTTTTATTATTACTCACTGCAGACTTCATGAGAGCCAACAAACATAATAAAACATCACTTACTGTATAAGGTCTGCTGTCATGAGGATGCCGACTGCTGGCATGTCCTTACATTCCCATTTAAATGAAAAATGTCATATAATCCTCGCAAAGAAACGGGGCGGGAATGTCCCATGAATTGATGAACGTGGACTTAAACAAGTTGAAAAACTTATTCGGGTGTTACCATTTAGTGGTCAATTGTACGGAATATGTACTGTACTGTGCAATCTACTAACAAAAGTCTCAATCAATCAAAAGTCACGTTGGGGTCGCATTTTACTGCGTGGGTCGTTCTCCCAAGATACAGACGGAACTCCAGACGAAGTGTGCAGGGAAGAACATGACTTATTTGTCATAAATCATACAAAATACAAAATTATAGGAAACAAACAGAAGAGACGCGTGCAGATCGCACAGGGAGCTAAGACAAAAACTCAGCACAGGAATCATGAGCCAGGAAACAAGAAATAAACCAACCTAACTGTTGCACACAGCAAACAAGGAAGCCAGACAGTGTGTAGCTAATAGAGATGCGCGGTTTGCGGACACAACCGCGGATTATCCGCGGGTCGGGCGGTTGAAATAAAAAAAAAAAAGATTTTATCCGCGGGTCGGGCGGTTGAAATAAAAAAAAAAAAGATTTTAAATAGATTCAGGCGGGTGGCAGTTAAACCAATTCGGAAATATATATACATAGTTAAATGTTGTTACCCACATACGAAAAACGAGCAGCACTCTTTGAAACAGGCAATTATTTATCATCAGGCACCTGCAGCACGCCACAACAGAAGAAGAAACAAAAAAAAAGATGGCAACGCCGGCAGCAAACGTAGTACGCGACAAACTAAAAAAGGGAATACTAAAGACCAGGGAAAAAAAAGGCCAGAAAAGTTCAGCGTGGACTCGTTTTTATGAGGTTGTAAATCAGGATGATAGTAATGCTGGCTACGTGATTTGCAAGAGCTGCGACGCTGTTTATGTCTACGACAGTCACAAAACCGGGACATCTAACATGGTGCATCACATTTGTGCAAAACCCCGAACCTCCATAAACACCCTGAGCATGAGCAGTTTCGTCCGCCGTGATCCCAGAAGAGTGCCACAGGATGTTAAAACAAGGCTTACAGATGCATGTGTGAACGCAGCTTCCTGCAGCAGTTTGAGTGGCGCGAGCGCGGTTGGAGGTGCGCTCAGCGCGGCTCCCAGATGATTGCGCACTGGTGTGCGTCTGGGCCGTGACAGCGTGGCACGCATTGAATGTCTCTGCTTTATTGGATCAGTCTCCTTTCTTTAACAGGCAAAAGCTTTATTACCTCACTAATGCCTTGCATCGTCTATATTAGATATATAACAACGAGTGGGTGCGGGCGGGTGCGGTTTTGATAAAATGTTAGTTCGGGTGGATGGCGGATGGGTGACGACTTTTGTGATGCGGTTGCGGATGAAATAATTGCCTATCCGCGCATCTCTAGTAGCTAACAACGTGAATAAGTAGCTCTCGGATTAGTGCCCGGCAGCAGGTGAGCGTGCCGAACACTAAACAGAGGCAGGTGAAACTAATCAGCACCCACGGTAACCAAAACACAAACCCAGGGGTGCTCAACACAGCAACTGAGGGAGTTCAAAACTAAACAGAACATGATCCGGGCAACGGATCATGACAGGGAAGCGTCTTTTACATGTTTTTTCTCGCCATTTCCCGTTCCTAAATGCCTGTCAAAGTGTACCAACTTGTCGGAGAACGTCCTCAGCCATCTACTTTCCAGGTGAGATGCATGATTTATGATCTACAGTAAACTTCCAAGGAGCAAGAAAGCGAGGAAACAGCTGACCACTTGATGATGTAAACATCAGGACACACGAACGTGATCACGTCAACGCTATAAATAGTTTGTAATAGCGCTTATAATAACAATGTCAAGTCACAAAATGTAAATAGAGTACTGCTGGCACTTTTTGAATGGTTATTTTTTGGATGTTATGGGCGGAAAGAGGACCTCCTATTGGCTTCGCTCTAAGCAGACTTTGATTTACGTTTCTTTAATATTTAGAATGTATTAAAAAAAATCCATCCATTGTCACGTCTTTCATAATGATTGTGAACGATAGGTAAAATTCCCCAAAAATTGGAATTTCCCTTCAAACCCATCCACGCCACACCCCTTGATTTTATTAACCTTGCTTCTCTTCCTTGTGGTCCTTCAGTAGACCCAAGTTGGAATAGTGTCATCGTTCAGCAGCGATTTAGTGCCTAATCCAACTTCGTTCTGGCCCATGTCATCAAAACAGTGCCGTGTAAACTGTTGTGAACAAATAAACACATATTCTCAAGTACCGTATTTTTCGGAGTATAAGTCGCACCGGAGTATAAGTCGCACCTGCCGAAAATGCATAATAAAGAAGGAAAAAAAACATATATAAGTCGCACTGGAGCCCGGCGAAACTATGAAAAAAACTGCGACTTATAGTCCGAGAAATACGTTAAGTATTTTTGTTTTGTTGACTGGGAAAGTGCAACTCTATCCAGTTTTGCCTGATGGTTTCTCTTTTCGTAAAGCTAAAGAAATGCTAACTTCCACTTACGCCCGAACAAACCTTTTTTTGGAGCCATTGCTCAACATGCTAGCAGTGAAGTCACAGAGAACAGAACAGCACACAGCTCCAAGTAAGGATTAGGACGACATTATCTGAGAGCCAGCATGCCGATCTAAGTACACACATTGAGGTTGATATGATCGTACTGTTATTCATCGTACAGCTTTCAGAGCAGTGGCCGCTGCTGGTCTTTCAAGTAGAGAATGCTCATCTTCAGCTACTTCAGCTACCAATAACAGATATGATATATGAATGTTCTATTGAAAATATAGAACATTACACACAGCGCTGAAAAATCTATCAAAATGTTTTAGTAGTAAATGTTTTAGTGCCAATTCTAATATAAAGTAGTGTAAAGTTCTTACTTATATCTGTCAGTAAACTCGCCATGAAAGCGCTAAAACATACCGGCGTAGTGAGTTTACATTATTCACCCAAGGAACTTTAGTTATTAGAGTTACGGTCGGACGGTTTTTCACTGGACACATTTCCGGTGTGGTTGTTTCCGGATGAGGAGATGCTGCTCCGTTATTGATTTAAGTAAAGTCTGAATGTCATTAAAACAGTTAAAACAACCGTCCTTGCACGCTACACCACTACAACAAAGACGCTGCCGAAGGTGAGCCACAAAACGGCGCATCCGGATGCGACTGTCAGAAGCGGCTTGAAGATGATCTGTAAAACATAATCTATGAAACATTTTTTTTTATCAAAGAACCACTAGTACATGTTATGTAGACCACAAGGAAGTGTTTTACATTTAGAAAAAAAAATATATATATATATATATATATGACTCCTTTAATGCACCCTATAATCCGGTGCGCATAATATATGAAAAAAGATCAACAATAGACCATTCATCAGCAGTGCGCCTTATAATCCGGTGCACCCTATGGTCCGGAAAATACGGTATACAATATATAAAGCATACTTGCCAACCCTCCCGAATTTTCCGGGAGACTCCCGAAATTCAGCGCATCACCCGAAAACCTCCCGGGACAAATATTCTCCCGAAAATCTCCCGATTTTCAGCCGGAGCTGGAGGCCACGCCCCCTCTAGCTCCATGCAGACCTGAGTGAGGACAGCCTTTTTTCACGACGGGAGGACAACAGGGTGACAAGAACTAAATCATCCAGACTAGATATAAATTGTATTATTATGTTTATCTTACCTAAAAATAAATATATTTATTAATTAAAAAAAAACAAAAAAAACTAAATAAATGTTTACTATATTTTGCTAAAAACATCAAAATTAATTGTATTTTTATTTGTAATTTTTCTGACTCCTTATTACATACAGCCATAGAATTATACATTAAAATAAACATATTTGAAATAATTAATTTTAAATGATCATAATAATTCATTTAAAATGACCATATTTAATTATTAAAATAATTGCTTGTTTATCAACAACTTGAGCATTTTATTCATTACATTTTGAAGCTCTCAGAAGCCAAGTTATGTTATATTCATGTTATATTTATGCAAGTTTGAAGTATCAATTATCTAAACACAGTTTTGTTTGCATATTTTCAGGATGTAGATAATATATATATATATATATATATATATATGTCTTAATAAGGTTATCCAAAAAATAGTGCTCGATACCGTAGTAGAGCGCAATATATGTATGTGTGGGAAAAAAAATCACAAGACTATTTCATCTCTACAGGCCTGTTTCATGAGGGGGGGTTCCCTCAATCATCAGGAGATTTTAATGGGAGCATTCACATACCATGGTTTATATAGGGCACAGAGTGGGTGGGTACAGGCTGGCGTAGGGGCGTGGTGATTGGCTCATGTGTTACCTAGGAGGTGTTTCCGTCTGTGGCGGCATGCTGTTACAATTTCGCTGCGCTTGTTGAGGGATGACAGGTCTGGACGGTAAATAATAAACAGCTTCTCTTTCAAGCATAGGTTGCATCTTTTATTACCACTATTGTAAGGTGTGCTGGATGCAAGAATTTGCCATGTTATTGAATATTCAACATTATTGTCTTTGAGGTCCCAAATGTGTTTGCTGAGTTCTGTGGTATTCCGCAGGTTTTGGTTCCTGAAAGAGCAATCACAAGGCTTCTTTCAGGAACCAAAACCTGCGGAATACCACAGAACTCAGCAAACACATTTGGGACCTCAAAGACAATAATGTTGAATATTCAATAACATGGCAAATTCTTGCATCCAGCACACCTTACAATAGTGGTAATAAAAGATGCAACCTATGCTTGAAAGAGAAACTGTTTATTATTTACCGTCCAGACCTGTCATCCCTCAACAAGCGCAGCGAAATTGTAACAGCATGCCGCCACAGACGAAAACACCTCCTAGGTAACACATGAGCCAATCACCACGCCCCTACGCCAGCCTGTACCCACCCACTCTGTGCCCTATATAAACCATGGTATGTGAATGCTCCCATTAAAATCTCCTGATGATTGAGGGAACCCCCCCTCATGAAACAGGCCTGTAGAGATGAAATAGTCTTGTGATTTTTTTTCCCACACATACATATATATATATATATATATATATATATATATATATATATATATATATATATATATATATATATATATATATATATATATATGTGTATCAAATACTTGACTTGGTGAATTCTAGCTGTCAATATACTCCTACCCTTTTAACCACGCCCCCAACCACAGCTCGCCCCACCCCCGACCACGCCCCCCACCCCTACCTCCCGAAATCGGAGGTCTCAAGGTTGGCAAGTATGATATAAAGATGCTAGATTTTCAAAAAAAAACGTTGCTTCGAGGATTGGAAAATGTTCCGCATCAACTCCAAACAAACTTGAAAAATGGTAGCGGTTTATACTTCAAGATCGCTGATTCACTCAGTTTGCTGTCAATCAAAAGAGGATTCAGCCTCAGACAGGTCATCCAATCACCATGCGGGAGCTCAGCAACCAGAGCAAGACAAGACAAACAATAAACAACATGTTGAAAATTAATATTTAAATACCAGTACGAACAGCTGTGCAACAGTGAAAAACATTTTAAATTATTCGGATGGATTGAACATCCTGATGGCCCACGGGTAAATAACGTTTTAACTCTGTTTGTCCTGCTCTTGTGTGAGCGAAATGGCTTCACTGATGGCAACAGGTTAAACAAGTGCTGACCAGGGTGAGAGCTGTCTGCCAGAATTGTCTTTGTTCTGCTGAGACAGCGAGGGCAAGCAATGTCCTCTAGGGAGGAGAGAGGACGGCCTCTATCCTCGTAGCCCTCTGCAGGGCCTTCCTGTCTGCAGCAGAGCAGGGAGCATACCACACAGTTACGCAGTACATCGGCACTGGCTCTACGGTGGCCCGATAAGAAGATACCTCCAGGTTCCCCCGCAACACATGAAAGAATTAGAATCCTTGCTGTGCCTTTTTGGCCAGTTCTGAAGTGTTGACAGTACATGTGAGGGCCTCAGAGATATAATATTCCAGCAGTGGTGGGCCGTGAGGGCCAGCAAGGCCTTCTCTGCTGGCCTAACATAATATCTGCAGTCCACAGTGCAGGTGTTCGTGCACTGTAAGTGAACAGACACATACGGTTGATAGAAAATTGCCATAGCCAATCAGATCATGAGTTGTTGTCAGTAAGGCCTTCTAGCTGGCCTAAGGTTGAACGATACATTTACGCGTCCTGTGATTGGATACTCATCGGGGCCGTTTGCGGATGAATTTGAGAACACACACAGTTGATAAAAAGTTGCGATAGCCAATCAGATCACAAGTTGTTGACAGTAGCCTCTCTAAGTAGCCTGATGTTAACGAGACTGTGATTGGATACTCACTTGTCGTTCCAAATTGAGCATCCAATCAAAAGTTGCAATTTAGCAGGAATCGGGAAGCGGTGGGCCGTCTCTGCTGACCTAACTTAACCAGAAATCATGATCATAATTAAAAAAAACATTTTTATTTACTTTCCTTAAAGGGGAACATTATCACCAGACCTATGTAAGCGTCAATATATACCTTGATGTTGCAGAAAAAAGACCATATATTTGTTTAACCGATTTCCGAACTCTAAATGGGTGAATTTTGGCGAATTAAACGCCTTTCTAATATTCGCTCTCGGAGCGATAACGTCACAACGTGACGTCACATCGGGAAGCAATCCGCCATTTTCTCAAACACCGAGTCAAATCAGCTCTGTTATTTTCCGTTTTTTCGACTGTTTTCTGTACCTTGGAGACATCATGCCTCGTCGGTGTGTTGTCGGAGGGTGTAACAACACGAACAGGGACGGATTCAAGTTGCACCAGTGGCCCAAAGATGCGAAAGTGGCAAGAAATTGGACGTTTGTTCCGCACACTTTACCGACGAAAGCTATGCTACGACAGAGATGGCAAGAATGTGTGGATATCCTGCGACACTCAAAGCAGATGCATTTCCAACGATAAAGTCAAAGAAATCTGCCGCCAGACCCCCATTGCATCTGCCGGAGTGTGTGAGCAATTCAGGGACAAAGGACCTCGGTAGCACGGCAAGCAATGGCGGCAGTTTGTTCCCGCAGACGAGTGAGCTAAACCCCCTGGATGTCTTGGCTCACACCGTCCCTTATGCCACCAAAGATGATCAAGAGAAGAATATCGACCCTAGCTTCCCTGGCCTGCTGACATGAGGGTATGTCTACAGAATATATTAATCGATGAAAATTGGGCTGTCTGCACTCTCAAAGTGCATGTTGTTGCCAAATGTATTTCATATGCTATAAACCTAGTTCATAGTTGTTAATTTCCTTTAATGCCAAACAAACACATGCCAATCGTTGGTTAGAAGGCGATCGCCGAATTCGTCCTCGCTTTCTCCCGTGTCGCTGGCTGTCGTGTCGTTTTCGTCGGTTTCGCTTGCATACGGTTCAAACCGATATGGCTCAATAGCTTCAGTTTCTTCTTCAATTTCGTTTTCGCTACCTGCCTCCACACTACAACCATCCGTTTCAATACATTCGTAGTCTGTTGAATCGCTTAAGCCGCTGAAATCCGAGTCTGAATCCGAGCTAATGTCGCTATAGCTTGCTGTTCTTTCCGCCATGTTTGTTTGTGTTGGCTTCACTATGTGACGTCACAGGAAAATGGACGGGTGTTTATTACGATGGTTAAAATCAGGCAATTTTAAGCTTTTTTTAGGGATATTGCGTGATGGGTAAAATTTTGAAAAAAAATTTGAAAAATATAATAAGCCACCGGTAACTGATTTTTAATGGTTTTAACCATTCTGAAATTGTGATAATGTTCCCCTTTAAATATCAAAATGTATTCATATTTTCTTCATGTCATATTATGCTCCGTCCAGTGCTGTTGTTTTTAATTTTAGTTTGTATCCAATCAGAATTCAGATAGCTTATGTTGCCATTCTGTACCAAATCTGCCAAACGCCTTCAGAATCAACAATGCGGGCGTCCGTGCACTGTAAGTGATCGGGCACATACATGTGATAGACAGTTGAACGTGACATTTACGCATCCTGTGATTGGATACTCATCGGGACCGTTAGCGGATGAATTTGAGAACACAGAGTTGAGAGACAGTTGCGATAGCCAATCAGATCACAAGTTGGTGACAGTAGCTGTTCTGTTACAATTAAAAGTTGTAAACTCTTGTTGTTAAAGTGTATTTAATTAACAATGTTACATGTGTATTTGTCGCCATCATGTGGTCAGGGCAGTTAATATATCTTTGAGAAGTGTGTACTTTGAATCAAACTTTATTGACCGAAAGTTGCATAAGCCAAGCAGAGAATTTTATGGTACATGTTTTAATTGCTGATGCGTTTTAATAGATTTTTAAATGCGCCAGAAAATTACCTGTTTTGTATACTGTTGATGTGTTTCAATGCTCAGTAGTGCGTAAATGTGTCCCTGTATTGTATTTCTCCAGCAATGGTCATGGGGTGACATAAATTATGGTATTTTGAGAGGTAAACAATGAAGTTGGAGATCACTGAAGGCCTAGGTGGGAAACGCACGGCCCGCCACTGGAAGCAGGTAGTGTTGACCCACAAAGAAGGAGAACAAAACGTTGATTAGGTGGCAGATATACATTTGCAAGGCCATTTTGAAGAAGGATGTTTTTTTTTTTTAAGATCCTATCTACTGCCAAAAACAACAATTCAAATCTGCCTGGTTAGGCTTTGTGTATGTCATGTGTGCCTTCCTTAGGTGAAGCCAGGTTTACAGCTATGTTGCTATTATGCTGTTTGTTCCTTTTTTTTTTTTTTTTTTTTTTTTAAATTATGAATTTATTAATCAATCAACAAAACAATACACAACAACACCTCAACAATGCAATCCAATTCCAAAACCAAACCCGTCCCAGCAACATTAAGAACAACAATAAACAGAGCAATTAAGAACACACAAATCCAAATGTAGTGAAACAAAAATGAACATTATCGACAACAGCATCAATATTAGTAACAATTGCAAAATAGCAGTGATTAAAAAACCCTCATTGATATCATCATTAAAAACATGAATAAAAAATAATACAAAAATTAGAAATGACCAATAGTGTCACAGTGGCTTACACTTGCATCACATCCCATAAGCCCGACAACACACTGCGTCCAACATTTTCCACAAAGATATAATAAATCATGTTTTGGTTCATTTATAAGTTGAAACAAATTTAAATAATAGATCCCATATTCCAATATATGACTCATTATTATCTAAACTAAATGCAGTTTGTTCTAATGATATCATCTCCATAGCTTGTGTGTACCAGTCAGTATGAGTTGGACTATCAACAGCTATCCATTTTTTAAATATTACCCTTTTTGTTATCATGCATATTGAAGAAGGATATTTAAAGAGAAACTACATCTTGTGAGACGATGTCAGCGATGAAATGGGGGAAATTTTCACCATTTCGCCATTTTTACTCAAATCAACAGACTACGAGGGGCTGTATGGCGTCGAATGGGTGCTACAAATTGTGAGTTCAAATATTTTATTTCTTTATTTTTTCACGTTTAATATGTTTTTTGCAATTTTAATTTTGACAGTACAACATAAGATATGTTTTAATTGCTTATGCGGGTTTATTGATTTTTAAATGCGCCAGAAAATAACCCGTTTTGTACACTGTTGAGGTGATCAATAAACAGTAGTGCGTAAATGTGTTTTTGTATAGTATTCCTCCAGCAATGGTCATGTGGGTGACAGAAATTATGGTATTTTGAGAAGTAATCTTTGAAGTCAGACATCACTGAAGGCCTAGATGAGAAACACACGGCCCGCCACTGGTTTCCAGGAACTTAAAAGACTTTGTCCATTTACTACAAGTGGAGCATGTTCCTTTCTCTGTCTTCGAAAATCAATAACCATTTCCTTAGTCTTCGTGGTGTTCAGCCTCAAGTTGTTTCATTACCCCCGTGATCAGACCCATCACTGTGGTGTCATTGGCAAACTTGATAATGGTGTTCGAGGGATGAATGGGGAAACAGTCAAACATATACACAGTAGAGCGTACAGAAAAAGACTCAACACGCAGCCCTGAGTAGAGCCAGTGCTGAGTGATAGGGTGGAGCATATTTAACACACCAAAACAGTCTGAGGTAGGTTGGTCAGAAAGGTTTTTTTTCCAGGAACAGATGAAGGGAGTTGAACCCAGTAAATTCAGTCTCTCCACCAGGATGTCAGGGATGATAGTATTAAACACCAAGCTGGAGTCGAACAGTATCTTGACGTAGGTATTCGTTCATCATTGTTGTTCCTTCATTCTTCTTCTTGTTTGCTTCAGACCCCTCTGAAAAAGGGTAGCATCCTTCCAATATATTTCAATGTGTCTTTCCACATTGTTATACCAGTTTAAAAGTCGCCAGTTGAAGCATATCCCTCTGTTAGTAGAGGAAAGAGGTTCTTAGCCATTTGCAAGTTGATGACCTCCATGATTTAACATGAAATTTAGGAAAGGCCACGAATGAGCAAAGTCAAGTACATTTAAGAGAATTAAACTACCACATTGTGCATTGTTGTCTAATTTGTAATGAGAGTGCTGGATTTAATAGATATCACTGTCATCCAGACTACATATCATCCGGTGCAAGGTGACAACAAATATTGCTTAACTGTGATCTGCAATAGCAACAACATTCAATCAGTGTGTATTAGGGTTGTCCCGATACCAATATTTTAGTACCGGTACCGACATGTTTTTCGATACTTTTCGGTAATTTTCTAAATAAGGCGGACCACAAAAAAATGACATTATTGGCTTTATTTTAACAAAAAATATTGCGGTACAATAAACATATGTTTCTTATTGCAATCGAAGAACAATTTTGTCCTTGAAGAGGAATATTATCATCAGACCTATGTAAGCGTCAATATATACCTTGATGTTGCAGAAAAAAGACCATATATTTTTTTTACCGATTTCCGAACTCTAAATGGGTGAATTTTGGCGAATTAAACGCCTTTCTAATATTCGCTCTCGGAGCGATGATGTCACAACGTGGCGTCACATCGAGAAGCAATCCGCCATTTTCTCAAACACCGAGTCAAATCAGCTGTTATTTTCCGTTTTTTCGATTGTTTTCCGTACCTTGGAGACATCATGCCTCGTCGGTGTGTTGTCGGAGGGTGTAACAACACGAACAGGGACGGATTGAAGTTGCACCAGTGGCCCAAAATTGCGAAAGTGGCAAGAAATTGGACGTTTGTTCCGCACACTTTACCGACGAAAGCTATGCTATGACAGAGATGGCAAGAATGTGTGGATATCCTGCGACACTCAAAGCAGATGCATTTCCAACGATAAAGTCAAAGAAATCTGCCGCCAGACCCCCATTGAATCTGCCGGAGTGTGTGAACAATTCAGGGACAAAGGGCCTCGGTAGCACAGCAAACAATGGCGGCAGTTTGTTCCCGCAGACGAGCGAGCTAAACCCCCTATCGACCCTAGCTTCCCTGGCCTGCTGACTTCAACTCCAAAACTGGACAGACCAGCTTTCAGGAAAAGAGCGCGGATGAGGGTATGTTTACAGAATATATTAATTGATGAAAATTGGGCTGTCTGCACTCTCAAAGTGCATGTTGTTGCCAAATGTATTTCATATGCTGTAAACCTAGTTCATATTTGTTAGTTTCCTTTAATGCCAAACAAACACATACCAATCGTTGGTTAGAAGGCGATCGCCGAATTCGTCCTCGCTTTCTCCCGTGTTGCTGGCTGTCGTGTCGTTTTCGTCGGTTTCGCTTGCATACGGTTCAAACCGATATGGCTCAATAGCTTCAGTTTCTTCTTCAATTTCGTTTTCGCTACCTGCCTCCACACTACAACCATCCGTTTCAATACATGCGTAATCTGTTGAATCGCTTAAGCCGCTGAAATCCGAGTCTGAATCCGAGCTAATGTCGCTATAGCTTGCTGTTCTTTCCGCCATGTTTGTTTGTGTTGGCTTCACTATGTGACGTCACAGGAAAATGGACGGGTGGTTAAAATCAGGCACTTTGAAGCTTTTTTTAGGGATATTGCGTAATGGGTAAAATTTTGAAAAAAACTTCGAAAAATATAATAAGCCACTGGGAACTGATTTTTTAATGGTTTTAACCCTTCTGAAATTGTGATAATGCTCCCCTGTAAATAAAATAGTGAACATACTAGACAATTTGTCTTTTAGTATTAAGTAAGCAAACAAAGGCTCCTAAATTGTCTGCTGACGTGTACAGTAACATATTGTGTCATACCTCATTCTATTTTGTCAAAAATGATGAGGGACAAGCTGTAAAAATTGATTATTAATCCACTTGTTCATTTACTGTTAATATCTGCTTACTTTCCGTTTCAACTTTTCTATCTACACTTCTGTTAAAATGTAATAATCACATATTTTTCTGTTGTTTGATACTTTACATTAGTTTTGGATGATACCACAAGTAGTTACAGGATCATACATTGGTCATATTCAAAGTCCTCATGTGTCCAGGGATGTATTTCAAAGAGTTTATAAACATAATATGAATTTAAAAAAACATTTTTGTGATGATAAAAAATATTGATGTAATAATAGCAGTATCGACTAGATACGCTATTGTACTTGGTATCATTACAGTGGATGTTAGGTGTAGATCCACCCATGGCATTTGTTTACATTAAGGGGTGCTAGCTTGCTGTTAGCGGTTAGCTATTGTATCCTCCTACGGTGTGTAGTGAAACATGTTTGGCTATTCCTCGTCCTGCAGGGATGATACTTGTAAGAAACGTACTTTATTTGTCGCCATGGAGGCGAGGTTTAGTGATTTAGAAGTAGCTAAAACACTGCCGACTGCGGATGGACTTTCGCCGCTAGCTAGCTAGCCATGTCTTAAAGCACCTCTTCCTGAGGGCGTTTCAGTGTTATAACTTCACTTTTATCGTTAATTTTAGGCCAAAATGAATCTGTTCTCCCTTTTCTGTCTACAAACCTTGTCTGCTTGTAAGTACTCCGTGATTGTGCGCTGCCGAACATGCTCCTCTACTTGGAAAACTAACAATGTCATGACGTGACGACGCACTGTCATGCCCGGGAACCGGTACTTTTACAGAGTATTGTACCGTTTTTGATTCATTAGTACCGCGATACTATACCAGTACCGGTATACCGTACAACCCTACTATGTATTAAATATAGAAGTTAACAGCCTGTTGGTTGATTGGTTCTAAAATTCTAAATATTTCCCATGTCATCATTATCAATGAGGGGCAATGATTCCTTCCCTCCGCCCTGCATTTCCTCTCCGTGTGCTGCTTCAGGGCACTCGTGTCCTTTGTAAAAGAAGATACGACCCTTACACGTCATCTACAGTACATCACTGTCCTCACGTCATTTGCGTCTGTCATAGCAACCCTGCTAGCCAAATGTCGAACTCTTTAAACAGCATAAAAAGGTCAGAAAAGGGCAGTTTGCCGAGATGTTTTTTTTATGGCCACGATGACTTACCGGGCCTGGCTATCATCAATATTGCTACAAATGGTTGTATCATCCAGGCTGCAGAGATAAGTTTAGACAAAAAGCCAGCAAGAAAAGCTGACAAATGAAGACTCCCCCAATCATCTGCTGCTGCTGCTTTTTTTGTGTGAGTAGGTCCTCTTTGAAGTGTAGTTGATAGCCCACAGCTGTTAATTTCACAAGCACACATGTGTGTAAGCAAGGCGCAATCAGCAGAACATGTGCACGCATACATGTTTAATTATACATCAGATGGGCTGAGGATTGATTCAAAGAATAAATAGAACTTCAAAACGTTCCCGACGTGGTATACACAAATTCAGCAATATTTCAAAGGATGTTAATGAATAAATGAAACTTTTACAGCTACAAAAGAAGCATAGGTTTACTAACCATTTAAAAGAAGTCAACACACAGCCGTTATTGTCTGAATACCGGTAACAACACAAGTGAGTACACTTTACAGTGAATATTTGCCTAAAAGATTTGCGTGTTGTGAAACGTGCAAACTTGAAATGCGCACACAAAGCTGACCCACTAAGCTTGTGCGCGTTGGGTTGCATCTCTTAAATGTGCAAAATAGAGCATTCCATTTAGTGCAGGCCTGGGCAATTATTTTGACCCGGGGGTCCAAATTTAGAGAGAAAAAATGTCTATCTATTGTTGCGTTTGAACCAGATGTTCCTCCAAGGGAATTTAAGTTACTGGTCGATCCCAAATTCTTTTGATGACACATAAACTGAGTTTAAATTATCACCAGAACAGAATAGGTATTTTGTAATTTATTTTCAAAGCTTTGAAGATAGAGACCAGCCTAGAACAACACATTCAACTGCGTAGCCAAGTTGATCTGAAAACATTATGGAAAAGGGAATAAGCGGTAGAAAATGGATGGATGGATGGATGTGTTCTTCAATATGTCCCTCGCCCCACCCTCCAGAAGTAATTAGGGTGACCAGGTGTCCGGATTTAGGCCGGACAGTCCGGATTTTTAATGCCCTGTCCGGCGTCCGGCGCAGCATCAAGCCGGACACGTATTTGTCCTCCTTTTTGAGGCACGAGGCTTGAAGAGCGGAGTTTTTTCATCTTTGCTGGGCTGCAGCGCAATAGCCAATCAAAGACCGTAAAAAATGCCCCAATGCAGTAACATATCAAATGATTGGCTCAGAGCGGTGTCGGATACAAATCTGCTTATCATTGGTTAAAAAAGTAAACAAGGGCCCATGTGCTGCTGCGCATGACATTGACAGAAAGTTAGCATCATGCCAAAACGCAAGACCTCGTTTGATTCTGAATGGATAAAAGAGCACGAATTTAATTCTTTTTTTTAATTAATTAATTAATTAATTTATTTATTTATTTATTTTTAAAATATATTTTATTAATATTATTTTTTAATTTTTCCCCTCCCTCAGGGGGGGGGCTCGGCGGGGCGGTTGCTGGTTGTTCCATCTCCATCGTTGGGGTCCCTGCGGGTGGGGTGGGTGGTTCCCGTGGCCCTGTGCCTGGGTGGTCCTGCGGCGGCCGGTTTGGGTGGGGTGGCCGGGGGCTGGCCTCGCCGCGCTCTCCGGGGGTGGGGGGTGGGCTCGTGGGGTCCCGGTTGCCGGTGGGGCGGGGGCGGTCTTCCCGTCCGGTTGCGGGGAGTCTCTGGGTCCTTCGGGCGGGGCGTCTCGCCTTTCTGCCCGTGTGGGGTGTGGTCTCTCGCTGGCTTGGGGTCTGGCTGTCCCCTGCTTTTCTCGTGCCCTGTCCTCCGCCGGGTGCGTCTGTCTGCGGCCTGCTGCTGGCCCTTGTGGGCGGTACGGTGGGTCGGGCTCTGGGGTTCCTGTCGCTGGCCGGCTTGGCTGCGTGGGGGCGGTGGTCCCTGGTTCCCTGGGCACCACGCCTCCTGTTTGTGGGTTGGGCTCTCGGGGGTGATGGGGCCGTGCTCTGGCTCCCACGCACTCTGGGAGTCGAATGTATTGTACATGCAAATTCACGTATGCTCACATACGTACATAGGTACCTACGCTCCCACATACATACACAAATACAGTACATATTTACCTACCTAATGTTCGTACATCCACACGCACATTCAATATACAAACATACACATACACATACTGTACATATACATTCACTGTACAAACACATATACACATTCTGTACATATACATTCATTGTACAAACACATATACACATTCTGTACATATACAAGTACATATGCATACTTACACTCATGCACATAATCACGTTTCATCAAACATATATTAACGTTGTTGCCCTAGGGTAAACTGGGTGTAACACATGGCACACTGACAAAGCTTAACCTATTGTGACTATAACAATCTACAAGGTTAATGTAGGTTGCTTCTCTTTCTCCCCCTCCATTTTTCTGCATTCTTTCGTATCTCAAGTTATCATTACGTATATGTATTGTTGCATTTAAACAACTGTATTGTTGATAATAAAGGTAAATTATTGGTATTGTTCATTATCAATAGCGCTATTTCTATTGGTATTTGTATTGATCCATTTGTAGTGTAATAATGATCATTGTCATTTCTGTATTATTTTTTATTTTTCGCTAACTGCTTATTTGCTATTACTTTTACCATCATATTTGTACATGTCATATTTGCTGATGTTGCTTTATTGTTGTTGTTGTTGTTGTTTGCTGTTGTTGTTTTTGTCTCTCTGTCTAATCCCCCTCTTGTCCCCACAATTTCCCCCTCTGTCTTCTTTTTTTTTCTCTTTCTATCCCCTCCTGCTCCGGCCCGGCTGCACTAAATGATAATATAAATACATTTAATAAAGTCAAATACAAATAAGGCAACAAGAGAAGTATCCTACACTTCTCTTTTGTAAAGTAAATCTGAACAGCCGACATGGGCATCTACATCAACTATATGATTTGCCTGAGAAGCTGGACAGGACATAAAAAAAAAAAAATAAAAAAAAAAAATAAAAAATAAAAAATAAAAAAAAAAGTAAACAAGGGCCCATGTGCTGCTGCGCATGACATTGACAGAAAGTTAGCATCATGCCAAAACGCAAGACCTCGTTTGATTCTGAATGGATAAAAGAGCACGAATTTATAACGAAAAGCAGTCGAGACTCATTCCATGGCTTCTGCACACTTTGTCGATGTGATGTCAACGTAAGTAGTCAGGGGAAAGCTGCAATGGAACGGCATGCGGGTACGGATAAACATAAAAGTAATAAACGTGCGGCAGGTACCTCTTCAATGAGGACATTTTTTCGTGAAGTTTCGTCGCCCCTGGATGACAAGATAACCGCTGCGGAGCTGTGCAAGGTGTACCATGCTGTAAAGCAGTGGTTCTCAAATGGGGGTACGCGTACCCCTGGGGGTATGTAATGTAATGTAAGTTCATAAACTGAACATCAAATCAAGTAGGCTATTCCATTCATTACCATAAACCCAGAGTTTCCCCCCTGCCATGATGGTTTGACCCTCACTAAAATGTCTGTCAAAAAGAACTGTGAAAAGAAATGCAACAATGCAATATTCAGTGTTGACAGCTAGATTTTTTGTGGACATGTTCCATAAATATTGATGTTAAAGATTTATTTTTTTGTGAAGAAATGTTTAGAATTAAGTTCCTGAATCCAGATGGATCTCTATTACAATCCCCAAAGAGGGCACTTTAAGTTGATGATTACTTCTATGTGTAGATATCTTTATTTATAATTGAATCACTTGTTTATTTTTCAACAAGTTTTTAGTTATTTTATATATTTTTTTCCAAATAGTTCAAGAAAGACCACTACAAATGAGCAATATTTTGCACTGTTATACAATTTAATAAATCAGAAACTGATGACATAGTGCTGTATTTTACTTCTTTATCTCTTTTTTTCAACCAAAAATGCTTTGCTCTGATTAGGGGGCACTTGAATTAAAAAAATGTTCACAGGGGGTACATCACTGAAAAAAGGTTGAGAACCACTGCTGTAAAGCATCACCAGCCCTACAGAAGTTTAGACTGCGGCATGAAAGTGGACCGGGAGATTTTCAGTGACTAGCCCACAGCTAAAGGGATGGCCTGTGGCCGAACAAAAGCCAAGGCATTGTGCGAGAACGTCATCACTCACTATTCGGTACAGGAACATACCGACTACATAAAAGAAAACAACTTACCCTTTTCCGTGGCAACCGACGCCTCAAATAAAGCAACAAACAAGTGTTTTCCCATTGTGGTAAGGTATTTTCACTTTGATGAAGGCATCCAACATGTCCTGTTGGATTTGTATAGTGACAGCAACGAAACGTCAGAAGCCATAACAAACCAGCTGCTGGCAAAACTTGAGATGTCTGGCTTAGAGGTGAAAAACATGTCTGCATATGCAGCAGACAATGCCAGTGTCAATTGTGGCAAACACAACAGTGTGTATCAGAAGCTGAAACTGAGCCAAAAAGATGTGCTCCCTGCAAACTGTTTGGCCCATATTCTGCATAACGCAACCAGATATGCAGCAAGCAGCCTTGATGTTGATGTGGACAATTTTTTGTGTCATTTTTTTTAAATTATATATGTTAACTACATTTAAGTCCACACATGTTATGCTTTGTGGCACTCTGCACTTGAAAAGATTCATCTCAGTGGTCACTTTTTGAACACCACAATGTATTGAATAAATACAAATACTGTTAACAAACACTTGACTTTAATATTTTTTCCTATTCAGCCACACAAACATCATCTTTAAACCACTCAAAATTGTACTATAAATAAGAGTATACCAGAGTCCTATGTACACCATAGTAATTTATTGATATGCCGCATAATGTCCTCCTTTTTGGTGTCATGGAAATGGTCACCCTAGAAGTAATACACACGTCAATTGTTCTACTCTGAGAAGAGACAGGATAAGTTAATAAAAAGGAGTACTTCCACTTCCCATAATTCCAAGCCCAAGGTAATTCAAAGTGTACCATCGGTCATGAGATGGAGAAAAAATGGAAAGAGCACAAAGAGAAAACACTAGTTATTTCAAACATGACTATAGAAAGAAATAACTCTTAAATATAGATATATGTAGATATCTATCTCCGTCAATATCTATCTATCTAAAATCTGCTTGGGTCCTATTTTTTAGGAACACTAGTACAAAACCTCACCAAAATGTCTGATTGAAAGTTAAAAACGTTATGACAGACCGCCTTAAAGAACAGAATGTAGTTTTAAATTTGTTTACTGAATGAGACACCCAGAATGTACATGAAAATAAAGAATGTGTGAGTTACAATATTAACTATGAACGATAAAACATTGAATATTAACATATGAACGTCACACACCCTCTCGATTGACATTTTACAATAAAGTGAAACGCAACAAAAATGCAACAAACAAAGCGAAATATGAATGCAAAGGGTAAAAAAATTCCACCAACAATCTGATACATCACTAAGCTTTAGAACTTTGTTGTAAAAATCTCCTTCCGCGTCTGTCCCTGACACCCACATTTCTGGTTGGCCGCTCTGGAAACACTCTGTGGAAACGCACCCCACCCACACTGCTTGGTGCCTAGTCTGAGCTGCTGTGGATTAGATGACCATAGTAACTAGTACATCATGCAAAAAGCACAGTTTCCAACTATTGAAATACTTTGTATAGTTCAAGATTTACGGTCATTTGAAAACATCACTGCAACATCACTTTTTCTATCTTGCCTCTTGGTGAGGGCGGTAACGCCTTCACCACTGCTTCTCCGCTCCCTCCTTCCCTGCTTGCTTACATGTATCATGTTTATGTGTGCTAAGCTATGTGAGTTTTTTTCCTCGGACTCAGTATGGACCCCTCCTGAGGGTCAAGCCTTAGACTGATATTTTTTTTATTCTTCCCTCTTTCCCAATGTCACCTTTTTCCCACCTTTTTTAAGGAGCGCCGTAAGTGGCTGATCCATTGGCGGTCCCGTCTTGTCCCCTTGTAACGTATATCTGCTCTTAGTGGGACTGTGCCGAAAATGAAATTTCAGTTCTTATGTGTCTTGTACATGTTAAAGAATGGACAACAATAAAGCATCTTGAATCTTGAATATCATAATGGCAGCTACAGTTTCCATCTTAAAGATCTATAAAAAATATTTGGGAATGTCTGGCGGGGCCAGATTGAAACGCTTAACAAGCCGCATGCAGCCCTCGGGCCTTAATTTGCCCAGGTCTGATTTAGCGTGTACATGCATAATATTTGATGATTATTAGAACACCCACAATGGGAGAAGGAGATGCAAATATAATCATTTAGCTTTCGACATTTGATTCATCAAGACTGGAACTGTTCTGCTTCCGCCTTTTTGCGTCTATGTTTAGCATGTCTGGAATGTCCGACCAAACTGGCACAGTTACGCACAAATGGTTTTGAGAAAGAAGGCCATCTCGCTGCAAAGTTGTTAGACGATGGAGAGAGAATCCTCCATACGTGTGCATGTTACCATATTTGGACTTTTTGTTATGATTGGGTCGCATGGTAATGCGTGGGTCGTTTTCCCAAGATGCAGATGGACCTCCGGAATCAGTGTGCAGGTGAGAAAAAATATTTATTAATAGCCAGACCGAGTTTGGCGAGAGGCAGGAATAGATAGCTCTCTGATTAGTGACCGGGAGCAGGTGAGCGTCCCGACCACGAACCAGAGGCAGGTGAACATAATCAGCATCCATGGCAACCATGAGGCACAAACCCGGGTGCTGAAAACAGAACTAAGGGAATATTAAACTTAAACAAAGCATTATAGGGGTAACGGATCATCACACATTTTAGGACTGGCAATATTAGAAATATAGTTTAATGCTGATTAAAGAATTGTATAGCAGCTGGATGACTTAAAGGGCTGATGAAAACAAATCCAATTGATTGGTTTTGGTGTCTACTGCTGTTTGTTTTTTCATATGAGACATTATTGAGGGCCTAGGGTCTTTGTGTGTGGAGTTTGCATGTTCTCCCCGTGATTGCGTGGGTTCCCTTCAGATACTCCGGCTTCCTCCCACCTCCAAAGACATGCACCTGGGGATAGGTTGATTGGCAACACTAAAATGGCCCTAGTGTGTGAATGTTGTCTGTCTATCTGTGTTGGCCCTGTGATGAGGTGTCGACTTCTCTCTGGTGAAGCGCTGGGAGATGGACAGACTGAGGCCAGCCCGAGGGGAGGACCGGGGACTCTTGTCAGTCTTGGGTACTTCCTTGAAGTACAAAATCAATCGGTGCCGTTTCTCTCCGTATTTGGACTGTTGAATATTTTTTGTTTTTTTAGGGACAACATGGCTCTTTGATGTGTTTACTTTTCTATTGTTTTAACTGACAAACTGCTGGGCGCCGCTTGTGGACGCTGTGGCTACTCTCTCTATCAGCTTGAAAATTTGCTCCAGAGTAAAGGGTGAGAGAAAAGCGACGTCTTAATTCTTCCGTAGGTCTTGCATGTATGGTAAAGTTGAGAAAGAATATTTGAAGTCCTTAATGTTAAGGAAATTTGTCCCTTATGTTAACAGCAACACGAGCAAAAACCTAATTTAAAAAGGCGGTCTGCACCTCTTTTGCACTTGTATCATTTAATAGATCACCCGTAACACAGGCACTAGTAGTACAAGTAATGTTACAGCTTGCACATGCTATTTAAAATGTAAAAGTTAAAATCCCAACGATAGTAACACACACACTAGGTGTGGTGAAATTATCCTCTGCATTTGACTCATCCCCATGTTCACCCCCTGGGAGGTGAGGAGAGCAGTGAGCAGCAGCGTTGGCCGTGCTCTGGAATCATGTTGGTGATTTAACCCCCAATTCCAACCCTTGATGCTGAGTGCCAAGCAGGGAGGCAATGGGTCCCATTTATATATTCTTTGGTATGACTCTGCAATGCTTGTAATTTGGATCTTAGCGGATCAGGCCATAAGTGTGAGAACCATTGTTGTCTCCATCCATACATCCATTTTGATACTGCTTGTCTCACGCTGCCTTAATCCTCTTGGGCATGAAATTCACCAGATCTGCACAGTTTTTTACTGGACTTCTCCATGATCACAAAGCTTGTGCTCCAACTTCTGCTTGAGAATAGCTCTCAGGTGCTCAATTGAGTTCAGGTCTGAATGGTTTTGGGGAACGGTGTCATGTTGACAAACTGCCACGCGGCACATTTCCCCAAAGAAGAGGATCATAGTTTAGATTGTCACAGTACATGTTTGAACACATTCTTCCCTCATTGAACAGCAGTTCCCCAGACCATGAAGCTATCACCATGCTTGACAATAGGCTGTGTAACATTGTTTCAAAAGTTAGGTTTTTGCTCACTTGTTTTGCCACCCTTTTACACTACTAGTTGTGTGTTGACATATTTTCATTCAATAGAAAATATATACTGCATGTTTCATGTTCCATACTATTGTACAAGCCCCGTTTCCATATGAGTTGGGAAATTGTGTTGGATGTAAATACAAAGACAACATATTTGATGTTCAATCTGATAAACTTTTTATTTTTGCAAATAATCATTAACTTTAGAATTTGATGCCAGCAACACATAAAAAAAGAAGTTGGGAAAGGTGGCAATAAATACTGATAAAGTTGAGGAATGCTCATCAAACACTTATTTGGAACATCCCACAGGTGAACAGGCAAATTGGGAACAGGTGGGTGCCGTAATTGGGTATAAAAGTAGATTCCATGAAATGCTCAGTCATTCACAAACAAGGATGGGGCGAGGGTCACCACTTTGTCAACAAATGCGTGAGCAAATTGTTGAACAGTTTAAAAAAAACCTTTCTCAACCAGCTATTGCAAAGGAATTTAGGGATTTCACCATCTACGGTCCGTAATATCATCAAAGGGTTCAGAGAATCTGGAGAAATCACTGCACGTAAGCAGCTAAGCCCGTGACCTTCGATCCCTCAGGATTGCACTGCATCAACAAGCGACATCAGTGTGTAAAGGATATCACCACATGGGCCCAGGAACACTTCAGAAACCCACTGTCAGTAACTACAGTTGGTCGCTACATCTGTAAGTGCAAGTTAAAACTCTCCTATGCAAGACGAAAACCGTTTATCAACAACACCCAGAAACGCCGTCGGCTTCGCTGGGCCTGAGCTCATCTAAGATGGACTGATACAAAGTAGAAAAGTGTTCTGTGGTCTGACGAGTCCACATTTCAAATTGTTTTTGGAAACTGTTGACGCCGTGTCCTCCAGACCAAAGAGGAAAAGAACCATCCGGATTGTTATAGGCGCAAAGTTGAAAAGCCAGCATCTGTGATGATATGGGGGTGTATTAGTGCCCAATACATGGCTAACTTACACATCTGTGAAGGCGCCATTAATGCTGAAAGGTACATACAGGTTTTGGAGAAACATATGTTGCCATCCAAGCAACGTTACCATGGACGCCCCTGCTTATTTCAGCAAGACAATGCCAAGCCACGTGTTACATCAACGTGGCTTCATAAAAAAAGAGTGTGGGTACTAGACTGGCCTGCCTGTAGTCCAGACCTGTCTCCCATTGAAAATGTGTGGCGCATTATGAAGCCCAAAATACCACAACGGAGACCCCCGGACTGTTGAACAACTTAAGCTGTACATCAAGCAAGAATGGGAAAGAATTCCACCTGAGAAGATTAAAAAATGTGTCTCCTCAGTTCCCAAATGTTTACTGAGTGCTGTTAAAAGGAAAGGCCATGTAACACAGTGGTGAACATGCCATTTCCTAACTACTTTGACACATGTTGCAGCCATGAAATTCTAAGTTAATTATTATTTGCAAAAAAAAAAAAAAAGTTTATGAGTTTGAACATGAAATATCTTGTCTTTGTAGTGCATTCAACTGAATATGGGTTGAAAAGGATTTGCAAATCATTGTATTCCGTATTTATTTACATCTAACACAATTTCCCAACTCATATGGAAACGGGGTTTGTACATTGTCACCATAGTAACAATTATGACAGAGACTTCTTGAACAAACGGTTCTGTAAGATTGGCCTCAAAGCCAATTCAAGGGACTGCCCTCAACACATTTTAAGAATTGATTGTGTTTGTCTCATATATTTGACTTTGTCATTAATTAGAATAAGGATGAAGGAGTTTATGCCAGGTACTCTCCAGAGTTTAGCTAGTGAACTGAGTTATGCTTGTTCAGTGCTTTTCTACCATTTAGGTACTCAAAGCACTTTGACACTATTCCCACATTCACCCATTCACACACACTGATGACAGGAGCTGCAAGGGTGAAGTGTCTTGCTCAAGGACACAACGGACGTGACTAGGATGGTAGAAGCTGGGGATTGAACCAGGAACCTTCAGGTTGCTGGGACGGCCACTCTCCCAACCGCGCCACACCGTTCCCTGGGGCGGTATAGCTCGGTTGGTAGAGTGGCCGTGCCAGCAACTTGAGGGTTGCAGGTTCGATCCCCGCTTCCGCCATCCTAGTCACTGCCGTTGTGTCCTTGGGCAAGACACTTTACCCACCTGCTCCCAGTGCCACCCACACTGGTCTGAATGTAACTTAGATATTGGGTTTTCACTATGTAAAGCGCTTTGAGTCACTAGAGAAAAGCGCTATATAAATATAATTCACTTCAAGTGAATTAATTAACTCATATTATGTTCTGTATATGGTGAATGTTTATACTAGGGCTGGGCGATATGGCCTTTTTTTAATATCGCGATATTTTAAGGCCATATCGCAATACACGATATATATCTCGATATTTTGCCTTAGCCTTGAATGAACACTTGGTGCATATAATCACAGCAGTATGATGATTCTATGTGTCTACATTAAAACATTCTTCTTCATACTGCGTTAATATATGCTACTTTTAAGCTTTCATGCAGAGAAGGAAATCACAACTAAAAAAAATCACAATTTTTTACATAGGTGTTGATCTGGAAATGTTTGCCTCGGCATTTTGATGGTGTGGACGTGTGGCACCAAACGGAGATATTGACGTGCGGAGTAAGCACTCTTCATTGTCTAGCGGGTGACTTTTCAAATGATGCTACATATTAGCAGTGTAGCCGATTGTCCTGGGTCGCCTATACAGTGTACTTATCTAATAAAATAATAAACGGGAGACATTAGAGCAGGTTCGGTAGCCACCGCTTCTTTAATGTCAACATCACACACCTCCTTCCACAACCACACACACCCTACGTCACAGCCCTACGGCAACTCTGGAGGGACATAACTCCTCTTCCTTACCTAACACACTCCGGTAACTTGTTACAGCAGTGGTCCCCAAACCGATTTTTTATAAAGAAATACAATCATGTGTGCTTACGGACTGTATCCCTGCAGACTGTATTGATATACATTGATATATAATGTATATATTCTGTTTTTATGTAGATTTAATTAAAAAAAAATTTTTTAAATTGGGGTTTGGGGACCACTGTGTTACATCAGTAATGCTACTTTTTATAGCAACGCTTTCGCCCAACACTTGAGAAATTACGGTTGTCTGTTCGACATATTCCCACTTGTGACGTATGTCGTGACAGTATGTGACGTGTGTAAGAAGCTGCGCTTGCTGTCTGTGAGAAGGAAAGAGCGTTGAGAGCAATGTTCCCTCTAATTGTTCATGTGTGTGAGCAAACACAGAAACTCCCTGAGCATTCAGTGGAGCACATGTGAGCAACATCACATATGGCATTACCAGCAGCACACCTGTCTCAAACCAATCTTTTATAATAACACTCAAATGAGAGGAGTCATTTTCATGAGATTATTCTGTAATATTAGTGATTTGGCCCACTTGTAATGAAAATAAAATAAATCTTGTTTTTCATAAGCTATGGATTAGTATTGTACAATATGTCTGGGTGGGGGTCCTGCTTTGGAAATCATTTGTACCCCTTTCAGAGATCACATTTAGTTCCCCTTAAACTTCCTTATGTTGCACAATGAAATGTAAGCATAGTGCAGGGGTCGGCAACCCAAAATGTTGAAAGAGCCATATTGGACCAAAAATACAAAAACAAATCTGTCTGGAGCCGCAAAAAAATAAAAGCCATATTACATACAGATAGTGTGTCATGAGATATACATTGAATTAAGAGGACTTAAAGGAAACTAAATGACCTCAAATATAGCTATAAATGAGGCATAATGATGCAATATGTACATATAGCTAGCCTAAATAGCATGTTAGCATCGATTAGCTTGCAGTCATGCAGTGACCAAATATGTCTGATTAGCACTCCACACAAGTCAATAACATCAACAAAACTCACCTTTCATGCACAACGTTAAACGTTTGGTGGACAAAATGAGACAGAAAAAGAAGTGGCATAAAACACGTTCTAGAAAGTCGGAGAAAGTTATACATGTAAACAAACTACAGTGAGTTCAAGGACCGCCAAAATGAGTAGGACAAAACGGCGCTCGCCAAATACTCGAATCAGTGAAGCATGTTTAATATAAACAGTGTACTTTGTAACAATTAGGGATGCGTGTGTCATGTTTGTCCTCCTACAGGAACCATATTAAAACAAAAAATAGATTTTTTTTCCCTCATCTTTTTCCATTTTTCATACATTTTTTAAAAAGCTCCAGAGAGCCACTAGGACGGCGCTAAAGACATGCGGCTCTAGAGCCGCGGGTTGCCGACCCCTGGCATAGGATGAAGTGTGCATTCCTGTAACTTTCTCTAGTAACAGCATTCCATGATTAATATCAATAAATTAACATTAATAATAAATGACAGTAGAATAAGCACACGTATGACTGAGGAGTCATAGTGTAACTTTGTGTGGTGTTTGAGTTGTCCGACTTTTTGTGTGGCCTTAAACGCACCAGTGGCTTAGTGGTATGCGTGTTGGTGACAGATGACAAGTTGGTTTTGGCCCGGTTTGTACGGCAGAAAATGACTAGTTTTTCGAGATAGAAGTTTTTTACTCAGGTTTTTGGTGTGGTTATGGCCGAATATAAACAGTTTTGCTCAATAAAGTGATCGATATAATTCCTGTCCTCGAAGCATCTCGATAGACGTTACAATAATTGAACGGTGTTCAATTGAACGGTGTTGACGAACATCGTTAGGGCCGCTTGTTGTCACTGTCACTCAGAGTTGCATTGCAAAATTACACAGAATAAATTATGTGTTTATTTTGTTTAGAATTCAGATGGGATTTGATTTGGTGCGCAGAGGACGCTTGAGCAGTGCGCAATTGCACAGGCGCGCACCTTAGAGGTTACATTGGTTGAGAGCCTGTAGTGTAATGCCCGCAGCTAAAAGCAACTGCATGAGAACGTATGCTCGATATCACGATATAGTCATTTTCTATATCGCACAGTGACAAACCCGCGATATATCGTGTATATCGATATATCTCCCAGCCCTAGTTTATATACATCTTGGAAAAAGCCAACCACCAGCTTAACTAGTAGGTATTTCACTTGGGGCACATAATAACATAGGGCCCTTTAGTACTGACATTTGTGTTTGGATTGGATTAGTTCTCGCGGAAGAAAAGGCAATACAATTGGATCTTGGTATGCAAAGGTGATTGCCCTATCCGTGAGAAGAGACTAAATGTTTAGCTTGATGTAAACAGCTAAGCTACGATCGGCATCTGTTGTTTTTCAGTCACTTACACACAACCCCCCCCCCCCCCTTTATGGTCAGGATGCACGCTCCTGACCAAGCACACACACACACACACACACACATACAGGGGGTAGGAATATAAAACTGATGATTTGGCTTCTCCAAGGCAGGAGTCCTTCATTTTTAACCTGAGCTGCAGACCTGTTTAAAGGGGAACATTATCACAATTTCAGAAGGGTTAAAACCATTAAAAATCAGTTCCCAGTGGCTTATTTTATTTTTCGAAGTTTTTTTCAAAATTTTACTCATCACGCAATATCCCTAAAAAAACCTTCAAAGTGCCTGATTTTAACCATCGTTATATACACCCGTCCATTTTCCAGTGACGTCACATAGTGATGCCAATACAAACAAACATGGCGGTTAGAACGGCAAGCTATAGCGACATTAGCTCGGATTCAGTCTCGGATTTCAGCGGCTTAAGCGATTCAACAGATTACGCATGTATTGAAACGGATGGTTGTAGTGTGGAGGCAGGTAGCGAAAACGAAATTGAAGAAGAAACTGAAGCTATTGAGCCATATCGGTTTGAACCGTATGCAAGCGAAACCGACGAAAACGACACGACAGCCAGCGACACGGGAGAAAGCGAGGACGAATTTGGCGATCGCCTTCTAACCAACGATTGGTATGTGTTTGTTTGGCATTAAAGGAAACTAACAACTATGAACTAGGTTTACAGCATATGAAATACATTTGGCAACAACATGCACTTTGAGAGTGCAGACAGCCCAGTTTTCATCAATTAATATATTCTGTAGACATACCCTCATCCGCTCTCTTTTCCTGAAAGCTGATCTGTCCAGTCCAGTTGGAAATGCATCTGCTTAGAGTCTCGCAGGATATCCACACATTCTTGCCATCTCTGTCGTAGCATAGCTTTCGTCGGTAAAGTGTGCGGAACAAACGTCCAATGTCTTGCCACTTTCGCATCTTTGGGCCACTGGTGCAACTTGAATCCGTCCCTGTTCGTGTTGTTACACCCTCCGACAACACACCGACGAGGCATGATGTCTCCAAGGTACGGAAAACAGTCGAAAAAACAGAAAATAACAGAGCTGGTTGGACTCGGTGTTTGTAATGTGTTTGAGAAAATGGCGGATTGCTTCCCGATGTGACGTCACGTCCGAGAGCGAATAATAGAAAGGCGTTTAATTCGCCAAAATTCACCCATTTAGAGTTCGAAAATCGGTTAAAAAAATATATGGTCTTTTTTCTGCAACATCAAGGTATATATTGACGCTTACATAGGTCTGGTGATAATGTTCCCCTTTAATGACGCTCGCTTGTAATAAAGCAACTTTTGGTTCAGTAAAGCGTCTCCGACATCTCTTTTGATCCAGCCGCACTGCTGTGTCAACCTTCTGTCCGGACGAGGATTACAAGACCAGAAATACACAATACTAGTCAGTATCTTTTTGAATACAGTGATATTATCATTACATTACACAACATCTTTGTTAATTGATGCAAAATATATGTTAACTAAGTATATATAAAGAAATAACCACTGTATAATGAAGCAAAGTCATGTTATGTAGGCAGAACTAAGACTGAAATAGGATGAGGGCATTGCTGAGCAGCTGGCTTAATGCATTTTTTATTTTTTTACATTATTAGAAGTCATGTCATTGTATGTTGTCACCGTCTGTGTTGTAAAACGTACGTGTACTCACCATTAACCTTGATGAGCCGAGGATGTCGTTGTGGCTTGTACAGCCCTTATAAGACACTCGTGATTTAGGGCTATATAATTCATATTTGATTGATTGATTGATGCTGTGTGAAAGACTTGGAGACAGACCCCTTGTGACTGTTAAGTGGATCCCTTCACATTAATTTGATACCTCCAGTCATGTATTCCGTTTTTCTTTTAATAATGATGAATAATTTATTGCTACTTTAACTATACAATATTGTACTGCATATCCAAGAGAGAAACATGTTGTTTTTCCATTGTTTATTAAATTATTTGGCATCAGTAATACTCTTTTGACGCGGAATCACAAAACACAAAGCAAGAGGTGTGATGCTTTGTTTATATGCTCACCAAGCCAAATGTCAACATTTCAATCAATTAATCAATCAATGTTTATTTATATAGCCCCAAATCACAAATGTCTCAAAGGGCTGCATAAGCCACAACGACATCCTCGGTACAGAGCCCACATAAGGGCAAGGAAAAACTCACCCCAGTGGGACGTCGATGTGAATGACTATGAGAAGCCTTGGAGAGGACCGCATATGTGGGTAGCTATTCTAATGAAATGGATGTCGAATGGGTCTGACATAATATTGTGAGAATCCAGTCCATAGTGGATCCAACATAATAATAAGAGTCCAGTCCATAGTGGATCTAACATAATAGTAAGAGTCCAGTCCATAGTGGGGCCAGCAGGAAACCATCCCGAGCGGAGACGTGTCAGCAGTGCAGAGATGTTCCCAACTGATGCACAGGCGAGCGGTCCACCCCGGGTCCCGACTCTGGACAGCTAGCACTTCATCCATGGCCACCGGACCTGTGTGTCTCCCCCTCCACAAGGGAGAGGGGGGAGCAGAGGAGAAAAAAAAAGAAATGGCAGATCAACTGGTCTAAAAATGGGGGGTTATTTAAAGGCTAGAGTATACAAATGAGTTTTAAGATGGGACTTAAATGCTTCTACTGAGGTAGCATCTCTAACTGTTACCGGGAGGGCATTCCATAGTACTGGAGCCCGAATAGAAAACGCTCTGGAGCCCAAATAGAAAACGCTCTATAGCCCGCAGACTTTTTTTGGGCTCTGGGAATCACTAATAAGCCGGAGTTCTTTGAACGCAGATTTCTTGCGGGGACATATGGTACAATACAATCAGCAAGCTAGGACGGAGCTAGACCGTGTAGTATTTTATAAGTAAGTAGTAAAACCTTAAAGTCACATCTTAAGTGCACAGGAAGCCAGTGCAGGTGAGCCAGTATAGGCGTAATATGATCAAACTTTCTTGTTCTAGTCAAAAGTCTAGCAGCCGCATTTTGTACCAACGCCGACTTGTCCAGGGTGTACCCGGCCTTCCGCCCGATTGTAGCTGAGATAGGCTCCAGCGCCCCCCGCGACCCCAAAGGGATTAAGCGGTAGAAAATTGATGGATGGATGGATGTAATCTTTTAATGTTAGACATAGGGAGACCCGAAAATAATACGTTACAGTAATCGAGACGAGACGTAACGAACGCATGAATAATGATCTCAGCGTCGCTAGTGGACAAAATGGAACAAATTTTAGCGATATTACGGAGATGAAAGAAGGCCGTTTT
Source organism: Nerophis lumbriciformis (assembly GCF_033978685.3). NCBI lineage: Eukaryota > Metazoa > Chordata > Actinopteri > Syngnathiformes > Syngnathidae > Nerophis > Nerophis lumbriciformis. Next base: position 10,547,863 of record NC_084582.2, on the reverse strand, counting down.
AGTAACACTCTTAATGTGTGACTCAACGAGAGAGTTGGGTCGAAGATAATACCCAGATTCTTTACTGAGTCGCCTTGTGTAATTTTTGGTTGTCAATGTTTCATGTGCTCTTACGCAGGCTGAACAATCAAGTAGCTCTTAACATACTTTTCATGACAATTTCAGTTAAACCTATCGTACAACTTTAGAAACATTGATTTGTGCAGGACTGTCCTTGAAAAACGGAATCATTTAGATTTAGATTTATTTAGATTTAGATAGATTTAGATTTACCGTACAGTATTAGAAACAAAAGTAAGTGTCCTCTTTTGAGCGTAAAAGTTTGAGAGACTTTGTCCAGTATTTTAATGACTACCGTATTTTTCGGAGTATAAGTCGCACCGGAGTATAAGTCGCACCTGCCGAAAATGCATAATAAAAAAGGAAAAAAACATTTATAAGTCGCACTATGAAAAAAACTGCGACTTATAGTCCGAAAAATACGGTAATCAAAAATAAAAATGGAATGACATTTTACGGCGAATGGTATTCCAAGTCCTTCCCTGGAATGCATAAAATAGCAGAATTTACCAACTCTCCTGTTTGTCCCTGACGGTGCAATTGTACGTCAGAAAGAGTCATTAATGTGAAAACCCTGAAAGAAAGACACTTTATTCTGTTAATTTTGTTATTTTGCAAAACAAATTACAATGGAATCTCCATTTTCTAACCTAATTGTTTCTTGAAAAGTTTGTATTCAAAGCAGTGGTCACCATAAGAAACAATTTAAACATGACTATTTGGTTCTAGCCTCGACAAAAGCCCAAACTTTAGTAGAAGCTTGTTCAATTTGAACACAATACAAAGTGCTATACAGTACTATATTTCAAACAAACATAGCAAGGAGTGATGGATCAACTTTCTACTTAATAACAAAGACAAAACAACAACAACGGGCTAAACTGTCTTCATCAGCCACCCTGCCAATACGCACACACACTGTCACTAGCCCTGTGGTGAACTCACTGTTTGCAATCACACAACTCTTTACCTTTAACAGGTCGCTACAATTATCAAACATGTAAAATACAATCCAGTTGACTTTAATTATCTTGGCGTGGGAGCTGTGTTGACAAAGCTGTAGATACTTCCTAAAATGTTACAAACATCACATTACTTGCCCAGTTCTATTTTTGGACTCATACTGAGCTATAAACCTAGAACAGTGGTTCTTAACCTGGATTCGATCGAACCCTAGGGGTTCGGTGAGTCGGCCTCAGGGGTTCGGCGGAGGTCAAAACACACCCGACTCATCGTGTAAATACAAACTTCTCCCTATCGGCGTATTACGGATACGGCAACAGCTGACTGGTTTGCAGGTGTGTAATTTGTTGTGAGTTTCAGTTTATGCACTGTGTTGGTTTTGTTCATGCACAGTTCATTTTATGCACCAGTAAAAAAAAACATGGTAACACTTTAGTATGGGGAACATATTCACCATTAATTAGTTATTTGTTAACATGCAAATTAGTAACATATTGGCTCTTAACTAGTCATTGTTAAGTACTTATTAATGCCTTATTCGGCATGGCCTTATTATAACCCTAACCTTCTAAACCTGACCCTAACACTAACCAAATAACTCTAAATTAAGTCTTTATTACTTAGAATATGTTCCCCTAGTGTCCAAATAACTCTAAATGAAGTCTTTGTTACTTAGAATATGTTCCCCTAGTGTCCAAATAACTCTAAATGAAGTCTTTGTTACTTAGAATATGTTCCCCTAGTGTCCAAATAACTCTAAATTAAAAGTTAAAGTTAAAGTTAAAGTACCAATGATTGTCACACACACACTAGGTGTGGCGAAATTATTCTCTGCATTTGACCCATCACCCTTGATCACCCCCTGGGAGGTGAGGGGAGCAGTGGGCAGCAGCGGTGGCTGCGCCCGGGAATCATTTTGGTGATTTAACCCCCAATTCCAACCCTTGATGCTGAGTGCCAAGCAGGGAGGTAATGGGTCTCATTTTTATAGTCTTTGGTATGACTCGGCCGGGATTTGAACTCCCAACCTACCGATCTCAGGACGTACATAAGTCTTTGTTACTTAGAATATGTTCCCCTAGTGTCCAAATAACTCTAAATTAAGTCTTTGTTACTTAGATTATGTTCCCCTAGTGTCCAAATAACTCTAAATTAAGTCTTTGTTACTTAGAATATGTTCCTCTAGTGTCCAAATAACTCTAAATTAAGTCTTTGGTACTTAGAATATGTTCTCCTAGTGTCCAAATAACTCCAAATTAAGTCTTTGTTACTTAGAATATGTTCCCCTAGTGTCTAAATAACTCTAAATTAAGTCTTTGTTACTTAGAATACGTTCTCCTAGTGTCCAAATAACTCTAAATTAAGTCTTTGTTACTTAGAATATGTTCCTCTAGTGTCCAAATAACTCTAAATTAAGTCTTTGGTACTTAGAATATGTTCCCCCAGTGTCCAAATAATTCTAAATTAAGTCTTTGTTACTTAGAAAATGTTCCCCATACTAAAGTGTTACCAAAAACATATAACTTTGTCTTGAATTTGAAAAAAAAAAACATTTTATTTTTCACTCAAGAAGGGTTCGGTAAATGCGCATATGAAACTGGTGGGGTTCGGTACCTCCAACAAAGTTAAGAACCACTGACCTAGAACAATGCTGTAAAAATCAGACAAAAACAGCTAAAAAGCACACAAAGTAGAACTTAGCAAAGTAGGTAACGACAGCACTGCTGACTGAATGAGCAGTGGATATCAATTAGCCCGCCCACTACGGCCGCGTTGCAAGTACATAATGGGTGGATGAAACGTTGGTACACTGAGACAAGGTTTGTAGGACTAAGCATATTTTTATTTCGTCTGTGGTTCGTAAATTGAAAAGTTCAAACAATCAGTGGCTCGTAAAGCGAGATTCCACTGTTCTGGACAAATTGTTTTCCAAGTCTTTGTATTATTCCAAAATATGGATCTCTTTAAACGGGAACATTATCACCAGACCTATGTAAGCGTCAATATATACCTTGATGTTGCAGAAAAAAGACCATATATTTTTTTAACCGATTTCCGAACTCTAAATGGGTGAATTTTGGCGAATTAAACGCATTTCTAATATTCGCCATCGGGAAGCAATCCGCCATTTTCTCAAACACATTGCAAACACCGAGTCAAATCAGCTCTGTTATTTTCCGTTTTTTCGACTGTTTTACCTTGGAGACATCATGCCTCGTCGGTGTGTTGTCGGAGGGTGTAACAACACGAACAGTGACCCAAAGATGCGAAAGTGGCAAGAAATTGGACGTTTGTTCCGCACACTTTACCGACGAAAGCTATGCTACGACAGAGATGGCATAGAAGAATATCGACTGTGGCTTCCCTGGCCTGCTGACATCAACTTCAAAACTGGACGGATCAGCTTTCAGGAAAAGAGAGCGGATGAGGGTATGTCTACAGAATACATTAATAGATGAAAACTGGGCTGTCTGCACTCTCAAAGTGCATGTTGTTGCCAAATGTATTTCATATGCTGTAAACCTAGTTCATAGTTGTTTGTTTCCTTTAATGCCAAACAAACACATACCAATCGTTGGTTAGAAGGCGATCGCCGAATTCGTCCTCGCTTTCTCCCGTGTCGCTGGCTGCCGTGTCGTTTTCGTCGGTTTCGCTTGCATACGGTTCAAACCAATATGGCTCAATAGCTTCGGTTTCTTCTTCAATTTCGTTTTCGCTACCTGCCTCCACACTACAACCATCCGTTTCAATACATGCGTAATCTGTTGAATCGCTTAAGCCGCTGAAATCCGAGTCTGAATCCGAGCTAATGTCGCTATACCTTGCTGTTCTATGTGCCATGTTTGTTTGTATTGGCATCACTGTGTGACGTCACAGGAAAATGGACGGGTGTATATAACGATGGTTAAAATCAGGCACTTTGAAGCTTTTTTTAGGGATATTGCGTGATGGGTAAAATTTTGAAAAAAACTTCGAAAAATAAAATAAGCCACTGGGAACTGATTTTTAATAATTTTAACCCTTCTGAAATTGTGATAATGTTCCCCTTTAAATCCAGGTTTCAGTCAAATAGTATAAAAACATTTCCACTCAATTAAATACAAAAATCATTAGGCCGGTATTGTCAAGACAATTTGGTCGGTCGACCCAGCCAACAAAGTGTCTCTATTATTTGATGGAGCGTTATCTTGCCAAATAATTTACCGTATGGCTGAAGCTTGTTGGTTTGCTGTTTATTTCATTTGTTTATTTGTGTCTGTGTGTGCAGGTGTGTGTGTGTGTGTGTGTGTGTGTGTGTGTGTGTGTGTGTGCATTTTCGTCCTCTCTGAGATCCCTGATCCATCCCTAGATCGAGGCTACATTTTACCGGTCTAGATCCAGACGACGCTCATTACAATGTCTCAGCATGATTCAACTTCATTAGAATAGCTCCCGCAATAGAAACAATTCCTCTCTCTGATACTATTATTATGTTATATGGGTCAACTTGGGAATCACAAATGAGAGTAGAGGGAATGAGGAGAATAAACAGAAAAGCAAAAGAAGCAAGCCAGCTTAATATTCAATCCTCCAACGAAAGTTCATCTTTTCCCAGCAAGGGATTGTTTTGTGCCAGGGGGTTCATAGCAACATCCATGATACATATCCTGGACCATCATTTGCACATTACTTGCAATTTTGAAGGCAGGAAGAACCCTGTGTGCCACATTAAACGGTCTTTAGAGACATCCCTTCCTGCTTCACTAATTGGGTTTGTATCCTTGTTCAACCCATCTCCTCTCTATTCATTTCCGTATACTTGGCTACATATCTTACAATAACTGTTAGATGATAAGAAGTCCTCCTTATTTATGCCACTTTATCATACTAGAAAATGACACCACTGCGTTGTTCCGTTCCTTTGTCTACCGTTATTCTCATCGTAATTAATAAAACAAGCTTGGCCGTTTATTCACTTTTTATTTTCCACCAGTGGCCTCGTAACGAACGTATGACACAAGTTTACAACCTAATTTACCAACTTACTGGTTCGGCTTAGATTCTCTGCAGAAATATTTCTCTTTTGTATCCACTGTTTCCCTTGTCCTCATTAGTCTAACCGCATGCGGCTGTGTGACTCATCCTTTAGTAATTACACTTCATGACTATGTTACAATTGTGCCAATTTATTGCTTTGTTCTGTTTTTGCTTCTCAGCTTTTATTTGCCGTATTGAAAATGAAACTCAGTGACAACACCGCATGACAAATTATCACACTGAAACTGATTTTAATTACTTAGTATTTACCCTTTGGTGCGTTAACTAAGTGGCGACTGAACATTTACCAAGGTTTAACCTTATCCAGGGGCGTCACTAGCTTTTAGGGACAGGGGGGGGCTTTGACCCCAGGAGATGCACAGGATGCGAGCGAATGTTACGCACGAGCACAAAACTTCACAAACGGCTAACAAAGACTTAGAAATTATTCATTGTTATTATCATTATTTTTTTTAAATGCACGGGACGAAATGAAATGCTCCCCAGGACGATGGCTTTTAACCATATATTTTCTTTTTCTTTTTATGTATTTATTCATTTTACATTTTATATTAAATGTCTTGGTTTTTCCTCCCTCTGAAAATCCTATTAAATGTTTAACAAGCCATCCTATAATAATAAAACAGCTATTAATGTAACAATACAATAAAACAAATATATTTAATGATGTTTTTTTCATTATTTTAACAATAGGCTTATGTATATTACTTTATATAGATTCTACAAGAAACACAAAACTTAAAAAATAAATGATTTACAATTGCACACACAAGGTTTTATGCAGCTTCACTCATTGTAAAGGAAGATAATGTGCTTCGTACGCCTGCAGGACCGCAAGCAAGGTCGCAGAGAAAATGCGGGCTGGAATTTGAGTGATGTGGGCATTTTCTATATGAACAAGTGGAATGGATTGGATACCGACACACGGAAGGGGCTCTCTACCTTACGCTACGAAGTGAGGGGAAACTGAGTGAATAATAACAGGTTATATGATTATTTATTTAAACTCATATTTGGGTCACTTTATAATGAATATATCGGCATTTATTTGTAAAAAAAAACCCCAAAAAACACCAAATTATTTAGGGGGGCTTAAGAATATTTTAGGGGGGCTTGAGCCCCCCAAAATAGGCCTAACAAAGCCAATGACCTTATCCATGTCCCATGACAACCTCGTACGTCTACATTTACGATTTTGACTTTTCACTTACAATAATGAGACCCTCGGAGTTGAACTAAGCAACGTGTATTTTTGATGGTTACACAAATATGATTCATCAAAAGTCCCTATTAGGATATTAAGATATTTATTACAAGTCCATCTAAACCAGGGGTGCTCATTACGTCGATCGCGAGCTACCGGTCGATCGCGGAGGGTGTGTCAGTCGATCACCAGCCAGGCATTAAAAAAATAGTCCTACAAATGAGCGATCATAAATCTTCACTATGACGTCACTTTCGTCACTTGATTGACATTCACGGCACCCGAGTGTCTTCTGAGATGACGCTGGCTGCTGCCAGCTCATTAAAATTACCGACTGGAAGGCGAGAAACACTTTATTTCAACAGACTCTGGCGCCGTACCTGTCGTCAAAACTCCAAAGACCGACTGCACAGTTGCACAGTTGCGCTAACAAAATAAGAGTCTCAGAAAGCTGGCGTGCACAAGCTAGCAAGCTACGGAGTTTGCCGACAATGTCTTTCTTGTAAAGTGTATACAAAGGAGTACGGAAGCTGGACAAATACGATGGCAAAAACCAACCACTTTCATGTGGTATTGGACAGAAAGGAGGACTTTTTTTCTCCTCCATTCGAAAATGCGGACGTTATCAGCACCACTGTCTGATTCCAATCAATGCAAGTCATCAGAATCAGGTAATACACCAACTTATATATTCTTGTCTTCATGAAAGAAAGGAATCTATATGTGTTAAACATGCTTGTATCTTTAAACACCTTTAACTTATTAACAATATTAACTATATGTGTTAAACATGCTTGTATTATCTTTAAACACCTTTAAGTTGTTAACAATATTTAACTATATGTGTTAAACATGCTTGTATTATCTTTAAACACCTTTAAGTTGTTAACATTAACTATGTGTTAAACATGCTTGTATTATCTTTAACCACCTTTAAGTTTTTAACAATATTAACTATATGTGTTAAGCATGCTTGTATTATCTTTAAACACCTTTAACTTATTAACAATATTATCTATGTGTTAAACATGCTTGTATTATCTTTAAACACCTTTAACTTGTTAACAATATTAACTATATGTGTTAAACATGCTTGTATTATCTTTAAACACCGTTAACTTATTAACAATATTAACTATATGTGTTAAACATGCTTGTATTATTTTTAAACACCTTTAAGTTGTTAACAATATTAACTATATGTGTTAAACATGCTTGTATTATCTTTAACCACCTTTAACTTGTTAATAATATTAACTATATGTATTAAACATTCTTGTATTATCATTAAACACATTTAATTTATTAACAATATTAACTATGTGTTAAACATGCTTGTATTATCATTAAACACCTTTAACTTGTTAACAACATTAACTATATGTATTAAACATACTTGTATTATCATTAAACACCTTTAACTTGTTAACAATATTAACTATATGTGTTAAACATGCTTGTATTATCATTAAACACCTTTAACTTGTTAACAAAAACATATATTTCATAAATAAGTAAATATAAATTATATATATGAATGAGGTAGATCCCCACGACTTGATCAATTGAAAAGTAGCTCACCTGCAGAAAAAGTGTGAGCACCCCTGATCTAAACATTTTACTTAAACTGCTCACACAAATGTGAAACAATTAGTATGCAGTTTTTATTGACAATAATATATGGACCTGAAAACTTTCAACATAGACCACAATAGTCTGGAATTGGAGAAGGATCCAGATAAAAAATGCATTAGGGCTTGGTTTTATTACACAGACAAACAGTATAATAGCAACATTAAAACCGCACAAACCACAGACTTGATTATTAATTTCAACAGCAGAAGCTTGTATGCAAACTACAACAACGTAAACCATTTTGTAGAACAATTTAACAAACCCTTCAAATGGATTGCTCTCAGAAACATGGATAAACGCTAAAAAATTAATAGAAATTGATCTGCAAGGATATAAACTAAATGATATCAACAGAAACCAACAAGAACAGTGGCGGAGTAGCTGGGTACACAATGAAAAACTTTAACTACAAAGTGTTAAAAAAGATGTCGTTAGCTATCAATAATATTTTAGAATGCTATCAATAACATCTTAGAATTCATAACCATTGAAATATGCCATGAAAAAAGGACACACGTATTAATCAGCTGCATATATAGAACACCTAAATCAAACATGGATACGTTTGAGAACTGGATTTAGACAACTTTTACTGAAATCATTCCAAAAGTAACTTTCTTATGTGGTATATTCTATATTGACCTCTTGAACTCTAACAAACAAAAATCCATAGATCAGAATCAGAAATACATAGACACAATGTATAGCCTGCATTTATATTGTAAAACCACAAGGCCAAGCAGAATCTTAGGACACAGTGCCACACTTATTGATAATATCTTTAGAAAGGATTTTGATAATAATGCCACAAGTGGTCTGCAAATATCCGAAATCAGTGATCATCTCCCAGTTTTCACAAGCACGATGCTTTATGACAAACATTGTCCATTGAAACAACTTAAAAAAGCAAAAAAAAAGGAACAGTGAACCCTGGATGACAAAAGGACTGAAAAATGCTTGCAACAAGAAAAATACATAATATAAAACATTTATAACCCAACAATCAACCGAGGCAGAACACAAGTACAAAATAAATAAGGGCAAGCTAACTGGCATGCGACGAACATGTAAGAAAGGATATTACAGTCTGGAAGACAGGAACAAAAACAACATGAGAGCAACATGGGACATCCTAAATAGCATTATTGAAAATGGTAAGAACGATTATCCACATCCCACACCCCGGATTGTAAATAATGTAAATAATTCAATGTACACACTCTGATGATTGTCGTGTGTGTTGACTGTATTATGATGATAGTATATATCTGTATCATGAATCAATTTACCTTAATTTTCGGAGTATAAGTCGCACCGGAGTATAAGTCGCACCTGCCGAAAATGCATAATAAAGAAGGAAAAAAACATATATAAGTCGCACTGGAGCCCGGCCAAACTATGAAAAAAACTGCGACTTATAGTCCGAAAAATACGGTAAGTGGACCCCGACTTAAACAAGTTGAAAAACTTATTCGGGTGTTACCATTTAGTGGTCAAGTTTACGTAATATGTACTGCACTGTGCAATCTACTAATAAAAGTTTCAATCAATCAATCAATCAATCAATTATACTCAATACTTCCTAGACGGAAATGTAAAAAATTACAAAATGAACAAAGTAGTTGAAAACTTTAATAACTACTTTGTAAATATTGGACCAAAGCTAAAGGAAAAGATTCCAGATCCCAAGTCAGTTGAGGAGTAGAATGACACGATAGACAAATATCCCAACTTGATGTTCCTCAAGGGTGTGACAAAAGAGGAAATAATCAATATTGTGAAAAAAATGTACATCAAGACCTCAACTGATTGTAAAAGAATTGATATGGAAATGATAAATGTTATTGAAGAGACTTTCGAACCTTTAACAAACATCAGCAACCTATCATTTCAAACAGGCAAATTCCCAAACAAAATTAAAATAGCAAACGTACCAATTTATACGACTAGAGACAACCACCAGTTTACAAACTACAGACCTGTTTCTTTACTTCCACAATTTTCTAAATTATTGAACAACTATTTAGTAACAGATTGGACACAATCCTAAATAAAACACTCAAAGAGAACCAGTACACATGCAGAGCCAACATTTCAACATCAATGGCATAAATTAAAATAATGGAATAGATTACAACGCAATAGATAGTAAACAATGTCCTGTTGTAGTGTTTATGGATCTAACAAAATGTGACAGAATGTGGTCCCTTGTTCCCTGGGCGCTGCACCTGCTGTTTTGGGTTGGGCTCTTTGGGTGGTTGGGGCCGTACTCTGGCTCCAGCACATACTGGTAGACAAATATATTGTACAGACGAATACACGTACAGGTATATACTTACATACGCACACAATTGTTCATAAATATATACATACATACATACGCGCACACCTTAGGTACCTACGCTCCCACATACATAGACAAATACAGTACATACACACCAGTGACGTGCGGTGAGGTTGATGGCTGGTGAGGCACTGACTTCAGCACAGTCAGATTTACAAACATATGAACCCTAAAGAGTATCTTATTCACCATTTGATTGGCAGCAGTTAACGGGTTATGTTTAAAAGCTCATACCAGCATTTTTCCCTGCTTGGCACTCAGCATCAAGGGTTGGAATTGGGGGTTAAATCACCAAAAATGATTCCCAGGCGCGGCGCCGCTGCTGCCCACTGCTCCCCTCACCTCCCAGGGGGTGAAACAGGGGATGGGTCAAATACAGAGGACAAATGTCACCACACCTAGTGTGTGTGTGACAATCATTGGTACTTTAACTTAACTTTAACTTTACACATACAAACTGTAGCACACAAAAAAGCACATTTAATAAAAAAAACGTTATTATGGTCTTACCTTTACTTAGAAATTAAGTCCATGCGCCGCAACTAAAGCCCTCACTTAAACTTTCCACGTGCAAGATTGAATCTATTTAAAAAAGTGCAACCGAGGGTTTATAAATGTCGCCTATACTGTATGAAACTACAAAATAACAAACACAGAGGCTCCAGTTTACACGAGGACCACTTTATTTACCTTCTTTCAAAAACATCCGCAACGTGACATCACTTCCGCTCTTAGCGCCTTCAAAATAAGAGCTCAAGGCATATACTGTATAATAGCGCATAACAGGAACTTAACATCACAAAGAGGAAAGCCCATAAAAATAGGTTACACATTTAATAAAAAAACTTTATTATAGTCTTACCTTTACTTATAAATGCGCCGCTGTTGTGCTGGATTAATGACTAAAGCCCTCACTTCAACTTTCCACGTGCAAGATTGAATCTATTTAAAAAAGTGTAACTGAGGGTTTATAAATGTCGCCTATACTGTATGAAACTACAAAATAACAAACACGGAGGCTCCAGTTTACACGAGGACCACTTTATTTACCTTCTTTCAAAAACTTCCGCTCCACTCCAACGTGTCAAAATTCCGCTCTTAGCACCTTCAAAATAAGAGCTCAAGGCATTTACTGTATAACAGCGCATAACAGGAACTTAACATCACAAAGAGGAAAGCCCATAAAAATAGGTTAAAAAAGTTATTTAATAAGAAGCCAAAAAGTGCAAAAACGATAATGTTTGTGTTGGAGGAGTTGTGCAGGTGTACCTAATGTTGTGGCCCTGCAGTCATTCACAACTCCTCCAACACGAACATTATTGTTTTTGCACTTTTTGGCTTCTTATGAAATAACTTTTTTAAATAGATTCAATCTTGCACGTGGAAAGTTTAAGTGTGGGCTTTAGTTGATATAACAATTCTACGGCGGGGGTGCAGGAGGCGAGCCTCAGCCAGTGTGTCTTTTGCAGTCGTTTTATGATCGCTCAGCACAAGAAATACTTTACACACATACAGTTGCTGACAAAATACACTGTACATTATATACCTCAGCTAACTAAACTATGGAAATGTATAATATAGTTCATATAGCAATACGGTCTCACTGCACAGCAGGCCAGCAGTTAGCCGAGTCATTACGCAATCCATGTTGCGGCACTGAGTGACGTGCCTCAACTGGCTGCTGTTCACCGCACCGTCTCTTCTCAGTATTTGAACGGCAAATGTGAAAATTCAAACTGCTTCTTTGCTTTTACTTTTCGTATCATATTTGTACATATCGTATTTGCTGATGCTGTTCTGTTGTTTTTGTCTCTCTGTCTTATCCCTCTCTTGTTCCTGAAATTCCCCCCTCTGTCCTCCTTTTTTTCTATTTCTATCCCCTTCTGCTGTGGCCCGGCTGCACCAAATAATAATATAATTCCATTTAATAAAGTTAAATACAAATAAGGCAACAAGAGAAGTATCCCACACTTCTCTTTTGTAAAGTAAATCTGTACAGCAGATACGGGCATCTACATCAACAATAGGACCAAAGAAATAATAATTATAATCTCTGTAAAACAGAAATAATGTTATTCGCTAACGATAGAAGGGAAAGTCAAACACAAATACAGATAGACGGAGTACACATTGAAAGGATAAAAAACATATTTTGGTGTCTATTACTAGACGACAGTGACGGGGTCTCACCTGCCATCTTAGAAAGAAAAAAAATGTAAAAAGAAAAAAAATTAATTAAATTGTTATATGTATCCAGTGATTATACTATAAAGTTATTTTCCATTTAACTTCACCAGTTTTAGATTATTTTTATTCAAAATCGCTGAATTTTCACATTTGCCGTTCAAATACTGAGAAGAGACGGTGCGGTGAACAGCAGCCAGTTGAGGCACGTCACTTAGTGCCTCAACATGGATTCCGGACTCGGCTAACTGCTGGCCTGTTGTGCAGTGAGACTGTATTGCTATATGAACTATATTATACATTTCCATAGTTTAGTTAGCTGAGGTATATAATGTACAGTGTATTTTGTCAACAACTGTATGTGTGTAACGTATTTCTTGTGCTGAGCGATCATAAAACGGCTGCAAAAGACGCACTGGCTGAGGCTCGCAGTAATCCGCCTCCTGCACCCCCACCGTAGAATTATTATATCAACTAAAGCCCACGCTTAAACTTTCCACGTGAAAGATTGAATCTATTTAAAAAATATATTTCATAAGAAGCCAAAAAGTGCAAAAACAATAATGTTCGTGTTGGAGGAGTTGTGAATGACTGCATGACCACAACATTAGGTACACCTGCAAACTGCAGGTGTATCTAATTCACAACTCCTCCAACACGAACATTATTGTTTTTGCACTTTTTGGCTTCTTATTAAATAACTTTTGTAACCTATTTTCATGGACTTACCTCTTTGTGATGTTAAGTTCCTGTTATGCGCTGTTATACAGTATATGCCTTGAGCTCTTATTTTGAAGGCGCTAAGAGCGGAAGTGATGACACGGAGTGGAGCGGATGTTTTTGAAAGAAGGTAAATAAAGTGGTCCTCGTGTAAACTGGAGCCTCCGTGTTTGTTATTTTGTAGTTTCATAAAGTATAGGCGACATTTATAAACCCTCGGTTACACTTTTTTAAATAGATTCAATCTTGCACGTGGAAAGTTTAAGTGAGGGCTTTAGTTGCGGCGCATGGACTTAATTTATAAGTAAAGGTAAGACCATAATAACGTTTTTTTTATTAAATGTGCTTTTTTGTGTGCTACAGTTTGTATGTGTAAAGTTAAAGTAGCAATGATTGTCACACACACACTAGGTGTAATGAAATTTGTCGTCTGCATTTGACCCATCCCCTTGTTCACCCCCTGGGAGGTGAGGGGAGCAGTGGGCAGCAGCGGTACCGCGCCCGGGAATCATTTTTGGTGATTTAACCCCCAATTTTAACCCTTGATGCTGAGTGCCAAGCAGGGAAGAATGCTGGTATGAGCTTTTAAACATAACCCGTTAACTGCTGCCAATCAAATGGTGAATAAGATTTTCTTTAGGGTTCATATGTTTGTAAATCTGACTGTGGTGAAGTCAGTGCCTCACCAGCCATGAACCTCACCGCACGTCACTGCTAGACGATAAAATGAACTGAAAATCTCATGTAAAAAAAATACAACAAAAAGTAGCAATAAACATGTAAATAATGAAAAATATGTTTTGCACCAAAAATCATTATATACTCTCTCCTGCTCGCTAGTGTTATCATATCTGAGTTATTGTGTAGAAATATGGAGAAAATAACTCCAAAAGTATGCTTCATTCACTAATGGTGTTACAAAAAAGACAATAGTCAGGATAATACATAATGTTGGACACTCAAACCCTTTATTTATTGAATCAAAAAGATTGAAATGCAATGATTTGAGGAGTTTGCAAACAGCTAAAATGTTGTAGAAAGCAAACTATAACCTGCTACCCAAGAATGTTCAACAATTCTTCTCAACAAAAGAGGAGAAATATAACCTGAGAAGAAAATCTAAATTAAAACATTTGTATGCACGTACAACACTTAAAACAATTTGCATATAAGTAAGTGGAATTAAATTATGGAATAGATCAAGCAAGAAAGTCGAACAAAGCACTAATACGATTCAGTTTAAGAAACTGTTCAAACTACAAGTGTTCACAAAGTACATAGAAGAAAAATCCTGATGAATAGCTTGATATATTAAAAAAATAGATCGATAGGGTAATCATATTCATCTCCTAGGACAGGTGTCGGCAACCCAAAATGTTGAAAGAGCCATATTGGACCAAAAATACAAAAACAAATCTGTCTGGAGCCGCAAAAAAAAAATTAAAAGCCATATTACATACAGATAGTGTGTCATGAGATATAAATTGAATTAAGAGGACTTAAAGGAAACTAAATGAGCTCAAATATACCTACAAATGAGGCATAATGATGCAATATGTACATATAGCTAGCCTAAATAGCATGTTAGCATCGGTTAGCTTGCAGTCATGCTCTGACCAAATATGCCCGATTAGCACTCCACACAAGTCAATAACATCAACAAAACACACCTTTGTGCATTCATGCACAACGTTAAAAGTTTGGTGGACAAAATTAGACAGAAAAATAAGTGGCATAAAACACGTCCCAGAAAGTTATACATGTAAACAAACTACGGTGAGTTCAAGGACCGCCAAAATTAGTGGGACAAAACGGCGCTCGCCAAATACTCGAATCAGTGAAGCATGTTTAATATAAACAGTATGCTTTATAGCAATTGGGGAGGTTTTTGTCATGCTTGTCCTCCTACAGAAACCATATTAACACAAATTTTTTTTTTTTTTCCCCTCATCTTTTTTCATACATTTTCGAAAAAGCTCAAGAGATCCACTAGGGCGGCGCTAAAGAGCCGCATGTGGCTCTAGAGCCGCGGGTTGCCGACCCCCGTCCTAGGACCATGGTGAACCATAAACTACTTAACTATTCATTCATGAGAAATTAATTTGTGTGTATATGTTAATACATCTAATATTTATTTATGTATTTTACAATTGTTTACTTACTTATTGTATATTAATTTATTTATTTACTAATTTATTTATTGACTGTTGTGTTACAAATGTGACACTTACAATTAGTAGTCACAATTGTTTTGTAAAATGAATGTGTAAATAGAGTATCCTAATTTAGTTCGAGGTATTTTCATATCTAAAGTCACAGTTTAAGTGTATGTTTCCAAGCTGAATGCCACAAGACATGTTATTCCGCCACGCCAGCAGAGGGAGCACTCCTATAGGAAAGGAGGAAAATGGGAGGTGCTTGTTAGTACTTCCGTGTCTCAGTCAGGTCACACCCTGAGATGACAACGCAATCAAGCACTTTGTGTCTCGTTTTTATTCCTATAAAACAGGTCGGTAAAGTGTGATAATATTAACACATTTGTCTCCAAGCAATTATAAGCGTTTCTGAAAATAGAAATATCGAAGTATGTTGTTAAAAGTGTGTATTTGTGATGAAATTTGTTATGTTCAATAAGCGATGTCTCCCTTTGTGTGCGAGCGCGTGGTTGGGCGGGAATGGCGGCGGCAGTGGAGACTTGTTAAAGATAAACTGTGATTGTTAAGAAGTATTATAGGTATAGTCAGGTCACACCCTGAGATGACAACGCAATCAAGCACTTTGTGTCTCGTTTTTATTCCTATAAAACAGGACACACCACATCGAACACTGGGACCGGGCTACTCAGTGCGAGGCCTGTAACACAAACAGAGAACAAAGAAATGGGATAAAACTGCAATGATACGAAAAGCTCTGCTCCTTTTTGGACATGCTGTGATGAAATAATTGGAAATATGTATTGCATTGTAATTGCATTGTGTGCGTGTTCAAAATAAACTGAATGTGAAACCAACCAACAAATAATTTTAGCATTGTAAATTATATAATCAGCAGTTGTGTTGGAGATTATTCTTATTCATCTCGTTTTCTTTCTTGAGTGTATCTTCAAGGACGTCACATACTTTCCACACAGCCAGCAAATTAACCTCTCGTCTAATAATCCTTTAAACGTCAAAACAAGCAAATGTAGATGGATTATACTAGCGTGGCTCTAATGCTCCCAAAAATGAGCGAACATCATGCTGAATTTATTGAACCCTTGGTGACTTGAGTCGAAAACAACAGCAGTCGTGTCCACAAGACATCAAACACAGTTAGCCAAATTAACAATGTGTTGCCTTCAATGTTTGACGCCTGATGAGCAAATTGACTAGTTAACTGAACCACACTTATTGTTATTGAATATATAGACTTATACTTATGTATACAGCACTATCGTGATATATCAACTGTACACCTTTTACCAAGAAGATGCTAAAACAATCAACCATAAATGTGTTCCAACACTCCCCGCCACAAACATACTGTACATACAAACCTACTTAAAGGGGAACATTATCACCAGACCTATGTAAGCGTCAATATATACCTTGATGTTGCAGAAAAAAGACCACATATTTTTTTAACCGATTTCCGAACTCTAAATGGGTGAATTTTGGCGAATTAAACGCCTGTCTAATATTCGCTCCCGAGTCAAATCAGTTCTGTTATTTTCCGTTTTTTCGACTGTTTTCCGTACCTAGGAGACATCATGCCTCGTCGGTGTGTTGTCGGAGGGTGTAACAACACGAACAGGGACGGATTCAAGTTGCACCAGTGGCCCAAAGATGCGAAAGTGGCAAGAAATTGGACGTTTGTTCCGCATACTTTACAGACAAAAGCTATGCTACGACAGAGATGGCAAGAATGTGTGGATATCCTGCGACACTCAAAGCAGATGCATTTCCAACGATAAAGTCAAAGAAATCTGCCGCCAGACCCCCATTGAATCTGCTAGAGTGTGTGAGCAATTCAGGGACAAAGGACTTCGGTAGCAAGGCAAGCAATGGCGGCAGTTTGTTCCCCCAGACGAGCGAGCTAAACCCCCTGGATGTCTTGGCTCACACCGTCCCTTATGTTACCGAAGATGATCAAGAGAAGAATATCGACCCTAGCTTCCCTGGCCTGCTGACATGAGGGTATGTCTACAGAATATATTAATTGATGAAAATTGGACTGTCTGCACTCTCAAAGTGCATGTTGTTGCCAAATGTATTTCATATGCTGTAAACCTAGTTCATAGTTGTTAGTTTCCTATAATGCCAAACAAACACATACCAATCGTTGGTTAGAAGGCGGTCGCCGAATTCGTCCTCGCTTTCTCCCGTGTCGCTGGCTGTCGTGTCGTTTTCGTCGTTTTCGCTTGCATACGGTTCAAACCGATACGGCTCAATAGCTTCAGTTTCTTCTTCAATTTCGTTTTCGCTACCTGCCTCCACACTACAACCATCCGTTTCAATACATGCGTAATCTGTTGAATCGCTTAAGCCGCTGAAATCCGAGTCTGAATCCGAGCTAATGTCGCTGTAGCTTGCTGTTCTTTCCGCCATGTTTGTTTGTCTTGGCTTCACTATGTGACGTCACAGGAAAATGGACGGGTGTTTATAACGATGGTTAAAATCAGGCACTTTGAAGCTTTTTTTAGGGATATTGCGTGATGGGTAAAATTTGGAAAAAAACTTCGAAAAATATAATAAGCCACTGGGAACTGATTTTTAATGGTTTAAACCATTCTGAAATTGTGATAATGTTCCCCTTTAATGTTAGTAACATCTGAATTTTGTTATGATCCGTTGCCCAGATCTAGTTTGTTTACATGTTCGTTAGGTTGTGATTCACTTGTGATTACAGTTCTGTTTTCAGCACTCTTGAGTTTGTATGTTTTGGTTGCCATGGGTGCTGATTGTTTTCACCTGCCTCTGATTAGTGTTCGGCACACTCAACTGCTGCCGGGCACTAATCAGAGAGCTATTTAGTCCTACCTTTTCGTCTCACTCATCCTGGTGCTTTTGTTTCCTCTCATGCAACTGTTATATATTTCTGGTGTTTCTTGCGCCAAGTTCCGCCTTAGTTTTTCCTGAGTAGCTATCCATATTCGTGCTATATGCACGTTTGTTTTGTATTATTTCCCATGATTTATGCGAAAATAAATCATTCTTACCTGCAAGCTGCTTACTGTCGGTCCGACGCATCCCGGAAGGACGACCCCTGGCATCGTTATGCCACGACACCGTTACACTTTTAGGCACTATGGCAGTGGTTCTTAACCTTGTTGGAGGTACCGAACCCCACCAGATTCATATGCACATTCACCGAACCCTTCTTTAGTGAAAAATAAAATGTCTTTTTTCAAATTCAAGACAAAGTTATATGTTTTTCGTAACACTTTAGTATGGGGAACATATTCTAAATAACAAAGACTTAATTTAGAGTTATTTGGTTAGGGTTCGGGTTAGGGTTAGAGGGTTAGGGTTATAATAAGACTATGCCGAATAAGGAATTCATAAGTACTTAATAATGACTAGTTAAGAGCCAATATGTTACTCATTTGCATGTTAATAAGCAACTAATCAATGGTGAATATGTTCCCCATACTAAAGCGTTACCATGTTTTTTTACTGGTGCACAAAATGAACCGTGCACGAACATCACCTTGTTCAAAGAACAAAACCAACACAGTGCATAAACTCACAACAAATTACACACCTGCAAATCAGTCCAATGTTGCCGTATCAGTAATACGCCGATAGGGAGAAGTTTGTATTTACACGATGAGTCGGGTGTGTCTTGGCCTCCGCCGAACTCCTGAGGCCGACTCACCGAACCCTTAGGATTCGATCGAACCCAGGTTAAGAACCACTGCACTATGGGCTTGAATGTGTTACGATGTGGGCTGTATGGCATGACCTCAGGATGTAGATACAGGACCCGCCGTAAATAAACATGAGAAATATGATTTAATGCAGAAAACTCAGGTAGCACCAGAATGTCAGCCACAGTGAACCACAGCTGAGTCAAAAAAACTACAGTAGGCAAGTCAAAAAATGACCAGAGGTGAAGTAGTAGGAAGTGGAAATAAAAAAGTAAGAGTGCTGAAAAATAAATAATACTAAACACAGGAAATTAAAATATATAATTCCAAAATGTCTTCATATTGATTAGATTCTTTTTTTTTTTTTACAAAACAAATACTTTTTTAAAAATACTAGGAAAAAAATAGAGCGCACAAGTTTGGATGTTGTATTTGTACACCATAATAATACCCGTATGTTGAAGAACAGTACGTATGACTATGGTAGCCGTAATTAGCTTACCAAAGTTGTACTAAAACATTTTGACAGATTTTTGAGCGCTGTGTGTTATGTTCTATATTCTCAATAATACAAGGTTTGGGGTTTGCTTGTTTACATGTACTTGCTAGTGTCATTTATTTATTAGGGGGCGTCAACCTG
Source organism: Nerophis lumbriciformis (assembly GCF_033978685.3). NCBI lineage: Eukaryota > Metazoa > Chordata > Actinopteri > Syngnathiformes > Syngnathidae > Nerophis > Nerophis lumbriciformis. Next base: position 10,528,227 of record NC_084582.2, on the reverse strand, counting down.
CAGTCCACACAAATCTCCTATGTGTGACTGCCATCTTCTGGTCACACTTATCATTTGGTACCATGTACCAAAAATTTATTAAGCAGAATTATTAAGCACATTGGGCACACCGGGTTATAATGTGCTCTGTCGATTTTTGAGAAAATTAAAGGGATTTAGGTGCAAATACGGTATTAAAATCGGGTTAAATTGACTGTCCAACGTATTACTAAAAACTGAAGACTATTAGTTTGTGACCTTTTGTTGGCCAGGTTGTACAAACCCCGTTTCCATATGAGTTGGGTAATTGTGTTATATGTAAATATAAACGGAATACAATGATTTGCAAATCCTTTTCAACCCATATTCAATTGAATAGACTGCAAAGACAAGATATTTGATGTTCAAACTCACAAACTTTTTTTTTTTTTGCAAATAATAATTAACTTAGAATTTCATGGCTGCAACACGTGCCAAAGTAGTTGGGAAAGGGCATGTTCACCACTGTGTTACATGGCATTTCCTTTTAACAACATTCAGTAAAAGTTTGGGAACTGAGGAGACACATTTTTTAAGCTTCTCAGGTGGAATTCTTTCCCATTCTTGCTTGATGTACAGCTTAAGTTTTTCAACAGTCCGGGGGTCTCCATTGTGGTATTTTAGGCTTCATAATGCGCCACACATTTTCAATGGGAGACAGGTCTGGACTACAGGCAGGCCAAGCTAGTACCCGCACTCTTTTACTATGAAGCCACATTGATGTAACACGTGGTTTTTTGCATTGTCTTGCTGAAATAAGCAGGGGCGTCCATGGTAACGTTGCTTGGATGGCAACATATGTTGCTCCAAAACCTGTATGTACCTTTCAGCATTAATGGTGCCTTCACAGATGTGTAAGTTACCCATGTCTTGGGCAATAATACACCCCATACCATCACAGATGCTGGCTTTTCAACTTTGTGCCTATAACAATCCGGATGGTTCTATTCCTCTTACGACGTCCACAGTTTCCAAAAACTATTTGAAATGTGGACTCGTTAGACCACAGAACACATTTCCACATTGTATCAGTCCATCTTAGATGTGCTCAGGCCCAGCAAAGCCGATGGCGTTTCTGGGTGTTGTTGATAAACGGTTTTCGCCTTGCATAGGAGAGTTCAAACTTGCACTTACAGATGTAGCGACAAACTGTAGTTACTGACAGTGGGTTTCTGAAGTGTTCCTGAGCCCATGTGGTGATATCCTTTACACACTGATGTCGCTTGTTGATGCAGTACAGCCTGAGGGATCGAAGGTCACGGGCTTAGCTGCTTACGTGCAGTGATTTCTCCAGATTCTCTGAACCCTTTGATGATATTACAGACCGTAGATGGTGAAATCCCTAAATTCCTTGCAATAGCTGGTTGAGAAAGGTTTTTCTTAAACTGTTCAACAATTTGCTCACGCATTTGTTGACAAAGTGGTGACCCTCGCCCCATCCTTGTTTGTGAATGACTGAGCATTTCATGGAATCTACTTTTATACCCAACCATGGCACCCACCTGTTCCCAATTTGCCTGTTCACCTGTGGGATGTTCCAAATAAGTGTTTGATGAGCATTCCTCAACTTTATCAGTATTTATTGCCACTCTTCCTAGGGAAGATTACAAAGCTTTTTACTTCACTTAGAGGGTGTAGTGGTAGTGGGTGAGGGCTAGTGGTAGTGAGTGATGGGGTGTATTGGGATTATACCTTATTATAACAAAGTGTGGAACAAAATTGAAGTGAAGTGTGAGACAATATGTATATTATTCTACATTGATCCCTTTTTGTTTTGGTCTTCATCTTGACTGGAGACCTGAGTAGAGGACTATAATTGAATATTCATTGGTTCTTTTCCAGGCTCATTATGAATCATTCCTCCTGTAATCCAGTCTGTCTTTTATCTTCCCACATAAAGAGGAGTGCATCCGTAAATCCCTGTTTATAGCACAAAGTCATTTCTGTTGTAATAAAGTGCCATTGGCCAGTTTTGTCAGTTGATGGAGTCGTCAAGGTCAGGGCGATATTTTCAAATATTAACTTTTCTCTAAGTATGTGAGGCCTTTAAATCTCACTGATAGAATTATGCATTGCAGTTTATTGAGATAATGCTGCTTTAGCTCTTCTTTACAGTGGCAACTCTAGTTTTATTTATTGACCGTCTAAGGTTATACTTCTGCAAAGAACAACTCAGACAGTGTTATTTATGATCTTAACCCAGACATTATAGATGGCCATAGAAAAACTATTATTCTTTTGTTGAAAATTGTGTTGGAATTGATTATTGCATAGACAAAAATAATAATTTAAGACATGCAAAGTTGATGTACATCCATGCAGACCACCACTATGGTGCAAAATCTAGAGGACAACACAAGTATCGAGGCAAAGTCAGTTTTTTTTAATGAAAATAATATGCAAATATGATATTTAATAACACATATTTGATTAAACTGCTTGTACCCTGTAATTAACAGGCCACCAGTCCAGGGTGGGGATGGGTATATATATATATATTTTTTTTAAATGATGCCGGTGCTTAAACGGTACAGAAACGGGTACTTATAACAAATTGTCACAATGATTGCACCAATATAGAAAATCTATCCATGCATCCATTCTCTACCGCTTGTCCCTCTCTGTGGAACATGCAACAAACAACCTACTGGAATTGTAATGTTTGATACTCATAATTACAAGTATTCATGAACGTAACCTTCCTCGCCAACCATCATTGGTGCATAATGAGAAAGCGTGGTGTTGTTGTGGCTACTGGCTAGCCTACGCTGCGGTGGAATTGGTGTTATGAGCAGTGATGGTCATCTTACCTTAATAAAGTAATTAGTTACAGTTACAAATTACTTCTCCCAAAAACTAAGTAAGTAACTCACTTACCTCATTGAAAGAGTAATTAGTTCCTCAGCAAAATAACTGACGTTATTTTTCCTTTCATTACTTTATACGCTATTACGTTTGATAACATCTTTAACATCAAGTATGTTTATGTTAACTGAGTGTAGAATAAAAACACTATATGCTGTATTTTACAACATTAGGCATTCATCTGAACTCAATAGATTGCAGTGTGCCAAATTATATGCATAAAAATAAAATGTATAAATATAAATATTCCGTAAAGTAAAATTAAATATTGAAAGTCGAAAACCCAATACGGTACCAAAAATATATCCATCCATCCATCCATCTTCTTCCACTCTTTTGAGGTCGGGTCGCGGGGGCAGCAGCCTAAGTAGGGAAGCCCAGACTTCCCTCTCCCCAGCCACTTCGTCCAACTCTTACCGGGGGATCCCGAGGCGTTCCCAGGCCAGCCGGGAGACATAGTCTTCCCAACGTGTCCTGGGTCTTGCCCATGGCCTCCTACCGGTCGGACGTGCCCTAAACACCTCCCTAGGGAGGCGTTCGGGTGGCATCCTGACCAGATGCCCAAACCACCTCATCTGGCTCCTCTCGATGTGGAGGAGCAGCGGCTTTACTTTGAGTTCCTCCCGGATGGCAGAGCTTCTCACCCTATCTCTAAGGGAGAGCCCCGCCACCCGGCGGAGGATACTAATTTCAGCCGCTTTTACCCGTGATCTTGTCCTTTTGGTCATCACCAAAAGCTCATGACCATAGGTGAGGATGGGAACGTAGATCAACCGGTAAATTGAGAGCTTTGCCTTCCGACTCAGCTCCTTCTTCACCACAACGGATCGATACAGCGTCCGCATTACTGAAGACGCCACATCTCACAATCCACTCTTCCCTCACTCGTGAACAAGACTCCGAGGTACTTGAACTCCTCCACTTGGGGCGGGGTCTCCTCCGCAACCCGGAGATGGCACCCCACCCTTTTCAGGGCGAGAACCATGGACTTGGAGGTGCTGATTCTCATCCCAGTCGCTTCACACTCAGCTGCGAACCGATCCAGCGAGAGCTGAAGATCCTGGCCAGATGAAGCCATCAGGACCACATCATCTGCAAATAGCAGAGACCTAATCCTGCAGCCACCAAACCGGATCCCCTCAACGCCTTGACTGCGCCTAGAAATTCTGTCCATAAAAGTTATGAACAGAATCGGTGACAAAGAGCAGCCTTGGCGGAGTCCAACCCTCACTGGAAACATGTCCGACTTACTGCCGGCAATGCGGACCAAGCTCTGACACTGATCATACAGGGAGCGGACCGCCACAATCAGACAGTCCGATACCCCATACTCTCTGAGCACTCCCCACAGGACTTCCCGAGGGACACGGTTGAATGCCTTCTCCAAGTCTACAAAGCACATGTAGACTGGTTGGGCAAACTCCCATGCACCCTCAAGGACCCTGCCGAGAGCATAGAGCTGGTCCACAGTTCCACAACCAGGACGAAAACCACACTTTTCCTCCTGAATCCGAGGTTTGACTATCCGGCGTAGCCTCCTCTCCAGTACACCTGAATAGACCTTTCCGGGAAGGCTGAGGAGTGTGATCCCACGATAGTTAGAACACACCCTCCGGTTCCCCTTTTTAATGAGAGGAACCACCACCCCGGTCTGCCAATCCAGAGGTACCGCCCCCGTTGTCCACGCGATGCTGCAGAGTCTTGTCAACCAAGAATATAAACATAGGTACAAATATAAACCTAGGTAAAAAGGAACATTAGACCTTTAAGTAATGCAAATTCTCTGCAGCTGTAGAACAAAATACAGTATGAATGAACTTTATATAAAACTGTTAGCAAGTTTTGGGCAAATAGATGACATGTAGTCAAGTAAAACGTTTAAAAACGTTCTTGATGACATTCTGACAATAAAATGCATTTGTGTACAGATATTGATGTCTTTTCTTAAGATCATTTTAACCATGCAAGCCAATAATCACCTGCGATTACACATAATTCATCCAAATTCCGAAATGTGATTAATCTGATTAAAGCATTTGCTGCATTTGAGCTTGGGGTTGGGTTAGCAGCAGCAACAAGTGTCATGTTGGCATGTGTTGATGTGAGGTACAATTCGAGTTACTTCAGGCAGACATGGATAAACCCTTTTTTCCTGGACATAGCATGCATTACATAAACATTCTTGCCGTTAATTTCAATGAGCAAAAAGTAGCGCCGGTACTTGCAGTTTGAAAACGCTTCCTTTGAATTTCCATGGCTGCGGCTCGTCGCAATTATCGCAGGACTTGTTGTGTGTCAGTCAGAGCGTGCAGTGAGGCAGCTATGTGGCTGAAACCTGACACCTTGATCTTTATTCAACCAAACTGTAGTAACCAGGTATCACATTCTCAATAACGGCAATGGCGTTACAACAATGGGAACGGCAATTAAATTACTCGTTACTGACAAAAATAACGCCATTATCACCAACATTGTTTATGAGGCCTGTTATAGTCAGCAAGCTTTAAAGGGGAACATTATCACCAGACCTATGTAAGCGTCAATATATACCTTGATGTTGCAGAAAAAAGACCATATATTTTTTTAACCGATTTCCGAACTCTAAATGGGTGAATTTTGGCGAATTAAACGCCTTTCTATTATTCGCTCATCGGGAAGCAATCCGCCATTTTCTCACTTTCGTCGGTGTGTTGTCGGAGGGTGTAACAACACGAACAGGGACGGATTCAAGTTGCACCAGTTGCCCAAAGATGCGAAAGTGGCAAGAAATTGGACGAAATGTGTTCAAAATACGAGGCTGTGGGGAAAGCCGACGAAATGGTCAGTCGTTTGTTCCGCACACTTTACCGACGAAAGCTATGCTACGACAGAGATGGCAAGAATGTGTGGATATCCTGCGACACTCAAAGCAGATGCTGACATCAACTCCAAAACTGGACAGATCAGCTTTCAGGAAAAGAGAGCGGATGAGGGTATGTCTACAGAATATATTAATTGATGAAAACTTTATTCATTACTCGCGGTTTTACGTAAATTATTATACATAAACTGTGTTTACCAATAATTTAGCTTAAAAACTTTTTTTTTTTTTCAATCATTCAAGTGCATTCGGGTAGTCTTGTGTAATGCAGTATTTTGTGTCTATTTAGGTATGGTTAACCTGAGTGCTGAAATCGTGGAAAAATATATGTTCTTAGCGCGCCTGAAATGGGCTGTCTGCACTCTCAAAGTGCATGTTGTTGCCAAATGTATTTCATATGCTGTAAACCTAGTTCATAGTTGTTAGTTTCCTTTAATGCCAAAAAAAACCACATACCAATCGTTGGTTAGAAGGCGATCGCCGAATTCGTCCTCGCTTTCTCCCGTGTCGCTGGCTGTCGTGTCGTTTTCGTCGGTTTCGCTTGCATACGGTTCAAACCGATATGGCTCAATAGCTTCAGTTTCTTCTTCAATTTCGTTTTCACTACCTGCCTCCACACTACAACCATCCGTTTCAATACATGCGTAATCTGTTGAATCGCTTAAGCCGCTGAAATCCGAGTCTGAATCCGAGCTAATGTCGCTATACCTTGCTGTTCTTTCCGCCATGTTTGTTTGTGTTGGCATCACTGTGTGACGTCACAGGAAAATGGACGGGTGTATATAACGATGGTTAAAATCAGGCACTTTGAAGCTTTTTTTTAGGGATATTGCGTGATAGGTAACATTTTGAAAAAAACTTCGAAAAATATAATAAGCCACTGGGAACTGATTTTTAATGGTTTTAACCCTTCTGAAATTGTGATAATGTTCCCCTTTAAGATAGTGTCAGACTCTATGTGCTTCTGTCAGGAGGCTACATTACTTACAAGATGATACTTGTACAATATCACCACCAAGCACTTTTTGCAGATGGCGGAGTTTGCATTCATTTAGCACCAAAATGAGCTTCTGCTTTTTTCATCTGGATTCTTAAAGGCCTACTGAAACCCACTACTACCGACTACGCAGTCTGATAGTTTATATATCAATGATGAAATCTTAACATTGTAACACATGCCAATACGGCCGGGTTAGCTTACTAAAGTGCAATTTTAAATTTCGCGCCGAAATATCCTGCTGAAAACGTTTCGGTATGATGACGCCTGCGCGTGACGTCACGGATTGTACAGGACATTTTGGGACAGCATGGTGGCCAGCTATTAAGTCGTCTGTTTTCATCGCAAAATTCCACGGTATTCTGGACATCTGTGTTGGTGAATCTTTTGCAATTTGTTCAATGAACAATGGAGACAGCAAAGAAGAAAGCTGTAGGTGGGAAGCGGTGTATTGCGGCCAACTGCAGCAACACAAACACAGCCGGTGTTTCATTGTTTACATTCCCGGAAGATGACAGTCAAGCTTTACCATTGGCCTGTGGAGAACTGGGACAACAGAGACTCTTACCAGGAGGACTTTGAGTTGGATGCGCAGACGCGGTACCGTGAGTACGCATGCAGCTGCGGCTTCCAAACATTTGATCGCTTGCCCGTACGTGCGTGCCACTATGTGCATGTCACGTACGTAACTTTGGGGACTTTGGGGAAATATATGTGCTGTATGAACTTTGGGGAGGTGAACGGTACTTTGGGCTGTGGGATTGAGTGTGTTGTGCAGGTGTTTGAGTTGTATTGGCGGGTTATATGGACGGGAGGGGGGAGGTGTTTGTTATGCGGGATTAATTTGTGGCATATTAAAAATAAGCCTGGTTGTGTTGTGGCTAATAGAGTATATATATGTCTTGTGTTTATTTACTGTTTTAGTCATTCCCAGCTGAATATCAGGTCCCACCCGCCTCTCACAGCATCTTCCCTATCTGAATCGCTCCCACTGCCCTCTAGTCCTTCACTCTCACTTTCCTCATTCACGATTCTTTCATCCTCGCTCAAATTAATTGGGAAATTGTCGCTATCTCGTTCCGAATCGCTCTGGCTGCTGGTGGCCATGATTGTAAACAATGTTCAGATGTGAGGAGCTCCACAACCTGTGACATCACGCGCATATCGTCTGCTATTTCCGGTACAGGCAAGGCTTTTTTTATCAGCGACCAAAAGTTGCGAACTTTATCGTCGATGTTCTCTACTAAGTCCTTTCAACAAAAATATGGCAATATCGCGAAATGATCAAGTAAGACACATAGAATGGACCTGCTATCCCCGTTTAAATAAGAAAATCGCATTTCAGTAGGCCTTTAAAGGCTTTATAAAATAAAGTTGGTATGGTATGATGCTACATTCTAAGTTGGCACCAGTGCCATTAAAGAACTGGGTTTTGAGGACCATCCCTAGTCGAGGCTATACATCGCCTCTCCCAGTAAGGTTCGTTACCTGATTACAGGTATATATACCTTTGTTGTTTTGATTGTGACATACTTGCACATACCGAGACCGAACAATTATCATATATTCTGCATTTTTATATTATTGTTTATTAAGACTAAGACAGAAATTTACTTCTGCTAATGTTAGGGTTAACAGGCTCCAAAACGTGCTGTCTTGTAATTGATCCGTTAACATTGTGAAAATCTGTGTTCCATTAAAACACAAGTATCACCTGCTATGATGTTATCCTATTCTTTTCAGCTGACTCCGCTGTCGCCATCCCGCCTACACATCCCATGATGTAAAAGGCTTCATCAGGGTTTATTATTGCAGACTGAACTCATTCTGAATTGAACTCAAATCAGCGCTTTCTGTTACATCCTTTCGTCCATTGTTCTTTTTAATTTGAGGTAAGGCTTGATTTTCATATTATTTCACTGTGTGTAATATTTAATTTGATTGGATATACCTCCAGTCTCAGCTCTTTCACACCAACAAACAAAAAAAACCAAGAAGCTTTACAATAAAGTGGGCTTTGGGATTACTGTAGTAACAAGTCTTTTTACTGCTTTCTAAAGCCTGGGGCATTTGTCATTTTCTCACCCATTGCCCACGCTGATATAGCAGATGTACTTGCACTGGCCACTGGCTGTATCAAACATTACATGAGGCGTGGACATGTACAAACCCTGTTTCCATATGAGTTGGGAAATTGTGTTAGATGTAAATATAAACGGAATACAATGATTTGCAAATCATTTTCAACCTATATTCAGTTGAATATGCTACAAAGACAACATATTTGATGTTCAAACTGATAAACATTTTTTTTTTTTGCAAATAATCATTAACTTTAGAATTTGATGCCAGCAACACGTGACAAAGAAGTTGGGAAAGGTGGCAATAAATACTGATAAAGTTGAGGAATGCTCATCAAACACCTATTTGGAACATCCCACAGGTGTGCAGGCGAATTGGGAACAGGTGGGTGCCATGATTGGGTATAAAAACAGCTTCCCAAAAAATGCTCAGTCTTTCACAAGAAAGGATGGGGCGAGGTACACTCCTTTGTCCACAACTGCGTGAGCAAATAGTCAAACAGTTTAAGAACAACGTTTCTCAAAGTGCAATTGCAAGAAATGTAGGGATTTCAACATCTATGGTCCATAATATCATCAAAAGGTTCAGAGAATCTGGAGAAATCACTCCACGTAAGCGGCATGGCCGGAAACCAAAGGATATCACCACATGGACTCAGGAACACTTCAGAAAACCACTGTCACTAAATACAATTTGTCGCTACATCTGTAAGTGCAAGTTAAAGCTCTACTATGCAAAGCGAAAGCCATTTATCAACAACATCCAGAAACGCCGCCGGCTTCTCTGGGCCCGAGATCATCTAAGATGGACTCATGCAAAGTGGAAAAGGGTTCTGTGGTCTGACGAGTCCACATTTCAAATTTTTTTGGGAAATATTCGACATAGTGTCATCCGGACCAAAGAGGGAGCGAACCATCCAGACTGTTATCGACGCAAAGTTCAAAAGCCAGCATCTGTGATGGTATGGCCGTGCATTAGTGCCCAAGGCATGGGTAACTTACACATCTGTGAAGGCACCATTAATGCTGAAAGGTACATACAGGTTTTGGAACAACATATGCTGCCATCTAAGCGCCGTCTTTTTCATGCTTATTTCAGCAAGACAATGCCAAGCCACATTTAGCACGTGTTACAACAGCGTGGCTTCGTAAAAAAAGAGTGCGGGTACTTTCTTGGCCTGCCTGCAGTCCAGACCTGTCTCCCATCGAAAATGTTTGGCGCATTATGAAGCGTAAAATACGACAGCGGAGACCACGGACTGTTGAACGACTGAAGCTCTTCATAAAACAGGAATGGGAAAGAATTCCACTTTCAAAGCTTCAACAATTAGTTTCCTCAGTTCCCAATCGTTTATTGAGTGTTGTTAAAAGAAAAGGTGATGTAACACAGTGGTGAACATGCCCTTTCCCAACTACTTTGGCATGTGTTGCAGCCATGAAATTATAAGTTAATTATTATTTGCAAAAAAAAAATAAAGTTTATGAGTTTGAACATTAAATATCTTGTCTTTGTAGTGCATTCAATTGAATATGGGTTGAAAAGGATTTGCAAATCATTGTATTCCGTTTATATTTACATCTAACACAATTTCCCAACTCGTATGGAAACGGGGTTTGTACATGTCCCATCTTGATGTAGTCAAAAACTACTTGTGCGATGACCTTATCAAATGTCATTGGGGTTGTTTCTGCAATTTAAAGGGCACATTATATTGTGACTATAGTAGTTTGACAATCGTCTACTTGATTTGCTCCACACTCCAGGACTCATAAAACTAGCCTTAGAGAATCAATACAAGTCATTTGCAGTTATGCATTAGTCTAATATGAGCACTTTTTTTTAGTAGTAATTGATGTGTATTTCTGGTCTTGTCGGAGACGCTTTGCTGAACAAAACGTTGCTTTATTACACGCAAGCGTCATTATACAGGACTGCAGTACCTGGAGGTCGTCAAGTCAAAAAAATGAGGCACTCCTAACTTGGAGGAGCCGAACCACCGTCTTATATGCATTCTTTCTCTGTCTGGGTGTGTGTTAATTCAGGAGAGTACAACCTGACCATGTAAGGAGATGTTCATGTGTAAGTGACCGGAAAACAACCTCTAGATGTTGTAACTTAAATGTTGACGTGAAGATAGACATGGAGTCTCTCCTCCAGGATAGAGCTATCACTTTTGCATTCCGAAGTCTGAATTTATTGCCTCTTCTTGTGAGCGAGTTAACCCAGTCCACATGCGAATGTCCAGCCAAGGCTTTTGATTGATTGCCACTAAATGGTAACACCCGAATAAGTTTTTCAACTTGTTTAATCAATTCATGGTACAAATATATACTATCAGCATAATACAGTCATCACACAAGTTAATCATCAGAGTATATACATTGAATTATTTACATTATTTACATTAATTTATTATGGGCTAAACCATTATTTACTTAAACCTGGTGGTTTGCTTTATCCAAGTGGAATATAAACATTCACCATATGTAGAACATAATATGAGTTAATTAATTCACTTCATAATCTAACGCGTTACTATTTTCAAACCAGTATTCAGAATAAAGATACTCATTCAAGTCACTATGAGTTACTATTTTTGTCATTTATCAAAAAGATAGATTTGCTTTCTTCTTGTGTCTTGGGGAGTGACGGCATACACGCGACCAGTCAAAATTTCTGCATTTCGCAAGTCACATTTTTGTAGTGATGTGTGGATTGATACTGAAATATCGATACCTCCAATACCGGATCTTTATGCTCGAAAATGTTTTGTTTTTTTTCAAATCTAAATATTTCTACTTTTAATACTTTAGTTATTTGAGATCATGTATACAATTAAGAGGAACACACTGAAGTAACTAAATCACTGAGATATTGTCTAAATGAAACGTGAATAATACATACATGCCTAAATAAATACATAATGCTCAAGTGCTGCGGCACACTGTGCTGTGCTCAGCCATTCAGTCTTTCATTTGTTTATTTAAGAAAATGACTGTCAATTAAGATGAGTTACTCAGTATTATATAACAGCAATTGTATGTATCCTTTTATTGCGACAGAATTTGAAGATGCTACAGTATATATGGAGATGAATATAAATAAGATAATGCATTTAGTGCAGAATAGCGCCATTATTTGTTTCGCCCTGTAATTTTTTATATTGTCTGAAGATGATTCCCACAGAGCAGCAACACTTGAAATACACTGCTTTTTAAATTTTACCAGACACATTAGTCAGTGGTTCTTAACTTTGTTGGAGGTACCGAACCCCACCAGTTTCATATGCGCATTCACCGAACCCTTCTTTAGTGAAAAATAAATATATATATTTTTTCAATTTCAAGACAAAGTTATATGTTTTTGGTAACACTTTAGTATGGGGAACGTATTCTAAGTAACACAGACTTAATTTAGAGTTATTTGGACACTAGGGGAACATATTCTAAGTAATAAATAATTAATTTAGAGTTATTTGGTTAGGGTTGGGGTCAGGGTTAGAGGGTTTTGGTTATAATAAGGCCATGCCGAATAAGGCATTAATACGTACTTAATAATGACTAGTTAGGAGCCAATATTTTACTAATTTGCATGTTAATAAGCAACTAATTAATGGTGAATATGGTCCCCATACTAAAGTGTTACCATGTTTTTTTACTGGTGCATAAAATGAACCGTGCATGAACATCACCTTGTTCAAAGAACAAAACCAACACAGTGCATTAACTCTTTACAAATTACACACCTGCAAACCAGTCAGCTGTTGGCGTATCCGTAATACGCCGATAGGGAGAAGTTTGTAATTACACGATGAGTCGGGTGTGTTTTGACCTCCGCCGAACCCCTGAGGGTTCGATCGAACCCAGGTTAAGAACCACTGCATTAGGTATATTTGCACAACTGTTGGCTTGAATTTTAATTGGTATTGGATTGGTAAGAAAATCAGTGGCATTGCACATAACTAGTGATAGAAGTCATGAGGAGAAATCATAAGGCATAAAGTAGGGTAGGGAGCGGACTTATCAGGCAGACAGCCGGTTGTCTGCAGCCATGAAATTTCTGGAAGCCCTCAAAAATCTCATAAAAACAATGATTTAAGTTATCTGCGATTTAAAACAGTAAGTCGTTTTTTTGTATCAGTTTATGCTCTTAGAAGTACTTCAAAATGCTTCCACATCCCTTCTCACGCAATGGACTATTCTATGTTACTGGGGAAGACCAAAACAAACTTGTTTTTGTAAAAATGAAATAGAGACACACACTGGAAGGTGCCGCATTTACATAGAGAATGAAAAATATGTGATTATTAAGCAGTCAAAATGGTTAACTATATTAAATGTTCAATGTTTATCTCAATTATTGTACATTGAAAGCATTGGAATAAGAAAATAAATAAAACAATAAAAAATTGTATGCAGTTCTGAATCGATGTGTGTGTGCCACTGTTCTTTATGTTCTCTATGTTTGATTTAATTGTATGTTTATTTTCTACCGTGTCTAGAAAAAACAATAGCGTTGATGACTTTAAGATGTATATTTGAACAATTTACATTTTCTAAAAATAAATGAACACTTTTGGAGAGGGTGGGGGCATGGTTTCATCATTTAGTTATAATTAATGGGAAGCACAATTTACACCAAAGCATATCCAATACAAAAACTGTTTTTAAATATAAAATCAAATCATCATAGGTTTGTCACTACTGGTATAACTTGGGGACCCAAATGCAGAAATGACAGGCAGAAGCAAAGTCCAAGGGCTTTTATTGAAAGACCAAGAGGGAAAGGAGGGAGCTTGTAGTTCTTGGCTTTTGTGGTCCAGGAGAGCAGGCTGAGGCTAGAAGGCACACACTGGAGGTAGAGCACTGAAGGTATAGGAAAACAGGGATAAGTCGAGGAGCAAAAAACACAAAATCTGCAGATCAATAAGATCATCAAAAATGGTAGATTTCTAGGAAAACTGGCTAGAAGCGTTACCACATGTAGAACTGTGAACGATCTGGCAATCGCGCCCAGTGATGTCCAAACATATATAGGCTGCAGGTGATGAGTTGATGGCAGGCAGGTGAGTTGATTAGGGAGCTGGGATCAGCCGTGTCAGGCTGAGAGCTGGAGCCAAGCCACACAGACAAAGACCGTAACAAGACTTAGACTTAGACAAACTTTAATGATCCACAAGGGAAATTGTTCAACACAGTAGCTCAGTTACAATGATGGAAAGTGTAAGGATGGAAAGGACAATGCAGGTATAAATAGACTAATATAGCGATAAGAAATCTAACATACAGTATATACGAATATATACATAATATGTGTACAGAATAATATATATACAGATATATCATATTAGTTACAAGGTTCTCTTTAAGGCGACACAATGTAGCTTTTAAAGTAACTGGTAACCTAACTTACTTTTAAAATAAATAAATCAGTATCTAAGCTACCCTTTTAAAGGGGAACATTATCACAATTTCAGAATTGTTAAAACCATTAAAAATCAGTTCCCGTGGCTTATTATATTTTTCGAAGTTTTTTTCAAAATTTTACCCATCACACAATATCCCTAAAAAAAGCTTCAAAGTGCCTGATTTTAACCACCCGTCCATTTTCCTGTGACGTCACATAGTGAAGCCAACACAAACAAACATGGCGGAAAGAACTGCAAGCTATAGCGACATTGACTCGGATTCAAACTCGGATTTCAGCGGCTTAAGTGATTCAACAGATTACGAATGTATTGAAACGGATGGTTGTAGTGTGGAGGCAGGTATATCGACCCTAGCTTCCCTGGCCTGCTGACATCAACTCCAAAACTGGACAGATCAGCTTTCAGGAAAAGAGTGCGGATGAGGGTATGTCTACAGAGTATATTAATTGATGAAAATTGGGCTGTCCGCACTCTCAAAGTGCATGTTGTTGCCAAATGTATTTCATATGCTGTAAACCTAGTTCATAGTTGTTAGTTTCCTTTAATGCCAAACAAACACATACCAATCGTTGGTTAGAAGGCGATCGCCAAATTTGTTCTCGCTTTCTCCCGTGTCGCTGGCTGTCGTGTCGTTTTCGTCGGTTTCGCTTGAATACGGTTCAAACCGATATGGCTCAGTAGCTTCAGTTTCTTCTTCAATTTCGTTTTCGCTACCTGCCTCCACACTACAACCATCCGTTTCAATACATGCGTAATCTGTTGAATCGCTTAAACCGCTGAAATCCGAGTCTGAATCCGAGCTAATGTCGCTTACCTTGCTGTTCTATCTGCCATGTTTGTTTGTATTGGCATCACTGTGTGACGTCACAGGAAAATGAACGGGTGTTTATAACGATGGTTAAAATCAGGCACTTTGAATATTTTTTTAGGGATATTGCGTGATGGGTAAAATTTTGAAAAAAACTTCGAAAAATAAAATAAGCCACTGGGAACTGATTTTTAATGGTTTTAACCCTTCTGAAATTGTGATAATGTTCCCCTTTAATGCATTAGATTTAGATTGCGCTTGTTTCTAGTGACTCAAAGCACATGACACTGAAAATCCATCGTTCATTAAGTCCACATTCACACATTGATGGTGGTTAGTGACAATTGGGAAATTTGGATGGAAATTTGCGCCTACACCCTCTCTGACCCCCACCAAACATTCATTCACAGTCATACGCTGGTTTGAGCAAGTGGGAGCAAGATGGGTAAAGTGTCCTCCGCATGGACACGACAGCGATTAGGATGGTGGAAGCAGGATTCGTGCCAGGAACCCTCAAGTTTCTGGACGGCCGCTATACCAACTGAGCCATGCCGACCTGAAAATAACAACCGACTGCTATCATTGACCTAGAGGTGGCTAACTTTGCAAAGATGAGGACAATGTGCAGCCTGGAAAGAGATAATTGGACTGCTATTGTTTCTTCCCCTGGAGAAATCTTATTTTGTACAAACGCTTTATGTTCACCCTTTTATTAGTTTTTTTCTAAGTATGTCACTATTTTAAAGTAAAACTTTAATGTACTCCCTTATTTGTCTCTGTGGCAACCTGAATAAACTTTTTTAGGAGGAGGATAATGATTGTGACGCAATGGGACACAATTGTTGTCTGTGGGAAGTTCTAAGAAAACAAGCATATTCTTCATCAAGAGGCAATGAATAATTTATTATTCAGGCATTGTATCAATAGTCTCTCGGACCTCAAAAACTATGATTTACGAGTGAAATTTAAAGATATACCTTTATAAATTTTATAAAAGCTTAGTCCAAAAATACATTTGATTGCTGCACTATCGAAAGCCAAGAATTCCGAAAATGTACACATTTATATTTAGGATAACCACCCCAGGAGACTGACATTTTCACTTGATTAACAAAGTAAAGCATCTGTTAGCAATTAACCTTCAGACCTGCATTCATACCCGTGGACCTGCATGCATCAGTAGAAGTGGGCCGGACGCCAGGTCTCCAAAGCACGTTTCTTGCTATATTAACTGTTACTCTTAATAGACATAGAGGGGTTGCCATGATATCCGTGTTTGTGTGATACTTTATCTGAGATGGAGGTCAGAATGTGCTTCAAGTGAAAGATGACACTATGGAAAACGACAAATTGGTGAAAGACGAACTTCCCAAGTGTGAAAACAAACAGACTGAAAGGAATTATTGGCCCCGGGAGGAAATTAATGATCGTCTGCCTGTCTCAACTGTAAACAAGCATTATGTCATTAGCGCCTCATGATACAGCCCAGCATACTTGCCAACCTTGAGACCTCTGATTTCGGGAGGTGGGGGGAGGTGGGGGGAGGGGGTGGGAGTGGGCGTGGTCGTGTGGGACGGGGGCGTGGTTAAAAGGGGAGGAGTATATTTACAGCTAGAATTCACCAAGTCAAGTATTTCCTATATATATATATATATATATATATATATATATATAGGAAATACTTGACGTTCAGTGATATCTAGCTATTAGAGATGCGCGGTTTGCGGGCACAAACGCGGAGTCCGCGGATTATCCGCGGATCGGGCGGATGAAATTTTAAAAAATTAGACTTTATCCGCGGGTCGGGTCGGGTCGGGTGGTTAAAAAAAAATTAGATTTTAAATAGATTCAGGCGGGTGGCAGTTAAACCAATTCGGAAATATATATACATAGTTAAATGTTGTTACCCACATACGAAAAACGAGCAGGCACCTGCTGCATATGCCACAACAGAAGAAAAAAAAAGAAAAGAGATGGACACTTTTACGGAGAAGTGACGCCTCGCCGGGGTCCGGGACCGAGGCCCCTTCCCCCGAGAGGGCCCCACCGGGAGCCGTAGCTGAGGCGATCCGCGAGAAGGGCCCGACGCACGTCCAGGGTCACCACCGCGCCCACCGCACCGACACCCCGCCTCGTCCGCCTTCGCCGCGGCCGGCGTCACGCGCAGCAGGTAAGCAGCTTACCTGCCCGCCACCCCCGTGGCCGGGGGCTCGTAACAGGGGTCACTCTGCGCGCTCCGCCCGCTCAGCTTACCTGCCCGCCACCCCTGGTGCCGGGGGCGCGTAACAGGGGTCACTCCGCGCGCAGTGCGCTCACGAAAGGGGTGGGGCTCACCCTGGTTGATATAGACAGCAGCTAGGACGGTGGCCATGGAAGTTGGAACCCGCTAAGGAGTGTGTAACAACCCACCTGCCGAATCAACTAGCCCTGAAAATGGATGGCGCTGGAGCGTCGGGCCCATATACCCGGCCGTCGCCTGCAGCGAGACGCGCTTGGAGGTGCGCTCAGCGCGGCTCCCATATGATTGCGCACTGGTGTGCGTCTGGGTCGTGACAGCGTGGCACGCGAATGTCTGTGCTGCATTGGATCAGTCTCCTTTCTTTAACAGGCAAAAGCTTTATAACCTCACTAATGCCTTGCATCGTCTATATTAGATATATAACAACGGGCGGATGCGGGCGGATGCGGTTCTGATCAAATGTTAGATCGGGTGGGTTGCGGATGGTTGACGACTTTCTGATGCGGTTGCGGATGAAATAATTGCCTATCCGCGCATCTCTACTAGCTATATATATATATATATATATATATTTTTTTTTTTATTATATATGTATATATATATATATATATATATATATATATATATATATATATATATATATATATTTATTTTATTATACATATATATATATATATATATATATATATATATATATATATATATATATATATATAAAAAATACTTGAATTTCAGTGTTCATTTATTTACACATATACACACACATAACACTCATCTACTCATTGTTGAGTTAAGGGTTGAATTGTCCATCCTTGTTCTATTCTCTGTCACTATTTTTCTAACCATGCTGAACACCCTCTCTGATAATGCATTGATGTGTGGCACGCACAAAAGTGCTTTCATCAAATGCATTAGAGTCTGGAATCTTCCATTTCTCCCTAGCATGGCCCAAAACCGGTCAATCTTTGCTTCCTGAGGAAGATCTTCAGTGCCAAGCACTTGGTAGTCCACTACTTCTTCCTGGAGGCTATTCAGGTCCAATCGCAGCTGCGGCTTGGAACTTACAAGCTGTTATGAGAGTAGCGTGGGGACGGCGTGGCGCAGTGGAAGAATGGCCGTGCGCGACCCGAGGGTCCCTGGTTCAATCCCCACCTAGTACCAACCTCGTCATGTCCGTTGTGTCCTGAGCAAGACACTTCACCCTTGCTCCTGATGGGTGCTGGTTAGCGCCTTGCATGGCAGCTCCCTCCATCAGTGTGTGAATGTGTGTGTGAATGGGTAAATGTGGAAGTAGTGTCAAAGCGCTTTGAGTACCTTGAAGGTAGAAAAGCGCTATACAAGTACAACCCATTAGCGTATGTGTGTGTGTGGCCCTTTAATAGGTGAGCATGTGAGGTGAGTGACGTCAGTGAGTGTGTGGGCGAGAGAAGAGAGGGAGCGGTAGCGTGAGTGCGGCGGGGACTAGTTTGTTTTGTGTTGGATTGGCTGTGTGCAAGCAATCAATAAAGCAAGATTTGCAACTAATTGCCGGACTCAAGCAGGAAAGGTGCAACAAAGCGTATTTCTTCATCTTACTCGACGTCGGCGTCGCCATGGCTGTATCTTCCTCGTTCTTCTGCTTCGTCTCCTTGTTGTGTGCGCAGTTGTGCACTGCACTCTCTAAAAGCCGTATATGTTATTGATGTTATAGATGGCAGTATTGTCCTGTTTAAGAGTGTCACAACATTGCTGTTTACGTCAGACAAACTGCTTTACGGTAGACAAAAACATGACTGCTGTTGTTGAGTGTTGTTGCCGCGCTGGGAGGACGTTAATGAAACTGCCTAACAATAAACCCACATAAGAAACCAAGAACTCGCCCTCGATCATTCTACAGTTGTAATGTGTTTGGGCAGGCACACTGTTTATATCGTGGGAAAGCGGACTCAGGTCGCCTGAATTTCGGGAAATTTTCGGGAGAAAATTTGTCCCGGGAGGTTTTCGGGAGAGGCGCTGAATTTCGGCAGTCTCCCGGAAAATCCGGGAGGGTTGGCAAGTATGGGATACATTCATGTTCGTAGCGCAATATAAGATCAGTTGCTGTCTACTATTCAACATCAGCATAGCCATTAGAGACGTAATATTTGTCATCTGTGCCAATATTACAGCTGACAACAGTTAAAACAAGTTGTAAGGGTCTGCAGATGGCTAGTGTGACGTCATAGGTCAACCGGAAACCCAATGAATCAATGCGCGCTAAAAGGAAATAAGTGCCCTCAGTGTACGGGAGGCACATGGCGTATGACAATAGTTGCATTAGAGAGTGTGCATGGACACTTGGACTTCACATGTAGGTGTGAAAATAAAAAAATAAAAAAAAATATTTGGAAATTAGACTAATTTAGTGCACGGAAACGTATTGATTGTGTAGAGTAATGAGGAGCTCCAGTCCTTCTGACTGCTAACTGCCCTGTATGTGTAAGAGTACTGCCAGTGAGTACACCTTACCATGGCACAGAAACAGACAAAAGAAACAACTGAGGCTGTTACCGTTGCAAATGGAGGTAATTCTATTCAATTTGTTTGACATTAATGACCACATAGTTAAATTGGTGGAATTAGATTCTGGTACACGCTGTAACAGCAGCCCTCCATCAACCTTGTCGCAAAGGCCAACAACACGACAGTGCTTATAAACAGATTTGTCTCATCGTCACCTCCGCTGGAAAAAGTGAATATTGGGTCCCGAGAGTCGAGATTGGAACAGAAAAGTCAATCTGCATCTTGTCAACTTTCATTGTAAATCAAAAGTCAGTATTTTTAGTCGGTGGCTTCAATTCAAAACTGTTTTAGCTTGTTGGTCTGTCTGTGGTCTCAGAGTGGATGTATGAACATTAAAAGTCCAAACAGCATGTGTTGTCTGAGTGACATCAGAACAGTCTTCTAAATATTTTGTGACACCGCAGGGATCTTAAAAACAAAGTGTTTTCACAAAACATAACTGTTCAAAAAATAAACTACCCAAAGCACAAATTGTATTTCAGATACAGTGACCTTCAGCGTTGACAGGGGCGGTTTGCAGCCGAGTGTGACGCTGCTGGGATGAGGATCAGCACCTCCAAATATGAGGCCATGGTTCTCAGTCGGAAAAGGGTGGACTGCACCCCTCGGGTTGGGAGTGGAATTCTGCCTCAAGTGGAGGAATTCAAGTATCTCGGGGTCTTGTTCACGAGTGAGGGAAGAATAGAACGCGAGATTGGTGCGGCGTCTGCAGTGATGGAGTCACTGCACCGGTCTGTTGTGGTGAAGAAGGAGCTGAGCCAGGAGGCGAAGCTCTCGATTTGCAGGTCAGTCTACGTTCCTACCCTCCTATGGTCATGAACTTTGGGTAATGACTGAAAGGACAAGGTCGCGAATACAAGCGGCAGAAATTAGTTTCCTCCGCAGGATGTCTGGGATCACCCTCAGAGATAGGGTGAGGAGCTCGGTCATCCGGGAGAGACTCAGGGTAGAGCCGCTGCTCCTTCACGTTGAGAAGAACCAGCTAGGATGGCTCGGGCATCTACTACGGATGCCTCCTGGACACATCCATGGTGAGGTGTTTCGGGCATGACCTCAGGGCAGACCTCAGGACAGACCTAGGACACGTTGGAGGGACTATGTCTCTCAGCTAGCCTGGGAACGCCTCGGCATTCCCCTGTAGAACTAGAGAAAGGTCTACGGGGACAGGGAAGTCTGGGCATCTCTGCTTAGACTGCTGCCCCCGCGACCCGGACTCGGATAAACGGCGGAAAAATGGATGGATGGATGGATGGATGGATACAGTGTTCCTTCACCACTTTCTACGGTGTCAATGCATTGCAGATTGAAATATCATTATTTAAAAAATTGATGTATTGTAACATCTTTTTGAGCGTCTCGCTAAGAAGCTGACCTACTTTGTAACTGCAAGAACTAGCTCTCTGCTTGCAGCTGCACGGAGGAATGATTTGGCTTTGTAGACATGTAGTAACAGAGAGGCTTGCCTATGTGTCTGTATGGTAGTCGACACCACTTCCTATACGCAGATCACGTGAAACCCCACCCCTAAACAACACTGCGGAATGAAGCACCCAAATTGGGATGTCAGACGAAGTGACGTCTCAGGCTTATGGACAAATACACATCCACAGACACTACACAAACACGCACCCTGCTCCCATCCCACACTTTTGCCGCTTCACCCCCCAGTGCGGCACGCCGACCACGGAGCTGCACTGTTTCTGGCTGCGGCTGGCTGCATGCGCTCTAACAACCCCCGGCTCTTGTTGCAACCTTGATGTATGTCGTAATGTGTGCTTATATGTGCTTATGTTTGAAAAGTTTTTTTTGCACACCCTACAGAAGCACAGTATGGGAGTGGTCTTTTTTTTCTCCTTCCTCATGTTTTTCTTTTTCCCATGTTTTACGGGACATAAAATGTGGCTACCCATCAGCCTCTTGTCCTGTCTACCTGACATATTATTTCTGTTTCTGTTGACTGTAAACGAATCTTGTTCTTTTTAAGTGCGACGACAAAGCATCTTGCATCTTGCCCAGCTATACACATCATGTAAATTATCAATTCATGAATGACTGGGTTCTTCATATTACATTTTCTCAACCCTTACTGCTAAGTTACTGATAATATAATGGCAAATGACCTTCCATATTGTCACTTCCCTACGTGGTGCGCAGTGTTCCTGCTGGGTTTATAGTACCAGTAGAGTGGAAAAACAAGTTGCCTCTATATTGAAGCTATTATCATATATATCTGATTTATGACACCGAAAAACTTCCAAAGTTTGCAAATAAATAGATATGATCAAAAGAGTATCAATCTCACTGAGATTCCCGAGCCATTCCCGTGCTATTCCGACACCTCTGCTCCGGACAGGCTAACCTCCTCTAACCTCCGAGGACAAAGCTCCGAACTATGGGAGATCGGGCTTTCTGCTCCGCCGCTCCCAGTCTGTGGAACGCTCTCCCTGACCACCTGAGGGTACCACAGACTGTGGATGCTTTTAAAAAGGCTTAAAAACCCTTCTTTAAAAAAAGCATTTTGTTAAATATATGTGTGCTAGTTCTAGCTATTAGGCTGTTCTAGTTTTTATTTTATTTTACTATTTATTCTACTTGTTGGGGGCAGCTATTTGTGGTTCTAGCGTTTTTTAAAAGGGGAACATTATCACCAGACCTATGTAAGCGTCAATATATACCTTGATGTTGCAGAAAAAAGACCATATATTTTTTAACCAATTTCCGAACTCTAAATGGGTGAATTTTGGCGAATTAAACGCCTTTCTAATATTCGCTCTCGGAGCGATGACGTCACAACGTGGCGTCACATCGGGAAGCAATCCGCCATTTTCTCAAACACCGAGTCAAATCAGCTCTGTTATTTTCCCTTTTTTCGACTGTTTTCCATACCTTGGAGACATCATGCCTCGTCGGTGTGTTGTCGGAGGGTGTAACAACACGAACAGGGACGGATTCAAGTTGCACCAGTGGCCCAAAGATGCGAAAGTGGCAAGAAATTGGACGTTTGTTCCGCACACTTTACCGACGAAAGCTATGCTACGACAGAGATGGCAAGAATGTGTGGATATCCTGCGACACTCAAAGCAGATGCATTTCCAACGATAAAGTCAAAGAAATCTGCCGCCAGACCCCCATTGAATCTGCCGGAGTGTGTGAACAATTCAGGGACAAAGGACCTCGGTAGCACGGCAAGCAATGGCGGCAGTTTGTTCCCGCAGACGAGCGAGCTAAACCCCCAGGATGTCTTGGCTCACATCGACCCTAGCTTCCCTGGCCTGCTGACATCAACTCCAAAACTGGACAGATCAGCTTTCAGGAAAAGAGCGTGGATGAGGGTATGTCTACAGAATATAATAATTGATGAAAATTGGGCTGTCTGCACTCTCAAAGTGCATGTTGTTGCCAAATGTATTTCATATGCTGTAAACCTAGTTCATAGTTGTTAGTTTCCTTTAATGCCAAACAAACACATACCAATCGTTGGTTAGAAGGCGATCGCCGAATTCGTCCTCGCTTTCTCCCGTGTCGCTGGCTGTCGTGTCATTTTTGTCGGTTTCGCTTGCATACGATTCAAACCGATATGGCTCAATAGCTTCAGTTTCTTCTTCAATTTGGTTTTCGCTACCTGCCTCCACACTACAACCATCCATTTTAATACATTCGTAATCTGTTGAATCGCTTAAGCCGCTGAAATCCGAGTTTGAATCCGAGCTAATGTCGCTATAGTTTGCTGTTCTTTCCGCCATGTTTGTTTGTGTTGGCTTCACTATGTGACGTCACAGGAAAATGGACGGGTGTTTATAACGATGGTTAAAATCAGGCACTTTGAAGCTTTTTTTAGGGATAGTGCGTGATGGGTAAAATTTTGAAAAAAACTTCGAAAAATATAATAAGCCACTGGGAACTGATTTTTAATGGTTTTAACCATTCTGAAATTGTAATAATGTTCCCCTTTAAACTGTGTTTTTTACATACTTTGCAGACTGTAAATACATTTGGATATGGTTTAATGGATACAATAAAGCACAATTATGTCAATGTGTCTTTCCACTCTACTGGTACTTTAAATGTCAGCCGTACTGGGTTGTTTCAGGAAGTTATGCATTTTTATTTTTATTTTTTGTTGAATCTGTTTTTTTGCACTAAAAACATAAATTATTGAACAAATTATTACCCTTGACTTTGTTTTACTACAAAACATGCATCATATCAAATTAAAGTTTTTTAATTAAAAACATATACAAATAAATAAGTGTGACAGATAATCAACAAACACCCACTTTGTTTGAAATCTTCAGTATTTGCTCCCTGAAGAAACTACTTTTCACACAGTCTTTGAATTTATTTGAAGTCCTATAATGTCGTCCAAACGTTCTGCACCTCCTGCTCAGTGGCCTTGTCCTGAGATCGGTAGGCCGTGAGTTCCAACCCCGGCCGAGTCACACCAAAGACTATAAAAATGGGACCCATTACCTCCCTGCTTGGCACTCAGCATCAAGGGTTGGAATTGGGGGTTAAATCACCAAAATGATTCCCGAGCGCAGCCACCGCTGCTGCTCACCCGCTCCCCTCACCTCCCAGGGGGTGGAACAAGGGAATGGGTCAAATGCAGATGATAATTTCACCACACCAAGTGAGTGTGTGACTGATCAGTGGTACTTTTTTCTAGGCTTCTGGCAAAAAATTCAAACCCCAGAGGAAGCTGTTTTACCATCCAATAAAAACTACCTACGAGCAGACATTTCGAGATGAATCTATTCGCGTTATAAAGGAGGACAATAATATAAGGACGACAGCAACAGTGTCACAAAAGACTTTGCTAACAGCTCTCCATAACTGTGTCCCTCACAGGGAAGAACCATCTCATCTCAACTATTCAGTCATTGTTGGTACTCATATCAAATGTAATATTTTACATATGCATGAGTGTGGACAGTTTATAAAAACCTAAAATGCATACAATATTTATAAAAATCATAAATTAAATACCGTCCCTACATCATGGAAATTCACCTACCACAAAAGGGGGCCTAGAACCTATCTAATGCAATATCCAAGGGAACACTACCCAGTTTCCTCATATTTACACAGGGTTTTTTCCCCCTTGAGAATAGTCACTCTGTACCTTTTGCACTGCAGCGTCTAACAGATGGTAGCAGCAAATGTGAACTTAATCTTTTTTTAGGATTTGGTGTAGCGTATGGTTTATGGAGCAGGAACAGAAGAGTAAACAAATGTACGAAAACCCTGTATTGAAATGATTTTGATAATAAGAAAAAAATGTTGTGTAAATGTGTGTGTGAATGGGTGAATGTGGAAATAGTGTCCAAAGCGCTTTGAGTACCATGAAGGTAGAAAAGCGCTATACAAGTATAACCCATTTACCATTTACATTATTTATTTATGGATTAATTGGATCCTCTCTTTAAGAAGGGGAACCGGAGGGTGTGTTCTAACTATCGTGAGATCACACTCCTCAGCCTTCCCGGTAAGGTCTATTCAGGTGTACTGGAGAGGAGGCTACGCCGGATAGTCGAACCTCGGATTCAGGAGGAACAGTGTGGTTTTCGTCCTGGTCGTGGAACTGTGGACCAGCTCTATACTCTCGGCAGGGTCTTTGAGAGTGCATGGGAGTTTGCCCAACCAGTCTACATGTGTTTTGTGGACTTGGAGAAGGCATTCGACCGTGTCCCTCGGGAAGTCCTGTGGGGAGTGCTCAGAGAGTATGGGGTATCGGACTGTCTGATTGTGGCGGTCCGCTCCCTGTATGATCAGTGTCAGAGCTTGGTCCGCATTGCCGGCAGTAAGTCGGACACGTTTCCAGTGAGGGTTGGACTCCGCCAAGGCTGCCCTTTGTCACCGATTCTGTTCATAACTTTTATGGACAGAATTTCTAGGCGCAGTCAAGGCGTTGAGGGGATCCGGTTTGGTGGCTGCAGGATTAGGTCTCTGCTTTTTGCAGATGATGTGGTCCTGATGGCTTCATCTGGCCAGGATCTTCAGCTCTCGCTGGATCGGTTCGCAGCCGAGTGTGAAGCGACTGGGATGAGAATCAGCACCTCCAAGTACATGGTTCTCGCCCGGAAAAGGGTGGAGTGCCATCTCCGGGTTGGGGAGGAGATCTTGCCCCAAGTGGAGGAGTTCAAGTACCTCGGAGTATTGTTCACGAGTGAGGGAAAATAGATTGTGAGATGTGGCGTCTTCAGTAATGCGGACGCTGTATCGATCCGTTGTGGTGAAGAAGGAGCTGAGCCGGAAGGCAAAGCTCTCAATTTACCGGTCGATCTACGTTCCCATCCTCACCTATGGTCATGAGCTTTGGGTTATGACCGACAGGACAAGATCACGGGTACAAGGGGCCGAAATGAGTTTCCTCCGCCGGGTGGCAGGGCTCTCCCTTAGAGATAGGGTGAGAAGCTCTGCCATCCGGGGGGAGCTCAAAGTAAAGCCGCTGCTCCTCCACATCGAGAGGAGCCAGATGAGGTGGTTCGGGCATCTGGTCAGGATGCCACCCGAACGCCTCCCTAGGGAGGTGTTTAGGGCACGTCCGACCGGTAGGAGGCCGCGGGGAAGACCCAGGACACGTTGGGAAGACAATGTCTCCCGGCTGGCCTGGGAACGCCTCGGGGTCCCACAGGAAGAGCTGGACGAAGTGGCTGGGGAGAGGGAAGTCTGGGCTTCCCTGCTTAGGCTGATGCCCCCGCGACCCGACCTCGGATAAGCGGAACAAGATGGATGGATTAATTGCATTCTAATTAAATAAATATCTTTTTATTGACAAAAATCCCGTTTGGGACCAAAACAACATATCTTAAGATGTTTTCATTATATCGGTGAAAAGAAAACGGGGGGAAGGTTAATTGATAGAAATAATCTAAAATACGAAAACGTTGTGATATGGTTTCTCTTTTCCCACTGCTGGAAGACAACTAATGCATATTCAGTGTGTTCACTCCGTTTATTTGTCAATGGAGGTGGCGTACTATAATGAGACTGCCAGTGCTGTGTTGCTCTAATAATTTGACGAACAAAGGCTATTCATCATGCTTGTTTGTCTCGATCAGACAGCCAGGTGATAATAAGAACTAAACAATAAAGGATCTGATTTGCCAGTTAGGAAGACATAGAAGCAGCTCTCTCTCAATAACTTGATGTCATCAGACCGTTCACGTCAAATAATAACACTCATCAAAAGCTCCAAGTCTTATTGATGAACCAATTAACACGGGGAAGAGGAATTCTCAAACTAAATACCCTTTGCTGGTTTAACTTAATTCAACATGAGAATGAATTCAAAGTAGGAGATGCTCTCTTGGTCTTCTTGACTCGTCATTTAAATACAGACAAAAGCAATTAAAGCCAGTATATTTACTCATGTCAAAGCAGGTGCTTGTTCTTTTTGAATTCCATTCTACTTGAGGAGCATTCAGTCTCTCCACAGTCCCACTCAGACACTTTTCCTTCTCAACCCTCTGCAAATCAATACCAACCTGGACTACTTTTGGGATTCAGCTCTGCACAAAAAAGTAAGGAGTGTTACTTTTACAAAAGAGCATATCTTCTTCGTAGGTGGAGACCTTTTGTTTGTGCGGCGAGTGAAGCATCTCACAAAAGTAGGTACAGTGTTCCCGCAACACTGCAGTCTCAGTGCATTGCAGATTCTAAAGTACCACTGAGTACCTGTTGAGGTTTCATGTTAGAATTACATCAGTTTTAGAATTAATTAGGGGTTCATAACCTAATGAATCACACATTAGATCAGGGATCCGGATCCGGATCTAAAATCTGGACCGCGGGAAGTCCCAAGTTAAAAAAAATATATATACCGTATTTTCCGCACCATAAGCCGCCCCGGGTTATAAGCCGCGCCTTCAATGAACGGCATATTTCAAAACTTTGTCCACCTATAAGCCGCCCCGTGTTATAAGCCGCATCTAACTGCGCTACAGGGAATGTAAAAAAAACAGTCAGATAGGTCAGTTAAACTTTAATAATATATTAAAAACCAGCGTTCTAACAACTCTGTTCACTCCCAAAATGTACGGTAATGTGCAATCACAAACATAGTAAAATTCAAAATAGTGCAGAGCAATAGCAATAACTTAATGTTGCTCGAACGTTAATGTCACAACACACAAAATAAACATAACACTCACTTTCTGAAGTTATTCTTCATTCATAAATCCCTCGAATTCTTCTCCTACGGTGTCCGAATTAAAAAGTTGGGCGAATACGGTTCCAAAATGGCCGGCTCCGTCTCGTCGAAGTCATCAGAGTCAGTGTCGCTGTTGTTTTTCCAGCAGTTCCGTGAATCCTGCCTTCCGGAAAGCTCGGACCACAGTTGAGACCGAAATATCCGCCCAGGCATTTACGATCCACTGGCAGATGTTGGCGTATGTCGTCCGGCGCTGTCTCCCTGTCTTAGTGAATGTGTGTTCGCCTTCGGTCATCCATTGTTCCCACGCCGTTCGCAGTCATGCTTTAAATGCCTTGTTGACACCAATATCGAGCGGTTGGAGTTCTTTGGTTAATCCACCCGGAATGACGGCGAGTGTTGTATTTGTGTGCTTCACTTGTTTTTTGACACCATCTGTGATGTGGGCGTGCATGGAGTCGTATATCAACATGGACGGAGCTGCGTGAAAAAAGCCACCCGGCCTCTTCGCGTAAACTTCCCTTAACCACTCGCTCATCTTTTCTTCATCCATCCATCCCTTTGAGTTAGCTTTTATGATGACGCCGGCTGGAAAGTTCTCTTTTGGCAAGGTCTTCCTTTTGAATATCACCATGGGTGGAAGTTTCTGGCCATTAGCATGGCAAGCTAGAACCACAGTGTCGCTTAGTAGGAGCCATTTTGTGGTCTTTACAGATGTAAACACACAAAGGAAATGAAACGTAATACCCGCGCGCTTCTTCTTCTATGGGGGCGGGTGCTTACCTTGGCGGTTGCTTACCGTAGAAGAAGAAGCACTTCCTCTTCTACGGGGAAAAAAGATGGCGGCTGTTTACCGTAGTTGCGAGACCTAAACTTTATGAAAATGAATCTTAATATTAATCCATATATAAAGCGCACCGGGTTATAAGCCGCACTGTCAGCTTTTGAGTAAATTTGTGGTTTTTAGGTGCGGCTAATAGTGCGGAAAATACGGTATACCGTATTTTTCGGAGTATAAGTCGCACCGGAGTATAAGTTGCACCTGCTGAAAATGCATAATAAAGAAGGAAAAAAACATATATAAGTCGCACTGGAGTATAAGTCGCATTTTTTTGGGGAAATGTATTTGATAAAACCCAACACCAAGAATAGACATTTGAAAGGCAATTTAAAATAAATAAAGAATAGTGAACAACAGGCTGAATAAGTGTACGTTATATGAGGCATAAATAACCAACTGAGAACGTGCCTGGTATGTTAACGTAACATATTATGGTAAGAGTCATTCAAATAACTATTACATATAGAACATGCTATACGTTTACCAAACAATCTGTCACTCCTAATCGCTAAATCCCATGAAATCTTATACGTCTAGTCTCTTACGTGAATGAGCTAAATAATATTATTTCATATTTTACGGTAATGTGTTACCGTAATTTCACACATAAGTCGCTCCTGAGTATAAGTCGCACCCCCGGCCAAACTATGAAAAAAACTGCGACTTATAGTCCGAAAAATACGGTATATACAATTAATCCATCCATATATATATATATATATATATATATATATATATATATATATATATATATATATATATATACATATATGTATATATATATATATATATATATATATATATATATATATATATATATATATATATATATATATATATATATTTATTATTGTTTTTAAAATTCTGTCCTTTCTAATCCATTTTCTACCGCTTGTTACTCTCGTAAAATGCATTTTCCCATTGATAACGTAACATCATCGCGCTTAGAATATATATATAAATGATAAATGATAAATGGGTTGTACTTGTATAGCGCTTTTCTACCTTCAAGGTACTCAAAGCGCTTTGACACTACTTCCACATTTACCCATTCACACACACATTCACACACTGATGGAGGGAGCTGCCATGCAAGGCGCTAACCAGCACCCATCAGGAGCAAGGGTGAAGTGTCTTGCTCAGGACACAACGGACATGACGCGGTTGGTACTAGGTGGGGATTGAACCAGGGACCCTCGGGTTGCGCACGGCCACTCTGCCACTGCGCCACGCCGTCCCATATATATATATATATATATATATATATATATATATATATATATATATATATATATATATATATATATATATATATATATATATATATATATATATATATATACATATATATATATATATATACACGTTAGGTCAGGAAAAAAGACACAGGCTATTTCATCCCTACAAGCCTGTTTCACTGTTTTATTAAATCCCCTGAGGAGCAGGGAAACCTGCCAAACAGGCTTGTAAGGATGAACTAGCCTCTGTGTTTAGATTTTTTTAACCCAATGCGGCCCTTGTGCCAAAAAGTTTGGGGACCCCTGCTTTAGATCGTTTAATTGTTTCGATTGTGGAACATGTATATAGATTGACAAAATATAAATGTATAGCGTTATTTAGTGTAATGATTGTACGCACATGAAAGAGTCTTTCATTGCACAATATACACTGTCATGATCCTTGGTCCGGATCATGTTTTTGTATTTTCTGTTAGTTTTGGACTCCTTGAGTTCCTGTTTGTGACACTTCTGAGTTTGGTTTGGTTGCCATGGCTGCTTATTGTTGTCCCCTGCCTCTGGTGTTCGTGACGCTCACCTGTTTCTAATCAGAGGCATTATTTAAGCCTGCCTTTGCCGATCAGTCGGCCTGGCGTCATTGTTCGCTTCATGTCTGGTTTCAAGTTCATGCTAAGTGTTCGCTTCATGTCTTGTCTACGTAAGTCTTGTTTATTTCATGCCACAGTTTCGTGAGGTTCCATGTCCATAGTTCTATGTTTCCTGCGCTAAGTTTTTGCCTTAGCTTCCGCGTGGGTTAGGCACGCTTGCCTTTGTTTTGTAAGTTGGATGATTTATCAAGATTAAATCATGTTCCTACCTGCAAGTCCTGTTCTGAGTCGTCCGTTTGCATCCCAGGAGAACGAACCGTGCATTAAGCTGCAACCCCGCCGTAACAATACACTGCCGCATTTGTTAAATTCATACACATGCGCAGATGCAGGGGGTGCATGGATTTCATTGGAGAGCATGTCTCCCCAGAACGTAACCCCCACGATAACCGAGGGAAGTGTCACTGAAATAATACTTAACATTGAAACATTTACAAAACAATAAAAAATAAGGACATTGCTTTTGTACTGTGGTTGAAGCATACTTGCCAACCCTCCCGGATTTTCCGGGAGACTCCCGAAATTCAGCGCCTCTCCCGAAAACCTCCCGGGACAAATTTTCTCCCGAAAATCTCCCGAAATTCAGGCGGAGCTGGAGGGGGCGCTTTCCCACAATATAAAGAATGTCTACAGTAAAGCAGTCCGTCTGCCGTAAACAGCAATGTTGTGACACTCTTAAACAGGACAATACTGCCATCTAGTGCATTTGATGAAAGCACTTTTGTGCGTGCCACACAGCAATGCATAATCAGAGAGGGTGTTCAGCATGGTTAGAAAGATAGTGACAGAGAATAGAACAAGGATGGACAATTCAACCCTTAACTCAACAATGAGTAGATGAGTGTTATGTGTGTGTATATGTGTAAATAAATGAACACTGACGCATGTTTGGAGAGGACGCTGGCGTCTCGCTTGTTCACCGCTTCTCCTTCCTTAGCCTTAGTTTTAGTTTTTATGCGACTTAGTATCTTTTTTGTTTTGTTTTGTTTTATATTAAGTGTGTATTAAATGACAGATGTTTCACTCACCCGCTTGCTCCACTGACTCTCCTGGCTACCATCGCCCTGCAACAACCTGCCAATACCAGCTGTTTCTCGGATTGCGGACTGCACCGCGGATAGCCCTCCTGGCTACCCGCCAACTGTCTGGTTGGCTGGCGGCTTCAGGGCTAGCCGGCAACATCAGTGTAGATCCCTGGTTAGCTGGCGGCTTCAGGTCTAGCCGATAACCAGCATCAGCAGCGCAGCTCCCTGGTTAGCTGGCGGCTAATTAGCCACCGCTCCGCAGCTGGTGGCTAACAGCTAGCCAGCCTCCAGCCACCCTGCCCTGGCAGCAACAACACGCTGCCAGCGCGGGTCCCTCCCGCAAATCACGGACCGCTGTCCCTCCACCAACTCCTCTCTCCTCTCCTCTGTCATGCTGTGGATCATCGCGTTGTGCCTGTCTCTCTATCTCTGGCCAACAAGTGTGCGGCCGTCGGCCAACGATCCCAGGCTAACATCCACCACTGCCAGCATGCTACTCAAATACTCCGCTCTGCAACTCCTCAAACTCAACAAACACATCACCATACCTCCAGACATCACAGCAACCATCAAAACACACAGACTGTTTCGCCGACCCAGATACATCCACAGAAGCTCCCGTAGAAAGTTCATTTACTCCCGGACTGAACAACACTGCATCCCATCTCTCTGGTCACGCAACCGATCCACCCCCAGTGACGTCACACGTCATCACAATAACAAACCACACGTGCGCTCCGCCTATCTGCAACCGTTGACCAAAGCTCCCCCACCCATTAAACTTCACCCATCCCTCAAATTCGCTCTGCTCAATACCCGCTCACTTAATAAAAAAGGACCAATACTCAGTGAATTCATAACTGACAACAATATAGACTTTTTTAGCATAACCGAAACCTGGCAAAAACCACTGGAATACATTCACCTCAACAGAGCTACACCTACATGGATAAACCACGTGACGGTCCTGGTGGTGGTATAGCTACAATATACCGCCAACACTTGGAACCCACTGCTGTAACCATCACAACCCCCTCCTCCTTTGAGCACCAGTCATTCAAGCTGCCTGGCCCCAAACCCCTGGTCACTGCAATCATCTACCGCCCCCCCAAACCCAACTCTGCATTCCTTTCCGATCTCTCTGAATTTCTCACCCAACTCCGTGCCATTTCACCTTCAGTCATCCTACTGGGAGATTTCAACATTCATGTCGACTCCACCACCTGCAAAACTGCCACTGAATTTCTGGACTTTCTCAACTCATTTAATATCACTCAACACGTTGACTTCCCCACCCACAAAAAAGGACACACCCTGGACTTAATTTGCACCATTGGACTCTCCATCAGCAACCTCACCAGCTTCAACCTCACAGACATCCTCTCAGACCACCTGCCCCTCACCCTGGACATAGACATCCCCACCCCCCTTATCAAGCAGCAACGCTCCATATCATACCGGAACATGAAATCAATCCACCCCCCCTCTCTTTCTGCCCTACTGACTGACACCACCTCCGATCACACCCTCACTTTGAACGCCTCCCCCACTGAACTGGTTAACAGCT
The DNA here is from genome assembly GCF_033978685.3 of Nerophis lumbriciformis. Lineage (NCBI taxonomy): Eukaryota > Metazoa > Chordata > Actinopteri > Syngnathiformes > Syngnathidae > Nerophis > Nerophis lumbriciformis. The sequence goes on along the minus strand of NC_084582.2, from coordinate 10,494,919 downwards.
ACAACAGCGCACTCTCCTCCTGTCTCAATCAACTCGCCCCCATAAAAACCAAAACTGTCTCCTACACCCACACCGCCCCCTGGTACACTGACCACCTCCGTCACCTAAAAGCCAAGGGCCGGCAGCTTGAACGGCTCTCAAAGAAAACCGGTCCCACTGTTCACCTGGACATCTACACACTACACCAACAGGAACACAGAGATGCCCTCAACAATGCACGCACTTCCCACTACTCCTCCGTCATACAATCCGGCAGCAACAACCCCAAGATACTCTTCTCTACCGTAAGCAAACTCCTCAAACCCATGGACACCACCACCACCTCATTCACCACCAGCAAATGTGAAGAATTGTTATAATTTTTTCAATCAAAAATCAACACCTTCCACTCTGAACTGGCCGCCTCCTCTCCCACCTTCTCCACTACCCCTGATCATGCCCCCCCTTTACTCTCCAACCACCCACTCAACTTCTTCTCCGAAATCACCACAACTGACCTATCCTCCATAACTTCTGGTATGAAAGCCTCCACCTGCATCCTCGACCCAATCCCATCCACTTTAGTCATAGCCTGCCTCCCCTCACTCTCACCTCTCATCACCACTATAATTAACTCCTCCCTATCCACTGGCTCTGTCCCTCCTGCCCTCAAGCTGGCTGCCATCACCCCCATTCTCAAGAAACCCGGTCTCGACCCCAACTCCCCCAACAACTACAGGCCCATCTCCAACCTCCCCTTCCTCTCTAAAATTCTCGAACGTGCAGTTGCCTCCCAAATCAAATCCCACCTTCACCACAATAACCTATACGAAAAGTTCCAATCCGGCTTCCGCTCACTCCACAGCACAGAAACTGCCCTCCTCAAGGTCACCAATGACATCCTCCTCTCCGCCGACTCTGGTTCCCTCTCCATCCTCATCCTCCTCGACCTCAGTTCTGCCTTCGACACCATCAACCACTCCATCCTCCTAACACGCCTCCACTCCTCCCTTGGTTTATCCGGCACTGCCCTCTCCTGGATGAAATCCTACCTCTCTGACCGTCAGCAATTCATCTCAACCAACAACTGCACCTCCTCCACTGCCCCAGTCACCCACGGCGTCCCCCAGGGCTCAGTACTTGGCCCCCTACTCTTCACCATCTACCTCCTACCCCTCGGTCAGATCCTCCGACACCACGGCCTTCAATTTCACTGCTATGCCGACGACACACAACTATACATTTCCACCACGACCATCACCACAGCCACCCACTCCACCCTCACCACCTGCCTCACAGACATAAAAACCTGGATGCAAACAAACTTTCTAAAACTCAACTGCAACAAATCTGAAATAATTATCATTGGCCCCGACTCCCTCACTCGCTCCACTCAGGACTTTTCATTAAACATCGACGGCTCCCTTGTCACTACCTCCACTCACATCCGCAATCTAGGTGTAATTTTCGACCCTACCCTTTCACTCCTCCCCCACGTAAACCACATCACCAAAACTGCATTCTTCCACCTCAGAAACATTGCCCGTCTCCGGCCCTCCCTCACATCCTCTGCTGCCGAAACCCTCATCCACGCCTTCATCTCATCCCGGCTAGACTACTGCAACAGTATTTTTTTAATCTTATTATTTATTTGTGTGTGGCGTCGCGCGGGTCTCACTCCCTGTTGGATGGGGTCCGTGCCCGTGTGGCCCGACCTTGCGCTGTGGGGTCTCTGTTGGTGACTTGGTGTGGTGGCGGCGCAGCCCCCGTGTCTGGTCTGGATGCTGTGTCTCGGTTGTTTGGGCGGTGGTGTGTTTGTGCGGGTTTGGGTTGGGGTGGGGGGCCTTTTGTTTGGGGGGGTTGTTGGTGTCTCTTGTTTGCGTGTTGGCGTTCGGGCTGACCGGCGGGCTGGCGCCGGCTGGTCTCCGTGGCCCTGGTGGCGTGTGGTTGCTGGTCGCAGTTTTTTTTTTGATCGCTTTGATTTGATTGGCTGGTGCTGGCTGTCTGGGGTTATTGCGGCTGCTGTTTCTGCTGCCGTTTGTTTGTGGTGTGGGCGCCCGTGGCTGCTGGGTCTGGTGCAGGGGTGTGGCTGATGTTGTGACTGGTGGCAGCGCGCGCGCGTGATGGCTGTCGGGGCTGACGAACTGTGTATATGTATGTATATGTGTGTGTATGTATGTATGTTTATATATGTGTATGTGTACATATGTGTATGTATATGTATATATGTGTATGTGTGGGTATGTATACGTGTATGTATGTATGTGTATGTATATATGTATGTATGTATGTATATTTCTGGGGGTACGCTCTGGGCCTGCCTGTCAGACGGGGGTCGACGCCTCAGGCTACTGCATCCGAACTGCGTGTCTGGAGCTCCTGGGTCCCGCTGTCCATCTCTTCCGGGTGCCCGTCTTGGTTGGGGCCTGTTGGGCCTAGTCCCTGCGTCTATTGTGGTAGCTTGGTGCTGCAAGGTATTCCGAGGTGCTGCGAGTCGGCCAGTTGCTGGGGTAGTGACCTTGTTTGTCAGCATGTCTGTGATCTTCTTTTAATTCTTTTTTTTATTTTTTTATTAATTAATTAATTATTTTATTTATTTATTTATTTTTTAATATATTTTATTAATATTATTTTTTAATTTTTCCCCTCCCTCAGGGGGGGGGCTCGGCGGGGCGGTTGCTGGTTGTTCCATCTCCATCGTTGGGGTCCCTGCGGGTGGGGTGGGTGGTTCCCGTGGCCCTGTGCCTGGGTGGTCCTGCGGCGGCCGGTTTGGGTGGGGTGGCCGGGGGCTGGCCTCGCCGCGCTCTCCGGGGGTGGGGGGGTGGGCTCGTGGGGGCCCGGTTGCCGGTGGGGCGGGGGCGGTCTTCCCGTCCGGTTGCGGGGAGTCTCTGGGTCCCTCGGGCGGGGCGTCTCGCCTTTCTGCCCGTGTGGGGTGTGGTCTCTCGCTGGCTTGGGGTCTGGCTGTCCCCTGCTTTTCTCGTGCCCTGTCCTCTGCCGGGTGCGTCTGTCTGCGGCCTGCTGCTGGCCCTTGTGGGCGGTACGGTGGGTCGGCCTCTGGGGTTCCTGTCGCTGGCCGGCTTGGCTGCGTGGGGGCGGTGGTCCCTGGTTCCCTGGGCACCACGCCTCCTGTTTGTGGGTTGGGCTCTCGGGGGTGATGGGGCCGTGCTCTGGCTCCCACGCACTCTGGGAGTCGAATGTATTGTACATGCAAATTCACATATGCTCACATACGTACATAGGTACCTACGCTCCCACATACATACACAAATACAGTACATATTTACCTACCTAATGTTCGTACATCCACACGCACATTCAATATACAAACATACACATACACATACTGTACATATACATTCACTGTACAAACACATATACACATTCTGTACATATACATTCATTGTACAAACACATATACACATTCTGTACATATACAAGTACATATGCATACTTACACTCATGCACATAATCACGTTTCATCAAACATATATTAACGTTGTTGCCCTAGGGTAAACTGGGTGTAACACATGGCACACTGACAAAGCTTAACCTATTGTGACTATAACAATCTACAAGGTTAATGTAGGTTGCTTCTCTTTCTCTCCCTCCATTTTTCTGCATTCTTTCGTATCTCAAGTTATCATTACGTATATGTATTGTTGCATTTAAACAACTGTATTGTTGATAATAAAGGTAAATTATTGGTATTGTTCATTATCAATAGCGCTATTTCTATTGGTATTTGTATTGATCCATTTGTAGTGTAATAATGCTCATTGTCATTTCTGTATTATTTTTTATTTTTCGCTAACTGCTTATTTGCTATTACTTTTACCATCATATTTGTACATGTCATATTTGCTGATGTTGCTCTATTGTTGTTGTTGTTGTTGTTTGCTGTTGTTGTTTTTGTCTCTCTGTCTAATCCCCCTCTTGTCCCCACAATTTCCCCCTCTGTCTTCTTTTTTTTTTCTCTTTCTATCCCCTCCTGCTCCGGCCCGGCTGCACTAAATGATAATATAAATACATTTAATAAAGTCAAATACAAATAAGGCAACAAGAGAAGTATCCTACACTTCTCTTTTGTAAAGTAAATCTGAACAGCCGACATGGGCATCTACATCAACTATATGATTTGCCTGAAAAAAAAAAAGAAAAAAAAAAATAGACTACTGCAACAGCATCCTCTACGGCATCACCTCCAAAACCCTCAACAAACTGCAATACGTCCAGAACTCTGCTGCCCGCCTGCTCACCGGAACCCGCTCCAGAGAGCACATCACACCTGTCCTTCATGACCTCCACTGGCTGCCTGTCAAATACAGAATCACCTTTAAAATACTCCTCACCACCTACAAGGCACTCCATAACCTGGCACCACCCTACCTCTCTGACCTCCTCCAGCCACACGTCCCGTCCCGTTCCCTCAGGTCTAGTGATGCCGGCCTCCTTGAGGTCCCCAAGACCAGGCGCCAAACCTGGGGCGACAGGGCCTTTTCCGTGGCTGCCCCCTCTCTCTGGAACGCTCTCCCCAGGCATATCAGAGATGCCCCCTCCCTCCCTACCTTCAAAGCCACCCTAAAAACTCACCTCTTCACATTAGCCTTTCCAAACTGACCCTGCCCTAGGTGTCTCTTATTTATTTATTTATTTTTATTTTTATTTATTTATTTCTAATAACGTTGTACACATGTAAAGCGACTTTGGGTATTTAAAAAAGCGCTATATAAATCCCAGGTATTATTATTATTATTAACACTGAAATTCAAGTATTTCTTTTATTTATATATATATATATATATATATATATATATATATATATATATATATATATACACATATATATATATATTATTCCCTTCGGGGTCGCAGGGATATATATATATATATATATATATATATATATATATATATATATATATATATGAAATACTTGACTTGGTGAATTCTAGCTGTAAATATACTCCTCCCCTCTTAACCACGCCCCCAACCACGCCCCCGCCCCAACCACGCCCCCCGCACCCACCCCCCACCTCCCGAAATTGGAGGTCTCAAGGTTGGTTGAAGTATGGGTTGAAGAGAATTAATAAAATTGGCCTTGACAAAAATGAGGGTACACAGTCTGGGGGATTAATAGAAACATTATAAAACTCAGCATTTAAAGCCAGGCTATTTAACTGAATGGGAATGGAGTGAAGCGGGGCTGGGTTCTAGCACCGACCCTGTTCTCACTCTACCTATCAGCCGTGCTCCAGGTTGCTTTCAAGGACACATCAAAGGGCGTCTACATCCGGACAAGAAAAGATGCAGATCTGTTCAAGGTTGCTCACCTTTGAGCAAAAAGCAAGACAACAGTATAGGTTGTGAGAGAATTGGTGTTTGCGGACAACAGTGCTATAGTTGCGCACAATGTAGAAGCCATACAAGATCTTGTGAACAAGTTTGCACCAAAAACTAGTCAGTTCAGAATAAACATCCATCCATCCATTTTCTACCGCTTGTCCCTTTCGGGGTCGCGGGAGCCTATCTCAGCTGCATTCGGGCGGTAGGCGGTGTACACCTTGGACAAGTCGCCACTTCATCGCTGGGCCAACACAGATACATCAAGAAGACAAAATGCTTGTACCAGTCACCCAAGTATGAGCCCACATCATCCCTACCAGGGGAGGTCTGTGTCATGGGAGAACCACTTGTGCATAGCAGTATATTCAAGTACCTAGGAAGCACAGTGACAGAAAATGTCAAGCTTGATGATAAAATCAGACTCAGGATGGGGAGAGCGAGTGCTGTGTTTGGGAAATGAAGGGAACGACTCTGGAATAACAGGCATGTCTCTAATCCTGTCAAGTGCAAGGTGTACAGAGCGACTGTGCTAGCTACACTTTCGTACAGTGCTGAAACTTGGACCCTCTACAGGTTGCAAGTCAGGAAATTTCACGCCTACATGATGAACCAACCTTCGGGGCCATCATGGGCATCTCCTGGAGAGACAAAATCCTGAACACAGAGGTCCTAAGTCGTGCTGGACTGCCATCGATGGATGACATGCTAAACCAAACAAACCTGAGATGGGTCGGGCATGTAGAGAAAATGAGCCACGAGTGGCTCTCTCGGCATCTGCTCTACTCACAGCTGAAGGAAGGGAAACGGAACTGAGGGACGCCAAGGCTACGGTACAAGGACACCGTTAAACGGAATTTGAGGGAACTGAAGATCGACGCTGCAACCTGGCAGCTGAAGGCAAAAGACAGGACTGAGTAGAGGTCTATGATCTGACCGAAATGAAACAGTCATTGTCGCGCCCGACAGACTGCTATGATTATGATGATGATTCAACTGAATGACACCAGACTGGCCCCTGAATTCAGTTCAAAACGTGTCAAACATTTTTGCAGCAAATTCCTAAAACCACTATAGCACTCCTGATGTAAAGAGGAACTTGGACCAGTGAAAATACATTTGCAGATCCATGCATTTTAATCTCCTAAAAGCCACTGAAGGGGGCACTTGTATTTTGAATAAAAGGGTTCTTTTTTCCCTTAAATTTGCCTTTAACAAAAGAAATAATCCAAATAAATGTCCACACCAGAGGATACTGATCACTGATTTGACTGATCGTTTTAAAAGATGTACCGTATTTTCCGGAATATTTCTGGTTTTGACCTCCAAGCTATTTTATTTGGTACACGGTGAAATGATAAGTGTGACCAGTAGATGTCAGTCAAACATAAGAGATGCATGTAGACTGCAATATGACTCAAGTAAACAACACCAACATTTTATATGTTCCATTGAAAGTATAGAACATTACACACAATGCTCAAAAATATATCAAAATGTTTTAGTACGACTTTGGTAAGCTATGAAGCAACCTTTCTTACAATCTGATACCTGCTGATCTGTATTTGGGATATGCATAAGTCCTGAAAATTTGCGCGCTTCCACCTTTGTAGTCTGTGTAGTAGATAAGCTTCTTCTTTTTCTCTATCTTCTTGTTATGGGACATTCATCCTCCGCTGTTATCATTTCTAATATAAAGTAGTGTAAAGTTCTTACTTATATCTGTCAGTAAACTTGCCTTCAAAGCGCTAAAACATACCGTTGTAATGAGTTTACATTATTCACCCAGGGAACTTTAGTTATTAGAGAGTTCCGGTCGGATGGTTTTTCACGGGACACATTTCCGACGTTGTTGTTGTTTCCGGAGGAGGAGATGTCGCACCGTTATTGATTTAGGTAAAGTCTGAATGTCATTAAAACAGTTAGCTCCATCTTTTGACACTTCTTCCACACCCGTCCTTGCACGCTACACCGCTACAATAAAGATGGCGGGGAGAAGACGCTGCCGAAGGTGAGCCACGTAAATAAGACCGCCCACAAAACGGCGCATCCTGAAGCGACTGTCAGAAAGCGGCTTGAAGATGATCTGTAAAACATAATCAATGCAACATTTTGACAAAAGAACCACCATTACATGTTATGTAGACCACAAGGAAGTGTTTTCAATTTAGAAATAAATAATAATAATATGACCCCTTTAACTTTGGTCCGGAAAATAAGGTAAGTAAATTGTGCGTTTAAATATGGTGTGTGACTGCTACTGTTTTTTTGCTGTTGTTACATTTATATATGAAACCTGTTTTTGCTGCCTTCTTGCCCAGGTCTTGTAAAACAGATTTTAATCTCAATGAGTTTTTACCTGGCTAAATAAAGGAAAATGAAAGAAAAATATTGGTTCTCAAAAGAAGCATTGTAGTCAAGGGAGAAGTCCGGCCTGCCGGTCCGTAGTGTTTGGAAATGTGGCCCCTACAAGGATATAATTGAGTAGTCCTGATTTAGAGCTTATAACTGACGTGAAAACGTTCCTGTTGAAGGCTATCAGAAAACCAGCAAAATAAGAAGTTCCATTCAAAGTGAATTCTGTGTCAGTTTTGGGAAACTTAGGATGACAGTGACCAAAAATTAGAGTAGTAGTTGAGAGTGACATGATAAATAAATAAATAGATAGGAGGATCAATTCATCGTGATTTGGATTTTTGGCAAAGAAGTAATTAATGCACCTGTCGATAGGTATTTTGGCACAAATTATCTCAGTTTATCTTAGTTTTGATGGGTGCTTTCTCCAGATTGCATGTGTCAGCTTCCCACAGATGTTCAATATGATTCTAATCAAGGTTCATAGCAGACCACTTCAGATTAGGCCAATGTTTTGCCCTTAGCCATTCTTGAGTGTGATTGGCTGTGTGATTCGGGTCATTGTGCTGTTGGAGGACCCATGAACTGTGTCGGAGACCAAGCTTTGTAACACTGGGCAAACACATTTCGTTCCAGAATGCCTTGATAGTCTTCAGATTTCATTGTACCTTGTACAATTTAAAGACACACAAAGCAGCGAGAGAACATAACCAAGTCTCCTTTATATTTCACTGTAGGCATTGTGTTCTTTTCTCTAGTTTGTTTCAAACATGCATACAAATTACTTTGTGGTACGCTTGAAGTCAAACTGTTCTGAAAAAGCTCATTTAATTCAACCTATTCTCCATTTGACAGCAATTACTAATAAATGTCTCCATTTTCTGTATTGAATTTGTACCATTAACCAATGTTGATGGAATATAATTGTAATAGTTCAATAGTAAACAGTTTGTTCACAGCTATTGCAGTATCATAAATAAAGCAAATAAACTTTAATAAATAAATAGATAAATAGGTTAAGCTAAACAGATAATATGTAATAGTTTTTTGATAGTGCCTTTATTAACAAAAAGCTTCAGGGTGATGAGGTGTATTTCTGGTCTTGTCATCCTCGTCTGGACAGTGCGGTTGGATCAAAAGAGACGTCGGAGACGCTTTACTGAACCAAAAGTTGCTTTATTACAAGCAAGCGTCATTATACAGGACTGCAGTCCCTGGAGGAGGTCAGGTCAAGAAAATGAGGCACTCCTAACTTGGAGGAGTCGAACCACAGTCTTATATTCCTTCTTTCTCTGTCTGGGTGTGTGTTAATTCAGGAGAGTACAACCTGACCATGTAAGGCGATGTTCATGTGTAAGTGACCAGAAAACAACATCTGTATGTTGTAACTTAAATGTTGGCGTGATGATAGACATGGAGTCTCTCCTCCAGGATAGAGCTATCACTTTTGCATTCCGAAGTCTGAATTTATTGCCTCTTCTCGTGAGAGAGTTAACCCAGTCCACATACGAATGTCCAACTAAGGCTTCTTATTTTATTATGGCCTGGTGGTTCACTTTCTCCAAGTTGAATATAAACATTCACCATATGTAGAACATAATATGACTTGATTAATTCATTTCAGTGATATCAGACACTGCGATTAAGAAATGTTTTATAATAATTTTAAACACAATGTTTGTCCTGTCTATAAAACCGGTTCATACATTATTTGTACTTCAAATGTTTGCTCTATTTTTCTGCTTTCTCTTCCTGTAGGTCAGGGGTCGGCAAACCAAAACGGTGTAAGAGCCATATTGAACCGAAAATACAAAAGAAAAATCTGTCTGGAGCCGCAAAAAATGAAAAGCCCAACATAAGTCTTATAATGAAGGCAACACATGACGTAAATGTCTATATTAGCCTACTATCAAAAGGACTATGTGTCGCAGGCTGAAGCGAATCTTGGTTGACAGAAATGTTGAAATTTAATATTTATTTTGCACATTTTTACAACATTAGAAACCATTAGTAAGACGGAGGTTACTCAGAAGGTGAGAAAACTCCTGGAAATTACTGGCTTTTAATGGCCAAATATATAGATGTGTGTGAACAAGTTAAAGGAAACGGCAGGCTGTCTTCTTTTAATAGATTTATTACAATCTTTTGAAAGTTAGGTAATGTAATGTTTGCTTTGGTCTGGAACAACATGGCACATAAATGCAGCCAATATTACATACTGATAATGTGTCATGAGACATGCAAATATAAATTTTATACAAAGAGGATAAAAGTAAAGGATATTAAATGAGCTCAAATGTACCTACAAATGAGGCATAATGATGCAATAGGTAAATACAGCTAGCCTAAATAGCATGTTAGCATTGATTAGCTTGTAGTCATGGTCTGACCCAATATGCCTGGTTAGCACTCCAACAAGTCAATAACATCAACAAAGTGCACCTTTGTGCATTCACGTACAGTATAAAACATTTGGTGGACAAAATGAGACAAAGAAGGAGTGTAAGATTTTACATGTAAAGAAACTGTTGCGTTTGTCTGTATTTTCCCCTATCTTTTTTAATTTTAATCATTTTTTCAATGCTCTAAGGAGCCACTAGGGCGGCACTAAAGAGCCGCATGCGGCTCAAGAGCCACGAGTTGCTGACCCCCGCAGAAGGTGTTGGTTTAATTAAAAAAATAAATAAAGTGTACTTCATTTTTGTGTCTCTGCACAGCTGATGTGATTTGCCGAAAAGAACATGATTTGTCTCCCAGATGCTATGTAGCTTGCCAATACCAATATCTTGTTAATATTACCTTTGTCAGTTTCAAGTGACATTCAGTGACATTTGCAGGTTTTTCTTTTTGTCGCAAAAAAACAACAACCCTTAACTTTATCCACGTCTGTAACACACAGAGTTGTGCATAAGCAATTTAGGACATACAGCTTTTAAAAGTGTAACACTGCTTTGTTCAGCCATGTAACGATACTTTACACATGATGTAAGGCAGTGTTTTTCAACCACTGTGCCGCGGCACACCAGTGTGCAGTGAAATACAGTCTGGTGTGCCGTGGGAGATAATCTAATTTCACCTATTTGGGTTACAAATATTTTTTGCAAACCAGTAATTATAGTCTGCAAATGATATGTTGTTGTTGAGTGTCGGTGCTGTCTAGAGCTCAGCAGAGTAACCGGGTAATACTCTTCTATATCAGTAGGTGGCAGCTGTCGGAAACAGCGGGAGGCAGTGTTCAGGTAAAAAGGTGTCTAATGCTTAAACCAAAAATAAACAACAGGTGAGTGCCCCTAAGAAAAGGCATTGAAGCTTAGGGTAGGCTATGCAGAACGAAACTAAATCTGAACTGGCTGCAAAGTCAACAAAAACAGAATGCTGGACGACAGCAAAGACTTACTGTGGAGCAAAGACGGCGTCCACTATGTACATCCGAAAATGACGTGAAAATCAACAATGTCCCCACAAAGAATGATAAAAACAACTGAAATATTCTTGATTGCTAAAACAAAGTAGATGCGGGAAATATCGCTCAAAGGAAGACATGAAACTGCTACAGAAAAATACCAAAAAAAGAGAAAAAGCCACCAAAATAGGAGCGCAAGGCAAGAACTAAAACACTATACACAGGAAAACAGCAAAAAACTCCAAAAAAGTCAGGGCGTGATGTGACAGGTGGTGACAGTACACCTACTTTGAGACAAGAACTATATTGATGCATGCTTGGTTATGCTTTAAAGTCATATCCAACAATTGCGACAACGTCTTTTTATTGTCAACCGAGTTTCGTTTTTTAATGATTTCTGCTGGTGGTGTGCCTCCACATTATTTATTTGCTCGAAAAAGGTTAAAAACACTGATGTAAGGTATGCAAGTCACTCTTGCAAAGAAGCTGAGACTTAACGACATGCCTTGCACTCAACGTTTCTCCTGCCATCTTACAAAGGAAAACCATTTCGACCATTTTCCTCATTTCGTCCTGAAAGCTACCCTTTCTTTCAAACGGCACTTGAAAATGCTGCAAAATGAATGGTCCTGAAAATTACACAAAACCATCCATTTCCTACCGCTTGTCATGAAATGTAATATTTCCCTGTAACGACACAGAAGTACATCTGGCACAGCACACTTAAAGTCAGACCATTGCCACCAGTGAATGTTTCAGAGACTTAAACCAACATATTTTCACTGAAGTGGGTTCAGGTATTCTCAGATAATCTAATTGTCAGTGGTCGAACTTAACAAGTGACATTTCTTTTCACTTAAAAGTGCAGTAATATATTTGCCTGCTGCCTGTAATCATCAGTGCATGAATATTGATGGCGGTATCTCTTCAGGCACTTCATTTAAAATGAAAAAGGGCGAGCCTCCAGCTCAGAGAGAGCTGCACAAACACGAAATGCTCATTAAAGACTAGTTGTATAATAATGTGCACCTGTCTGGAAAAAAATTAAAGGTAGCCTCTCACAAAGTGATTTCTGCAGAGAGACCATAAAGATGTCATTAAGAGGTGTATTCCTAGGTTTATTAGCATGGAAACCGCCTCCACACTCAAATGATTAGCTCTAGGGGTGATATATTTAATTGATTTGTGATCAGACAAGGGAAGGGCTGACAGAGGTATTCAAAAGAGGTTTTAACAACGTCTAATTGCCACTTATTTGGCATGCATATTTTTTAAGGCTTTAATCTGTTACACTTTTACCGAAACACAAAGACACAAACATGTAACAGTTTAGCGGAGAAGGAGACTGCACTGAGGCAGGGACGTCGTTTAGCTTGCAGCGTTTTATTCAGCACAAGTAGATGACGTGTGTAGGTATTCCAAATACTATGTGAAGCGATTACGTGGAGAGTGTTACCGGGAGATGTTGAAGGTGCGTGTTGTGAAGGGTGCGGAAGTCCAAAGAGGACAGGGCAGGCTCGGAGGTCCGTGGGCCGGCAAGGGTCAAGGGCTGGAGCGAGGCATCGAAGTCCGGGGGCAAGCGAGAGGTCGAGATCCTTGGAGGCAGCAAGAAGTGCAGAGGGAAATCCAGGGAGACGAGACACACTGTTCGAGACCAGTAAACGAAGAGGAGCTGCGGGATGACGACACAGGAAAAGACACAATGAGCACAGAGGAGGGGAAGCACGGAGAACGAGAAAGCACATGTGTAGGGCTTACTGTACAGGTACAAGTAAGTTCTGGCACTGGAACGCGGGACATGCTGGCTTAAGAAGGCCGTGGAGCTCTCATCAGCGTCAGGTGTGTTGATTGCAGAGGCGTGGCCGTGTCCGGAGGCACGCTCAGAGGATCGCACAGAAGAATGTGTGGTGACAGGTGCTTGAGCCGTAACAAAACATTCGTTTTTAACTCCCCTTTGTCCCAAACACACCCTGAAACGCTGGTTTGCCATTGCAGATATAAATGTTCATACTCATAACAGTAACTTTCCTATTGTAAGTGAACTCCAACATTGTCTTTAATTCATCTGTTGCTAAGTTGCTAGGAGTAAAACAACTTGCACTGAGCCTTGTCTATAAAATCCGCTACACCTCCCTGATACCGAAGTACATGTCAAACTACTTCCTTAACGTAAATGACCGCCATAACCACAACACCAGGGGGAGCTCCACTAACCACGTTAAACCCAGATTCCGATCTAACAAAGGTCTTAACTCATTCTCTTTCTATGCCACATCAATGTGGAATGCACTCCCAACAGGTGTAAAAGAAAGGGCATCTCTATCCTCCTTCAAAACCGCACTAAAAGAACACCTCCAGGCAACTTCAACCCTTGACTAACACCCTCCCTTCCTCATCATACCTCCTCGGATTGTAAATAATCAAATGTAAACAATCAAATGTAGTCACTTTTTCTTATAATTTCTGATCTCTCTCTCTATGTCCTCTACTTGCTGTACATATCCTACCAAGTCAGTCCTACACTGTTCCAATGTCAATTTCTCTGATGATGCAATTGTTGATGACTGAAGTGTTGATTCCAACCAAACTTACCCCCCACGCCCCTCCACATCCCACACCCCGGATTGTAAATAATGTAAATAATTCAATTTATATACTGTGATGATTATCTTGTGTGATGACTGTATTATGAAAATAGTATATATCTGTATCATGAATCAATTTAAGTTGAAAAACTTATTCGGGTGTTACCATTTAGTGGTCAATTGTACGGAATATGTACTTCACTGTGCAATCTACTAATAAAAGTTTCAATCAATCAAAAAAAAAAAAAGTTGGAGCAGCATATGGACTGGCATGATTTTCTCGTAGTCCGGTTTTGCATTGCATCATCTTAGCATTGAATGTATTTTCTGTGCTATTGTAATAGTTTCAACTTTTTCTTGAGTAAAAATTGCTGAATTTCCACATTCCCTGGTCAAATACCGGCTGAAACTTAAGATGAGGCAGCTGCTTGTCGTTCCTCTCTGCTTAGTGTGCAAGCAAACGTACGAAACTAAGGCTTTAGATATTAAGCTTGAGTATGCACAAAAACCTGCCATACGCCCTTATTCATGGCAATAATGAGATGTATCAAGAGTGAACTTTTCATGGAAATGGGCGTTGTCTCGCGCCAATTGCCATTTGATTTCACAACGTAAAAAGATCAAGGCCAGGACACAAAATTCACTTTTTCGCCAATGCATTTGATGCTTCATTTTCATATTAATCTTTGTGAGGATGTCTATTACCGTATTTTTCGGACTATAAGGCACACTTAAAGGGGAACATTATCACAATTTCAGAAGGGTTAAAACCATTAAAAATCAGTTCCCAGTGGCTTATTTTATTTTTCGAAGTTTTTTTTCAAAATTTTACCCATCACGCAATATCCCTAAAAAAAGCTTCAAAGTGCCTGATTTTAACCATCGTTATATACACCCGTCCATTTTCCTGTGACGTCACATAGTGATGCCAACACAAACAAACATGGCGGATAGAACAGCAAGGTATAGCGACATTAGCTCGGATTCAGACTCGGATTTCAGCGGCTTAAGCGATTCAACAGATTACGCATGTATTGAAACGGATGGTTGTAGTGTGGAGGCAGGTAGCGAAAACGAAATTGAAGAAGAAACTGAAGCTATTGGGCCATATCGGTTTGAACCGTATGCAAGCGAAAACGACGAAAACGACACGACAGCCAGCGACACGGGAGAAAGCGAGGACGAATTCGGCGATCGCCTTCTAACCAACGATTGGTATGTGTTTGTTTGGCATTAAAGGAAACTAACAACTATGAACTAGGTTTACAGCATATGAAATACATTTGGTAACAACATGCACTTTGAGAGTGCAGACAGCCCATTTCAGGCGCTCTAAGAACATATATTTTTCCACGATTTCAGCACTCAGGTTAACCATACCTAAATAGACACAAAATACTGCATTACACAAGACTACCCGATTGTACTCGAATGATTGAAAAAAATAAATGTTTTTAAGCTAAATTATTGGTAAACACAGTTCATGTATAATAATTTACGTAAAACCGCGAGTAATGAATAAAGTTTTCATCAATTAATATATTCTGTAGACATACCCTCATCCGCTGTCTTTTCCTGAAAGCTGATCTGTCCAGTTTTGGAGTTGATGTCAGCAGGCCAGGGAAGCTAGGGTCGATATTCTTCTCTTGATCATCTTCGGTGGCATAAGGGACGGTAGAAGCGGTGTGAGCCAAGACATCCAGGGGGTTTAGCTCGCTCGTCTGCGGGAACAAACTGCCGCCATTGCTTGCCGTGCTACCGAGGTCCTTTGTCCCTGAATAGCTCACACACTCCGGCAGATTCAATGGGGGTCTGGCCGCAGATTTCTTTGACTTTATCGTTGGAAATGCATCTGCTTTGAGTGTCGCAGGATATCCACACATTCTTGCCATCTCTGTCGTAGCATAGCTTTCGTCGGTAAAGTGTGCGGAACAAACGACTGACCATTTCGTCGGCTTTCCCCACACCCTCGTATTTTGAACACATTTCGTCCAATCTCTTGCCACTTTCGCATCTTTGGGCCATTGGTGCAACTTGAATCCGTCCCTGTTCGTGTTGTTACACCCTCCGACAACACACCGACGAAAGTGAGAAAATGGCGGATTGCTTCCTGATGTGACGTCACAACGTGACTTCATCGCTCCGAGAGCGAATAAAAGAAAGGCGATTAATTTGCCAAAATTCACCCATTTAGAGTTCGGGAAATTGGTTAAAAAATTATATGGTCTTTTTTCTGCAACATCAAGGTATATATTGACGATTACATAGGTCTGGTGATAATGTTCCCCTTTAACATGGATGGAAAACGTCCATATTATACCTTTGTCAATAAAAAGTGATTGACAAAAGAAAACATATACAACCCTACATGTAATCATGAACCCATCACACAAAGCTACTCCCACTGATGGAGAGAATCCCTTCCTGATGCAGCAAATAAGTGCCGGTACCTACTGTAGGTGTCAACTACTTCTAATGTGTGCAATGTGCAGCCAGCACTTGGATACCCTTCAGGAAATGATGGCTCTCCTCTCGCTCTGCAGCAACTGACCAAGGACATTTGTAATACCTCAGGAAACAACATGTTTAAAGGGGAACATTATCACCAGACCTATGTAAGCGTCAATATATACCTTGATGTTGCAGAAAAAAGACCATATATTTTTTTAACCAATTTCCGAACTCTAAATGGGTGAATTTTGGCGAATTAAACGCCTTTCTAATATTCGCTCTCGGAGCGATGATGTCACAACGTGACGTCACATCGGGAAGCAATCCGCCATTTTCTCAAACACCGAGTCAAATCAGCTCTGTTATTTTCCGTTTTTTCGACTTTTTTCCGTACCTTGGAGACATCATGCCTCGTCGGTGTGTTGTCGGAGGGTGTAACAACACGAACAGGGACGGATTCAAGTTGCACCAGTGGCCCAAAGATGCGAAAGTGACAAGAAATTGGACGTTTGTTCCGCACACTTTACCGACAAAAGCTATGCTACGACAGAGATGGCAAGAATGTGCGGATATCCTGCGACACTCAAAGCAGATGCATTTCCAACGATAAAGTCAAAGAAATCTGCCGCCAGACCCCCATTGAATCTGCCGGAGTGTGTGAGCAATTCAGGGACAAAGGGCCTTGGTAGCACAGCAAGCAATGGTGGCAGTTTGTTCCCGCAGACGAGCGAGCTAAACCCCCTGGATGTCTTGGCTCACACCGTCCCGAAGATGATCAAGAGAAGAATATCGACCCTAGCTTCCCTGGCCTGCTGACATGAGGGTATGTCTACAGATTATATAAATTGATGAAAATTGGGCTGTCTGCCCTCTCAAAGTGCATGTTGTTGCCAAATGTATTTTCATATGCTGTAAACCTAGTTCATAGTTGTTAGTTTCCTTTAATGCCAAACAAACACATACCAATCCTTGGTTAGAAGGCGATCGCCGAATTCGTCCTCGCTTTCTCCCGTGTCGCTGGCTGTCGTGTCGTTTTCGTCGATTTCGCTTGCATACGGTTCAAACCGATATGGCTCAATAGCTTCAGTTTCTTCTTCAATGTCGTTTTCGCTACCTGCCTCCACACTACAACCATCCGTTTCAATACATTCGTAATCTGTTGAATCGCTTGAGCCGCTGAAATCTGAGTCTGAATCCGAGCTAATGTCGCTATAGCTTGCAGTTCTTTCCGCCATGTTTGTTTGTGTTGGCTTCACTATGTGACGTCACAGGAAAATGGACGGGTGTATATAACGATGGTTAAAATCAGGCACTTTGAAGCTTTTTTTAGGGATATTGCGTGATGGGTAAAATTTTGAAAAAAACTTCGAAAAATATAATAAGCCACTGGGA
Source organism: Nerophis lumbriciformis (assembly GCF_033978685.3). Classification (NCBI taxonomy): domain Eukaryota; kingdom Metazoa; phylum Chordata; class Actinopteri; order Syngnathiformes; family Syngnathidae; genus Nerophis; species Nerophis lumbriciformis. The sequence continues at coordinate 10,477,414 of NC_084582.2, read as the reverse complement.
ACTGATTGTTAATGGTTTTAACCATTCTGAAATTGTGATAATGTTCCCCTTTAAACTGCAGAGCCACACTCTTTAAAGAGGAACTAAACTTTTTTGGGAATTTTGCCTATCGTTCACAATCATTATGAAAGCCATGACGACGGATGGCTCTTTTTTATTGCATTCTAAATATTAAATAAATCCGATCAAAAGTCAGTTTATGAAGGAGCCTATGGGAGATGTTCAATTCTGCCTATAGCCGGTTTGCAACCACCTGGAGACACATCCGAGCACGTCCGGGTTTCAGGGGATGGTCTAAGCCCCACTAGACTACTTTTTGTTTACCTCAATCAGTGCAGATTTAGGCGTATTTTGAAAAGTTTCGAGGCAAATATAAAAGCGATCTTCCATCCATCCATTTTCTACCGCTTGTCACTTTCGGGGTCGCGGGGGGTGCTGGACCCTATCTCAGCTGCATTCGGGCGGAAGGCGGGGTACACCCTGGACAAGTCGCCACCTCATCGCAGGGCCAACACAGATAGACAGACAATGAAATACATATTTTAAATTGGATGCAATGGATTGTTGCACTCTGAAAAAAAAGAAAAGATTTAAAGCATTTATCATCACTGAGAGGTTACTGCTACCTCACTTCACTTGACACTTGTGGTATTTAGAGAAGAAAAGATTGGAGGCACATCATGTCTTTACATCTGAGGGTCCACAAATTAAGCATTAATCCGTGAAAGACAAAGTTGGACTTTTTCGTGCATCGGTAAGCAACGTATTTGATTGACATAACGAGTGCGGTGCTGCTGTGATCGTGACGCTAATGAAAGAAAAAAAACATGTTTGTTGATGTTTGTTTGATGTTGATTTCCTGTTAGAAATATTAGTGTCGTCTACAACTCATGTCTACAGTTGTTTTTATGATGCAAAGTATATTTTGTCTCATCATTTAGCTCCAGATGCACTGCAAAAAGTCAGTGTTCAAAAAAAAAGAATAAAAAATACAAAAATTAGAGGTATTTTATTTGAACTAAGCAGAATTATCTGCCAATAGAACAAGAAAATTTGGCTTGTCAAGACTTTCCAAAAAACAAGTAAAATTAACCTCAACGAACCCAAAAATACCTTAAAATAAGTATATTCTCACTAATAACAAGTGCACTACTATATGAGTAAGTATTTTCTATTGTTTCATTGAAAATAAAACCGCAAAGTCCATTTGGCTGTCATCTGTTTTAATATGAAACACAATTGTGCCAAAGTCATGATTTTGTTTTTTTCATGTTTGAAATAAGACATTATTACTTCAAAAAAGTAGTTTTAAACTTGTGAGTGCTGATGACACAGCTTTGCAACACCTGATATTCTAGTTTCAAGCATGTTTTACTCATAAAATCTCAGCAACAAGCTGTAATATCTTACTAAGATAATTTAGGACCAAAACCCTTAAAACAAGTAAAACATTCTAACATAAAATCTGCTTAGTGAGAAGAATTATCTTATCAGACAGAAAATAAGCAAATATCACCCTTATTTGAGATATTTAATCTTACTTAGATTTCAGTTTTTGCAGTGTGTCCCTGTTGTTCAGCAATGTTGTTCAGCAATGTCTGCTCGTGATATCAAGGTTCAGTATATGCCGTTGAGCCTATACCAGGGGTCGGCAACCTTTACCAGTCAAAGAGCCATTTTGACCAGTTTCAAAAATTAAAGAAAACAATGGGAGCCACAAAAATCTTTTGAAATTTAAAATGAATTAACACTGCATACAAAGTTTTTTTTTTTTGCTTTGTGCTATGTATAAACCAAGGTTCTCAGACACGCGGCCCACACCTTAATATGAAAATTGAATGTTAGTGCGGCCCGCGGGAACGTGCCGTGATGGAACAGCATTTAACGGCCACTACAACCAGCATGCCGGCTCAGCAACACGTTGTATGGGGCTTCTGCTTGTTCACGTAAGTGACAGCAAGGCATTGTTGGTCAACAACCACACAGGTTACACTGACGGTGGCGGTATAAAAAACTTTAACACTCTTACTAATAATGTGCCACACTGTGAACCCACACCAAACAAGAATGACAAACACATTTCGGGAGAACATCTGCACCGTAACACAACATAAACACAAAAGAACAAATACCCAGAATCCCATGCAGCCCTAACTCTTCCGGGCTACATTATACACCCCCGTTACCAAACCCCGCTTAGCTCAACCGACGCACAGAAGGGGGGGGGGGGGGGGGGGGTTTGGTGGTAGCAGGGGTGTATAATGTAGCCCGGAAGAGTCAGGGCTGCATGGGATTATGGGTATTTGTGCTGTTGTGTTTATGTTGTGTTAAGGTGCAGATGTTCTCCCGAAATATGTTTGTCATTCTAGTTTGGTTTTGGTTCAAAGTGTGGCGCATCATTAGTAAGAGTGTTAAAGTTGTTTTATATGGCCCCCGTCAGTGTAACCTGTGTGGCTGTTGAGCAAGTATGCCTTGCTGTCACTTACGTGTGCAAGCAGAAGATGCACGTAACAAGTGGCTGGGCTGGCACGCTGTTTATACAGATTGCAGAGTGCGCTAAATGCTTTACCATCATGGCACGCCCTTATTATTAATGTAAGGGTGAAAATCGGAGAATATTAATCCCGGGAGTTTTCTGCGAGAGGCGCTGAAATCCGGAAGTCTCCCGGGAAAATCGGGGGGGTCCGCAAGTATGCAGCTGAGCCGCATCAGAGAGATCAAAGAGCCGCATGCGGCTCTGGAGCCGCGGGTTGCCGACCCCTGGCCTATACTATTTGTTTATTAATACTATTAAGGGTATTTTCTTGTTGTTAACGAATAGCACCAAAGACACTATAATGTGGTGATCCGTGTCGAATAAAGCACTTGGCCTTCCTGCACAACAACAACAACTAAGCTTTTAGTTTCTGTTATGAAAATCGACAACGAATTACGGTGAATTGGACCAACAATCACAATATTTATCACTCGGACTTAACATGAACCAGGTCTTCGTAGTTATATTTAGGCATAGCAACCACAAAAGACCACAATGTGACCTCTTGTCCTTTTTTTACGTTTAGTTCTGCTCTCAAACACTACTAATTTAGTAGAGAATAAACTCGATTGCATCACATAAAGTTTCTCAAACAAATCAAATGTTCAAACAAACCTTTTACAAAGTGATCGCTGCAGACACGAGCATGGTCCAATTGTACACCACAAGATGATCAAAGTGATATTTTAAGAGCCATTTCCTTCCATGCACTTTCGTTTGATATATTAAAAAAAAATGGTATTACCTTTGTGAACCACTCCTTTCAGGACACTTTCCTATCTCTCCGTTTGAACGACTAGAACACCCAAGAACTTAATGAGAGCCTCAAGATGCTGTATCCATTCTCCAACTTCAAAAATAAACTGAAAACTTACCTATTAACCACCTATATTTATTGCCTCTTGTGGGGTAGACTACTGTTGGGTTTTGCATGGTTGAATGAATGTATGTATTATGTGTATGCTTGCTTTAGTACTATTATCTTGTGTTAATCATATAGCGTTGTTTTTTGTTTTGTTTTTTGTTGTTGTGCTTGCTACCATCTTTCATCATTCCATGTATATACTATCCTCTGGACCCCCTGTCAAAAGCTTCTTCTAGCTTATTTGGGGGACCCTTTCACGTACCAACATCTTTAAATGATGATATGTCACTACTATTGTAATTGTTATATGGTATTGTGAATAAACTTGAAACTTGAAACTTGAAACTTGAAGAACAGAACAGCAATGTAGCATCGTCTGATCAAACGCTACACTCATTCTCATTTATTTCAATACTACGTTCAAGATGCTTGACCATCGTGTGAATTAAGCCGCGAACAAGTAAAATGGCTGTGACGTCATTGCAACCCTTCGGTAGAGCCCCTAAAAAAACATGCAAACACCTCCATTGAGGTTGTATATACATGATGTAAGTATATATGTAATGTAGTAACAGGCACATTTATAATACAATTTAATATTTACGTATTTTGATCCTTTTAAACGCATCGTGTTTGTTTTTCATTATAAAAGTGGGTGACATTGTTATCACCAGGAAGGATGAGGTCACCTACCTAGGTTCCATTCTAGAGGCTAATCTTTCCTGTGATAAAATGGCAACCATTAAAAAGGTCAACCAACGAACGAGATTTCTCTATAGAATCTCCTCTCTGGTCAACAAAAGTACCATGAGGATTCTGGCGGGAACTCTCATTCAACCCTTTTTCGATCACGCATGCACCTCCTGGTACCCTAGCACCTCCAAAACCCTCAAATCTAAACTCCAAACATCCCAGAACAAGCTAGTCAGATTACTTCTAGACCTCCACCCCAGATCCCACCTCACTCCTACCCACTTCTCCAAAGTGGGCTGGCTCAGGGTGGAGGACAGAGTAAAACAACTTGCACTGAGCCTAGTCTATAAAATCCGCTACACCTACCTGATACTGAAGTACATGTCAAAATACTTCGTTAACGTAAATGACCGCCATAACCACAACACCACGTTAAACCCAAATTCCGATCCAACAAAGGTCTTAACTCATTCTCTTTCTATGCCACATCAATGTGGAATGCGCTCCCAACAGGTATAAAAGAAAGGGCATCTCTATCCTCCTTCAAAACTGCAATAAAAGTACACCTCCAGGCAACTTCAACCCTAAACTAACACCCTCCCCGGATTGTTAATAATCAAATGTAAACAATCAAATGTAGATACTTTTCTTATGCCTTCTGATCTCTCTCTCTCTCTCTCTCTCTCTCTCTCTCTCTCTCTCTCTCTCTCTCTCTCTCTCTCTCTCTCTCTCTCTCTCTCTCTATGTCCACTACTTGCTGTACATATCCTACCAAGTCAGACCTACACTGTTTCAATATCCATTTCTCTGTTCTCTGTTCGCACCCCTCCACACCCCGAATTGTAAATAATGTAAATAATTCAATGTATACACCCTGATGATTATCTTGTGTGATGACTGTATTATGATGATAGTATATATCTGTATCATGAATTGATTAACGTGGACCCCGACTTAAACAAGTTGAAAAACGTATTCGGGTGTTACCATTTAGTGGTCAATTGTACGGAATATGTACTTCACTGTGCAACCTACTAATAAAAGTCTCAATCAATCAATCAATCAATTTTGTTTTTCTTCATCACTGATTTATGCTCACCGCAGACTTTATTAGAGCCAACCAACATAATAAAACATCACTTACTGTACAATGTCTACTTTCATTTGGATGCCGACTGCTGGGATGTTCCTATATTCCCATTTGGATGAAACATGTCTCAAAATCCAAAGAAATGGGTCGAAGGGCAGGGGAACAAGCGCTTTGCGTGTCGTCCTCGCCAGTTCCGGGTCCGAAATGGCGGTCAGTGTCCCCACTTGTTGGAATATATTCTCAGCCATCTACTTTCCAGGTAAGAGGCATGATTTATGATTTGCAATAAACAGGAAACAGCAGACCACTCGATGATGTAAACACAGGGACACACGGGAGTGATTACGTCACCGCTATAAATAGTTTGTCTGTGTTAGCGTTTATAATAAGAATATCACCAATACCAATACAATCACCAAACGTAAATGGAGTATTGTTGGTGCTTTTTGAATTTTTATTTATCGGATTTTATGGGCGGAATAGTGGAGCTCCCATTAGCTTAGCCGTAAGCAGACTTGTTTACGATTTTTATATATTTAGAATGCATTTTTTTTAAATCCCTCAGTCTTTCATAACGATTGTGAAGGATAGGCAAAATTCCCCCCCAAAATTGTTCTATTATTTTTTTTATTTTTTTTTTCAGTGTACATGAATGAAGGTGTGTGTTGCTGAACCTGACCTGGTTTTAAAAAAAAAACTTTAAACGAAGCTAATTTCATTTACAACCAGGTCTGGTGAAGATAAGGTCCTTTTTCTTTTTTCTTTTTTTTTTTTAGATAAGATAAATAAATATTTTCTTGGATAAAAAAGAAATTAAAACAATATAAAAATAATTACATTAAAAAAAAAAAGTAATTAAATGAAAATGTTAGTGGACCAGCGGCACAAACAATCAAGTGTGCTTCAGGGACTGTGTCCCTTGCAGAAGTGTTGTCCATGTTGTGGAACCAGAATATTGGTAGTAGAAAGAAACAACCCCTTTTGTGTGAGTGGGTGTGTATGAGTGTGAATGGGGGAGGGAGGGGTTTTTTTTGGGTTGATGCACTAGTTCAGGGGTCGGCAACCCAAAATGTTGAAAGAGCCATATTGGACCAAAAATACAAAAACAAATCTGTCTGGAGCCGCAAAAAATTAAAAGCCATATTACATACAGATAGTGTGTCATGAGATATAAATTGAATCAAGAGGACTTAAAGGAAACCAAATGACCTCAAATATACCTACAAATGAGGCATAATGATGCAATATGTACATTTAGCTAGCCTAAATAGCATCGATTAGCTTGCAGTCATGCAGTAACCAAATATGTATGATTAGCACTCCACACAAGTAATAACATCAACAAAACTCACCTTTGTGCATTCATGCACAACGTTAAAAGTTTGGTGGACAAAATGAGACAGAAGAAAAAGTGGCATAAAACACGTCCTAGAAAGTCAGAGAAAGTTATACATGTAAACAAACTACGATGAGTTAAAGGACCGCCAAAATTAGTAGGACAAAACGGCGCTCACCAAATACTCGAATCAGTGAAGCAAGTTTAATATAAACAGTGTGCTTTATAACAATTAGGGAGGTTTGTGTCATGTTTGTCCTCCTACAGAAACCATATTCAAACAAAAAATATATATTTTTTCCCCCTCATCTTTTTCCATTTTTCATACATTTTTGAAAGAGTTACAGAGAGCCACTAGGGCGGCGCCAAAGAGCCGCATGCGGCTCTAGAGCCGTTGGTTGCCGACCCCTGCACTAGTTGAAAGTGTATCGTGTGTTTTTTTCTGTGTTGATTTAATAAAATTAAAATAAAAAATCCCTCAGTCTTTCATAATGATTGTGAAGGATAAGCAAAATTCCCCCAAAAAATGAAGTTCCCCTTTAAGAACCCATTGCGATCAATTAGAGGTGGCAGTCTGTGGATTATTTGACACAAAAACATATTTTAGCATCCTCAACCAGAAACAACAAAACTACGTACAATACTATGAATATTGTTAGCCTACAATACAATGTTTGAAAGGTTGAATGGTTGTTGTTCTCCCAGACATACTAAAACTGAACAATTTCATGTGACGACGTCAGCTTTGCAGAGCCAAGAAGAACAATTGAGGCCTGATAAAATCCAGAGCTCCCAAAGACCGCCATAACACTCACAAGATGACAGCGTGTGGTCCTATTGCTCATAATGACTGATAGAAGAAATAATTTCTGCACCAGTAACTTATGCAAGTCATGTCTGCTGCTGTGTCTGTTCTGTTGACATACTGCTCTTTGAAGTTTGCCCCGTGCAAGCTGCACTAAAGGCTATTCTTCCTTTTATTATTGCTTTCATTTTTTTTTTTTAAATTTGGAAACTTTCCAAAGAACATTTTTTTCCCAAGCTGGCAGAAGGCAGTCAAGCCAATCCGGTGAAGCAGCTTCTGTTGTGCTGCACCTACTGGAATCTAAATAGGGTCATGACTAGAGGCTATCTGCATGCTGTTGAAGTGACGTTGAACTCAGCAGGGATGGGTTGTATCGTACGATTCGGGCAGCTGTCTGCTGTCAATATGACTGGGAGCCACAACACAATATGTCATGGTGGAGAACAGAAGTAAGCTGTGCCCATTGTAGTCCTGCTATAATTTGATGTTAATTACATAACATCGAAACTCACAAGGGTGTATGAACTCAAGTGGCAAAATGACAAATACTATTTATAAATATTAGTGTTGTCAAATAGCATAAATCACATGTTTGCATTTTGATTATCACAATTAATCACAGTAAATTATTTGTCTGTTTAATTTAAATTAACTTAAAAAAAAGACTCTGAAATTTTGACATAAATATTATTGTATTGTTAAAATTTCATACAGGAATATTTTGTTATTGTTTTACTTTGAATGCAAGTTATTCATTTGTTCAAAACCAGTGGCGAGCCGTGCGTTTCCCACCTAGGCCTTCAGTGATGTCCGACTTCAATAATTACCTCTCAAAATACCATCATTTATGTCATCACATGACCATTGCTGGAGAAATACTATACAGGAACACATGTATGCACTACTGGGTATTGAAACACATCAACAGTATACAAAACGGGTTATTTTCAATTAAAACGCATTAGCAATTAAAACATATCTTATGTGGTATTGTCAAAATTAAAATTGCAAAACACATATTAAAAGTAAAAAAAAAAAATATTTGTAGCACCCATTCGACGCAGTATAAGCCAGTGGTACCCCTCGTCGTCGGCTTATTCGAGTGGAAATGGCGGGCATTTCCCCATTTCTTCGCCAGAACAGCTGAGCTAGCTTCCGGGGTTGGCCGACATCGTCTCACAAGATGTAGTTTCTCTTTAAATATCCTTCTTGAAAATGACCTTGCAAATATATATCTGCCACCTAATGAACGTTTTATTCTCCTTCTTTGCTATCCGGGTTGGCTACGGCACAACACTTCCTGCTAAATTGAAGATTGTGAATGGATACTCACTTTGGAATGACAAGTGAGTATCCAGAGGTGTGGACTTGAGTCACATGACTTGGACTCGAGTCAGACTCGAGTCATGAATTTGATGACTTTAGACTCGACTTGACAAAATGTAAAAAGACTTGCAACTCGACTTAGACTTTAACATCAATGACTTGTGACTTCACTTGGACTTGAGCCTTTTGAATTGACATGACTTGACATGACTTGCTACTTTCCCCAAAACCTAAAGATGAAAAAGTTATTCGGGAGCGCTCCGTATTTTTCATTGTGTACTTGTCTATCAGCGTTGCGTGTGTCAGCTGGTGTGCTCTCAGTACAACAGCCAATCAAATTAGATCTACTTTGTTTTCATCACACAGCATTCATCCAATCAAATTGCAGGACAACCAACGAAGAAGACATGTCCAAACCACACGCCAGTGAACAAAAAATGATACCTAAAATAATTTTGTTTGGGTATAAAAATTACGAGGTGGTCAACACAAAACGGTTTGCAGTATGCAACACATGCGGTACGAAAATTACTGATGGAGAGGCAACAACTTCCAACTTCGTTCGGCATTTGAAGTTGCACAAAGAACGGTAAGTTTTGAATGTAAGATCGTTTATTGGCTAAGTAACGTGACTTTTATTTGCTGTGTAGTTAAATCAGTGAGGCTGTAAACTCACTGCTAACGTTATAACGTTATTGCAAACACGGGAATCTGTTGCAGTTCACTACCTTATTCATACTTTTTGTTCAGTGATTTTTTTTAAGCAGGGTTACGTTAGTCAATATATCACACGTAACGTTAGACGGCGGTCAGCAGCACCGTGTATTTTAGCCACCTAAAAAAAGACAAAAATAGTAAAATAAAGGTCAGTTAAAATGTATACTATATTATGAATATGTGTACCGTTTTAGCTAGCTTTCTGACATACTGTTGGTTGTTTACCTCAGTGGTCCCCAACCACCAAGCCGCGGCCCGGTACTGGTCCGTGGATCGATTGGTATCGGGCCGCACAAGAAATTATTTTTTTTTTTCTTTTTTTAATTAAATCAACATAAAAAACACAAGATACACTTACAAGTAGTGCACCAACCCAAAACAACTATCTCCCCCTTTTGTTCTGGGCATTGAACATGAAGACTCTTCCTTCACTGTTCCGAGTGGCCATGAGAGTCTTGGCAGTGCCTGCCTCCAGTGCTCCAGTGGAGCGAGTTTTCAGCCATGGTGGCATCATACTACGCCCCCATCGTGCACAAATGACTGACAGACTCTTGGCTAATTTGGTCTTTTGCAAATGCAATGCAGCATAGGGCCCTGACATATAAAAAGTACAACTTTTTTGTTATGTTCACGTATATGTCATGTTTTTTCAATGTTAACACTTTTGTACAAATAAGTACATTTGCACTTTATTTTTCAATGTGTTTGTTCTGTAAAGGAATGAGTTAATGTTTAAAATGACTGGTTAATAGTGCTATTATAAAGTGCAATGTCAGCACAATTTTCTTTCCTGCAATTTAAAATGCACTTGTTTTAATAAATAAATACAGCGTTTGAAAAGCATACACAATCTGTGTTAATATATTAGTCTGTGGTTAAAAGGACTTGAAAGGACTCGAAACTCAAAATGCAGGACTTAGGACTTGACTTGAGACTTTCCAGTCTTGACTTTGGACTTGACTCGGGGCTTGCCTGTCTTGACTCGGGACTTGACTCGGACTTGAGGGCAAAGACTTGAGACTTACTTGTGACTTGCAAAACAATGACTTGGTCCCACCTCTGTGAGTATCCAATCAGTCTTGTTAATATCAGGCTACTTGTATAGGCTACTGTCAACAACGTGTGTTCTGATTGGCTATCGCAACTGTCTCTCAACTCTCTGTGTTCTCAAATTCATCCGCTAACGGTCCCGATGAGTAACCAATCACAGGACGCGTAAATGTCACAGTCAACGTGAGGCCATCTAGAAGGCCTTACTGACAACAACTCGTGATCTGATTGGCTATCACAACTGTCTTATCACTGTATGTGCCTGATCATTTACAGTGCACAAACGCCCGCATTGTTGATTTTGAAGGCCTCTGGACTTCAAAATTCTGGTTGGATACAAACTAAAACTAAAAACAACAGCACTGGAACGAGCACAATATGACATGAAGAGAATATGAATACTTTAAGATATTTAGGGAAAGTAAATAAAAAAAATAATGTTATCGTTAATTATGATCATGATTTCTGGTTATGTTAGGCCAGCAGAGAAGGCCTTGTTGGCCCTGACGGCACACCACTGTTCAAAACCTTCTAACAGTTTAAAGTCCTGACTGGATGTATTTTGAAGTGAAGTTTTTCAGCAATCACACTCCTTGTTCGTCTTTGCACTGACATATACGTTGATCTGATCACTGACCTAAAGCAACCTGTTCTGCCGTTCATGTAACCATCCGCCGTTAAGGTAAAGGAGTCAAAACACATACACTGCGCGATTAATCTGCATTTATAGATTTGGACCCATACTGTTCTGATTACCTAAATTTCACAAACAAGTTGTTTTATGTTTAATTTGCACCTGAAAATAAATATTTCAATCATTTCCCATATTATCAATTTGTTCTTGAGTAATGGACTGTATTTGAATCGTCAGACTAGCTCCATCCTTAGACTTAGACTTAGACAAACTTTAATGATCCACAAGGGAAATTGTTCAACACAGTAGCTCATTTACAATGATGGAAAGTGTAAGGATGGAAAGGACAATGCAGGTATAAATAGACTAAATATAGTGATATAAAATATAACATATATACAAATATATGCGAATATATACATAATATGTGTACAGTATATTATATATACAGATATATTATGTCTATAACATATATACAATATATAACAATTACCATGAACAATATTACAGTATATGTGACAGCAGCAGCATAAAATAGAGAGTAGATCCAGCAGAAAATAGAAAATACACATTAGAAACACAGAGAAGTAGCTGACATAGAAGGTGTTAGGTAATAGGCAGATATCATCTATTGCTGTATGGCGAGTGATTATACAGCTGGATGGATCCTATCTTGCTGATTGGATTGTACCATATGTCCCGGCCAGAAATCTGCATTCTAAGAACTCCAGCTTTCTAGTGATTCCCAGAGCCCCCAAAAAGTCTGCGGGCTATAGAGAGTTTTCTATTCGAGCTCCAGTACTCCGGAATGCCCTTTCGGTAACAGTTAGAGATGCTACCTCAGTAGAAGCCTTTAAGTCCCATCTTCAAACTCATTTGTATACTCTTGCCTTTAAACAGACCCCCTTTTAGACCAGTTGATCTGCCGTCTCTTTTCTGCTCTGTCCCTCTCTCCTGTGTGGAGAGGTCATCAGATGACCACAGATGTTGCGCTAGCTGTTCAAAGTCGGGACCCGGGGTGGACCACTCATCTGTGCATCAGTTGGGGACGTCTCTGTGCTGCTGACTTGTCTCCATTTAAGATGATCCCCTGCACTATGGACTGGACTCTCACATTATTAACTAGAACCACTCGACATCCATTGCACTGGTCCCCACATCTCCGGTCCCTCCAAGGTTTCTCATTGTATCCCATTGGGTTGAGTTTTTTCTTGCCCTGATGTGGGATCTGAACCGAGGATGTTGTTGTGGCTTGTGCAGCCCTTTGAGACATTTGTCATTAAGGGCTATATAAATAAACTTTGATTGGTTGATTAATATGCCGCCCCCTCTTTGTGTGACGTCATGTACAGAACTGGAGCCCATTTCCCTGCATAGAAAGTGTGGATAAAGAAGTGTAAAACTATTATTTTGATGACTTAATTGCATGTTTTGTCACCCTGGTCCATGATTACTTTAAAACAGATATGGTTAACATTGTGAGCAAAAAATAATCATAAATGATTTGTCATTGCTAAGCCCTGCTTTTGCATCTCCTCTTCCATAGATACCCATAGTCGCTGTTTCCTCATGCTCTTTCAGCATTCCCTCAAGCATTTGAGGAAATATCAGTAGAAGAGGATGCAAAAAAGAATACAAACAGTGTCACTTCTTTTTTCTTGTTTTTAAGCACCAGGTAGAAAATGGATGGATGGAAGGTCAGCTTCTTTCTGTTTTCCCACATGTTCTGAATAAGTCTTTCTCCTCTCGAGGCTGCTCCTTATTTCCCGGGATCATATTTGGATCAGAATCAGAATCAGAATCAGAATAGTTTTATTGCCATTGTTTGAGAACGGGTTCACAAACTAGGAATTTTTCTCGGTACAATTGTGCAACATAAAACACATATAACACAGAATAGCTGTATGAATGAGCTGTAACTGAGCTATCAGATCTTGTTATTGTTATTGTTCATGTGTCTGATGGCTGAGGGAAAACACTTTTCAGGTGGCGGGAGGTGTGGGTCTGGATGGACCGCAGTCTCCTGCTTGAGGGCAGAAGGGAGAATAGTTTGCGTCCAGGGTGAGAAGAGTCAGCTGTGATCCGACCCACACGCCTCCTGGTCCTGGAGGAGAACAGGTCCTTGAGGGTTGGGAGCCTGCAGCCAATCACCTTCTCAGCAGCACGTACGATGCGCTGCAGTCGATGCTTGTCCCGGACTGTGGCGCCGGGGTACCACACGGTGATGGAGGAGGTGAGGATGGACTCGATGATGGCCGAGTAGAACTGCACCAGCATCTCGGTCGGCACCTTGAGTTTTCTCAGCTGCCGCAGGAAGTACATCCTCTGCTGGGCTTTATTGATGAGAGAGCTGATGATCGGCTCCCACTTGAGGTTCTGGGTGATGGTGGTGCCCAGGAAACAGAAGGAGTCCACAATGGAGACGGGGGTGGGAGAGTCCATCAGGATGAGAGGGTATCGTGGGGCTGTGACTTTCCTGAAGTCCATGATCATCTCCACTGTCTTCTAGGCGTTCAGCTCCAGGTTGTTGTGGCTGCAACAGGACGCCAGTCGGTCTACCTCTCTCCTGTCGGCGGATTCATTGCCATCCGAGATGAGCCCGATGAGGGTGGTGTCGTCCGCAAACTTGAGCAGCTTTACGGACTGGTGACTGGAGGTGCAGCAGTTTGTATACAGGGAGAAGAGCCAGGGGGAAAGTACATAGCCCTGAGAAGTACCAGTGTTCATGGTTTGACTGTCCGAGACAATCTTCCCAAGCCGCACGTGCTGTCTTCGGTCCGTCAGGAAGTCATTGATCCATCTGCAGAGGGAGTCAGGCACGCTGAATTGGTAGAGCTTGTCTCGTAGCATTCCAGGGAGGATGGTGTTGAAGGCAGAGCTGAAGTCCACAAACAGGATCCTGGCGTAGGTTCCTGGGGAGTCCAGATGCTCCAGGATGAAGTGGAGGGCCAGGTTCACTACATCATCCACAGACCTGTTGGCTCTGTAGGCGAATTGCAGTGGGTCCAGGAGGGGAGCGGTGATGTCCTTGAGGTGGGGCAGGACCAATCGCTCAAAAGACTTCATGACCACAGACGTCAGCGCCAACGGCCTGTAGTCATTAAGTCCTGTGATCTGTGGTTTCTTGGGGACAGGGACGATGGTGGCATGAGTCTGTTAGGATTAGATGGGATAGACTTTATTTGACCAACAATTGGGAATGTATGTAAGTCCCATCTTAAAACTCATTTGTATACTCTAGCCTTTAAATAGCCCCCCTGTTAGACCAGTTGATCTGCCGTTTCTTTTCTTTTCTCCTCTGCTCCCCTTTTCCTTGAGGGGGGGGGGGGGCACAGGTCCGGTGGCCATGGATGAAGTGCTGGCTGTCCAGAGTCGGGACCCGGGGTGGACCGCTCGCCTGTGCATCGGCTGGGAACATCTCTGCGCTGCTGACCCGTCTCCGCTCGGGATGGTGTCCTGCTGGCCCCACTATGGACTGGACTCTTACTATTATGTTGGATCCACTATGGACTGGACTCTCACAATATTATGTCAGACCCACTCGACATCCATTGCTTTCGGTCTCCCCTAGAGGGGGGGGGGGGGGTTACCCACATATGCGGTCCTCTCCAAGGTTTCTCATAGTCATTCACATCGACGTCCCACTGGGGTGAGTTTTTCCTTGCCCGTATGTGGGCTTTGTATTGAGGATGTCGTTGTGGCTTGTGCAGCCCTTTGAGACACTTGTGATTTAGGGCTATATAAATAAAGATTGATTGATTGATTGATTGATATGTGGTTGTAGTGCAGATACACAACATCCACATAAGACAAAACAATACATGAATTTAAGAGGGAAACTAAAATGTTACGCTTGAGTCGCATGTCTGCGAAGGTTGTGTTTCCCAGGACGCAAAAGGACAGTCTGGAAGCAGTGTGCAGGTAAGACAAGTCTTTTAATCCTTGGGCTCAGAGCAAAATACAAAACAGTGGGCCTCACGGCAAACTTAGCATAGCTTAAATGACAAGAACGAAGGGAGTAACGCAGACCTATCCTAGCAAACTAACAGTAGCAGTGACTGTACCAAATGTAACTGTCGTCAAGGGTGAGACGGACATATTAAGGAGGAATGATTAGTGGTGGCAACAGCTGGAAACACTATTCACAAAATGGGGACAGGTGAGGAGAACAGCATAATTACATCACAGCAGGGAGACTTACACAGGAAAGAGAAACCATAATAGGAGCGCTAGGTAAGAACTTAACACTAACCTTGTGAATCAATACCAACAAACAACATAGAACATAACCATCCAGAATTCCAGAGAGCCAAAACGAAAACTAAACAAGTCCAAAGTTACGGGAGGGTGGAGGGAGGAGTTGGGGGTGGGTCGCTAGGCCAAGAGTCCCCGAAGCAACTAGGATGAGTCAGGTGGCGTCGACGAGTGGAACGCCGCTCTAGCTGGAGAGGTGGGCATCGGAGCAGCAGCAACTATGAAGCTCTATCCCTAGGTCCTGGGTGTTGCTGCTGATGGTGCGTAGGGCGTCCATGGAATGGGCATTTTTGCGGAAGGAGGAGGAGTGCAGGCGCTTCCGCCGGATGTGAGAAAGTCGAGCACTAGACAGGTGCTTCTGCGGTAGGCGAGATGGAAGTCGAGCAGGCAGCCGAGCTGGAGACCAAGGTGGCGTCGTCGGACCTAATATCACAAGAATAGTTTTTTATCATCTTAAGAACACTGCCAGAGTTTGTCCATTTCTCTCAAGGCCAACAGGAAATTGCTAATGCATGCTTCCATTTCCTGTCGTTAAGACATTTATTATACCCTACTCTCAGGTCTTCCCCCCAAAAAAGAGAGAAATCTACAATTATTACAAAACTCAGTCGGTCAGTACATATATTTTTGATTGATAGAATGCATAGTTTAGCATCATTTAGCAGCTCTGTCTCCTATCCTGTTTGTGATTTTCATGGACAGGATTTCTAGACAGAGTCGTGGCCATGGCGGAGAGGGTGTACTGTTTGCAGATGATGTGGTCCTGATGGCACCTTCGGTTCGTGACCTTCAGCTTTCACTGGATCGGTTCGCAGCCAAGTGTTCAGCGGCTGGAATGAGGATCAGCATCTCCAAATCTGAGGCCATGGTTCTCAGCAGGAAACCGATGGTTTGTAGAGTCCAGGTAGGGGACGAGACTCTGTCCCAGGTGGAGGAGTTTAAGTGTCTCGGGGTCTTGTTCACGACTGAGGGAAAGATGGAGAAGGAAATCAGCCGGAGAATCGGAGCAGCTGGGGCAGTACTGTTGTGACGAAACGAGAGCTGAGCCAGAAGGCAAAGCTCTCGGTCTACCGAGCTATCTACATTCCTACTCTCACCTATGGTCATGATGTGTGTGTAATGACCGAAAGAATAAGATCGTGGATACAAGCGGCCGAAATGAGTTTCCTCAGAAGGGTGGCTGGCATCTCCCTTAGAGATAGGTTGAGAAGTTCAGTCACCCGAGAGAGACTCGGAGTAGAGTCGCTGCTCCTTCGCTTGGAAAGGAGCCAGCTTAGGTGGTTCGGGCATCTCGTGCGGATGCCTCACGAGCGTCTCCCTCGGGAGGTCCTCGTTGCATGTTCCACTGGGAGGAGACCCCGCGGCAGACCAAGGACCAGATGGGGGGATTACATCTCCTCTCTGGCCTGGGAACGCTTCGGGTGTTCCCCAGGAGGAAGTCTCTAATGTTGCTCTGGAGAGGGAAGTCTAGGGGTCTCTGCTGGAGCTGTTGTCCCCACGACTCGATTACGGATAAGCGGTTTGAAGATGGATGGATGGATAGTTTAGCATTAAGGTAAATCAATTACAAAAATTGCTGAATTACTGACTGCCAAAAATTTTTGGTGGAAAGCAGATATTTTGACCTCTTATCTGTGAAAACTTTAAAACAACCCGCGATGTGTACCTGTGTCCACCAGACACCAACCAATGCTTTCCAACAAACTTGGATAATGAAGGTAATGCTTTGAGGTGAAAATAAACAATTAGGACTTCATGTATTGAACCACAATAAACTGTTCACAATTAAGTCCTGCAGTCAATTATTGGCCCACAAATTAAGCTCAATATCAATGAAATGCTTTGATTACAGTGTGAGCTTTGTTTGGCACACGAGCATGTTTAATTCTCAGCTCAAAATGTAAAGAATGGTATAGCCATGAAGTACATTATTTAGCAGAGGAATGCTGTGTAATGTAAGAACAAGGAAGTTATTGATGGGGCGTTCACCACACACCCAGTATTCTTATAAGTGACATCTGTGTAATTATGTGTTAATTATGTGTAGCAATCACCACAACCCCTTCAAAGGTGTATCTCAAGCACACTCCATTTGCGCACATGGAGACAAGCACCACTTATCACGATTGTCTTAACAATACAATTTACTAGGTTTTGGGAGTCTGGAAAAAAAAAAGTACTTGTAAAGAACCATCAAAGCACAAGGAGGACACGAATTAACATCCACACCCACATTGCAATGCCAACCTTCTTGCTCTTTAAATTGACCCCAATTACTTTTGTGCAATAAATGGTGTCTTTCAAAAGTGAGTACACGTCTTACATTTTAGCCACCATTTTCTTGACGGTATATCTTTTCAAGGGACAACTATAGAAATTACATTTTGATGTAGAGTAGTCGGTGTACATTTTGCATGGCAGCATAGAAGTACTGTCTTCACTTCACATTGAATTTGTTCAAAGCATGACTATTTAATGCAGGATTGTCAAACGCACAGCCTGCGGGCCAGACCAGGCCTTCAAACAGGTTTTATCCGGCTCGCGAGATGATTTTGGGTAGCATAAAAATTAACAAAACATTTTTAATGAAAGAAACTGCTCTTGGGCAGCACAGTGGAGGAGGGGTTAGTGCATCTGCTTCACAATACGAAGGTCCTGAGTAGTCTTGGGTTCAATCCCGGGCTCGGGATCTTTCTGTGTGGAGTTTGCATGTTCTCCCCGTGACTGCGTGGGTTCCCTCCGGGTACTCCGACTTCCTCCCACTTCCAAAGACATGCACCTGGGGATAGGTTGATTGGCAACACTAAATTGGCCCTAGTGTGTGGATGTGAGTGTGAATGTTGTCTGTCTATCTGTGTTGGCCCTGCGATGAGGTGGCGACTTGTCCAGGGTGTACCCCGCCTTCCGCCCGATTGAAGCTGAGATAGGCCCCAGCGACCCCAAAGGGAATAAGGGGTAGAAAATGGATGGATGGATGGATGGAAACTGCTCTTCTAAATGTGTCCACTAGATGTCACAATAGCAATTCTTTGTATCCCCTACCGCAGGAGTGCGCATGACTTCAGAGGGGGCGGAGCTATGTGCCCGGTTAAGATAGAGGACTGGGGACACATTGTCTGGGCGCAAATAAATATGCTGAAATAACATGTATCCCCTTCTAACTTCATGTGTGATTCATGAAATGAGTCCAAATTCACAAGTTTTGTTGTAGATGATATGCTGCATATGTACAGAATAAACCACATGATGTTAGTACATCAGTTAGGGAAAATGTGTAAATTACATTAATAATATGTTGTAATTTGATTTTGATATTACTATTTATTACATATTCTGATAGATTAAAATTTTACATCAACGACAGCATTTTAAAACCTGCCAGAGTCACACCTATTTGACTGATGAACATTATCACATCATTAATTTAGAAATTATAAATCTCGACAAAGGAAGATAGACTACTATGGACAGCAACATGTAAGTGTTTAAAAAACAACACCATTATAATGTGTATGTTTGCAGATTGTGCTTGTTTTATTTTTAAACAAAGAAAACAATCTGAAGTTGTCTTTATGTTTAAGTTATCATGACATTATTTTACCAGTCTGGCCCACTTGGGAATATATTTTCCTCGATGTGGCCAATGAGCTAAATGAGTTTGACACCCCTGATTTAGTGTGAACACCACTGTTATCTAGCACCTTAATCCTCTTGGACATAAAATTGAGCAGAACTGCACAGATTGTTGCTGGAAGCCGCTTCCACTCCTCTGTGATGACATCGCTGAGTTAGTGGATGTTAGATATCGCACACTCTTCCACCTTCCTTCTACCTGAGGATGTTCTGTCGGTGCTCAGTTGGGTTCAGTTCAATTGGCTAAGCCATCACCTTCATTTTTCTCTTCCTCACCGGGGCACTCGGGGTCGTTGGTTTGGGCAATCATGGAATGTCACAGTTCATGGTGGAATTTATGTTTACCCCATTGATCCTCAGCTCAATGTTGATAGCACCCATGCATAATCAGATCATGGCACTCCCACCAACATGTTTGACAACAGGCAAGACAAAACTATCTAGAGGACAGTTAAAAGGCCTGTTTGCAAGTTGCTCAGGGTGACTTTTTTAAAATACAAAAAATGCATAAAAATAACACTAAATAAGTATATTTGATGGTCGTGCCACTCTCCCAGGAGAGAGTGACTCTGTGATGGGTGATGAGCCAAGAAAACGCCAACGAGGAATCGTCGAACAAAAAGCTTTATTTGTTTCAGCGAGTCTCGGACTGGAACTGCAGCTTCCAGGAGAAAGAGTTTGGGCCTGATTAGTCTTCTGCTGTACTCTGGGACCACTGTCCCTAAATACCTTTTACACAAAGACCCCCACTCTTTGTAACTCTAACCTTGGAGCCGGCCAGTCTGGACAAAGCCCAATTTGTTGCTTGGCCAGTCAACCTATTTCCCGTGATCGGTTTGAGTCGGGTGACCTCCGACACTTATCCTCTACTCCTACTTGTGAGGGCTTCCTACCAGATGTCGTTATTGTGTTTACACTTCCTCCTAAAATCCAACTGCTGCTATCCTATAAGTTTTCTAATGTCCTGGGGGCAAGAGCCAGCACTCTCTGGACGAGCTGTGATGGACTTCTGCACCCGAAGCAATCTAAGGGCATATTTCCTTAATAGGATAATCCTCTAAAGGATTATGTGACCAACTACAAATACATGCTAGTTCACAATCATATAAGAAAATGGTGCACGATATAATTCACCAGACTAGCATCAAAGGTCTGCAACCCGCGGCTTTGGAGACACATGTGGCTCCTCTCCCTCCTTGTCGTGGCTCACTCAGATTTTTTTTAACCCCGGAAGGAGAAAAAGTTGCAGTTTTAAAAAGAGTTCTGTAATTTCTGACCGTTTGTGAGACTGTGAATGTGCACAGGCTGAGTCTGGAGGTGCAAGGAAGACAAGACCAGTCCATTTCAGCTTTTTGAGTGTGCAACACCTTGGGTAAACTAACCATCAACATTTGCCAAAAAAGGTGGGGAGAAAGAGAAAGTTTTTAATTTTACATGGAGAGATTGCATTTCCTGTAAATTAAAAAATAGATGAAAACTTTTACAAGTTTATAAGCTGTGTTACGTTTGTGAGTCGGTATGATTTTTCTTTGGTCGAAGAGGCGGCAAAATGTCTCTTTTAACAGTAAAGGTTGCAGACACTGGCTTATGTTACTATTAGTGTTTTAACATAACATCCAAGTGTCTCTTTTCTTAAATTTACGAGTTGTATTGAATTAAAATTGCTTGTCCCCTCGTGGTCTCGTACACACGTACATATTGCACATACACAAAAGCCATCCCAGAGAAATAGCGAACAATTTGTAGTCATGAGTTGTTATAATAGACCAGGGGTCTATATATATATATATATATATATATATATATATATATATATATATATATATATATATATATATATATATATATATATATATATATATATATATATATATATATTCCGAGCGCATTGGTGTCACGTTAATATGATTTGTCTGAGCGGCTAGGAGACACCGAGAGTAACTAGTGGTAGAAAATGGATTAGATTTAAAAAAAGAAACTTGGCTGTAGTTTGAGGACCCCTGTGATAGACTATGTTAGACTTAATGTTAGTTTTGCCAAATCGCTATCATTAGCCAACAACAACACAAAGCTGGTGCAAAACTCCAAAAGCCCAAAATGGGAAAGATTAAACTTTGAGAAGGGGCTGCAGATGTGGGAAGCCCACCTCCCGAGTGACCGGGTGCAATGGATGCCAAGTGGCTTCAGTTATTGAATTGTTACATTCATGATATTGTGAAAGTCCAGTCCAT
Organism: Nerophis lumbriciformis; assembly: GCF_033978685.3. Classification (NCBI taxonomy): domain Eukaryota; kingdom Metazoa; phylum Chordata; class Actinopteri; order Syngnathiformes; family Syngnathidae; genus Nerophis; species Nerophis lumbriciformis. The sequence goes on along the minus strand of NC_084582.2, from coordinate 10,456,244 downwards.
TGGGAAGCCAGCAGGGGGTCGTACGAAGCCTTCTTCCGATTTGGAACAGCTAGCGTGTCCACCAGACTGGTACCTCTCCAGAGATTATCCGTGGCCACCTGGTAATCTCTCCAAGCAGGAGAGGGGGGGCAGAAAAGAGAAGCGGCATATCAACTGGTCTAAAACAGATTCTCCAGATTGCCATCAGCAAATAATGCGTCGTGTAAAATGGTATGTGGGTAAAGGCTTTATTGTTGCATGAGGTAGACCCATTTTCTGTCGCTTGTCCCTTTTGGTGTTGCGGGGGGGGCTGGAGCCTATCCCTGCTGCCCTCAGGCGGAAGGCAGGCTACACCCTGGACAAGTCGCTACCTCATCGCAGGGCCAACACTCACACTCACATTCACACACTAGGGCCAATTTAAAGTTGCAAATTAGCCTATCCCCAGGTTTGTTTTCAATTTTAAAATCCACAGTGCACTAAGACCATAGTATATGAGCTGTGAAGTGGCGAGGGAAAACTGTTTATTCAAGTTGCATTTCTATAAAATCGTCCCTTGAGAAAATATTCCTTACAAAAACGGTTGCTGAATTGTGAGCAGCGTACTTTGTACTCAGAATAGATACTTGGTGTACAATAAAGTTTTTCATTGCTTTCTAATGCAGTTAAAGCCATCTTATTTTAGGCAATGTTTGATGCTATTAAAAACCCACTGTGTTTTGGGTATTTAGGTTGTTAGCTGATGCAAATTAAAATCAAATCTCCATTGTGACATAATAGGATGAGACTTAAAGATCCAATAAAGAAAATCTCCCTGCTGAGCAAAAATATATTGAAATCATAAAAACACATATCAGTCCCAGATGCATAGGGCTATCATAATCCATCTCCCCCCTATAAAGGTATGCTGTTTTATTTAGAACCGAAACATTTGTTATATTATCGGCCATATTTCCTGTGCTGTGGCCGAGTGCCTTGCTTTCACGCCCTCCTGATGCAGCTTCGATGGTCATCAAATGTGATTGTTTTCTGCCTATAAATGCTGCTCACAGACTGAGGAGAGCAACTAAATATGCATTTTTTTATTTAATGCCCATTGAAGCAATTCTGTGAAAACACATAAAATTGGCACAATAGGCAAAGAAAATGATGAAAATATGGCCGGCGGACAACCCTGAGGATCATAAAACACCTGTGCAAACACTAAAACTATGTGCTTACTGCTTTTGCACTCAAAAGTATAATAGAAAGAGTGTACAAGTTAACTCTTGCAAAAAGACAACGCATGTCCACTAAAAGTGCAGCAGCTGAAATACGGTGCTGTCACTCCACTGTGACCAACTTCACAGTCAATGCAATTTATTCTGCTACAGAGAAGGCCATGGCCGGCACGCAGTCAATGTGCGCACGCACACGCACGCACACACACACACACTGGCAACCTCTCTTTCTCCCTGCACATGTTTAAAACCAAAACAAGTAAACAAGTTCACTCAAAAGTAAAGCAAATTATAATGGCTCAGCTGCACACACATTGCCTCGGGTCAAGTAGATGTCTTGCATTCACGCTACGAATCACAAAACAAAAACTTCTCAACCAAAAATTGCATCGTCAAGATCCAGTCTATAATGCATAATCTACCGGTCACACAGTCTTTACCGTGGAGTTAGGCTGTGACCTTCTACATGTGAACGTATCTTCTATGAGACCATGTGTGGTTGATACAAGTCAGTATTGTATCATCAAAAACCAGGAAATTATCCACGGTTTGTCTCATGTCAGACATTTGACCATGGTTCACTTAGAAACAGTTGGAGTTTGCTACTGAAGCAAATGAATGAACTCATATAATGTTTTGCTTATGGTGAAGATTTTGTATCCAACTTGGAGAAGGCGAACCACCAAGTTTAATTAAATAGCGGTATTTCGTTTTGAGCACATAATAAGATAAAGCCCCTTAGTTTGTTTGGATCACTTCTCGTCGAAAAAGTGTCAGGACGTGGACTATGGTGTGTTTGTTTTCCTGAGATGCAAGTAAAGCTGGACTGGTCATGGCGTGAAGGTAAATACATATTTATTTAAAACACTAACAAACTACAAAAAAAGGAAGCAAACAAAAGGCGCGCAAAAGGGCGGAAGTACAAAACTTGGCTATAAAAACAAAAGACTAGCACAAAGGCAATAAACTAAGAACACGAAACAAAAACGCTTACCGTGGCATGGCATGAAGCATGAATAACAAGGGTGTGTAGGGGGTGATGTCGCCAGGAAGACATCCTGTCAACTGGGAGCTTAAATAATAGTGACATGATTAGTGACAGCAGGTGCGTGACGCAAAATGTGAAAACGTGAGACAGGTGCGAGAGATGAGGATGTGAACCAGGTGAAACTAATGGTTGCTATGGTGACAAAACAAACAAAAGTGCACAAAAAGTCCAAAAACAAAACCGAACATGACTAAAACAAAACATGAACACACAGACATGACAAAAAGAGGCTCTAATTCATACTTGCCAACCCTCCCGAATTTTCCGGGAGACTCCCGAAATTCAGCACCTCTCCCGGAAACCTCCCGGGACAAATATTCTACCGAAAATCTCCCGATTTTCAGCCGGAGCTGGAGGCCACGCCCCCTCCAGCTCCATGCGGACTTGAGTGAGGACAGCCTTTTTTTTATGACGGGAGGACAACAGGGTGACAAGAACTAAATCATCCAGACTAGAGATAAATTGTATTATGTTTATCTTACCTAAAAATAAATATATTTATTAATAAAAATTAAAAAAAAACTAAATACATTTTTACTATATTTAGCTAAAAACATCAAAATGAATTGTATTTTAATTTGTATATTTTCTGACTCCAGCCATAGAATTATACATTAAAATAAACATATTGGAAATAATTTTAAATGATCATAATAATTCATTTAAAATGACCATATTTAATTATTAAAATAATTGCTTGTTTATCAACAACTTTAGCATTTTATTCATTACATTTTGAAGCTTTCAGAAGCCAAGTTATGTTATATTAAGATTTATTTATGCAAGTTTGAAGTATCAGTTATCTAAACACAGTTTTGTTTGCATATTTTCAGGATGTAGATGTATGTATATATATATGTATGAAATACTTGACTTGGTGAATTCTAGCTGTCAATATACTCCTCCCCTCTTAACCACGCCCCCGCCGTCAACCACCCCCCCCCCGAAATCGGAGGTCTCAAGGTTGGCAAGTATGCTCTAATTGGGACTTTGCAATGTAAAAGTGATAGCCCTATCCTTGAGAAAAGACTACCTGTCTAGCTCAAAGCCAACATTTAAGTTAGAATAGAATAGAATAGAAACTACTTTATTGATCCATGGGGGAAATTCAGCACTACAGTTCGCTCACAATAAACAATAAACACTTAGGTATTTTTTACATGTGAATAATATAAATAGTCTATTATACAGTATTATTCACACGTGAATAATATAAATAGTCTATTATACATTCAAGTACAGTCAAAAAGGCACATATGCATTATACAGTCTGATGGCTGTCGGTATGAAGGACTTCCTGTGTCGTTCTGTGTTGCATTTTGGGAGTGTGAGCCTTCCACTGAACGTGCTCATTCTCTCCGCCAGGTCCAAGTGTAGGGGATGGGAGGTGTTGTCCATAATGGCTAGGAGCTTTGCTAGACTTCTCCTCTCTGACACCAGCCCCAGAGAGAATAGCTTCACTCCCACCCCGTTACTGGCCTTCCTTACCAGCTTGTCCAGCCTGTTTGCGTCCCCCGCTCTCAGCCTGCTGCCCCAGCAGGCCACGGCGTACAAGAAGGCGCCCGCCACCACCGACTCGTAGAACATCTTCAACATCTTTGTACAGACGTTGAAGGATCCTAGCCTCCTGAGGAAGTAGAGGCGGCTCTGTCCCTTCTTGTAGAGTGCCTCAGCGTGTTTTGACCCATTCAGCTTGTTGTCCATGTGTACTCCGAGTTATGAGTTTAAGTTATGACTTAATGAGTTGTTTTGAAGACACTTTCACATGAGCATCTCCTTACATGGTCAAGTTGTGTTCTTCTGAATTAACACACACCCAGACGCAGGAAGAAGGGATATAAGACTGTGGTTCGGCCTCTCCATGTCAGGAGTCCTTCATTTTTTTTGACCGAGGCTCCTCCGGGTACTGCAGACCTGTTTAATGACACTCGCTTAAAATAAAGCAACTTTTTGTTCAACAAAGCGTCTCTGACGTCTCTTTTGATCCAGCCGCACTGCCTGTTGCCCTCCTGCCCGGGAGGGGGTGACAAGACCATTAATACACTTCACTTCTCCAGGCTGGAAGTAAAAATTGTTGGCAATTGGGCCGTGAGCAACTCCTAGAGGGCCACCAAAAATATCTGTTTCTCAGCTTTGGTTCGTATCTCACTTACAATACTCTTTTTCACCACTTGTGGCAGTGAAGACAATCTCAAAACAAACAGAAGAAGTCTGGCGCTAAAGTCATAGACAAGTTTCTTAAGCGCAAAAAATATGACTTAGGTGGTGGAGCTGTGTTTCCATTTGAAATGTAATTTTAGACAGACTTAAGAAACATATGTATTATTATTAATTTAGTTGATTTTAGAAGTACATAACTCCCTGTACGATTAGTGTCAGAGCTTGGTCCGCATTTCCAGCAGTAAATCGGACCCGTTTCCAGTGAGGGTTGGACTTCGCCAAGGCTGCCCTTTGTCACCGATTCTGTTCATAACCTTTATGGATAGAATTTCTAGGCACAGTCAGGGCGTTGAGGGGATCCGGTTTGGTGGCTGCAGGATTAGGTCTATGCCTTTTGCAAGTGATGTGGTCCTGATGGCTTCATCTGGCCAGGATCTTCAGCTCACACTGGATCGGTTTGGTGTGAAGCGACTGAGATGAGAATCAGCAACTCCAAGTCCGAGTCTATGGTTCTCGCCCGGAAAAGGGTGGCGTGCCATCTCCGGGTTGGGGAGGAGATCTTTCCCCATGTGGAAGAGTTCAAGTACCTCTGAGTTTTGTTCACGAGTAAGGGAAGAGTGGTTCGTAAGATCGACAGGCGGATCGGTGCGGCGTCTTTGGTAATGCGGACGCTGTATCGATCCGTTGTGGTGAAGAAGGAGCTGAGCCGGAAGGCAAAGCTCTCAATTTACCGGTCGATCTACATTCCCATCCTCACCTATGGTCATGAGCTTTGGGTTATGATCGAAAGGACAAGATCACGGGTACAAGCGGCCGAAATGAGATTCCTCCGCCGGGTGGCGGGCCTCTCCCTTAGAGATAGGGTGAGAAGCTTTGTCATCCTGGAGGAGCTCAAAGTAAAGCCGCTGCTCCTCCACATCGAGATAAGCCAGATGAGGTGGTTTGGGCATCTGGTCAGGATGCCACCCAAACGCCTCCCTAGGGCACGTCCAGCCGGTAGGAGGCCACGGGGAAGACCCAGGACATGTTGGGAAGACTATGTCTCCCGGCTGGCCTGGGAACGCCTCAGGATCCCACGGCAGGAGCTTCCCTGCTTAGGCTGCTGCCCCTGCCACCCGATCTCGGATAAGCGGAAGAAGATGGATGGATGGATGGATAATTGGATGTAAAATATTTTTCATCATTTATTTATGAGTTCCTTCTTATGCAGTATATTTGATTAGTATTTCATTTAAAACACTGACCTAAACCTAAGGTGTATGTGTTAAATAAATAATCTTTGTGATGAACACGTCTGCATATTATTTGACAAGGTTGTTAAACTGTAGGTAGGTTACATTTAATTATTGAATTAAATTAATGTCAAGAGTAAAATGACTAATTCAGTGTTGATATTTGAGTGGACCCCGGAGCCCTCTGTAGAGGAAAAGTTGGGCACCGAGGTCAAAAAGGTTAAGAACCCCTGCTGTTTATGTGGTGCAAGTTTCAAATTGGTACGCTTTCACAATTTATGATTCCAAGAGTGATGAGAGCTTGCACCTGCCTGTGACTAAAAGCAGATTTTTTTGTTTCAATTTTTTTTCATGAATAGTCTTGTGATCAATGTGGCGTCTATGGGTGTCCCAGACAACGAAGCTATTGCATACCTGTCAGCATTTACATTTTACAAGGGCCATATTGTTACGGTTGTGCATGGTGGCTTGCGGCATAACCCCAGGATGCAGAGACGGCATGTGACATGCAGGGAGAAAAATATTTTAAATATGGAAATAGCAGGAAGCACCTGCTGGGCCGCCGCAGTTGAAACTTATTAATAATACAAAAACAGGTACATGGGCAAACAACCTACTGGATGCAGTAGCGCAAAGCACACAACGGTAATGGCAAACAATGAATCAGAGCTGAATGAAAGCAGCTGCTGTTGTAAGAATGCTTCTGATTAGTAATCAGGGACAGGTGAGTCTCCTGATCAATACACCAGAAGGAACATAACTGTCAGGAAAGTAAAACAGGAAAAGTAACTAACAAAATAAGAGCACTGGACAGGAAATAAAGGAAATCAAGGAAAACAAATTGAAATAACCCATTATGGAAAATAATGGGTAAATTAGGGAAACACCCTCCCGTGTTGAGTACCGTATTTTCCGGACTATAAGGTGCACTTAAAATCCTTATTCTTCTGAAAAGTCGACAGCGCGCCTTATAACCCGGGGGCCGCATTGGGTTAAAAAAATTTGGCCAAGGGCCGGGCTATATACTGTATGTATAAATATATATATATATACATATAAAAAAAATAATAATACAAAAAAAAAAAAAATATATATATATATATATATTCCATTAAATGCTCAGTCATTCACAAACAAGGATGAGGCGAGGGTCACCACTTTGTCAACAAATGCCTGAGCAAATAGTTGAACAGTTTAAGAAAAACCTTTCTCAACCAGCTATTGCAAGGAATTTAGGGATTTCACCATCTACGGTCCCGTAATATCATCAACAGGTTCAGAGAATCTGGAGAAATCACTGCATGTAAGCAGCTAAGCCCGTGACCTTCGATCCCTCAGGCTGTACTGCATCAACAAGCGACATCAGTGTGTAAAGGATGTCACCACATGGGCTCAGGAACACTTCAGAAACCCACTGTCAGTAACTACAGTTGGTCGCTACATCTGCAAGTGCAAGTTAAAACTCTCCTATGCAAGGCGAAAACTGTTTATCAACAACACCCAGAAACGCCGTCGGCTTCGCTGGGCCTGAGCTCATCTAAGATGGACTGATACAAAGTGGAAAAGTGTTCTGTGGTCTGACGAGTCCACATATATATATATATATATATATATATATATATATATATATGGAGTGGCTATATATATACATATATAAATAAATATATACTGTATATGTGTATATATATATATATATATATATATATATATATATATATATATATATATATATATATATATATATATATATATATATATACCGTATTTTCCGCACTATAAGGCGCACCGGATTATTAGCCGCACCTTCAATGAATTACATATTTCATAACTTTGTCCACCAATAAGCCGCCCCGGATTATAAGCCGCGCCTACGCTGCGCTAAAGGGAATGTCAAAAAAAACAGTCAGATAGTTCAGTCAAACTTTAATAATATATTGAAAACCAGCGTTCTAACAACTCTGTCCCAAAATGTACGCAAATGTGCAATCACAAACATAGTAAAATTCAAAATGGTGTAGAGCAATAGCAACATAATGTTGCTCGAACGTTAATGTCACAACACACAAAATAAACATAGCGCTCACCTTCTGAAGTTATTCTTCATTCGTAAATCCTTCGAATTCTTCGTCTTCGGTGTCCGAATTGAAAAGTTGCGCAAGCGTGGGTTCCAAAATGGCCGGCTCCGTCTCTTCGAAGTCATCGGAGTCAGTGTCGCTGTTGTTGTCCAGTAGTTCTGTGAATCCTGCCTTCCGGAAAGCTCGGACCACAGTTGTGACCGAAATATCTGCCCAGGCATTTACGATCCACTGGCAAATGTTGGCGTATGTCGTCCGGCGCTGTCTGCCCGTCTTAGTGAAGGTGTGTTCGCCTTCGGAGCTGTGTGAAAAAAGCCACCCGGCCTCTTCGCGTAAACTTCCCTTAACCACTCGCTCATCTTTTCTTCATCCATCCATCCCTTCGAGTTAGCTTTTATGATGACGCCGGCTGGAAAGGTCTCTTTTGGCAAGGTCTTCCTTTTGAATATCACCATGGGTGGAAGTTAGCATGGCAAGCTAGAACCACAGTGAAGGATGACTTCTCATTCCCTGTGGTGCGAATATTCACCGTACGTGCTCCCGTTCCACAGTGCGGTTCACAGGAATATCAGTTGCTGTGAAATACGGTAGTAATCCGTGTGCGGATAGAGAGATTGCGTCTTTTTATGAACCGGATCCTTGTCGCTTAGTAGGAGCCATTTTGTGGTCTTTACAGATGTAAACAGGAAATGAAACGTACGGTGATATCCGCGCGTTTTTTCTTCTTCTTCCGGGGGCGGGTGGTTGCTTACAGTAGAAGAAGAAGCGCTTCCTGTTCTATGGGGGCGGGTGCTTTCCTTGGCGGTTGCTTGCGTAGAAGAAGAAGCGCTTCCTGTTCTACCGGGAAAAAAGATGGCGGCTGTTTACCGAAGTTGCGAGATCGAAACTTTATGAAAATGAATCGTAATAAAGCGCACCGGGTTATAAGGCGCACTGTCAGCTTTAGAGAAAATTTGTGGTTTTTAGGTGCGCCTTATAGTGCGGAAAATACGGTATATATACAGGTAAAAGCCAGTAAATTAGAATATTTTGAAAAACTTGATTTATTTCAGTAATTGCATTCAAAAGGTGTAACTTGTACATTATATTTATTCATTGCACACAGACTGATGCATTCAAATGTTTATTTCATTTAATTTTGATGATTTGAAGTGGCAACAAATGAAAATCCAAAATTCCGTGTGTCACAAAATTAGAATATTGTGTAAGGCTAATACAAAAAAGGGATTTTTAGAAATGTTGGCCAACTGAAAAGTATGAAAATGAAAAATATGAGCATGTACAATACTCAATACTTGGTTGGAGCTCCTTTTGCCTCAATTACTGCGTTAATGCGGCGTGGCATGGAGTCGATGAGTTTCTGGCACTGCTCAGGTGTTATGAGAGCCCAGGTTGCTCTGATAGTGGCCTTCAACTCTTCTGCGTTTTTGGGTCTGGCATTCTGCATCTTCCTTTTCACAATACCCCACAGATTTTCTATGGGGCTAAGGTCAGGGGAGTTGGCGGGCCAATTTAGAACAGAAATACCATGGTCCGTAAACCAGGCACGGGTAGATTTTGCGCTGTGTGCAGGCGCCAAGTCCTGTTGGAACTTGAAATCTCCATCTCCATAGAGCAGGTCAGCAGCAGGAAGCATGAAGTGCTCTAAAACTTGCTGGTAGATGGCTGCGTTGACCCTGGATCTCAGGAAACAGAGTGGACCGACACCAGCAGATGACATGGCACCCCAAACCATCACCCAACCATGCAAATTTTGCATTTCCTTTGGAAATCGAGGTCCCAGAGTCTGGAGGAAGACAGGAGAGGCACAGGATCCACGTTGCCTGAAGTCTAGTGTAAAGTTTCCACCATCAGTGATGGTTTGGGGTGCCATGTCATCTGCTGGTGTCGGTCCACTCTGTTTCCTGAGATCCAGGGTCAACGCAGCCGTCTACCAGCAAGTTTTAGAGCACTTCATGCTTCCTGCTGCTGACCTGCTCTATGGAGATGGAGATTTCAAGTTCCAACAGGACTTGGCGCCTGCACACAGCGCAAAATCTACCCGTGCCTGGTTTACGGACCATGGTATTTCTGTTCTAAATTGGCCCGCCAACTCCCCTGACCTTAGCCCCATAGAAAATCTGTGGGGTATTGTGAAAAGGAAGCTGCAGAATGCCAGACCCAAAAACGCAGAAGAGTTGAAGGCCACTATCAGAGCAACCTGGGCTCTCATAACACCTGAGCAGTGCCAGAAACTCATCGACTCCATGCCACGCCGCATTAACGCAGTAATTGAGGCAAAAGGAGCTCCAACCAAGTATTGAGTATTGTACATGCTCATATTTTTCATTTTCATACTTTTCAGTTGGCCAACATTTCTAAAAATCCCTTTTTTGTATTAGCCTTAAGTAATATTCTAATTTTGTGACACACGGAATTTTGGATTTTCATTTGTTGCCACTTCAAATCATCAAAATTAAATGAAATAAACATTTGAATGCATCAGTCTGTGTGCAATGAATAAATATAATGTACAAGTTACACCTTTTGAATGCAATTACTGAAATAAATCAAGTTTTTCAAAATATTCTAATTTACTGGCTTTTACCTGTATATATATATACATATATATATGGAGTGGCTATATATATATACATATATAAATATATATATATATACATATATATATGGAGTGGCTATATATATACATATATAAATATATATATATATATATATATATATATATATATATATATATATATATATATAGCCACTCCAAATGGTGCATTTATTGTTCATCTAATGCTAAAACTCACATGACACAAACCCCAAATAATGCAAAAACGACCGCTCATTATTATATTTTTGCCTATTTTTTGTTCAAAACTTGTTTCATACAAAATAAATGTTTTTTTTTTATATATTAGAACATTGTTTAGGGTTACACTGAGATGATTTTTGCCTAGAAACAAAAATACATTAATGGCCTTCCATCCCAAGGATCCATTTTGCAGTCGAGAAGTGCAAAGTGTGTGAAAATGTCACATATTGACTATGAAAACATATATCCTAGCCTTTTTTTATATTGTTTATATTGACTGTCAACTTTCGAATGACTCACTCATTCAAATCAGACGGCACACAGACAGCTCTATACCGCACCTGTTTATTGAGCATGCATTATCGATGGCATAATGTGGTATTTATGTCAAACATTACTCACACATGTCCACATATGTTAATGGAATGGTCTTTTGTTCACTTTATCAAATGAAAAGTTAATTACCACCAATAAATTAAGTTTTGGCCAGGTTGTCTAACAATGAAACTCGCCTGAACAGCTTCTTCTAAAATCTTTATAACGTAGTTTAGATTTATTTTATTACTTTGCACAGATGATAACCAGATGTTGCTTTTATGGTTTTGAGTTTTTCGGCTGCAAAAGCAAATTTGCAAAGGGGATTTAAAATCTATATTCAGATTTATTTTATTCAACGGTAATACAATCCACAGTTTTTACTTACTCAATGGCAGAAAAATTAAATACAATGTCACATACATCACATGTTCCTTATTTTGATACAAAGGACACATACAGTATCTAGACATTTTTAGATGCCATTAAAACACATGTGTTTTTTTTAGAAACACAGTGTAGGGGTTAAGGGGATGACAATTTCTCAGAAAACTACAAAAGAAGAAAAATGTAGACGGATAATTTCCTCTCTCATCATGCAGCAGCTTTCCAGCTGAGTGTCGGGCTCTGTGGGATCCACGCAGTTACAGATGTGCTGTTTATCCCCACTTCAAACCAAACACGCCAGTCAGTCCTACCACACACACTCTCTGCATCACAAACATTAGCCCGCCTTATATGAGCTGCAGGTGCTTCACACGGTGCAGAAGAAAGAGGGAAGGGGATCAACAGAAGGATGAAGAGGAAAGCTACCCCACTGCAAAAGAAACAAAACAAAGGATGAAACCCACAATCATGTGTGAGTCTTGTGTATGTGCAGAAAAACTGAACGTATTTCCGTTTTAAAAATAAAATGTTGCTGTAGCCTCAGTGGTCACAAGATTAGGTATACCTGTACTTAGATCCAATACAAGAGCTGTATTCAGTTAGTTATATACAAACCCCGTTTCCATATGAGTTGGGAAATTGTGTTAGATGTAAATATAAACGGAATACAATGTTTTGCAAATCATTTTCAACCCATATTCAGTTGAATAACATATTTGATGTTCAAGCTGATAAACATTTTTTTTTTGCAAATAATCATTAACTTTAGAATTTGATGCCAGCAACACGTGACAAAAAAGTTGGGAAAGGTGACAATAAATACCGATAAAGTTGAAGAATGCTCATAAAACACTTATTTGGAACATCCCACAGGTGTGCAGGCTAATTGGGAACAGGTGGGTGCCATGGTTGGGTATAAAAACAGCTTCCCAAAAAATGCTCAGTCCCTCACAAGAAAGGATGGGACAAAGTACACGCCTTTGTCCACAACTGCGTGAGCAAATAGTCAAACAGTTTAAGAACAACGTTTCTCAAAGTGCAATTGCAAGAAATTTAGGGATTTCAACATCTACGGTTCATAATATCATCAAAAGGTTCAGAGAATCTGGAGAAATCACTCCACGTAAGCGGCATGGCCGGAAACCAACATTAAATGACCGTGACCTTCGATCCCTCAGACGGCACTGTATCAGAAACCGACATCAATCTCTAAAGGATATCACCTCATGGGCTCAGGAACAATTCAGAAAACCACTGTCACTAAATACAGTTTGTCGCTACATCTGTAACTGCAAGTTAAAGCTCTACTATGCAAAGCGAAAGCCATTTATCAACAACATCAGTCTTCTCTGGGCCCGAGATCATCTAAGATGGACTCATGCAAAGTGTAAAAGTGTTCTGTGGTCTGACGAGTCCACATTTCAAATTGTTTTTGGAAATATTCGACATCGTGTCATCCGGACCAAAGGGGAAGCGAACCATCCAGACTGTTATCGACGCAAAGTTCAAAAGCCAGCATCTGTGATGGTATGGGGGTGCATTAGTGCCCAAGGCATGGGTAACTTACACATCTGTGAAGGCACCATTAATGCTGAAAGGTACATACAGGTTTTGGAACAACATATGCTGCCATCTAAGCGCCGTCTTTTTCATGGACGCCCCTGCTTATTTTAGCAAGACAATGCCAAGCCACATTCAGCACGTGTTACAACAGCGTGGCTTTGTAAAAAAAGAGTGCGGGTACTTTCCTGGCCCGCCTGCAGTCCAGACCTGTCTCCCATCAAAAATGTGTGGCGCATTATGAAGCGTAAAATTTGATATTTTGAACGACTGAAGCCCTACATTAAACAAGAATGGGAAATAATTCCACTTTCAAAGCTTCAACAATTAGTTTCCTCAGTTCCCAATCGTTTATTGAGTGTTGTTAAAAGGAAAGGCCATGTAACACAGTGGTGAACATGCCCTTTCCCAACTACTTTGGCACGTCTTGCAGCCAGGAAATTCTAAGTTAATTATTATTTGCAAAAAAAAAAAAGTTTATGAGTTTGAACATCAAATATCTTGTCTTTGTAGTGCATTCAATTGAATATGGGTTGAAAAGGATTTGCAAATCAATGTATTCCGATTATATTTACATCTAACACAATTTCCCAACTCATATGGAAATGGGGTTTGTATTACTTACATTGTTTTTAGTGTGTGACTTCACTATGTGTAAAAACAACAATTTTAATATTTAATTGCCATTAATCGAATTTTGTCAATAGTTAACTTTAAACTGTTAAAACAACAATTGTAATATTTAATTGCCATTAATCAAACTTTGTCAATAATTAACTCATAATTAATCGTGATGAATTGCAAGTAGAAGTTTATTTTATATTTAATAAGTGTACTTTGTTAAAATGTAAATCAGGCTAGAATTAATGTTTTAGAATGGCCTTCCCAAAGTCCTGACTTAAACATGTGGACAATGCTGAAGAAACAAGTCCATGTCAGAAAACCAACACATTTAGCTGAACTGCACCAATTTTGTCAAGAGGAGTGGTCAAAAATTCAAGCAAAAGCTTGTGGATGGCTACCAAAAACGCCTTATTGCAGTGAAACTTGCCAAGGGACATGTAACCAAATATTAACATTGCTGTATGTATACTTTCGACCCAGCAAATTTGGTCACATTTTCAGTAGACACATAATAAATTTATAAAAGAACCAAACTTCATGAATGTTTTTTGTGACCAACAAGTACCGTATTTTTCGGACTATAGGTCGCAGTTTTTTTCATAGTTTGGCCGGGATCCAGTGCGACTTATATGTTTTTTTCCTTCTTTATTATGCATTTTCGGCAGGTGCGACTTATACTCCGGTGCGACTTACACTCCGAAAAATACGGTATGTGCTCCAATCACTATATAAAAAAAGATTAAGAATTGTAGAAATTATTGGAAATTCATATTATGCTCCTTCTAGTGCTGTTGTTTTTAGTTTTAGTTCGTATCCAATCCGAATTCAGCTAGCTTATGTTGCCATGCTGAACGAAATCTGCAAGGGGCCTTCAGAATCAACAATGCGGGCGTCCGTGCACTGTAAGTGAACGGGGACATACAGTTGCTAGACAGTTGCGATAGCCAATCAGATCACGAGTTGTTGTCAGTAAGGCTTTCTAGCTGGCCTAACGTTGAACCTGTGATTGGATACTCATTGGGACTGTTAGCGGATTCATTTGAGAACACATACAATTTATAGACAGTTGCGATAGCCAATCAGATCACAAGTTGTTGACAGTAGCCTATCTAGGTAGCCTGATGTTAACGAGACTGTGATTGGATACTCCCTTGTCATTCCAAAGTGAGTATCCAATCGATCCATCCATCCATCTTCTTCCGCTTATCCGAGGTCGGGTCGCGGGGGCAGCAGCCTAAGCAGGGAAGCCCAGACTTCCCTCTCCCCAGCCACTTCGTCCAGCTCCTCCCGGGGGATCCCGAGGCGTTCCCAGGCCAGCCGGGAGACATAGTCTTCCCATCGTGTCCTGGGTCTTCCCCGTGGCCTCCTACCGGTCGGACGTGCCCTAAACACCTCCCGAGGGAGGCGGTCGGGTGGCATCCTGACCAGATGCCCGAACCACCTCATCTGGCTCTTCTCGATGTGGAGGAGCAGCGGCTTTACTTTGAGCTCCCCCCGGATGACAGAGCTTCTCACCCTATCTCTAAGGGAGAGCCCTGCCACCCGGCGGAGGAAACTCATTTCGGCCGCTTGTACCCGTGATCTTGTCCTTTCGGTCATAACCCAAAGCTCATGACCATAGGTGAGGATGGGAAAGTAGATCGACCGGTAAATTGAGAGCTTTGCCTTACGGCTCAGCTCCTTCTTCACCACAACGGATCGATACAGCGTCCGCATTACTGAAGACGCCGCACCGATCCACCTGTCGATCTCACGATCCACTCTTCCCTCACTCGTGAACAAGACTCCGAGGTACTTGAACTCCTCCACTTGGGGCAGGGTCTCCTCCCCAACCCGAAGATGGCATTCCACCCTTTTTCAGGCGAGAACCATGGACTCGGACTTGGAGGTGCTAATTCCCATCCCAGTCGCTTCACACTCGGCTGCGAACCGATCTAGCGAGAGCTGAAGATCCTGGCCAGATGAAGCCATCAGGACCACATCATCTGCAAAAAGCAGAGACCTAATCCTGCAGCCACCAAACCGGATCCCCTCAACGCCTTGACTGCGCCTAGAAATTCTGTCCATAAAAGTTATGAACAGAATCGGTGACAAAGGGCAGCCTTGAGTATCCAATCGCAAGTTTCAATTTAGCAGGGAGCAGGAAGTGTTGCGCCGTAGCCAGACCGGGATAGCAGAGAAGGAGAACAAAATGTTGATTAGGTGGCAGATACTGTATATATTTTCGAGAAAATTTTCAAGAAAGATATTTAAAGAGAAACTACGATGCCGGCCAACCCCGGAAGCTAGCTCAGCTGTTCTGGTGATGAAATGGGGAAAGGCTCGCTGTTTCCACTCGAATAAGCCAACGACGGGGAACACCACTGGCTTACACTGCGTCGAAAAGGTTCTATAAATTGTGAGTGAAAATTTTTGAGAAGCACCGTGATAAATATACATTCAATGAGAGCTAACGTTAATAGCTAAGCTTTGCTAAATCGCTATCATTAGCTGACAACACACAAAGCTAATGAATGTGTGTTATATTACGTCATTAGGTGTTAAAAGCGGGATGCTTACAGCACCTTGGAGAGCTTGCGTCTTCAAGGCGTCCACGCGAAGCTTTCAAAGAGCCGTTATTCATATAGATTTAATGAGTGCATATCCAGCTAATTTTTCTCTGGAGTACCATTTTGTTCAGGCGGAGGAAAGAGACAGTGATGAGCTACAAACTGGACATGTTATTAGCATGCTTGGCCCAGCTGATTACGACACATTATTAATGCTCTGGTTATTAAATGTAAACAAATCGTGGTTTGTTTGCGATAAAAGCTCCAGGCAGTGTTTATTGTTTTTCTTCCCCACCCTCCATAACAACAGCCAGTATGTCTCCATCAGTGTTGGGTTGGTTACTGAAAACCAGTAACTAGTTACAGTTACTAGTTACTTTATTTAAAATGTAACTCAGTCACTAACTCAGTTACTTACACCAAAAAGTAATGCGTTACTGTGAAAAGTAACTATTTAGTTACTTCTTTTTTTTTCTCCTTTTTTTTTTTTTAAGGCTCCCATTAATGCCCTTTTAGCCTTCATTTCAGTACTGTTATTGCACTGGAGGATAAAACAATCTGTTGATCAACTTGACATGCATTTGCATCACTGAACTCAGAAAGCATACATACAACACACGAAGACAAAGATATGTTTCAAAGGGCTAATTTATTTTAGGCCAGAAAAAATTTACAAAACTATTTTAAATAGCTGCAACATAATGGCACTTTAACTTTAACTTTAAGTAGATAGGATCTTTGATCCAAGACACAACTTACATTTAACTAAAATGTTATTTTCTTTGTGCTCGACAAAAGAAAAGTATTGAGAATGTCTCCATGTTAAGAAACTCGACTTCTGGCTTCATCATGATGTCTTGTTAGTTGTTATGAGAGTAGCATATGTGTGTGTGTGTGTGTGTGTGTGGCCCTTTAAGATATGACAGCATGTGAGGTGAGTGACGTCAGTGAGTGAGCGGGCGAGAGAGGTGAGGGAACGGGACAGTGAGTGCGTGCAGGTGCTCTCACTTGGTGGATGGCTGCGTCCAATAAAGTCACAAAGTTGCAACAATCCGCCGGCCTCGTCATTCACCCTCAGCTGTAAAGACCCACTTCCAGGTAAAGTGAAGTTTGTTAGCCCCGAAGTACATAGGCCCTGGTGGAACATCTCCCCTGCGCCCCTCAACTACGGTCTGGGAGCCCACCCGCCCCCACCCACACAAAGCAAGCCTCTTCTCTGCACGCCTCTTCTTTTCCTTGTGACACAAAAGGAAGACACCGCAGCGCTGCAATAAAACACACTCAGATCTTCTGTTTCTAGCCGATACTACATAAAAAATAACGTAAAATAACGCAGTAACGCATCATGTAGTAACGGTAACTGAGTTACTGAATATAAAAAATAACGCGTTCGATTACTAGTTACCGCCGAAACTAACGGTGTTACAGTAACGCGTTAGTCCCAACACTGATCTCCATGCACTAAATTAGTCCAATTTCTCAAATATTTCCATTTTAAATAAGTATTCTACAACCCATGAAAACACCTTACTACAACGGTGCTGGGTTTTGTAAAGTGGGACTAACACACCTGGATTATGCGATCGAAAACCAGATTTTTCGAGTGGGTGTATGCCGCCCGAGGGGACCCTTAAAATCGCGCATACTGTCATGGCGGGGGCGGGGGGGTCGCAGCTTACTGCGGGGTTCGTTCCCCCGGGATGTAGACGGACCACTCCGGACAAGGCGTGCAGGTAAGAACATGATTTAATCTTAAAAATTAAACACGTACCAAAAACACAAAACAAGCAGAAGGGAAACGTGCCGATCGCACGGGAAGCCAAGGTTACCTCTTAGCACAAGAAGCATAAACTCGGAGACAAGAACTACAAACGTAATTGTTGCATGAAGCAAACAATGAAGCCAGGCCGACTGACAGGCAAAGGCAGGATTAAATAGTCCCTCTGATTAGTGCTCGGGAAGCAGGTGAGCGTCCCGAGCACCAATCAGAGACAGGTGGAAACACCAAGCACCCATGGTAACTAAAAACAAAGAAGGGTGCCCAAAAACAGGAACTCAGGGAGTCCAAAACTAACAGAATATAACAACACATGATCCGGGCCACGGATCATGACACATACAACCCGGAAGCAGATACCATTCAATATAAACATAGCAAGAATTGTAATGAACAGGAGACTGTGTATTTGCCTCACAAATTAAAAGACGGGAACATTTTGGAGTGCATCGATGGACAAAAAAAAGAAAAAGAGATTTATTAAAGAAAGTAGCTAAGGAAAGGGAGAATGTCGGCTTAATTCGGACTCCAGAACGAAATACGAATGGGATGGAAGAGAAGCAGGTATATTACAAAGCAAATAATGAAGCGTACACAAACCCCTTCACACTGCGTTTGTGCCCTCTAAACTGATTAATAATAATGTAATGTATCTCAATCTGTGCCCGTGTAATACAATTAGCGTGCGTGTGCACTAATTTGTGTGTCAGTATATCAATATGAGTGTTTTAGATCGGTGTATGAATGTTTTAAGTTGTCTGTCTATCCCTAATCAGAAATAACCTTCGATAGGCTGTCTACTTACATGTCAATTTTGCGACACTTCTGCCGTGTAACATTTGAGCAAGTACATCCAGATTCGTGAGCGTGAAACACGTGTAAGGACCCCCTTCTCGGACAATTTTTTACATGGGGGGTATGTGCGCCGTCTATTTCTTGAATCTCCGGCTCTTAGCTCTGTGTGGACTCATTGATCGTTTACAAACTGAATTCGGAGAGGTTGGTAGAGTGGCCGTGCCAGCAATCGGAGTGTTGCTGGTTACTGGGGTTCAATCCCCACCTTCTACCATCCTAGTCACGTCCGTTGTGTCCTTGGGCAAGACACTTCCCCCCTTGCTCCTGATGGCTGCTGGTTAGCGCCTTGCATGGCAGCTCCCGCCATCAGTGTGTGAATGGGTGAATGTGGTAATACTGTCAAAGCGCTTTGAGTACCTTGAAGGTAGAAAAGCGCTATACAAGTATAACCCATTTATCATTTAAGTGACGCCAGAAAGACCGCGCCCTACACAAGAAGTGACGCCAGAAAGACCGTGCCCCACACAGGAAGTGACGCCAGAAAGAAAGCGCCACAGCCAGCTTCATTACAACCCGTTCAGTAACTCGGCAGAAACCACTAGAAAGATGGACGCTAGTCATCCAGACATGCCCGTCTTTTTTTCCTTCTTGTACATGTACAGGCGCTTTTGGAAATCACACATCAATACCTTAAGAGAAGGAAACGGGCGATTGCAGCTATTTCGGATACTGCACATCTCAGACGGCAATGTAGCAATGTTGAGCGACGGTTTTGGATAAGCCCTGGACGAACGGCAGCCTGGTGGGGTATGTTTGTCACCGAGTTTGTTGTGCCAGAGGAATGGCAAGAGAACTTTCGAATGTCCAGGTCAGCTGTGATTCTACTTAGTGAAAAACTTTGTCCATTTGTCGAAGGAGAGACAACAACAATGTGGGCTCCCGTGGACAAGTGAAGACTACGAAAAATAGCGAATGTATTTGGACTGGCAAAGCAGACTGTATCAGTTATTGTCCGCGATGTATGTCTAGTTTTGTACTCCATAACTATTGTAAAGCCATGAAGTGGTTGCGGCCATCAAATGCGACCGCCAGTTTCAACCTTCAAGCACAGTGTCCTGTTGTTGGTTGTAGTAAAATGTTCTTTATCGTGTCTAACAGCTGCTGAGGGTGAGGCAAGCAAGGTTTACTGTTAAAATAAATGTGGCAATAGTCTACATTGTAACACAGTAAGAATACATTTCCAGGTCAGAGGTGACTATGACGCACGCATTTTTTTTGCGCATGCGTACTAGGTTGCGTTGCGCCGGCGCAGGGAGGGGGGGAGGGGGTCTTAAAAGGTGGCATTTTTGGGTGTCGACACAGATAACGTTAAGTGGGATTTACCCTTGATAACCTTAGTGTAGAAGGCGCTTAAATTGACCCAAGAGTGTGAATGTGAGTGTGAATGTTGTCTGTCTATCTGTGTTGGCCCTGCGATGAGGTGGCAACTTGTCCAGGGTGTACCCCGAATTCAGCTGGGATAGGCTTCAGCTACCCCAGCGACCCCAAGAGGGACAAGCGGTAGAAAAATGGATGGATGGATTTTTTTGTAAGCCAGCAGAGAAGGCCTTGCTGGCCCTGACGGCACACCACTGTTGTTTTCCAAGTGAGCAGACATTTCAATGGCTTGTCTGATCTAATCATTCGTGCTGGCTCTTAATTTGATAAGAACCTTTTTAATAAGCCTTTCAATGATGTTATCCAACTTACGATTCTGTTCAGAATTCACCACAGTCTGTGTTCCCACAGCCCGACCCACGCCGTCCAATGCGACGAGCAGCATTTGGGCTTCTTGAACGGCTGCCATCGTCTTCCGAATTTGACGATGCACCAAAGCAATGCCCAGCCCAATCAACAGATGCCATGCGATCACAGTTCCAAATAGATAGATGTCTTTCAGGTTCCCGACAGAAAGCACTGAGAGGCACAAAATTCTCCATCTCTCCCACGAGTCTCTGACGTACGATGCAGCCGGACCTCTTTTCTTCGTCAAGAGTCCGGCTTATCAATTCCATGTTTATATGTGTAGATTTCGGAGGACAGTGCATAAAAAGAGACTGTTAAAAGTATACACAAGACAAGACATAGGGGCAAGCGGGCAGAAACAGAAAGGGAGGAAATGCGACCGCCTCCAGTAAATGCCAAGAGAGAATTATTCTCTCTATGGTTTGTGTGTTCCCACAATAATATATTTTGCGAACGGCCACAGTTTGCCACGACACTTCAAACAAACAACTTTTCAAAAAGAAGTTATTAACTCGACATTTCACATTTACAGTGCGACACAACGCTCATCAAATGTGTTATTAAAATATTCAGTTTCATGAAAATAAACATTAGTGTGATTTTCAGCGTTTAACAACCTGAAAAGCAGGTCGTTAAAGGCCTACTGAAACCCACTATTACCGACCACGCAGTCTGATAGTTTATATATCAATGATGAAATCTTAACATTGCAACACATGACAATACGTCTAGGTATGATGACGTATGCGCGTGACGTCGATGGTTGAAACGGAAGTATTGGGACGCCATTGTATCCAATACAAAAAGCTCAGTTTTCATCGCAAAATTCCACAGTATTCTGGACATCTATGTTGGTGAATCTTTTGCAATTTGTTTAATGAACAATGGAGACTGCAAAGAAGAAAGCTGTAGATGCGATCGGTGTATTAGCGTCTGGCTACAGCAACACAACCAGGAGGACTTTGACTTGGATAGCAGCAGACACGCTATCCGACGCTAGCCGCCGACCGCATCGATGATCGGGTGAAGTCCTTCGTCGCTCCGTCGATCGCTGAAACGCAGGTGAGCTTCGGTGTTGATGAGCAGATGAGGGTTGGCGTAGGTGTAGAGCTAATGTTTTTATCATAGCTCTGTCGAGGTCCGTAGCTAAGTTAGATTCAATGGCGTCGTTAGCAACGGCATTGTTAAGCTTCGCCAGGCTGGAAAGCATTAACCGTGTAGTTACAGGTCCATGGTTTAATAGTATTGTTGATTTTCTGTCTATCCTTCCAGTCAGGGGTTTATTTCTTTTGTTTCTATCTGCAGTTAAGCCCGATGCTATCACGTTAGCTCCGTAGCTAAAGTGCTTCACCGATGTATTGTCGTGGAGATAAAAGTCACTGTGAATGTCCATTTCGCGTTCTCGACTCTCATTTTCAAGAGGATATAGTATCCGAGGAGGTTTAAAATACAAATCCGTGATCCACAACAGAAAAAGGAGAGAGTGTGGAATCCAATGAGCCCTTGTACCTAAGTTACTGTCAGAACGAAAAAAGATGCGTCCTGCACTGCACTCTAATACTTCACTCTCACGTTCCTCATCCACAAATCTTTCATCCTGGCTCAAATTAATGGGTTAATAGACGCTTTCTCGGTCCGAATCGCTCTCGCTGCTGGTGTAAACAATGGGGAAATGTGAGGAGACTTTCAACTTGTGACGTCACGTTACTTCCGGTACAGGCAAGGCTTTTTTTTATCAGCGACCAAAAGTTGCAAACTTTATCGTCGTTGGTCTCTACTAAATCCTTTCAGCAAAAATATGGCAATATCGCAAAATGATCAAGTACGGCACATAGAATGGATCTGCGATCCCCGTTTAAATAAATAATTTTCATTTAATACGGGAATGATGCATGGAAGCTGCCTTTTTTTCTTACGACATTCGTCTAACGAGGAAGCGGAAGTGCCCTTCAATTAGTGGTGTGCAGTCATAACCAGAAATCATGATCATAATTAAAGATACAAATATTTTTTTATTTACTTTTCCTAAATATCTAAAAGTATTCATATTCTCTTCATGTCATATTATGCTCCTTCCAGTGCTGTCGTTTTTAGTTTTAGTTTGTATCCAATCAGAATTCAGCTAGCTTATGTTGCCAAATCTGCTAGAGGCCTTCAGAATCAACAACGCGGGGACATACAGTTGATAGACAGTTGCGATAGCCAATCAGATCAC
This sequence comes from Nerophis lumbriciformis, assembly GCF_033978685.3. Lineage (NCBI taxonomy): Eukaryota > Metazoa > Chordata > Actinopteri > Syngnathiformes > Syngnathidae > Nerophis > Nerophis lumbriciformis. The sequence continues at coordinate 10,433,723 of NC_084582.2, read as the reverse complement.
GAGTTGTTGTCAGTAAGGCCTTCTAGCTGGCCTCACGTTGAACGTGACATTTACGCGTCCTGTGATTGGATACTCATCGGGATCGTTAGCGGATGAATTTGAGAACACATCGAGTTGAGAGACAGTTGCGATAACCAATCAGATCACAAGTTGTTGACAGTAGCCTATCGAGGTAGCCTGATGTTAACAAGACTGTGAATGGATACTCACTTGTCACTCCAAAGTGAGTATCCATTCACAAGTTGCAATTTAGCAGGAAGCGGGAAGTGTTGCGCTGTAGCACTAACCACGTTGAACCCAGATTCCGATCTAACAAAGGTCTTAACTCATTCTCTTTCTATGCCACATCAATGTAGGGCATCTCTATTCTACTTCAGAAACGCAATAAAAGTACAACTCCAGGCAACTTCAACCCTAAACTAACACCCTCCTCGGATTGTTAATAATCAAATGTAAACAATCAAATGTAGATACTTTTCTTATGCCTTCTGATCTCTCTCTCTCTCTCCATGTCCACTACTTACTGTCCATATCCTACCAAGTCAGACCTACACTGTTTCAATATCCATTTCTCTGTTCTCAATTGTTGATGACTGATGATAGCAACCAAACCTAACACCCCCCACCCCCTCCTCCACACCCCGAATTGTAAATAATGTAAATAATTCAATGTATACACCCTGATGATTATCTTGTGTGATGACTGTATTATGATGATAGTATATATGATAGTATATATCTGTATCATGAATCAATTTAAGTGGACCCCGACTTAAACAAGTTGAAAAACTTATTCGGGTGTTACCATTTGGTGGTCAATTGTACGGAATATGTACTTCACTGTGCAACCTACTAATAAAAGTCTCAATCAATCAATCAATCAAGCCAGACCGGGATAGCAGAGAAGGAGAACAAAATGTTGATTAGGTGGCAGATATATATTTGCAAGGCCATTTTCAAGAAGGATATTTAAAGGGGAACATTATCTCCAGACCTATGTAAGCGTCAATATATACCTTGATGTTGCAGAAAAAAGACCATATATTTTTTTAACCGATTTTGGGTGAATTTTGGCGAATTAATGCCTTTCTATTATTTGCTCTCGGAGCGATGACGTCACGTTGTGACGTCACATCGGGAAGCAATCCGCCATTTTCTCATTTTCGTCGGTGTGTTGTCGGAGGGTGTAACAACACGGACAGGGACGGATTCAATTTGCACCAGTGGCCCAAAGATGCGAAAGTGGCAAGAAATTGGACGAAATTTGTTCAAAATACGAGGCTTTGGGGAAAGCCGACGAAATGGTCAGTCGTTTGTTCCGCACACTTTACCGACAAAAGCTATGCTACAACAGAGATGGCAAGAATGTGTGGATATCCTGCGACACTCAACGCAAATGCTGACATCAACTCCAAAACTGGACAGATCAGCTTTCAGGAAAAGAGAGCGGATGAGGGTATGTCTACAGAATATATTAATTGATGAAAACTTTATTCATTACTCGCGGTTTTACGTAAATTATTATACATAAACTGTGTATACCAATAATTTAGCTTAAAAACATTTATTTTTTTCAATCATTCGAGTACATTCGGGTAGTCTTGTGTAATGCAGTATTTTGTGTCTATTTAGGTATGGTTAACCTGAGTGCTGAAATCGTGGAAAAATATATGTTCTTAGCGCGCCTGAAATGGGCTGTCTGCACTCTCAAAGTGCATGTTGTTGCCAAATGTATTTCATATGCTGTAAACCTAGTTCATAGTTGTTAGTTTCCTTTAATGCCAAACAAACACATACCAATCGTTGGTTAGAAGGCGAACGCCGAATTCGTCCTCGCTTTCTCCCGTGTCGCTGGCTGTCATGTCGTTTTCGTCGGTTTCGCTTGCATACGGTTCAAACCGATATGGCTCAATAGCTTCAGTTTCTTCTTCAATTTCGTTTTCGCTACCTGCCTCCACACTACAACCATCCGTTTCAATACATGCGTAATCTGTTGAATCTCTTAAGCCGCTGAAATCCGAGTCTGAATCCGAGCTAATGTCGCTATACCTTGCTGTTCTATCCGCCATGTTTGTTTGTATTGGCATCACCGTGTGACGTTACAGGAAAATGGACGGGTGTTTATAACGATGGTTAAAATCAGGCACTTTGAAGCTTTTTTTAGGGATATTGCGTGATGGGTAAAATTTTGAAAAAAACTTTGAAAAATAAAATAGGCCACTGGGAACTGACTTTTAATGGTTTTAACCTTTCTGAAATTGTGATAATGTTCCCCTTTAAAGAGAAACTACATCTTGTGAGACGATATGTTGGCCAACCCCGGAAGCTAGCTCAGCTGTTCTGGCGATGAAATGCCCGCCATTTCCACTCGAATAAGCCGACGACGAGGGGTACCACTGGCTTATACTGCGTCGAATAGGTCCTACTAATTGTGAGTTCCCCTCACACATGGTGAGGGGAAGTTTAGTATAGTATTTCTCCAGCAATGGTCATGTGGGGACATCAATTATGGTATTTTGAGAGGTAATCATTGAAGTCGGACATTACTGAAAGCCTAGGTGGGAAACGCACGGCCCGCCACTGCCCTCAACAATAATAGACCCATGCCAACAGTCCACAGCTCTCCCAGTTCAAATGCCCTGTTTCAAAATAAATACTGAAATACAACAATTTTGGACCGTAATAATCTGTGGAAAAAAAAACATACTCAACTATGTAAAAAATTACCATCGGTTATTAATATAAATTCTGAAAACTGAAATGGAGGTCTAGTTTTGATTGTGCCACACATTCAACTGGTGTTTGTGTTCTACTTAGGAAAGTGGATGAGGGGCGGGTGCGAGAGAGGGCAGCACAACAGGAAGAAAGTTCAACTTCAGAGCTAGCTGATGAACATTTCTACAGGTTGCTGCACGCATCAAACTGTGCAACTGATTAGCTGGTGAATTCAAACGTCTGTGGCACTGATTAAAGAGGACAGAGAGCACACGATCAATGTCTGTGTGGGGACTTCCAGTACGTGTCGCATGATGACCAAACCACAAAACTCATTAATCTTTTCCAACATAATACCTTGCTGTAATAGAAACAGAAGAGCAATGCAAACTCAACCGATAATTGCACGAAAAAAAACATTTGTTTTGTTTGGTATTCTCAGATCTTGACAGACGATAAACCTTTAGGGATAAAGACTATGTTAAGAAAATGATTCAAGGTCCCCGAGCCTTCTACTTTTTTTAAATTGTTATTTTATTTTATTGAGACAAAGATTATAATGTATTTAATATTTGTTTACTTACTATGGTATATTATGTATTTATTTGTTCACCGTTATGTTACAGAGAACAAGGAAATTGCATACTTGCCAACCTTCCCGAATTTTCCGGGAAATTCCCGAATTTCAGTGCCTCTCCCGAAAATCTCCCGGGACAACCATTCTCCCGAATTTCTCCAAAATTCCAGCCGGACAACAAGCACGCCCCCTCCAGGTCCATGCGGACCTGACTGAGCACAGCCTGTCGTCACGTCCGCTTTTTCTCCATATAAACAGCGTGCCGGCCCAGTCACGTTATAACATCTACGGCTTTTGGAGAGTGCACAACTGCACACACAACAAGAAGGAGATGAACAAAAAGAATGAAGAAGAGACAACCATGGCGACGACGAGTGACAGAGAATAGAACAAGGATGGACAATTCAACCCGAAACTCACTCTTTTCCTGCAAATTAAATATCACAGATGCTGCCCATACCTATGCTCCTTCAAAGGCTGTGCTACTGGCTGCAAAGCATTGCACTTTCAAATACAACAATTAATAGAAGAGTGTTATGTGTGTATATGTGTAAATAAATAAACACTGAAATTCAAGTATTTATTTTATTTATATATATATATATATTAGAGATGCGCGGATAGGCAATTATTTCATCCGCAACCGCATCAGAAAGTCGTCAACCATCCGCCATCCACCCGACCTAACATTTGATCAGAACCGCACCCGCCCGCACCCGCCCGTTGTAATATATCTAATATAGACGATGCAAGGCATTAGTGAGGTTATAAAACTTTTGCCTGTTAAAGAAAGGAGACTGATCCAATGCAGCACAGACATTCGCGTGCCACGCTGTCACGGCCCAGACGCACACCAGTGCGCAATCATATGGGAGCCGCGCTGAGCGCACCTCCAAGCGCGTCTCGCTGCCGGCGACGGCCGGGTATGGGCCCGACGCTCCAGCGCCATCCATTTTCAGGGCTAGTTGATTCGGCAGGTGGGTTGTTACACACTCCTTAGCGGGTTCCAACTTCCATGGCCACCGTCCTGCTGTCTATATCAACCAGGGTGAGCCCCACCCCTTTCGTGAGCGCACTGCGCGCGGAGTGACCCCTGTTACGCACCCCCGGCCACGGGGGTGGCGGGCAGGTAAGCTGCTTACCTGCTGCGCGTGACGCCGGCCGCGGCGAAGGCGGACGAGGCGGGGTGTCGGTGCGGTGGGCGCGGTGGTGACCCTGGACGTGCGTCGGGCCCTTCTCGCGGATCGCCTCAGCTACGGCTCCCGGTGGGGCCCTCTCGGGGGAAGGGGCCTCGGTCCCGGACCCCGGCGAGGCGTCCCTTCTCCGCTCCGTAAAAGTGTCCATCTCTTTTTTTTTTTTTCTTCTGTTGTGGCATATGCTGCAGGTGCCTGCTCGTTTTTCGTATGTGGGTAACAACATTTAACTATGTATATATATTTCCGAATTGGTTTAACTGCCACCCGCCTGAATCTATTTAAAAAAATTTTATTTTTTATTTTAACCGCCCGACCCGACCCGCGGATAAAATCTAATTTTTTTTTTATTTCATCCGCCCGATCCGCGGATAATCCGCGGACTCCGCGGTTGTGCCCGCAAACCGCGCATCTCTAATATATATATATAGTTCAAGTACCTCGGAGTCTTGTTCACGAGTGAGGGAAGAGTGGATCGTGAGATCGACAGGCGGATCGGTGCGGCGTCTTCAGTAATGCGGACGCTGTATCGATCCGTTGTTGTGAAAAAGGAGCTGAGCCGGAAGGCAAAGCTCTCAATTTACTGTCGATCTACGTTCCCATCCTCACCTATGGTCATGAGCTTTGGGTTATGACCGAAAGGACAAGATCACGGGTACAAGCGGCCGAAATGAGTTTCCTCCGCCGGGTGGCGGGGCTCTCCCTTAGAGATAGGGTGAGAAGCTCTGCCATCCGGGAGGAGCTCAAAGTAAAGAGAGGAGCCAGATGAGGTGACATTTACCCGGGCAAAAACGATGCATGATTTACCCAAGAGAGTCTTGATGCCTATTTACTTGACCCAGCCACACACAAATAAGTTGTGGACCTCCATGCTTTTCCAAGTTTTCATCTCTTTTGCCGTGTAGATACCGTCTTTAGTACAAAACATGCATCAAACTAATTTCACATTTGATAGAAAAAGTAAAAAAATAAAAAGTAATTTAAAAACATTGTAATTGGGGCTCAAAATAAAATCAGGGCCCTGACTTCAAAAGTGACTGAGTGCTTTTTCTCCCAAGAGTGGAGTTAACAAGTCAATGAGTGCTTTCTCATTTTTATTCATATTTGTAATTATGCATCATAAATTTTAAAATGGTTGAATTTGAATCGAGATACATTCATCTACTGACACAAACACGTCATAAAAGTAGACAATTTAACTATATGATGTATCATACCGCTAATCCTGGCTGTTGTTTTGTCAAGTACAATGTTATTTAATCTACTGGAAGCACTGAGGCAGTAAGTGAGACCAAGGTTACAAATATAATTTCCCTGCACAGGACCAATTTTGCTGATACCTTTATCTCCACCTGCTTGAAAAAAAACAACTTAAAATGTGCTCATACATTTCATCCTGGCTATCTTTTGAAGGGTCACACTAAAGGTTTCAATATTTTTGTACAACTCTTGTGACACGTTTATTTTGCATAATGCACAGCAGTTTTCAGAGCTTCCCTCACTTAATAACTAGAAGGGACTAAAGGGCATATTCAAAAGGCCATTTCATGCTCTTTTCAACTCGACAAGCAATGCGTAGAAGAGTAAATGATGTTGTTGCTTTAGTAAACAGCCTTTTAAGGGATAGGAAACATTTCACAGCGAACAGTAACATCATTTTTTTCACCTCGCTATCCACTGGTACTCTCAAGTTTTATGGTTATACCGTTTCTAATTGATGCAGGCAAGTAAAAAGTTTGGTGGGAAAGTTAGGCTGACCATATTCTGAAATCCCAAAAAAAGGACACATACAATGTTCCCTCTAAGGTGCGCGCCTGTGCAATTGCGCACTGCTCAAGCGTCCTCTGCGCACGGCAAATCTATGCCACGTGCAAAATCAAAGAAAAAAATAAGCGCATAACAATTTTCGACACGACACGGACACGACAGAGAAAACAGTTTTCGTCATCATTGTTCAAATATTGTAACGTCTGTCGAGACGCTTTGAGGACATGAATTCCATCGATCACTTTTCTAAGCAAAACTCTTTATTGTCGGCCATAAACACATCACCAAAACATTATTAAAAAAAATGATATCTAGCAAAACTGGTAATTTTCTGCAGTACAAACCAGACCAAAACCAACTTTGTTATATCAACAGCAGCCGCTCGCTCTTTCTCACTTGCGCCAACACATGCACATATGGCACTTAGCCAGTGATGCGTTTACAGCCACACAAAAAGTTGGATAACTCCAACACCACACATAAAGTGTAATTCCAGGTCGTTACACTATGATTTACCAATAAAATGTGTGCTTATTCTAGTGTCATTTATTAGGAATCTTAATTTATAAATATTAATAATGAAATGTTGTTAATATATTAAATAAATACTAATAAAAATATATTTTTTACAAACAGGAAGTTGCAGGAATGTACACATGATCCCCTGCTTACATCTCATTGTGCAACATGTGAATGTTTTAATGGGAACTAAATGCAATGTCTGAAAGGGGTACAAATTAGCTGTCACTCTAGACAGCGATTTTAAACTTGACAAACAAGTCAATGGCGTTTTAAAATCGTGTTTTTATCATCTTCGTCTTATAGTAAAGATAAAACCATTTTTATCTTTTAACCTTTTTGAACAAGTCGTGCATGCTTTTATTTCAAGTCGCCTGGACTACTGCAATGCACTTTATGCTGGCATTAGCCAAAAAGCTCTCTCCCGGTTGCAGTTAGTCCAGAACGCGGCAGCGCGACTTTTAACAGGGGCCAGGAAACGCGAGCATATAATCTCAATTCTTGAGACTTTGCACTGGCTCCCTGTTCATTTTAGAATTGATTTTAAAACCTTGCTGTTTGCTTTTAAAGCTTTACATGGACTGGCACCTCAGTTTATCTCGAACCTCATCCAAATTTACACTCCTGCACGCGCTCTGAGGTCCGAGAGCCAGCTTCAGCTCGTGGTGCCCAAGACCAGACTTAAATCCAGGAGAGACAGGGCCTTCTCTGTGGCCGGCCCTAAGCTCTGGAACACTCTGCCCCTCCATGTTCAAACTGCTCCCACAGTGGAGTGTTTTAAGTCTCGTCTTAAGACCCACTTTTATTATTTGGCTTTTAACACTACGTGAGTTGTGTGGTCCTCTGTTGTCCTCTGTTGTTTTTATAAATTTTGATTTTCTATTTACTGTTTTAATTGGTTTAACCCTTTAAAATAGTTTTTAATCATATTTATTTTTATATTGTTTTTATATTTATTTATTTTTTGTTTTTATTCAGTCATTGGTGGAGCTAAGGGTAATATTTGAATATTGTTTTTAATATTGTTTTTAATATTGTTTTTAATATTGTTGTGCAGCACTTTGGAAACATTTTTGTTGTTTAAATGTGCTATATAAATAAAGTGGATTGGATTGTGCGTGCAAATTGGAGAGTGACAGCTGACAGTTTGACATAAAAAAAAAATAAAATCAATTAATCATTTCATAAAAAATATTTTCTGCTGTTATGCCCGCTGCATTTTTGTTGATCATGTGATCAACCCCTTTTTATAGCATCTGACAGACTCAATGTCTATTAAATAGTCACATAGTTCAATGATTCCCTCACAGCCTAAATAGTTGTATGCATTGAACATCCCAAGATGTCCAAGTAAACAATGTGTATTTTAATTATGGTCCCTTTTATCCTCGTCCCAATGGATGTTCACAGGCGTCTCAATGGAAGCGATCAGAGTAGTAATAATCTGCAAGTTCCTTTTACCATTTTATTACGTGTGCTAATCCAAACTTTGAGATAATATTTCATCTTCCCCCGGGCGCTGGATTTATTGCCGCCCCAGAGGTGCGTGAGAGCATAAGTTAAGTCGAAGGGAGAATACGCAGAAGGCCAGATCAGAATGGAAACACCCACATTTAAGGGTTGCTGCACACACAATGTGCATCTTTGTCACAATATTATGCTAGATCCACTCAACGTTCATTGCACCGGTCGCCCAGTGGGAGGGGGGTCCCCACATTTGCGGCCCCCTCCAAGGTTTCTCATTGTCATCCCATTGGGTTGAGTTTTTTTCTTGCCCTGATGTGGGATCTGAGCCGTGGACGTCGTTGTGGCTTGTGCAGCCCTTTGAGACACCCGTGATTTAGGGCTGTATAAGTAAACTTTGATTGATTGATTGATCTTGGATGAAGGCGTGCGGTGAAACAGAAGTCGAGTGGGAAAATGCTGCCAGCCAAAATTTCACCCCAGATTTTTCAAAAAGGGAGAATAGGGCCCAAATGTTTTAAGTCAACAGGTGATTTATTTTAAAGGGGAACTGCACTTTTTACTTTTTAATCTACTCAGTGGCCTTGTGGTTAGAGTGTCCGCCCTGAGATTGGTAGGTTGTGAGTTCAAACCCCGGCCGAGTCATACCAAAGACTATAAAAATGGGACCCATTACCTCCCTGTTTGGCACTCAGCATCAAGGGTTGGAATTGGGGGTTAAATCACCAAAAATGATTACCGGGCACGGCCACCGCTGCTGCTCACTGCTCCCCTCATCTCCCAGGTGGTGGAACAAGGGGATGGGTCAAATGCAGAGGACAAATTTCACCACACCGAGTGAGTGTGGGACTATCATTGGTACTTTAACTTTAACTTAACTTTTTTCGAATCATTCACAATCCTTAAACAATATGTTTTTAGTCGGACGTGCCCTAAATACCTCCCTGGGGAGGCGTTTGGGTGTCATCCTGACCAGATGCCCGAACAACCTCATCCGGCTCCTCTTGATGTGGAGGAGCAGCGGCTTTACTTTGAGCTCCCCCTGGATGGTAGAGCTTCTCTCCCTATCTCTAAGGGAGAGCCCTGCAACCCGGCAGAGGGAACTCATTTCGGCCGCTTGTACCCGTGATCTTGCCCTTTCAGTCATAACACAAAGCTCATGACCATAGGTGAGGATGGGAACGTAGATCGACCGGTAAATTGAGAGCTTTGCCTTCCGGCTCAGCTCCTTCTTCACCACAACGGATCGATACAGCGTCCGCATTACTGAAGACGCCGTACCGATGCGCCTGTCGATCTCACGATCCACTCTTCCCTCACTCGTGAACAAGTACATGTACTTGAACTCCCCCACTTGGGGCAGGGTCTCCATCCCAACCCGGAGATGGCACTCCACCCTTTTCCGGGCGAGAACCATGGACTCGGACTTGGAGGTGCTGATTCTCATCCCAGTCGCTTCACACTCGGCTGCGAACCGATCCACTGAGAGCTGAAGATCCTGGCCAGATGAAGCCATCAGGACAACATCATCTGCAAAAGCCGAGACCAAATTCTGCAGCCACCAAACCGGATCCCCTCAACGCCCTGACTGCGCCTGCAAATTCTGTCCATAAAAGTTATGAACAGAATAGGTGACAAAGGGCAGCCTTGGCGGGGTCCAACCCTCACTGGAAACGTGTCCGACTTACTGCCGACAATGTGGACCAAGCTGTGACACTGATCGTACAGGGAGCGGACCACCACAATCAGATAGTCCGTTACCCCATACTCCCTGAGCACTCCCCACAGGACTTCCCGAGGGACACGGTCGAATGCCTTCTCCAAGTCCACAAAGCACATTTAGACTGGTTGGGCAAACTCCCATGCACCCTCAAGGACCCTGCCGAGAGTATAGAGCTGGTCCACAGTTCCACGACCAGGACGAAAACCACACTGTTCCTCCTGAAACCGAGGTTTGACTATCCGGCGTAGCCTCCTCTCCAGTACAACTGCATAGACCTTAAAGGGAAGGCTGAGGAGTGTGATCCCATGATAGTTGGAACACACCCTCCGGTTCCCCTTCTCAAAGAGAGGAACCACCACCCCTGTCTGCCAATCCAGAGGTACCGCCCCCGATGTCCACGCGATGCTGCAGAGTCTTGTCAACCAAGACAGCCCCACAGCATCCAGAGCCCTAAGGAACTCTGGGCGGATCTCATCCACCCCTGGGGCCTTGCCACCGAGGAGCTTTTTAACTACCTCAGCTACCTCAGCCCCAGAAATAGGAGAGGCCACCACATATTCCCCAGGCACTGCTTCCTCATATGAAGATGTGTTGGTGGGATTGAGGAGGTCTTCGAAGTATTCCCTCCACCGATCCACAACATCCGCAGTCAAGGTCAGCAGAACACCATCCTCACCATACACGGTGTTGACTGCTTCCCCTTGGTGGTCCAGAATCACTTCGAAGCCGTCCGGAAGTCATAATATATATATATATAATTACTGTAACGTATTATTTTCGGGTCTCCCTATGTCTAGCTTTAAAAGATTACAGTTGGTACAAAATGCGGCTGCTAGACTTTTGACAAGAACAAGAAAGTGTGATCATATTACGCCTATACTGGCTCATCTGCACTGGCTTCCTGTGCACTTAAGATGCGACTTTAAGGTTCTACTACTTACGTATAAAATACTACACGGTCTAGCTCCAGCCTATCTTGCCGATTGTATTGTACCATATGTCCCGGCAAGAAACCTGTGTTCAAAGAACTCCGGCTTATTAGTGATTCCCAGAGCCCAAAAAAAGTCTGCGGGCTACGGAGCGTTTTCTATTCGGGCTCCAGTACTATGGAATGCCCTACTGGTAACAGTTAGAGATGCTATCTCAGTAGAAGCATTTAAGTCCCATCTTAAAACTCATTTGTATACTCTAGCCTTTAAATAGACCCCCCTTTTTAGACCAGTTGATCTGCCGTTTCTTTTCTTTTCTTTTCTCCTCTGCCTCCTCGCCAGGTTACTCCGGTTCCGGTGACCATGGATGAAGTGCTGGCTGTCCAGAGTTGGGACCCGGGGTGGACCGCTCGCCTCGGTTGGGGACATCTCTGCGCTGCTGACCCATCTCCGCTCGGGATGGTCTCCTGCTGGTCTCCTGCTGGCCCCACTATGGACTGGACTCTCACTACTATGTTAGATCCACTAAGGACTGTTCTTTCACAATATTATGTCACTCGACATCCATTGCTTTCAGTCTCCCCGAGAGAGGGGGGGTTACCCACATATGCGGTCCTCTCCAAGGTTTGTCATAGTCATTCACATCGACGTCCCTTATGTTGGCTCTGTACTGAGGATGTCGTTGTGGCTTGTGCAGCCCTTTGAGACTTGTGTGATTTAGGGCTATATAAATAAACATTGATTGATTGATTGATTGAATATATAATTTAAATATACTCTACTGATGCATATTATTTCCAGGCTTTCACGGGCCATTCAAAATGATGTGGCGGGCCAGATCTGGCCCCCGGGCCATGAGTTTGACGCCTGTGATCTAGCATAATCTTCCATGAGCTCCTAGGCGAGAAAGCAGCTCACCAGCCGATGATGTCAACATCTTTACACGACGCTGCTATAGATGGTCTGCCTTAGCGCTTATATTAACAAAATCACTATTACTTGGTAATATTCAAGTCACGAAATGTAAATTGAGTATTGTTGGCGTTTTTTTGCTGGTTATTTATTGTTTTTTATGGGAGGACCTCTCATTGTCTCCATTGCAAGCAGACATTTATTTATGTGTATTTATGAGTTAGAATGCATTAAAAAAAATACATCCGTTGTCTTGTCTTCAATAATGATTGTGAAAAAAAAAGTGCAGATACGCTTTAAAATATATTTTCTGGTGTTTTCAAAGATGGTCACTCATTTTTAATGTTGAACATTTTTGCATATTAAGTGTAATTAGGTCACTGATTTTAATGAATATTTTACATGTATTATTTATTTTCTCAGGGCATTTAAAGGGGAACATTATCACCAGACCTATGTAAGCGTCAATATATACCTTGATGTTGCAGAAAAAAGACCATATATTTTTTTAACCGATTTCCGAACTCTAAATGGGTGAATTTTGGCGAATTAAACGCCTTTCTAATATTCGCTCTCGGAGCGATGACGTCACAACGTGACGTCACATCGGGAAGCAATCCGCCATTTTCTCAAACACCGAGTCAAATCAGCTCTGTTATTTTCCGTTTTTTCGACTGTTTTCCGTACCTTGGAGACATCATGCCTCGTCGGTGTGTTGTCGGAGGGTGTAACAACACGAACAGGGACGGATTCAAGTTGCACCAGTGGCCCAAAGATGCGAAAGTGGCAAGAAATTGGACGTTTGTTCCGCACACTTTACCGACGAAAGCTATGCTACGACAGAGATGGCAAGAATGTGTGGATATCCTGCGACACTCAAAGCAGATGCATTTCCAACAATAAAGTCAAAGAAATCAGCCGCCAGACCCCCATTGAATTTGCCGGAGTGTGTGAGCAATTCAGGGACAAAGGACCTCGGTAGCACGGCATGCAATGGCGGCAGTTTGTTCCCGCAGACGAGCGAGCTAAACCCCCTGGATGTCTTGGCTCACACCGAAGATGATCAAGAGAAGAATATCGACCCTAGCTTCCCTGGCCTGCTGACATGAGGGTATGTCTACAGAATATATTAATTGATGAAAATTGGGCACTCTCAAAGTGCATGTTGTTGCCAAATGTATTTCATATACTGTAAACCTAGTTCATAGTTGTTAGTTTCCTTTAATGCCAAACAAACACATACCAATCGTTGGTTAGAAGGCGATCGCCGAATTCGTCCTCGCTTTCTCCCGTGTCGCTGGCTGTCGTGTCGTTTTCGTCGGTTTCGCTTGCATACGGTTCAAACCGATATGGCTCAATAGCTTCAGTTTCTTCTTCAATTTCGTTTTCGCTACCTGCCTCCACACTACAACCATCCGTTTTAATACATTCGTAATCTGTTGAATCGCTTAAGCCGCTGAAATCCGAGTCTGAATCCGAGCTAATGTCGCTATAGCTTGCTGTTCTTTCCGCCATGTTTGTTTGTGTTGGCTTCACTATGTGACGTCACAGGAAAATGGACGGGTGTTTATAACGATGGTTAAAATCAGGCACTTTGAAGCTTTTTTTAGGGATATTGCGTGATGGGTAAAATTTTGAAAAAAACTTCGAAAAATATAATAAGCCACTGGGAACTGATTTTTAATGGTTTTAACCATTCTGAAATTGTGATAATGATCCCCTTTAATCACAACTGGACTGTACAGGTGGTCTTAGAAGATGTTTGGCCTCTCATCCAAGCAGGGCTTTTCCTATCATGCTCGAGTTTTAGAAGAGTGTGCTGGATTCAAAGTATTTATCTCATAAGGTGTCACAACATGCCTCAACAGCAACGGTTTCGCTCTGTTATGGTGTAAATGTAAAACGACCATCGTTGAGATACAGCTGCACGGATTATAGAGTATTGTAAAGGTTTAGAGGCAAATTTACAAGCCAGGTATCAGCAACCATATCTGAATGTGATGGAATGAATTCATAAACTTTGAAGCAGAAAGACTTTTTACAAGGTTTAAAATATTCAACATCACCAAAGTGAACTTTTCAAACAATCTGGCCTCCCACACTTCTGTCTGCGCTCACAAGGACAAGGAGTTCAAGAACTGCAGTCGACCTTGTCTTTATGCACATGTGTCATGTGAGCAAGTTTTAATGTTGTAAATGTAATGTTTTATGTATTTGTTTACTGTTTTTAATGTAACCATGCTGCTGCTCTCTTGGCCAGGTCTCCCTTGGAAAAGAGATCTTTGATCTCAATGGGATGTTACCTGCTTAAACAAAGGCTAAATAAAATAAATAAAAATAAGAACTCCAGAGGAATGTTGGCCTTTTTTTAACTAACCACTTACTGTTTGTTTACAATTTCAAGTCAATTAAGACCGGAAAAAAAGTTATAATATTTTCCAAATGCTAAAATTGACATATGTTTAAAATGTAACTGTTTTGTTTTCAAAGGGAAGTGCACTTTTTTAAAATGTTGCCCATCATCCATAATGTGATACAAAAACATGTCTTTCCCTTTATTGTGCATTCTAAATATTGACAAGTTGCTAGTACGAAGCGACTAACAATGCAGGTACTAGTGTTGTAACCATACCAATATTTTGGTACTGGTACTAAAATTATTTCGGTACTTTTCTAAATAAAGGGCACCACAAAAAAATTGCATTATTGGCTTTATTTCAACAAAAAATCTGAGGGTACATTAAACATATGTTTCTTATTGCAGTTAAGTCCTTAAATAAAATAGTGGACATACTAGACAACTTGTCTTTTAGTAGTAAGTAAACCAACAAAGACTCCTGATAAGTCGGCTGACGTATGCAGTAACATATTGTGTCATTTATCATTCTTTTATTTTGTCAACATTATTAAGGACAAGTGGTAGAAAATGAATTATTAATCTACTTGTTCGTTTACTGTTAATATCTGCTTACTTTCTCTTTTAACATGTTCTGTCTACACTTCTGTTAAAATGTAATAATCACTTATTCTTCTGTTGTTTGATACTTTACATTAGTTTTGGATGATACCACAAATGTGGGTATCAATCTGATACCAAGTCGTTACAGGATCATAACATTGGTCATATTCAAAGTCCAGGGACGTATTTCCTGAGTTTATAAATATAATATACATTTTTTAAAAACGAAAGATGTTGTGATGCCAAAAAATATTGACATAATCATAGAAGTATCGACGAGCTACGCTACTGTACTTGGTATCATTACAGTGGATGTTAGGTGTAGATCTACCAATGGCGTTTGTTTACATTTTGAGCTACGGTGTGTAGTGAAGCATGTTTAGCTATTCCTCATCCTGCAGGGATGATACTTGTAAGAAACGTACTTTATTTGTCGCCGTGGAGGCGAGGATTAGTGATTTAGAAGTAGCTAAAACACTGCCGACGGCAGATGGACGTTAGCCGCTAGCTAGCTAGCTATGTCTTAAAGAATCTCTTCCTGAGGGCGTTTCAGTGTTATAACTTCACCTTTATCGTTAGTTTTTAAGCCAAAATATGTCTGTTCTCCCTTTTATGTCTACACACTTTGTGTGTTTGTAAGTACTCTGTGATTGTGTGCCGCCGAACATGCTCGTCTGCTCGTAAAACCAGCAATGACACGACGTGACTTCGACGTGGGCGCGGAGAGGTGCGGGACTAGTACGGTTCCGAGACGGTATCGTACCGAAAATTATTCATTAGTATCGCGGTACTATACTAATACCGGTATACCGTACAACCCTAGCAGGTACTTGGATTCATCATTAAAGCTGCTAAAAAAATATCCAAAAACCACCAACAAGGCTTTGTTTACATGCCACGATCTGCACACTAAGGAACTGTTTTTTTGACGTAGTGACTCATCGGTTTGCGTACACTGCTCCTCCAACCACTAGCTTGGGTTTCTTATAACGTTGGTTGTGACACGTCATTAAAATACAGAAGTTTGAGCTGCTTCTGCTGGATTGTCTTTGAGTTAGAAAATGTTAATTCTAGTTTATAAATCATGTACCGTATTTTTCGGACTATAAGTCAGTGCGATTTATATATGTTTTTTCCTTCTTTATTATGCATTTTCGGCAGGTGCGACTTATACTCCGAAAAATACGATATATCACCTGAATAGTATAGGCACAAAGCTGGGAATGCTACCAACACGCTGTCAAAAAATGGAATATTTCATCAAAAGGAGGACATACGAGCAATATTCTGAAACATTTGAAAACACAGCATGCATTAACTATAAATGAATGTCATGGTTTTTTTTTTACGATAAACATTGTCTATGGAAATAACTCAGTAAGAAGCAAAAGAAAATCAACCAACCATGGATGACAAAAGGACTGAAAAATGCTTGTAACAAAAACAAAACAAAACATATGTATAACAAAAAGATATATAGAGGCAGATAATGAGTATAAGAATCATAAAAACAAACTAATTAGCATACTATGAACATGTGGGAAAGAATACTACAGTCAATTATTAAACAGGAACAAAAACAACATGAGAGCAACTTGTGGCCTCCTAAATAGCATCATTAAAAATGGTGCTAAGAAAGACGACCTCCTAATACTTTCTAAATGGAAATACAAAAAATGACAATATTAACAAAGTCGTTGAACGATTTAATAACTACTTCGTGAAGATCGGAGCAAAAAAATCCAAGTGATGGTTTAGTTGAGGACTTCACTGAGACCACAGACAGAAATCCCAACTCGATGCTCCTCAAGAATGTGACAGAAGAAGAAATAGTCAAAATTGTTCAAAAAATGTAAGTCCAAGACATCAACTGGCTGTCACCAAATAGATATGGTAACGACAAAAAAAGTTATAGGAGAAATGTCAGAGTTTCTAGCGCAGTGGTTTTTAACCTTGTTGGAGATACCAAACCCTACCAGTTTCATATGTGCATTCACCGAACCCTTCTTTAGTGAAAAATAAAATATATTTTTTTCAAATTCAAGACAAAGTTATGTTTTTTTACTGGTGCACAAAATGAACCGTGCATGAACATCATCTTGTTCAAAGAACAAAACCAACACAGTGCATAAACTCACAACAAATTACACACATGCAAATCAGTCTGACTTCTGCTGTTGCCGTATCCATGAAGTTTTTATTTACACGATGAGTCGGGTATGTCTTGACCTCCGCGGCGGAGGCTCCGTCGAACCCCTGAGGCCGACTCACCGAACCCCTAGGGTTTGATCGAACCCAGGTTAAGAACCACTGTTCTCGCGTATATCAGCAACCTATTATTTCAAATGGAAAAATTCCCAGACGAAATGAAAATAGCAAAAGTTGTACCGATTCACAAGACTGGCAACAAACACCAGTTTACCAACTATAGACCTGTTTCCCTACTGCCACAGTTTTCCAAAATCATGCAAAAACTATTCATTAAAGGGGAACATTATCACCAGACCTATGTAAGCATCAATATATACCTTGATGTTGCAGAAAAAAGACCATATATTTTTTTAACCGATTTCCGAACTCTAAATGGGTGAATTTTGGCGAATTAAACGCCTTTCTAATATTCTCTCTCGGAGCGATGACGCGTCACATCGGGAAGCATTCCGCCATTTTCTCAAACACCGAGTCAAATCAGCCTTGTTATTTTCCGTTTTTTCAACTGTTTTCCGTACCTTGGAGACATCATGCCTCGTCGATGTGTTGTCGGAGGGTGTAACAACACGAACAGGGACGGATTCAAGTTGCACCAGTGGCCCAAAGATGCGAAAGTGGCAAGAAATTGGACGTTTGTTCCGCACACTTTACCGACGAAAGCTATGCTACGACAGAGATGGCAAGAATGTGTGGATATCCTGCGACACTCAAAGCAGATGCATTTCCAACGATAAAGTCAAAGAAATCTGCCACCAGACCCCCATTGAATCTGCCGGCGTGTGTGAGCAATTCAGGGACAAAGAACCTCGGTAGCACGGTAAGAAATGGCGGCAGTTTGTTCCCGCAGACGAGCAAGCTAAACCCCCTATCGACCCTAGCTTCCCTGGCCTGCTGACATCAACTCCAAAACTGGACAGATCAGCTTTCAGGAAAAGAGCGCGGATGAGGGTATGTCTACAGAATATATTAATTGATGAAAATTGGGCTGTTTGCACTCTCAAAGTGCATGTTGTTGCCAAATGTATTTCATATGCTGTAAACCTAGTTCATAGTTGTTAGTTTCCTTTAATGCCAAACAAACACATACCAATCGTTGGTTAGAAGGCAATCGCCGAATTTGTCCTCGCTTTCTCCCGTGTCGCTGGCTGTCGTGTCGTTTTCGTCGGTTTCGCTTGCATACGGTTCAAACCGAAATGGCTCAATAGCTTCAGTTTCTTCTTCAATTTCGTTTTCGCTACCTGCCTCCACACTACAACCATCCGTTTCAATACATTCGTAATCTGTTGAATCGCTTAAGCCGCTGAAATCCGAGTCTGAATCCGAGCTAATGTCGCCATAGCTTGCTGTTCTTCCCGCCATGTTTGTTTGTGTTGGCTTCACTATGTGACGTCACAGGAAAATGGACGGGTGGTTAAAATCAGGCACTTTTAAGCTTTTTTTAGGGATATTGCGTGATGGGTAAAATTTTGAAAAAAACTTCGAAAAATATAATAAGCCACTGGGAACTGATTTCTGAAATTGTGATAATGTTCCCCTTTAACAGATTGGACAAATGTATCAACAAAAGTGGAACACTTGCAGAAAACCAATGTGGATTCAGAGCAAATATCTCAACATGGATGGCATTAATGGAAATAACAGAGGAAATTACCAATACAATGGATGGTAAACAGTGTGCAGCAGCAGGGCTCAGGGATCTGACAAAAGCATTTGACACAATTAATCATAATATCTTAATAAACAAATTAGAACTATATGGCATCAGAGGATTGGTATTGAAAGGGATTTTATTTTTTTAAGGGTCATACCTCTTTTGTAACATGCCAAGGCGCATTCCTCAATAAGCCCCGCGGAGCGCACCTTAGGACACGCCCACGGCCGCTCATCTCCTGCATGCATCACTCTGGCGGCAGCAAGCAGCTGCAATCAATCAGCACTCAGCGCACCTGTCAGTGATGATCTTCCAGTGCAGACCTGCGTTTCGGGCCAGATTTTAATCATCTGTTGGAGTACCGTAAGCGATCACCTAGCTCTATGCAACCTCTCTGTGTGTTCCCCACCGTCGTGTTTAATTGGTCTCGTGTCTTCCTTGTTGTCCTTCCTGCAGTCTGCCTTTGTTTCACGTGACTAGCTGTGCGTCTCGTCTTCCTAGTTGTTCCCCTCTGGATTTCGGACTGCCTCCCTCGATCCTCGACCTCCCGCTTGGACACAGACCTGTTGACGCCTCGCTATATTCCCCAACTACCTACCTGTCTTACGGACATTCAAGCCTGCCTTTCCCCTCCGGGACTTCCGCCGCTCGCTCAACACTCCCGGTAACACGCAACAGCTAATCCCCACACATAGTCTCACACACACACACTCTTGGATTTTTTCACACTCCATTCTCAGGTTCATATTATTAGGGTTCGTTTTTATACATATATAGTGTGTATATATATAATAAATCATAAGGTTAAATACTAAGCCCCCTTGTGTCTGTGCCGTCTACTCTCTCCCGTACGTAACATCTTTAAGTGCAAAACAACGGGGAGCCATCATGATACAAAAGTTACTGTGACTTCCAAAATACTGAAGTTAGGAAAATAAGTTGAGGATTGACTCAAAGGGGTTTAAATGCTTCATCTGGATAATTAACACATTTTGTGTTAATTAAAGGCACAACGTCCTGATTGAACAGTTATGAAAACACTCAAAGTTGAAGCAAATATTATTTGACCTTCTGGTGAGCCACTCAAATTTAGGTACTATAGGTTACGATCTACCAGCTGGAGACATTCTAGTTTGCCTGCTTTTTGTTACGCGTCACATTTGGCACATCACATTATCCCTACAAGAAAAACCGAATGAGACACTGCAAAAGCCGGCATGCTCTTTATTTGAAGTTGTTAGCTGGGCCCGGAGCGGTAAGTCAAACTGCCAAAATAACAAAGACAGTCCTACCCTTTATGGCACACATTAAAATGTTGTGGTCTTTAAAAAAAACTAAATATATATCAGAAACTCTGGTTATGATCAAGTATGTGTTTTCATCATTTGCTTGTACTTATTTTAGGACAGTAAAGAGTTCTTAAATTACTTGCATCTAAACATCTTATTAATGTTTGATACATTATTGGTTGCAAAACATTTAAAGTGAGGTTTGTTTACTGTTGTGGATAAAATGCATAAAAAGATAGTTGAAACAGTGTCCCTGGCAACTCCCCACTTAGATGACGTTCATTTTGTGGAGTTACTGTAAGACGAAAGGTGAATTGCAGATTTATTTGCAGAAGGCAGGGTGGGGGGTGTTTATCTAAAGTTTTTTTTAAGTTTAACCTAAATACATTTAAATAAGATTTGACTACTTTGCAGGAATATCATGTTGCAGCAGTACAAACGTCTCACGAAAATACAATATCCACACGCATAGGGAATTGAATCGTATTTATATAGCGCTTTTTCTCTAATGATTCAAAGCACCCATTATCTACATCAGGGGTCCCAAAACTATCCGGATCCGACCCACCAGCGTCCAGAAATCCGTCCCGTGGGAAGTCCCAAGTAAAAAAAACAGTTTTTTATTTTTTAACTGTACATTTTTTAAATCTGTTCTTTCTAATCCATTTTCTACTGCTTGTTACTCTCGGTGTCTCCTAGCTGCTCAGTCAAATCATATTGTCTAAAAATGCATTTTTCCATCGATAACGTAACATCATCGTAATCGGAATATACAGTATATATATATATATATATATATATATATATATATATATATATATATATATATATATATATATATATATATATATATAGTACAGGACAAAAGTTTGGACACACCTTCTTATTCAATGTGTTTCCTTAATTTTCATGACTATTATTGTAGATTGTCACTGAAGGCATCAAAACTACGAATGAACAGATGTGGAGTTATGTACTTAACAAAAAAAAGGTCAAATAACTGAAAACATGTTTTATGTTCTAGTTTCTTCAAAATAGCCACCCTTTGCTCTGATTACTGTTTTGCACACTCTTGGCATTCTCTCGATGAGCTTCAAGAGGTAGTCACTTGAAATGGTTTTCAATTCACGGGTGTGCTTGAAGCTCATCGAGAGAATGCCAAGAGTGTGCAAAGCAGTAATCAGAGCAAAGGGTGGCTATTTTGAAGAAACTACAATATAAAACATATTTTCAGTTATTTCACCTTTTTTTCTTAAATACATAACTCCACATGTGTTCATTCATAGTGTTGATGCCTTCAGTGACAATCTACAATGTAAATAGTCATGAAAATAAAGAAAACGCATTGAATGAGAAGGTGTGTCCAAACCTTTGGCCTCTACTATATTATATATATATATATATATATATATATATATATATATATATACACACACAGCCCAACGTGGCCCCCCAAGTCAATAAGATTGGGGACCCCTGATCTAAACTTAAGTTACATTTACAACACTGTTGTCAGGCTTGCCCCTGACAGTTTGGTTGTGTTTTAGTTTTTCCTCTGTGTGTGTAGTATTTCCTGTCAGCGCTCTTGTTTTGGTTCTGTTTCCTGTTTGTCTCCCTGAGTGCTGTGTCCCCTCAGCTGTGGCTGATTGGCACCTGGCCACACCTGGTGTCAATCATCCAGCTGCTATTTATACCTGCCCTACCCTCCAGTCACTGCTGGATTATTGTCATTGTCGATGTCACTACTACCTGTCATAATACTTGTCGTTGTAGCTGTGGCTGATTGGCACCTGGCCACACCTGGTGTCAATCAGCCAGCTGCTATTTATACCTGCCCTACCTTCCAGTCACTGCTGGATTATTGTCATTGTCGATGTCACTACTACCTGTCATAATACTTGTCGTTGTAGCTCTGTCTACTTTTGTTCACTCTGCTCATGTCATAGTTCCTTCATGTCACAGTAAGTGTTTTTGTTTCTTGTCGACAGTTAGCCTTTGTGCTATTTTAGTTCATAGCCAAGTTTGTTCTCCGCCTTGTGCGCACCTTTTGTTTGTACCCTTTTTTTTTTTTTTTTTTGCTATAGTGTTAAATTAAATCATGTTATCTCGCTCAATGCCTGCCGTCATCTCTGCATCTTGGGGTTCGTCACCAACATACTCTGACAACTGTGGGCGACACAGAGCAAGGTGGGTGAAGTGTCCTGCCCATGGACGCAAGCAGTGACTATGATGGCGGAAGCTGGATTCCAACCGGGAACCCTCAAGTTCCTGGCCGGCCGCTCTACTATCTACCATCAAGTCCGGATAACAAATATGTAATTTCAAATTAATTTCCAGATACAGTTTAGATTGAATTGTATAATCCAAAATGATGCCCAGTGAATCGATTGTACAGACATTAATCCATAATTGTTAAAATCGATGACTTTACCTAGCCTTGCCACAATCCTATTTTTGCCAAAACTGTCAAAGAATGGTGTATTAGTTTTAAGAGGAATTACAATACCTGTCACGTAATGGGTATAAAGAAGTACTTGATACACAACAAAATGAAACGTCTTCTTCCTTGGCCAACACCCCATCCCTGAACAAAGTTGTTAAATATGCAACGCAGCAACAGCAATAAAAACAACCTCCTTGGCAGAGGTAATTATCCCAGGCAGGAGACCTTTCCCTGATGGGATTATAAAATGAGTTGGGAATCTTTTGCCGCTGTAAGCATTTTTGGAAGACTAAAACTGAATTCGATATCATGCCACATATTGTGATGAGGGTAATATGAAAAGGGCTGGACCTTCTAAGATCCCAAATAAGTGGTAAAACGAGTGTACAAACTATAAATTGTGTGTCATGGGCAAGTTGCAGGTGATCTACCAAGACTGCAAGTGCAAAAGTGATGCAGACCCCCTTTTTAAATGAGGATTTTGCATGCATTCACCATGGATACACTCATTTCCCACTACTTTTGTGGCATTATATGCTCAAACAGTGACGTCAGTTGGAGGAGTTGTGAATGACTGCAGGGCCACAACATTAGGTACACCTGCAGACTGCAGGTGTACCTTATTCACAACTCCTCCAACACGAACATTATTGTTTTTGCACTTTTTGGCTTCTTATTAAATAACTTTTGTAACCTATTTTCATGGGCTTTCCTCTTTGTGATGTTAAGTTCCTGTTATGCGCTGTTATAAAGTATATGCCTTGAGCTCTTATTTTGAAGGCGCTAAGAGCGGAAGTGATGACACGTTGGAGTGGAGCGGAAGTTTTTGAAAGAAGGTAAATAAAGTGGTCCTCGTGTAAACTGGAGCCTCCGTGTTTGTTATTTTGTAGTTTCATACAGTATAGGCGACATTTATAAACCCTCGGTTACACTTTTTTAAATAGATTCAATCTTGCACGTGGAAAGTTTAAGTGAGGGCTTTAGTTGATATAACACTCCCGTCAGGGGTTGCGTTAATCCAGCACAACAGCGGCGAATGGACTTCATTTATAAAAAAAAAAAAGGTAAGACCATAATAACGTTTTTTTTATTAAATGTGCTTTTTTGTGTGCTACAGTTTGTATGTGTAAAGTTAAAGTTAAGTTAAAGTACCAATGATTGTCACGCACACACTAGGTGTGTTGAAATTTGTCCTCTGCATTTGACCCATCCCTTGATCACCTCCTGGGAGGTGAGGGGAGCAGTGGGCAGCAGCGGCGCCACGCCCGGGTATAATTTTTGGTGATTTAACCCCCAATTCCAACCCTTGATGCTGAGTGCCAAGCAGGGAAGAATGCTGGTATGAGCTTTTAAACATAACCCGTTAACTGCTGCCAATCAAATGGTGAATAAGATACTCTTTAGGGTTCATATGTTTGTAAATCTGACTGTGATGAAGTTAGTGCCTCACCAGCCATGAACCTCACCGCACGTCACTGTGCTCAAACTACTGGTGTTTTGTCATATTGTTGACATCCAGCACACAACTATAATATTTACCACCTTTTCTATGCTATACTGAAGCACAATCCCTACAGCAAAACCTACTTTTAGCATTCATAAAGTGCGCCTGGAATGATACGGGTGCAAGAAAATGCATATTGCAAGAAGGTTTTTTTCATAAAGAAGATATGTCATAATACTATATGTCCTATGTAAAAAAAACTCAATAAAAAAAAAAATCCAGACACGCTATATAGATTGTATTTTTTATTTTGCTCATTTAAGAGAGGCAATTCTCTGCTGACAAACTTAGTATATAATATTTGCGTGCGCTATCAAGTTTGCACAGGTTTTAATACACACCGACCTTTAGTAGATCAGGCCCAAAGTGTTCAGACTTGTTTGTTCAGGTTTAGGGTAAGCTGGAGCCTATTGCAGCTAACATAAGGCGACAGGCTGGTTACACCCTTGACTGATCACCAGTCAACCACAATCGATCCTCAACATTGACATCAGCAAACCGAGGCTATACAAGCTGTCTAACAACTGCTGTGAACCGTAAAAACTGGGATTCACCTGTAAAGGGAACACCTCCAAAATGACAAACACCATCGAATGTGCCTCTCTGTGACAACAAACTAGAGTCAGATTGAGACCATGTTGATTGTTGCAGCAGATGTCCGGGTGGCTGGTCTCAGACTGTCTGCAAGCTGGATGTAGAGGTCCTGGACTGGTGTGGAAACCCCCAGCCTTTGGATATGTTTTATGGTCGGGAAATTAACAATACATTCACAGGCAACAGCTCTAATGGATATTCCTGAAGTCATCATGACTATTGCATGCTACCTCAACACCTGTGACATCTGTGGCAAAGTGCTTTGTAATAAAACAGTACATTTTGGGGCAGCCCTGTATAGTGTCTTAACATAAGTTTCGGCAAAGGACCCAGATTTAGATAGACTTGTCAACAATACTTGTCAATCACACTGTACGGACAAAAAAAACATATAAATCAAACTGTGGTCTGTGCACCACTAGTGGTACCTGGGCTCCATCTAGTGCAGTGGTTCTTAACCTTGTTGGAGGTACCGAACCCCACCAGTTTCATATGCGCATTCACCGAACCCTTCTTTAGTGAAAAAGAAAATGTTGTTTTTTTTCAAATTCAAGACAAAGTTATATGTTTTTGGTAACACTTTAGTATGGGGAACATATTCTAAGTAACAAAGACTTAATTTAGAGTTATTTGGTTAGGGTTAGGGTCAGGGTTAGAGGGTTAGGGTTATAATAAGGCCATGCTGAATAAGACATTATTAAGTACTTAATAATGACTAGTTAAGAGCCAATATGTTACTAATTTGCATGTTAATAAGCAACTAATTAATGGGAAATATGTTCCCCATACTAAAGTGTTATCATGTTTTTTTTACTGGTGCACAAAATGAACCGTGCATGAACATCACCTTGTTCAAAGAACAAAACCAACACAGTGCATAAACTCACAACAAACTACAGACCTGCAAATCAGTCAGCTGTTGCCGTAGCCGTAATACGCCGTTAGGGAGAAGTTTGTATTTACACGATGAGTCGGGTGTGTTTTGACCTCCGCCGAACCCCTGAGGCCGACTCACCGAACCCCTAGGGTTCGATCGAACCCAGGTTAAGAACCACTGATCTAGTGGTATGCCAAAGAATCACTTGATAAAACTACAGTGTTTTATTTTCCTATATTCATATTCAACACAGTGTTACTGTTCAAACTGTGTGTAACGTTACAGTGGCCAATAATGTTGAATACACTTGTTAAATAAAACCTCTGCTTTGTTTTTAATGAATTATTGAGCCTACTACCCTACTGTATTTTAATGTCGGTCATTATCAATCAATCATCAATCAATGTTTACTTATATAGCCCTAAATCACGAGTGTCTCAAAGGGCTGCGCAAGCCACAACGACACGGCTCATGTTATCAAGTAAAATTCCTAGTTTGTGAACCCGTTCTCAAACAATGGCAATAAAAAACTCTTCTGATTCTGATTCAGATTCTTCTGATTCTGACATCCTCGGCTCAGATCCCACATCAGGGCAAGAACAAAGTCATTATGGTGGTACTTGGAGAGCCATGTTTTTTCTGAGTTGGGACTTGGTGAAATCATTTTGAGAACCACTTATAGAGGTTAATTTGTGTCTTTATTGCGAGAGCTTTCTTTTGACACTGAATTTTTTTCTTTTGACATTGAAATTATGTATGTAATATAATGCTGAATGTGGAAGGAAACTGAAGTACCCTGAGCATTGGCGTTGTTAGGCCTATTTTAGGGGGGCTCAAGCCCTCCTAAAATATTCTTAAGCCCCCCTAAATAATTTGGTGTTTTTTGGGGGGTTTTTTTACAAATAAATGCCGACATATTCATTATAAAGTGGCCCAAATATGAGTTTAAATAAATAATCATATAACCTGTTATTATTCACTCAGTTTCCCCTCACTTCGTAGCGTAAGGTAGAGAGCCCCTTTCGTGCGTCGGTATCCAATCAATTCCACTTGTTCATATAGAAAATGCCCACATCACTCAAATTCCAGCCCGCATTTTCTCTGCGACCTTGCTTGCGGTCCTGCAGGTGTACGAAGCACATTATCTTCCTTTACAATGAGTGAAGCTGCACAAAACCTTGTGTGTGCAATTGTAAATCATTTATTTTTTAAGTGTTGTGTTTCTTGTAGAATCTATATAAAGTAATATACATAAGCCTATTGTTAAAATAATGAAAAAAACATCATTAAATATATTTGTTTTATTGTATTGTTACATTAATAGCTGTTTTATTATTATAGGATGGCTTGTTAAACATTTAATAGGATTTTCAGAGGGAGGAAAAACCAAGACATTTAATATAAAATGTAAAATGAATAAATACATAAAAAGAAAAAGAAAATATATGGTTAAAAGCCATCGTCCCGGGGAGCATTTCATTTCGTCCCGTGCATTTTTTTTTAAATAATAATAATAACAATGAATAATTTGTAAGTCTTTGTTAGCCGTTTGTGAAGTTTTGTGCTTGTGCGTAACATTCGCTGTGCATCTCCTGGGGGCAAAGCCCCACCTGTCCTTAAAAGCTAGTGACGCCCCTGACCCGGAGTAAACCCACACAAAAAAAAAACATGATAAATGCATGACTAAGATGGCCCTGTTATGCAAAACAGCAGAGCAATAATCAAAACAAAGAAATAGGTGTAAAGGTTGGCACATAAAGTCTATTTGGATCGAATGCGTCAAGTTTGCAAGTCATACTTGTATGATGTTGGACAGAAAGTGTCCTCTAAATTCTCTCTTCACAGCTCACGCTCAGGTACCCACTTGAAACTAGCACTGTAGATACCAGGAGAGCACCGGAAACCTCGGCAGCAGGTGAATGTGAAAATAGGTTTCTAGGGACAAAATCAGCACATGTAATATTTTTGTGTGTGTGTGTGTGTGTGTGTGTGTGTGTGTGTGTGTGTGTGTGTGTGTGTGTGTAGGAGAGAGAGCAAGTAAGGAGAGAGAGACAAGGAGGACAGGGGGCCCATTAGAGGCAAACTACAGGGAGGCCTTGCAAGGATGGATGGATTTGTGTTACAGTTCTGCTTAGCAGCACTGATAGCAATGCTGGCTCTATTTGCTTGCAAAATGTATTTTGCAGCTCAGGTATCTTGCAAGATGCAGTAAACTCTGGCGGAGGAAGTGGATTATCAGAAAAAGGAGGTGTGTTCTCCACAAAGAAAATTTATATTTTGCATGCCGTCAAGTCCAGAGGTGAGTCGAGTAGTCAAACATTTGTACTCAACACATACTTGCCAACCCTCCCGGTTTTTCCGGGAGACTCCCGAAATTCAGCGCCTCTCCCGAAAACCTCCCGGGACAAATTTTCTCCCGAAAATCTCCCGAAATTCAGGCGGAGCTGGAGGCCACGCCCCCTCCAGCTCCATGCTCACCTGAGTGACGTGTTGACAGCCTGTTCTCACGTCCGCTTTCCCACAATATAAACAGCTAATGATCGAGGGCGAGTTCTTGGTTTCTTATGTGGGTTTATTGTTAGGCAGTTTCATTAACGTCCTCCCAGCGCGGCAACAACACACAACAACAGCAGTCAAGTTTTCGTCCCCCGTAAAGCAGTTTGTCTGCCGTAAACAGCAATGTTGTGACACTTTTAAACAGGACAATACTGCCATCTACTGTACATGCATATGTGACCCACCCATAATGTGTCACATTTTTGTGTTGATTTATTTAGTTTATTTTGTGGTTTGAATTCGTTTTTGGAGCTGTCATTCCACATTTATCAGTATTCACATTGGTCAGTAGGGGGCAGTAGGGCGTTTCTTCCCAATTGAATGCTATCACCTGCAGACCGGAAGTGTCTTGTCATTCTGATGAGCGCGACCAGTCTGTGAACAATTGAAATGTCCTGTGTGCTTTTTCCTCCTGTATAACAGGTTAGTTTTGGTGAATCAACTCACTGAATAATATCCATGTGATCTTTATAAGTTTAAGTACACATTCTGATGGTGGAGCCTAACTCTAAAGTGTTTGTGAGTTGTAGTTTGTATTTGTGAATAAATCCAGTGTACAGCTGCAGTAATCAATACAAAAAGGCGACGTGAGTGCGCAATGTTTATATAGGAACTTCTGATCCTAATTCAGACTCCCAAATTAGAGCTCCCGTTTTCTTATTGATTTTATAATGTATTTTTGTATGATGTGTGTGTTCTGAAATAGTGACAGAGAATAGAACAAGGATGGACAATTCAACCCTTAACTCAACAATGAGTAGATGAGTGTTATGTGTGTGTATATGTGTAAATAAATGAACACTGAAATTCAAGTATTTCTTTTATTTATATATATATATATATAATACAATATATATATATATATATATACATATATATATTTATATGTGTAATAAAATATATATATATATATAGCTAGAATTCACTGAAAGTCAAGTATTTTTTATATATGTATATATATCTTAACCACGCCCCCAACCACGCCCCCCGCCCCACCCCCGTCCACGCCCTCCACACCCCACCCCCCCACCTCCCGAAATCGTAGGTCTCAAGGTTGGCAAGTATGACTCAACAGTAACGATGCTTTAGAACAGGGGTTACTGCTTTGCACACTCTTGGCATTCTTTCGATGAGCTTCAAGCACACCTGTGAATTGAAAACCATTTCAGGTGAGTACCTCTTGAAGCTCATCGAGAGAAAGCCAAGAGTGTGCGAAAAAGTAATCAGAGCAAAGGGTAGCTATTTTGAAGAAATTAGAATATAAAACATGTTTTCAGTTATTTTACCTTTTTTTGTTAAGTACATAACTCCACATGTGTTCTTTCATAGTTTTGATGCCTTCAGTGACAATCTAGAATGTGAATAGTCATGAAAATAAAGAAAACACATTGAATAAGAAGGTGTGTCCAAACTTTTGGCCTGTACTGTATATATATTAGGGCTGTGAATCTTTGGGTGTCCCACGATTCGATTCAATATCGATTCTTGGGGTCACGATACGATTCAAAATCGATTTTTTTTTTTCAATTCAACACGATTCTCGATTAAAAAACGACTTTTTCCCAATTCAAAAGGATTCTCTATTCATTCAATACATAAGATTTCAGCAGGATCTACCCCAGTCTGCTGACATGCAAGCAGAGTAGTAGATTTTTGTAAAAATCTTTTATAATTGTAAAGGACAATGTTTTATCAACTGATTGCAATAATGTAAATTAGTTTTAACCATTAAATGAAACAAAAATATGACTTATTTTATCTTTGTGAAAATATTGGACACAGTGTGTTGTCAAGCTTATGAGATGCGATGCAAGTGTAAGCCACTGTGACACTATTGTTCTTTTTTTTTAATTTTGTATAAATGTCTAATGATAATGTCAATGAGGGATTTTTAATCACTGCTATGTTGAAATTGTTACTAATATTGATACTGTTGTTGATAATATTCATTTTTGTTTCACTACTTTTGGTTTGTTCTGTGTCGTGTTTGTGTCTCCTCTCAATTGCTCTGTTTATTGCAGTTCTGAGTGTTGCTGGGTCAGGTTTGGTTTTGGAATTGGATTGCATTGTTATGGTATTGCTGTGTATTGTTTTGTTGGATTGATTAATTTTAAAAAAAGAAGAAAAAAAAAAGTTTTTAAATAAAAAATAAAAAAATAGATTTTTAAAAAATGATCCGATTCTGAATCGCACAACGTGAGAATCGCGATTCGAATTCGAAACGATTTTTTCCCACACCCCTATTATATATATACACTCTATATGTATAGCCCGGCCCCCGGCCAAATTTTTTTTAACCCAATGCGGCCCCCGTGTCAAAAAGTTTGGGGACCCCTGCTTTAGAATAATATGACTCAAGTAAAAGTAAAAAGCAGTCATTAAAATAATTACTTGAGTAAGAGTAAGTACGGGTAAGTATTCTGTGAAAAAACTACAGTATTTTTCGGAGTATAAGTCGCTCCGGTGTATAATTCGCACCGGCCAAAAATGCATAATAAAGAAGGAAAAAAACATATATAAGTCGCATTTTTGGGGGAAATTTATTTGATAAAACCCAACACCAAGACATTTGAAAGGCAATTTAAAATAAATAAAGAATAGTGAACAACAGGCTGAATAAGTGTACGTTATATGAGGCATAAATAACCAACTGAGAACGTGCCTGGTATGTTAACGTAACATATTATGGTAAGAGTCATTCAAATAACTATAACATATAGAACATGCTATACGTTTACCAAACAATCTGTCACTCCTAATCGCTAAATCCCATGAAATCTTATATGTCTAGTCTCTTATGTGAATGAGCTAAATAATATTATTTGATATTTTACGGTAATGTGTTAATAATTTCACACATAAGTCGCTCCTCAGTATAAGTCGCACCCCCGGCCAAACTATGAAAAAAACTGCGACTTATAGACGGAAAAATACGGTACTCAAGTATTGAGTAACTTGTGAGTAACTTTTGATTTATTTTTAACAGCTATTTGGTTCTTGTATTACATATGTAGTAGGTGTGTGCGTGCGTGCGCCAGACATTAAACAAATAATCATGTACAGTTTACAGTTTGTATGTTAGAAGTGGATTTCTTGTAGGCTGAAATGTGAACATTTTACTGACACAGATGACAGTGCATTAAATCAATGTTCTTTTTACTAGTTTGTAAGTATTCATTGAAGATTTGTGGTGCTAGTCTGACTTCATTTCACTTTTTTACAATCAGTATTTTACGATGCAATGAATTAGTCTGATTTGTCAAATAATTTAGTTTTTTCTATTTCTTCACCGACATGTGAAGTTCTAGTTTGTATGCTCTTATCTCACACACTAGGGGGCAAATGCGATCTTTTCAATTTGTTCAATATGTGGTAATGTAAATCCTGTAGAAGAAAAATAATGTTACATGCTAACAAGCTAGCGCTTGTACCCTTTTAAACTCCGGATTTAACAGATAAGTACAACTTTCCAATGCTATTTGGTGTTGTTGGTAATGTTTTAATTTGTTTAAATGACACTTGTGTGGTTATTAGGGTCATCAGAGAAATATAATACAATCACTATTTTTAATTGCTGGTTTACATGTCTATAACTTTGGACGTTTAATCTTACTCGGGCTCGGGGGGGCCCGGTTGCTGGTGAGGCGAGGGCGGTCTTATTGTACGGATTTTGGGGAGTCTCTGGACCCCTCGGGGCAGGGCGTCCCGCTTTTCTGCCCGCGTGGGGTGTGGTCTCTTGCTGGCTTGGGGGCTGGCTGTCCCCTGCTTCTCCTGTGCCTTGTCCTCTGCAGGGCGCGTATGTCTATGGCCTGCGGCTGGCCGGCCTGGCTGCGTGGAGCTGGTGATCTCTTGTTCCCTGGGCGCTGCACCTGCCTTTTTGACTTGGGATCTCTGGGTGGCTGGGGTCGTACTCTGGTTCCCACACATAGTGGGATAAAAATACATACAAATACACATACAGTATATACTCACATACACACAATTATTCATACATATATACATACATGCGCACACATAGATACCTACGCTCCCATATACGTACACAAATACAGTACATACTTACACACTCAAAGTTCATACATCCACATGCACATTCACTTTAGAAACATACTGTACTATACTGTACATGTACAAGCACATATGCATACATACAGTCACGCATATAATCACGTTTCATCAAACATATATTAACGTTGTTCCCCTAGGGGAAACTGGGTAACACACAAAGCTTATTGTTACTATAACAATCTACAAGGTTAATACAATTCGCTTCTCCTTCTTCCCCTCCATTTATCTGCTTTCTTTTGTATTTCAAGTTCTAATCACATATTGGTATTATTGCATTCAAAATAATTGTATTGTTGATAATAGAGGTCATTATTGTTATTATTCATTATCAATAGTGCTATTGGTATTTGTATTGCTCCATTTGTAGTATAATAACGTTCATTGACATTTCTGTGTTATTAATATTTACTTCACTAACTGCTTCTCTGTTCTCACTTTTACTATCATATTTGTACATATCCTCTTTGCTGATGCAATCCATTGAACCAAGTCAAATGCAAATAAGGCAACAAGAGAAGTATCCCACACTTCTCTTATTGTAAAATAAATCTGTACAGCCGATATGGGTATTGATTGATTGAATGATTGAGAATTTTATTAGTAGGTTGCACAGTGAAGTACCGTATTTTTCGGAGTATAAGTCGCACCTGAGTATAAGTCGCACCTGCCGAAAATGCACAATAAAGAAGGAAAAAAACATATATAAATCGCACTATGAAAAAAACTGCGACTTATAGTCCGAAAAATACGGTACATATTCCATACAATTGACCACTAAATGGTAACACCCGAATACGTTTTTCAACTTGTTTAAGTCGGGGTCCACTTAAATTGATTCATGATACAGATATATACTATCATATATACTATCATCATAATACAGTCATCACACAAGATAATCATCAGGGTGTATACATTGAATTATTTACATTATTTACAATTCGGGGTGTGGAGGGGTTAGGTTTGGTTGTTATCACCAGTCATCAACAATTGAGAATAGAGAAATGGATATTGAATCATTGTAGTTCTGACTTGGTAGGATATGTACAGCAAGTAGTGGACATAGAGAGAGAGAGAGAGAGAGAGAGAGAGAGAGAGAGAGAGAGAGAGAGAGAGAGAGAGAGAGATCAGAAGACATAAGAAAAGTATCTACATTTGATTGTTTACATTTGATTATTAACAATCCGGGGAGGGTGTTATTTTAGGGTTGAAGTTGCCTGGAGGTGTACTTTTATTGCGGTTTTGAAGGAGGATAGAGATGCCCTTTCTTTTACACCTGTTGGGAGCGCATTCCACATTGATGTGGCATAGAAAGAGAATGAGTTAAGACCTTTGTTAGATCGGAATCTGGGTTAAAACCTTTGTTGGATCGGAATCTGAGTATGAGTAAGTACCGGTAAGTATTCTGTGAAAAAACTGCCGTATTTTCCGGAGTATAAGTCGCTCCGGAGTATAAGTCGCACCGGCCGAAAATGCATAATAAAGAAGGAAAAAAACATATATAAGTCACATTTTGGGGGGAAATTTATTTGATAAAACCCAACACCAAGACATTTGAAAGGCAATTTAAAATAAATAAAGAATAGTGAACAACAGGCTGAATAAGTGTACGTTTATGACACATAAATAACCAACTGAGAACGTGCCTGGTATGTTAACGTAACATATTTTGGTAAGAGTCATTCAAATAACTCTAACATATAGAACATGATATACGTTTACCAAACAATCTGTCACTCCTAATCGCTAAACATGAAATCTTATACGTCTAGTCTCTTTTGTGTTAAAGTTAAAGTTAAAGTACCAAACATCAACAATTGAGAACAGAGAAATGGATATTGAAACAATGTAGGTCTGACTTGGTAGGATACACCAAAATGATTCCCGGGCGCGGCCACCGCTGCTGCCCACTGCTCCCCTCACCTCCCAGGGGGTGATCAAGGGTGATTGGTCAAATGCAGAGAATAATCTCGCCACACCTAGTGTGTGTGTGACAATCATTGGTACTTTAACTTTAACTTTAATATGTACAGCAAGTAGTGGACATAGAGAGAGAGAGAGAGATCAGAAGGCATAAGAAAAGTATCTACATTTGATTGTTTACATTTGATTATTAACAATCCGGGGAGGGTGTTAGTTTAGGGTTAGGTGTACTTTTATTGCGGTTTTGAAGGAGGATAGAGATTCCCTTTCTTTTATACCTGTTGGGAGCGCATTCCACATTGATGTGGCATAGAAAGAGAATGAGTTAAGACCTTTGTTAGATCGGAATCTGGGTTTAACGTGGTTACATCAACAATATGATTTGCCTGAGTAGCTGAATAGGACAAAAAAAAATAAGAAAAAAAAATCATACTCTGGTATAACATTTTACCATCAACTTCATCAAACTAAATTAGGCTTTGACTCCGACCTTTCAAAAAGTTATCTAAGGACCCACTCATCAATGGTTAAATTAGCCAAGAACATTTTGATGTTCTGAACCCAAGACAGTACAGCACTTTTGTGTTTCAGATGAATCTTTTAACTTCAAGCATTCAAGGGCTACAAGAAGATGGGTCTAATTCAACTTAAACGCTGCACTCTGCATTTAAGCGCTCCATGTGCTGCTGCATGATTCACACAAAGTGCTTCTGGGAACAGCAGAGAATGTCAGAAACGGCCATTCCTACGGCTGACAAGGAGGGAATTTTCACACTGCAATGCCTCTCTGTTGACATTGGTGGTAGCCAAAATGAAAAATAGTTGTTTATGATGTCGCTCAACTAAAAGGCTGTATTTCAAATGCACTTACACGTTCTTTTCCTGAAGAGAGTGGATCTAATCGATTGGCCTTTGTTTTTACTTTCCAGCTTTGCAATGATTTCTTATTGCACAAAGATGGCTTAGGGTGCCTTTTAGCCTCTAAGATTGCAAGATTGATCTTGATGCATCCTTCAGTGTCTCCATGCAAGACTTACTTCCAACCGACCAGCATGCCCGCTATCAAAAATGTATGTGTTAGGACCGCCAAGTGTATGAATTTAAAATGTAGCTGCAGTGTTCTGACTCATCATAATCATACGTGAGGTGTGTTTATGAAGTTTGTGTGCAAACAGAGCATTGTGCGGTACAAGCCACAGAAGGGTAAGAGCAAGCAGAATGCTTCTATCTTCTGAAGTAGTGTTGTCCTGATACCAAAATTATTTTGATACTTTTCTAAATAAAGGGGACCACAAAAAAATACTTTATTTGTGATGGGACACAAGTAGGGGATTTAAGTTGTGTTGTTTCATTGCCATGCATGTCTTATAGTGTTTTATTGCTGTGGATTTTAATTGCATGTTTTTACATTTTAGAATTTCATTGTATTTTTAATTGCATGTTTTTACATATTTTAGAATTTGGTTGTATTTTTAATTGCATGTTTTTACGTTTTAGAATTTGATTGTATTTTTAATTGCATGTTTTTACATATTTTAGGATTTGGTTGTATTTTTAATTGCATGTTTTTACATTTTAGAATTTGGTTGTATTTTTAATTGCATGTTTTTACATTTTAGAATTTGATTGTATTTTTAATTGCATGTTTTTACATATTTTAGAATTTGGTTGTATTTTTAATTGCATGTTTTTACATTTTAGAATTTGGTTGTATTTTTAATTGTATGTTTTTACATATTTTAGAATTTGATTGTATTTTTAATTGCATGTTTTTACATTTTAGAATTTGATTGTATTTTTAATTGCATGTTTTTACATTTTAGAATTTGATTGTATTTTAATTGCATGTTTTTACATATTTTAGAATTTGATTGTATTTTTAATTGCATGTTTTTACATTTTAGAATTTAAATGTATTTTTATTTGCATGTTTTTACATATTTTAGAATTTGATTGTATTTTTAATTGCATGTTTTTACATTTTAGAATTTGGTTGTATTTTTAATTGCATGTTTTTACATTTTAGAATTTGATTGTATTTTTAATTGCATGTTTTTACATATTTTAGAATTTGATTGTATTTTTAATTGCATGTTTTTACATTTTAGAATTTGATTGTATTTTTAATTGCATGTTTTTACATTTTAGAATTTGATTGTATTTTTAATTGCATGTTTTTACATATTTTAGAATTTGGTTGTATTTTTAATTGCATGTTTTTACATTTTAGAATTTGATTGTATTTCTAATTACATGTTTTTACATTTTAGAGTTTGATTGTATTTTTAATTGCATGTCTTTACATATTTTAGAATTTGGTTGTATTCTTAATTGCATGTTTTTACATTTTAGAATTTGATTGTATTTTTAATTGCATGTTTTTAAATTTTAGAATTTGATTGTATTTTTAATTGCATGTTTTTACATATTTTAAAATTTGATTGTATTTTTAATTGCATGTTTTTACATTTTAGAATTTGGTTGTATTTTTAATTGCATGTTTTTACATTTTAGAATTTGATTGTATTTTTAATTGCATGTTTTTACATTTTACAATTTGGTTGTATTTTTAATTGCATATTTTTACATTTTAGAATTTGATTGTATTTTTAATTGCATGTTTTTACATATTTTAGAATTTGATTGTATTTTTAATTGCATGTTTTTACATTTTAGAATTTGATTGTATTTTCAATTGCATGTTTTTACATATTTTAGAATTTGGTTGTATTTTTAATTGCATGTTTTTACATTTTAGATTTTGATTGTATTTTTAATTGCATGTTTTTACATATTTTAGAATTTGGTTGTATTTTTAATTGCATGTTTTTACATTTTAGAATTTTATTGTATTTTTAATTGCATGTTTTTACATTTTAGATTTTGATTGTCTTTTTACTTGCATGTTTTTACTCCTTGTGGACTTTGCTGGTATTTTAAGACGTTGCCCCTTTCTAGCTTGTTGCCCCTAACAACCGAAGTGCCCAATCAAACGACACCTGAAGTTAGACGCACCTGTGGAGCATTAGGACTGCACCCATTTAAAAGAGAACAGGCAGGATCGACGAGGAGGGAAGCGACAGCAGAGCGATCGGGGAAGAATCGTCAGGCTTTGCCAAGAGCGACCGGGTGGCCGCAGGGGCGCCGAAAAGGGGGGGTAAAGAAGACGGATTCCAGGGGCCCATGATGGAGGGGGGCCCATAATTGTATGTAAAATAGCATCAAAAAATGTTGCCGCTGTGTTGGGGGCCCTGTAAAGATTATTTTCATGGGGCCCAAAATCCCTAGCGGCGCCCCTGGGTGGACGCACGCAGGCTGGGAAGGAACCCCCGGACTACACAGCAGACCCCGCAGGCTACCGGAGCGAACCCCAAGAAGCCCACAACACGCAGGGGCAGAGGAAACTCTGCCTCCGAAGTAAGTGACGTGTGTTGTGGATCTGTGGGGGCAACCAACTGCCTTGGGCTGTGGGCTTGCGGGCTCGTGCGTTGTACGCTGGCTGTATGGTTCTGTGGACAGGGGGCGATTGGGACCCAGAGACCTGCGGCGACCGCCGGGAGCGACCAAGAGGCGGAGCGAGACGGGACGGGTACGGCCACGTAGGTCCCGCGAGTGACCGGCGACTGGCGAGGAGAGTGGGCGTACCCAATACTTCGACGCGGAACTACAGCGTGTAAGTGTGGCGTCAGCCCGGAGAGCGTCTCCGTAGTTTTGGAAGATTTTATCCCCGTGGCCTGCCTCCGTTTTAATTCTGTGTGCAGGAGGACGCCGTGGAAGTGGGTGGAGCCAGGACGCTGACCCACTACGCCTGTCGCGGCTGTACCCTCACCATAATATTGGTTACCAATTGGTATTTTTAGTATTGACAACTGGACGGTTTAATGTGTATTGTAATAAGGTGCGGACAAGCATAATCATCTTCCCGTATTTTGGACAGCTGCTCTCACTACATTTGGTTCTTAATATTTATATTTGTGTTAAGCAACATTTTTATTAGATTTTAATACTCCACCACTAGGGTCCATTATATTGGCTTTATTTTAACAACAAATCTTAGGGTACATTAAACATGTTTCTTATTGCAAGTTTGTCCTATAAAATAGTGAACATACTAGACAACTTGTCTTTTAGTAGTAAGTAAACAAACAAAGGCACCTAATTTAGCTGCTGACGTATGCAGTAACATATTGTGTCATTTATTATTCTATTATTTTGTCAACATTATTAAGGACAAGTGGTAGAAAATGAATTATTAATCTACTTGTTCATTTACTGTTAATATCTGCTTACTTTCTCTTTTGACATGTTCTATCTACACTTCTGTTAAAATGTAATAATCACTTAATATTCTGTTTGATACTTTACATTAGTTTTGGATGATACCACAAATTTAGGTATCAATCCGATACCAAGTAGTTACAGGATCATACATTGGTCATATTTAAAGTTCTCATGTGTCCAGGCACATATTTCCTGAGTTTATAAACATAATATGGACTTTTGCTGATATGTTGGATCCACTATGGACTGGACTTTCACAATATTATGTCAGACCCACTCGACATCCATTGCTTTCGGTCTCCCCTAGAAGGGGGGGTTACCCACATATGCAGTCCTCTCCAAGGTTTCTCATAGTCATTCACATCGACGTCCCACTGGGGTGAGTTTTTCCTTGCCCTTATGTGGGCTCTGTACCGAGGATGTCGTTGTGGCTTGTGCAGCCCTTTGAGACACTTGTGATTTAGGGCTATATAAATAAACATTGATTGATTGATTGATATACATGTTTTTAAAACAAAAGAAGATGTTGTGATGCCAAAAAATATTGACGTACTCATAGTAGTATCGACTAGATACGCTCCTGCGCTTGGTATCATTACAGTGGATGTTAGGTGTTTGTTTACATTTTGACGCCGGTGAGCTACGGTGTGAAGTGAAACATGTTTAGCTATTCCTCGTCCTGCAGGGATGATACTTACTTTATTTGTCGCCGTGGAGACGAGGATTAGTGATTTAGAAGTAACTAAAACACTGCCGACTGCGGCTGGACTTTAGCTGCTAGCTAGCTAGCCATGTCCTCAAGCACCTCTTTCTGAGGCCGTTTTCAGTGTTATAACTTCACTTTTATCGTTTTTAAGCCGGGGTGGCGGACCGGTATTTTTCAGAGGCGGTATAGTACCGAATATGATTACTATACTAATACCGGTATACCGTACAACCCCAATCTGAAGTACATCAAAGTTAATCAACACTTTTGTGGTGCCACTGGATCCGCATGAAGAACATTTGAAACATTATACATCTTGAAAATGTCAATCTTTCAAAAATAAGAAGCCCAATCTGAGTCCTGGAGGAAATAACGTGTAGCAGCCGTAGCTTATTTTAACCCACTGGGAGATGGGCAATAGCAAGAGTTTTTTTTTCATACTGGACCACTTTTCATTATTAAAAAAAGCTACTTTTGCTTACCACCTTAATATACTATCGATTGGTTACACTCCAAGCGTAGTCGCACTCAATTGGAAGAGTGAGAGGAGTCATCTGCAATTGCCTGCCATATGCTTGTTTGATAATGATTTCATGCTCCGATGAGTAACTCATTTCATTGAAAAGAAGAAGAAAAAAGATGTGCTCCCTGCGACTTGTCATTACCGTCTAATTTACATAACAAATGAGTCAAGCCTTCTCACACTTTGGATTGGTTTTTATTTTTGACAGTGCCACTGCACTTGGTAGACTTAAGACCATTGTGTTAAATAACAGTGTAAGATATTTAGTATGAACTGTTTGTTCGAGTCGTGTCAGAAAAGGTCCAGAGGTATGGAAGTATTGTTGTAGCAAAATTTTTTGCAAACGTGTATCTCAATCTGTGCACGTGTGTACTAATTTGTGTGTCTGTACATCAATCTGAGTGTGTGTGTTCAGATCCGCCTACGTGTGTTTTGACTCTGCATACATGTGTTTTAATCACGTTTCATCAAACATATGTAAACGTTGTTCCCCTTGAGGAAATTAGGTAAGACACGGCACAATGATAAAGCTTAACATATTGTTACTATAACAATCTACAAGGTTAATATAGTTCGCTTCACTTTCTTCCCCTCCATTTATCTGCTTTCTTTTGTATTTCAAGTTACCATCCATCCATCCATCTTCTTCCGCTTATCCGAGGTTGGGTCGCGGGGGCAGCAGCCTAAGCAGGGAAGCCCAGACTTTCCTCTCCCCAGCCACTTCGTCCAGCTCCTCCCGGGGGATCCCGAGGCGTTCCCAGGCCAGCCGGGAGACATAGTCTTCCCAACGTGTCCTGGGTCTTCCCCGTGGCCTCCTACCGGTTGGACGTGCCCTAAACACCTCCCGAGGGAGGCGTTCGGGTGGCATCCTGACCAGATGCCCGAACCACCTCATCTGGCTCCTCTCGATGTGGAGGAGCAGCGGCTTTACTTTGAGCTCCCCCCAGATGACAGAGCTTCTCACCCTATCTCTAAGGGAGAGCCCCGCCACCCGGCGGAGGAAACTCATTTCGGCCACCTGTACCCGTGATCTTGTCCTTTCGGTCATAACCCAAAGCTCATGACCATAGGTAAGGATGGGAAGGTAGATCGACCGGTAAATTGAGAGCTTTGCCTTCCGGCTCAGCTCCTTCTTCACCACAACGGATCAATACAGCGTCCGCATTACTGAAGATGCCGCACCGATCCGCCTGTCGATCTCACGATCCACTTTTCCCTCACTTGTGAACAAGACTCCTAGGTACTTGAACTCCTCCACTTGGGGCAGGGTCTCCTCCCCAACCCGGAGATGGCACTCCACCCTTTTCCGGGCGAGAACCATGGATTCGGACTTGGAGGTGCTGATTATCATCCCAGTCGCTTCACACTCGGCTGCGAACCGATCCAGTGAGAGCTGAAGATCCTGGCCAGATGAAGCCATCAGGACCACATCATCTGCAAAAAGCAGAGACCTAATCCTGCAGCCACCAAACCGGATCCCCTCAACGCCTTGACTGCGCCTAGAAATTCTGTCCAAAAAAGTTATGAACAGAATCGGTGACAAAGGGCAGCCTTGGCGGAGTCCAACCCTCACTGGAAACGTGTCCGACTTACTGCCGGCAATGCGGACCAAGCTCTGACACTGATCGTACAGGGAGCGGACAGCCACAATCAGACAGTCCGATACCCCATACTCTCTGAGCACTCCCCACAGGACCTCCCGAGGGACACGGTCAAATGCCTTCTCCAAGTCCACAAAGTACATGTAGACTGGTTGGGCAAACTCCCATGCACCCTCAAGGACCCTGCCGAGAGTATAGAGCTGGTCCACAGTTCCACGACCAGGACGAAAACCACACTGTTCCTCCTGAATCCGAGGTTCGACTATCCGGCGTAGCCTCCTCTCCAGTACACCTGAATAGACCTTACCGGGAAGGCTGAGGAGTTTGATCCCACGATAGTTGGAACACACCCTCCGGTTCCCCTTCTTAAAGAGAGGAACCACCACCCCGGTCTGCCAATCCAGAGGTACCGCCCCCGATGTCCACGCGATGCTGCAAGTTACCATTACATATATATATATATATATATATATATATATATATATATATATATATATATATATATATATATATATATATATATATATATGTTATTGTTGCATTTGAACAGACTGTAGTGTTGATAACTGAGGTAATTATTGTTATTATTCATTCTCAATAGTGCTATTTGTATTGCTCTATTTGTAGTGCAAAAATTTTCTTTGTATTTCTGTGTTATTAATATTTACTTCACTAACTTCTCCTTTGCTATCACTTCTCGTATCATGTTTAGACATATCGTATTTGCTGATGTTGTTGTTGTTGTCTCTCTGCCTTATCCGCCTCTTGTCCCCGCAATTTCCCCCTCTGTCTCCCTTTTTTTTCCTTCGTTCTATCCCCTCCTGAGCCGGTCCGGCTGCGCCAAACATTAATATAAATTCATTTAATAAAGTCGAATACAAATAAGGCAACAAGAGACTTCTCTTTTGTAAAGTAAATCTGTACAGCAGATATGTGCATCTACATCAACAATATGATTTGCCTGAGTAGCTGGACAGGACAAAAAAAAAGGACTACCTACTCAGAATGCTTCTGTCCAGGTGAGATGCATGATTTATGATCTAGAATAAACTTACAGGGAGCAAGGAAGAGAGGAAGCAGCAGACCACTCAATGTAAACATAGGGACACATGGTATTGATCACGGTGCCGCTATAAATAGTTTGTCTGCGTTAGCGCTTAAAATAACAATATCAATAATACTTGGTTAATATTCAAATCACGACATGGAAATGGAGTATTGTTGGTGGTTTTTGAATGGATATTTTTGGGATTTTATGGGCGAAATAGAGGAGCTCCCAATGGCTCCGTTGTAATCAGACTTTTATTTACGTTTATTTAATATTTAGTGTCAATATAATTGTATCTAAGTTATCACACAACTTTGTGTGTCAATGAGTTCCCGGCGAGCAGACAAAAGCTGTCTTTGAACCTACCAAGAAGAAGGCTTGTAAAACTCCACTGTGTAGGATGGGAAGCAACATGAAGGTGTTCTGTTTCTTTCATGTATTGTAATCCACAGAAATATTTAGTCTTGACCCAAGAACTACAAAGCAGAGAGGAAGCAGGACCAGACTCCCCTTCCAGGCGACTTGTTCTTTGAACTGTTTTACGACCCTTTCCTTGAACTGTTTTCTTTGAACCGACCTTTTCTTTGAACTGTTTGTAATCATAGGCGATGGCTCTTTACAACCCCCGTCCCTTAGAAACAGCTGTTGCCATGTAATCAGGGAAAGTCCAAATAAAAGAGGAGGCGTATAATCTTTCGCCAGAGCGTGCTGGGAGACTGTACAACAGTACAGCCCAGACGTCTCTCCTCAATTGAGCCCAAATTAATTCTGTCTCTGTTTAATTCTTTGCTTCGTGTCTTGTTTAATAGATGTCATCAGTGTTTGAACCTGACATTTAGAATGCATTTTTTTAAATCCATCCATTGTCATGTCTTTCATAATGATTGTGAACAATAGGAATACATTCAAATAAAGTGCAGTTCCCCTTTAACTTGAGACATTTTTGCAAAGATACAATCAGATTGGCAGGTGGACTTTTATTTGGTAAAACTTACTGTTCTGTTAGAAAAAGGTATTCCAGATGAATCCTCTCTTAACACAACATACACTACACCTGCACTGTATCCTCTATAAATGAATTTTTCAAGTCATCCAGAAGAAATAAAGTCGTGGGATTTTCCTTATAAAACTCAAATGAGATTTCCAAGGTTACAAAGATGGATTAATTAGACATTTATGTTAAGCACAAGATGGATTCCAAAATTGGCACTCTGGGGAACGATGGAGAGCTGAACTGAAACGTTTGTCAAGTTAGAGTACAAAGAAATCCGAGTTAATGATTTCGCAGAGGTTGTTAAGCTCTCTTTCTCACAGAGAGGAGGTAATCCAACTGAGGGGTTTGAACGTTGAGAATTGGAGGCAGCGGGCCAAATGGTTCCATAGTCATGCCATGGCACTGGCTGCCAGTGACACATCCTCCATAGGGCAAATCACTTCTCGGAGAGCAATTCACAGCTGCCTTACAATTTGCACGTTAGTTGCTGAGTCACAATAGAGTTTCAATGCATCATAGAGTTGCATTATGCAGTGGAGAGACTGCATGGTGCAAAATGTTACATTTCATGGTGCCTAATGAGGTATGAGTCAATATGTGTTAAGCGATAGAAGCAGCAATAAATATACCTTAGAACATACTTGCCAACCTTGAGACCTCTGA
The DNA here is from genome assembly GCF_033978685.3 of Nerophis lumbriciformis. NCBI lineage: Eukaryota > Metazoa > Chordata > Actinopteri > Syngnathiformes > Syngnathidae > Nerophis > Nerophis lumbriciformis. Next base: position 10,390,033 of record NC_084582.2, on the reverse strand, counting down.
TTTCGGGAGGTGGGGGTTGGGGGGCGTGGTCGGGGGTGGGGCGGCGCATGGTTGGGGGCGTGGTTAAGAGTGGAGGAGTATATTTAAAGCTAGAATTCACCAACTCGAGTATTTCATATATATATATATATATGAAATACTTGACTTTCAGTGAATTCTAGCTATATATATATTTATTTATTTCATTATATATATAAATGAAAGAAATACTTGAATTTCAGTGTTCATTTATTTACACATATACACACACATAACACTCATCTACTCATTGTTGTACTTGAAAGTACAATGCAATACAATTCCGGGGCAATGGCACCTATCAAATACACAGTAATGAAAACACAGTTGTTCTACTAACTGTACTGTGTGTTATGAGAGTAGAGTATGTGTGTGTGGCCCTTTAATAGGTGACAGCATGTGGGGTGAGTGACGGGCGAGAGAAGAGAGGGAGCGGTAGCGTGAGTGCAGGGAGGTACTAGTTGGTTTTGTGTTGGATTGGCTGTGTGCAAGCAATCAATAAAGCAAGATTTGCAACTAATCGCTGGACTCATCATTCACCCTAAAGACCCACTGCCGGGTAAGGTGAAGGGTGTTGCCCCGAGCATACATCGGCCCTGGAGAAGTGCCTCCCCTGCGCTCTTCGACTACGGTCTAGTTCTTCTGCTTCGTCTCCTTGTGTGCGCACACTGGACTAAGGTCCGCATGGAGCTGGAGGCCAGCTCCGGCTGAATTCCGGGAGATTTTCGAGAGAAAATTTCTTCCGGGAGGTTTTCGGGAGAGGCGCTGAATTTCGGGAGTCTCCCGGAAAATCCGGGAGGGTTGGCAAGTATGCCTTAGAATATTGTCAGTAAACATAAACATAAACATAATAATAATAATAATAATAATGGATTATATTTTATATCGCACTTTTCTATTATTAGATACTCAAAGCACTCTCAGAGAAGTGGGAACCCATCATTCATTCACACCTGGTGGTGGTAAGCTTCATTTGTAGCCACATTTTTTTCTTTCTGAGCAGAAACTGTTTTCCTCCATTTTAAACCCTGCACTTTATACAATGCTGCAGCTAATTTATGGATTCTTCCTGGTTTATGAGCCTCACTCACTGCCAATGCATTGCCTCTTCAAATCAGACCAATTGCCAAGCGGGTCACGGCAGGCCAAAGAAATTGGTCACATTTAATCCAACACACTCAAAAACACAATCATTCAGTCAACCATTTAGCGCAATTTCGGAAAGCAATCACATTTGTCAAAAAATTAAGTCAATTATATTTAGGTGCACTTTATTAGCCAGGAAATTAAGGAATATTTTTCACATAAGAAATAATGTAAATCCTGGGTGGGTGGTTTGGGTTTTAAGGGAAAGGGTGTGAATCATTTACTAACTTTAAAATTGTACTGTTTTGACTTGCACTTTTTTCTGTCTGTTTGAAAATGCCAATAAAAAAAGTTGGAAAAAAAAAAAAAAGAAATAATGTAAATCCAATCAAACTCTTCTGTTAATCAAAAAAATATTCATTAGGAAAAGCATGGCTTCGCCCCAAGTGGAGCAGAGCTTTTCTTCCTGTCACACACACATGCAGGCACACACACACACGAGACCTGCAGAGAAGAGAGTAGCTCAACAGAATGGGAATTTGTTTTTTTCTCAGTCAGTGGCTGCAAATATGCCATGTTGACTAACATTTTAGGAGTACGCTGATATATTAACTCGCTGGAATAAAAAAGACAATATAACATACATCCATAAACGTGGACGCATGTGGAAAAGTGCAATATATTTATCTGTACAGTAATCTATTTATTTATTTATATATATTTATTTATTTTATATATATATTTATATAATATTTATATATATTTATTTATTTATATATGCACCTTATTGCTTTTTTATCCTGCACTACCATGAGCTTATGTAACGAAATTTCGTTCTTATCTGTGCTGTAAAGTTCAAATTTGAATGACAATAAAAAGGAAGTCTAAGTCTAATGTATAAAAAATAAAACGTAATATTACAGTAAATACATTTACATGTCCATAAATGATAGGCAGAAACATATATTAGTAATGGTTGTCATTCCAAAGACAGTGGTTGGATTGGTAAATACAATAAAATGTATTATTTCCAATTGTTAAAAGTCAACAAAGTGTGGTGGATCATTTAGGTGACAGCAGAGAGAGTGCTCTTCTCACAATTAGACTATAATTGGCATTTTTTTTTGTCAAAGAACCACAAGCTAGCCCTAAGGCAAAAAGGAAGTCTGACAAAGCTTATCAAACACCGTTGTGAATATCTTTGTGTACAAAACACTTAAAGGGGAACTGCATTGTTTTGGAATTTTGCCTATAGTTCACGATCATGAAAGACATGACGACGGATGGATTTTTGAAAAATGCATTCTAAATATTAAAGAAACGTACATGAAAGTCTGCTTGCAACCATCTGAAACCCGCTAACATTACTCCATTTACATTTCGTGACCCAAATATTAACCAAGTATTAGTGATATTGTTATTATAAGCGCTAACGCAGACTAAGTATTTATAGCAGTGCCATGATCACGACTGTGTGGTCTGCTGTTTCCTCGCTTCCCTGCTCCCCGTAACTTTATTCTAGATCATAAAACATGCATCTCACCTGGACATAAGAAGTCTGAGTAGGTATTCTGACAAGTTAGTACACTTTGACAACCATTTAAAACCACAAACTGACAAGGACAACACAAAAAGACGTGAGGATTATGAGACATTCTTCACCTGAATGGGAATATATGAACATCCTAGCAGTCGGCATTTAAACGACAGCAAACGTTGCACTGTAAGCAGGCCCGGCCCTCACCAATCTGGCGCCCTAGGCAAGATTTTAGGTGGCGCCCCCCCACATCGGCAGTGAAGTGTATATACTCACAAGAAACTGAATAGCTTTGTCTTTGACCTTTTTTTTTTTTTACTTACAACTATACCTAATATATAAAGGGGTTGAAAAGTGACTATTACCTGCAGGGCAAACATTAGCTAACCAGAAGGTAAAAACAATGTAAACAAAAAACACCTGCTTAAAAGATCTAATACAAATGTCCCTGAGGAATGTAAGGTGGGAGTACTGTAATTACCTAACGTTACATTATTATTTTCCATAACAATTTAGCCCCCTCCAACAATATTAACCCGACGTTAAAACAAAACTAGCTATTTATTGATTAGCAATTGCCGAATCATGTAACATTAGCTTAATGCTAAAAAGCCAGCTACTATCACATTCTGTAACAGACAAATAATTTCATGTAGGCTAACGTTACCTACCTGCTACCTCTGTCTTTTCTCGTTTCTCCTCCTCTTCTTTTCTCTTTTTTCTTCCCTGGGCACCTGACAGTTTTGGCCGTTTTGACATCTTGTGTTGATTTTTTGATGTGGTGACGTCCAAAAAGAGTCATAATACAGGAAGGGAGGGGGCGCACCGTGCGGGGGGAGGGGGGGCGGGGGCGTAATGTTGTAACAAATAATATTTCTATTAAATAGGCTTTACTTTGCATTTTAATTAACGTGGGATTATTTTTTGTATTTAGAAATAATAGTACCAACTTTTTTTTTTTTTTTTTTTTTCTCCAACATTTGTGGTACTGGCGTGGCGCCCCCTGATGGACGGCGCCCTTAGCATTTGCCTATACGGCCTATGCCACGGGCCGGCCCTGACTGTAAGTGATGTTTTATTATGTTTGTTGGCTCTAATGAAGTCTGCAGTGAGCAGAAATGTGTGATGAAGAAAAAAGTAGCAAACATCGTGATGCATTTTTTTTTTATTAATGTGCCACATATGCAAAAAATTAGCAAAATACGTAAATATTAACTGTTATTTTAAATTTGCCCTTTATATTATGTAGTATGTGGAGATGATTGGATGTTTTTAAGGGCTTTTTGGCGGAATTGCATGGCTCCCATATGCCATACTTGCCAACCTTGAGACCTCCAATTTCGGGGGGTGGGGGGTGGGTGCGGGGGGCGTGGTTGGGGCGGGGGTGTGGTTGGGGGCGTGGTTAAGAGGGGAGGAGTATATTTACAGCTAGAATTCACCAAGTCAAGCATTTCATATATATATATATATATTAGAAATAATTGACTTTCAGTGAATTCTAGCTATATATATATATATATATATATATATATATATATATATATATATATATATATATATATATATATATATATATATATAAATACTTGAATTTCAGTGTTCATTTATTTACACATATACACACACATAACACTCATCTACTCATTGTTGAGTTAAGGGTTGAATTGTCCATCCTTGTTCTATTCTCTGTCACTATCTTTCTAACCATGCTGAACACCCTCTCTGATTATGCATTGCTGTGTGGCACGCACAAAAGTGCTTTCATCAAATGCACTAGATGGCAGTATTGTCCTGTTTAAGAGTGTCACAACATTGCTGTTTACGGCAGACGGACTGCTTTACTGTAGACATTCTTTATATTGTGGGAAAGCGGACTCAGGTCCGCATGGAGCTGGAGGGGGCGTGGCCTCCAGCTCCGCCTGAATTTCGGGAGATTTTCGGGAGAAAATTTGTCCCGGGAGGTTTTCGGGAGAGAAGCTGAATTTCGGGAGTCTCCCGGAAAATCCGGGAGGGTTGGCAAGTATGCCATATGCTCCATTGTAAGCAGACTTATGATCGCATTTATTTAATATTTAGAATGCAAAAAAAACCCAAAAAACATCCATCTTCATGTCTTTTGTAATGATTGTGAACATTAGGCAAAATAAAATAAAAAAAAGTGGAGTTCCCTTTAAAAAAGTGGTCACAAACGTTCCTGAAATGTTATTTTGAATACGTTTGCAAACTGTTCTGAACGCAATTAGGTTATTCATACCACCTATGTGTTTTGTCTAGCTATTTGTGTTAGCATACAGTATCCCGTGTACACTCATGGATTATAATTGTATTCATGTAACGTATGTCACAATTACCTCATTTTACACGTATGTAAAGGAAAACAAGAAAAATAGGCCTTGTGGTTGGATTTTTTTTTTATTGGTTCGCTCGCTGTCTAGCAACATACACTCACATGTGTTGTGAGGATAACGTTAAGGTCTTACTTGCTTAAACTAATTCATTGATGTCACTAAGGGTGTTGATTACTGAGAGGGTAGATTGTTGTAAAATAATGTATGCAAACAGTGTATGCACCAAACTAACCATTACCAACGTGATTTGTGGATGTCCACTTCTCAAAAGAGCACAGACAAATGAAATTGCACATCTAACCAATTGGAGCATATAGTAAACTGGCAATACAAGACCAGTAAGTTACAATGCATAATAGTTTAAATAAATGACGACCCCATGTGCGATGTAATTGCACGACACAATGCATATCTCACAAAGTGTGGGAAGTCTTTGTCATTGTAAAATACATGACTTCAATGAGCTAGAGACAGACAAAATAATTGCACACCATTAGCTTCTGTGGGGGCACTCACAGGAACCAGGGCTGACAGAAAAGAAACTCTCTAATGAGAAAATCGAAAAAATGAGAAACTGAACAATAAGTGCACCTCAGTCTGGAGGAGGGGGAAAACACAAATCAAAGAGATCAACATGTTTGATCGAATACATAAAATAAAGAAACACTGGGTTTTTGACTTATTTTAATGATACATTTTTTTGTACGGAGAATTTTTAATTGTCTTAGTGTTTTAACAAAATGGCTTGCAATTATTTTTACTCTGTAGGTCCGTTGCTGGCCTTGCAATGAGGTGGCGACTTGTCCAGGGTCTACCTTGCCTTCTGCAACAGTGTAGCTGGGATAGGGTCTATCCCCCCGCGACCCCGAAAGGAACTGTCATGTCTGTGTGATCATGTTTTGTTTTAGTCATATTTGGTTTTGTTTTTGGACTTTTTGTGCACTTTTGTTTGTTTTGTCACCATAGCAACCATTAGTTTTCACCTGTCACGTCACGCACCTGTTTCACGTTTTGAGTCACGCACCTGTTTTCACTAATCATGTCACTAGTATTTAAAGGGGAACATTATCACCAGACCTATGTAAGCATCAATATATACCTTGATGTTGCAGAAAAAAGACCATATATTTTTTTAACCGACTTCCGAACTCTAAATGGGTGAATTTTGGCGAATTAAACGCCTTTCCAATATTCGCTCTCGAAGCGATGACGTCACAACGTGACGTCGCATCGGGAAGCAATCTGCCATTTTCTCGAACACCGAGTCAAATCAGCTCTGTTATTTTCCGTTTTCCGTACCTTGGAGACATCATGCCTCGTCGGTGTGTTGTCGGAGGGTGTAACAACACGAACAGAAGTTGCACCAGTGGCCCAAAGATGCGAAAGTGGCAAGAAATTGGACGTTTGTTCCGCACACTTTACCGACGAAAGCTATGCTACGACAGAGATGGCAAGAATGTGTGGATATCCTGAGACACTCAAAGCAGATGCATTTCCAACGATAAAGTCAAAGAAATCTGCCGCCAGACCCCCATTGAATCTGCCGAAGTGTGTGAGCAATTCAGGGACAAAGGACCTCGGTAGCACGGCAAGCAATGGCGGCAGTTTGTTCCCGCAGACGAGCGAGCTAGACCACCCTGGATGTCTTGGCTCACACCGTCCCGAAGATGATCAAGAGAAGAGTATCGACCCTAGCTTCCCTGGCCTGCTGACATGAGGGTATGTCTACAGAATATATTAATTGATGAAAATTGGGCTGTCTGCACTCTCAAAGTGCATGTTGTTGCCAAATGTATTTCATATGCTGTAAACCTAGTTCATAGTTGTTAGTTTCCTTTAATGCCAAACAAACACATACCAATCGTTGGTTAGAAGGCGATCGCCGAATTCGTCCTCGCTTTCTCCCGTGTCGCTGGCTGTCGTGTCGTTTTCGTCAGTTTCGCTTGCATACGGTTCAAACCGATATGGCTCAATAGCTTCAGTTTCTTCTTCAATTTCGTTTTCGCTACCTGCCTCCACACTACAACCATCCGTTTCAATACATTCGTAATCTGTTGAATCGCTTAAACCGCTGAAATCCGAGTCTGAATCCGAGCTAATGTCGCTATAGCTTGCTGTTCTTTCCGCCATGTTTGTTTGTGTTGGCTTCACTATGTGACGTCACAGGAAAATGGACGGGTGGTTAAAATCAGGCACTTTGAAGCTTTTTTTAGGGATATTGCGTGATGGGTAAAATTTTGAAAAAAACTTCGAAAAATATAATAAGCCACTGGGAACTGATTTTTAATGGTTTTAACAATTCTGAAATTGTGATAATGTTCCCCTTTAAGCTTCGAGTTGCCAGGCTGTCTTCCATTTCTGCTTGGAGGCGGAGGAGCTTGCGGGGACGACGCCTCCTCTCTGCTTGCGGAAGCCCTCCCTGACGTCCTTCGTCGGGAGCGGCGCTTCTGGGACTGCGCTGCGTCGCCGCAGTCCTGGGACCAAATGCAGTCTCTGAGCTCCACGGAGGAGTAGCGCAGTTTCCTCTTCCATTGCGCGCAGGACCGCCCAAGAAGCCTCCTCCAAACTGTCCAACTTTCGTGCGGAAAAACCTTTATGCTGGCGACATAATGTCAAGACTTGGACTATGGCGTGGTTTGTTCTCCCGAGGTGCAAATGATTTGGACCGGACATGGCTTGGAGGTGGGTACATGATTTAATATTAACACTCAAAAAAAAAGAAACAAACAAAAGGCGCTCACAGTGGAGGTACAAAACGTGGCTATAAACACAAAACTTGCACAAAGGCAGAAACTATGAACAATGAAACAAAAACACTAACTGTGGCATTAATAAACAAAAACTTACTTGGCATGGACTAAAGGAGTAGCATGAACGATGGACATGAAACAAAGTGTCAGGAATGTGATGTTGCCAGAAAGACAGCCTGGTAACTCGAAGCTTAAATACTAGTGACATGATTAGTGAAAACAGGTGCGTGACTCAAAACGTGAAACAGGTGCGTGACGTGACAGGTGAAAACTAATGGTTGCTATGGTGACAAAACAAACAAAAGTGCACAAAAAGTCCAAAAACAAAACCGAACATGACTAAAACAAAACATGATCACACAGACATGACAGGAACAAGCGGAAAATAGATGGAAGGATGAGGGGTAGGTCACTTTGGACTTGCCACTCTCGATGTTACCGCCTCCATAACCTTAAGTTTGAAGGAGTCAGTGTAATTTGATTCGGACTTCCCATTCTGGCTCGTCTCGTGCCAAGGTCTCCCAAGTTTCGGTGACCCTTTCTAGTGACGTTTTGAGTCAGTCCTTGTAACACTTCTTTTGACCACCCTTCTCTGCAAGCTCACCATTGAAGAATATTTATGGTAGATGTGTGTCGGACTGTCTGATTGTGGCGGTCCGCTCCCTGTATGATCAGTGTCACAGCTTGGTCCGCATTGCCGGCAGTAAGTCGGACACGTTTCCAGTGAGGGTTAGACTCCGCCAAGGATGCCCTTTGTCACCGTTTCTGTTCATGATTTTTATGGAGAGAATTTCTAGGCGCAGTCAGGGAGTTGAGGGGATCCAGTTTGGTGGCTGAAGGATTAGGTCTTTGCTTTTTGAAGATGATGTGGTCCTGATGGCTTCATCTGGCCAGGATCTTCAGCTCTCACTGGATCGGTTCGCAGCCGAGTGTGAAGCGACTGGGATGGGAATCAGCACCTCCAAGTCAGAGTCCATGGTTCTCGCCCGGAAAAGTGTGGAGTGCCATCTCCGGGTTGGGGAAGAGATCTTGCCCCACGTGGAGGAGTTCAAGTACTTCTGAATCTTGTTCACGAGTGGGGGAGGAGTGGATGGTGAGATCAACAGGCGGATCGGTGCGGCGTCTTCAGTAATGTGGACGCTGTATCGATCTGTTGTGGTGAAGAAGGAGCTGAGCCGGAAGGCAAAGCTCTCAATTTACTGTCGAGCTATGTTCCCATCCTCACCTATGGTCATGAGCTTTGGGTTATGACCGAAAGGACAAGATCACGGGTACAAGTGGCTGCAATTAGTTCCTTCCGCAGGGTGGCGGGGCTCTCCACTTAGAGATAGGGTGATAAGCTCTGTCATCTGGGAGGAGCTCCAAGTAAAGCTGCTGCTCCTCCACATTGAGAGAAGCCAGATGAGGTGGTTTGGGCATCTGGTCAGGATGTCACCCAAACGCCTCCCTAGGGCACGTCCGAACGGTAGGAAGACCCAGGACACGTTGGGAAGACTATGTCTCCCAGCTATCCCCCCGGGGGATTCCGAGTGGGAGCTGGACGAAGTGTCTGGGGAGAGGGAAGTCTGGGCTTCCCTGCTTAGGCTGCTGCCCCCACGACCCATCCTCGGATAAGCGGAGGAAGATGGATGGATGGGTGTGTCGGACATTTTGACAAGGTGGACAGCCAACCTAATATGAAAATGCTTGAGCAAGCAGCATGCAAATGTTTGAGAGAAGACTTTGGTTTCAGAGACTTTGTCATGTCGCCTGATTTTCAAGTCAATCTTGATGAAAGTAATTGAGCTCCCTGGCATCACGTTTAAAGACTGCCCATCTCCCACAGGCATACAAGCAAAGAAGGCAGCACAATTGCCTTGTGAACCTTCAGCTTTGTGGACAGCCAAATGCATCTCCTTTCTCAGACCATAACACAAAGCCTTGGCCTTGGCAATGTGCGAGGTGACCTCTGCGTCAACGTTCACAGATCTGGAAAGTGTGTTGCCAAGGTATGTAAACTTGTCAATGGGCTTGAGAACTTCTGTCCTTGAACATGAACATCCGCCTCTCTGCAATATTAGTTATCCCAGTTGTCAGAACCGCATGCTTACCATAAAAGGGTAACACATATTGGAGTACACAATTGCTCCCAGTTTGACACTCAGACTAAGTTGATGCATATTAGTTGAGATGCTTAAGCACTATCATCAGCATTTGAACTATTGCATAAAGACACGCGAGGAAGATACACAACTAACATGTCAGCAAATAACACATTTTTCATCAATGAGGTGGCGACTTGTCCAGGGTGTACCCTGCCTACCGCCCGAATGCAGCTGAGATAGGCTCCAGCAACCCCCGCCACCTCGAAAGGGACAAGCGGTAGTAAATGGATGGATGGATATCCCACGGTTTCTTACATTAGGCATAAAGGGGTTAGTGTGGTGTAAAGTGTTACACCAGACAAGGAAAATGAAGGTTGCTGTACTCAAATGAAGCGATTTTGAAGTAGAGCTTTTAGCAAACACACAGATACCCAAATCAATCATGATGGCAGAGCAGAGGAAGAACAACACAGCAGGAAATACATTATTCTAATTCAAGGCCCCATTGCTGGTTTGGTATATTTGAGAAAAAATGTGGCATGCTAAAATATTTGTTTATATTTGCTTAAAGGCCACTACTACCGACCACGCAGTCTGATAGTTTATATATCAATGATGAAATCTTAACATTGCAACACATGCCAATACGGCCGGGTTAGCTTACTAAAGTGCAATTTTAAATTTCGCGCGAAATATCCTGCTGAAAACGTCTCGGTATGATGACGCCTGCGCGTGACGTCACAGATTGTAGAGGACATTTTGGGACAGCATGGTGGCCAGTTATTCAGTCGTCTGTTTTCATCGCAAACTTCCACAGTATTCTGGACATCTGTGTTGGTGAATCTTTTGCAATTTGTTCAATGAACAGTGGAGACAGCAAAGAAGAAAGCTGTAGGTGGGAAGCGGTGTATTGCGGCAGGTGTTGTGCCGGATAACGCACCCCCGCCGTAGAATGCACTCCTTGACTGTTGTGCCGGATAACACAGCCGGTGTTTCATTGTTTACATTCCCGGAAGATGACAGTCAAGCTTTACCATTGGCCTGTGGAGAACTGGGACAACAGAAACTCTTACCAAGAGGACTTTGAGTTGGATGCGCAGACGCGGTACCGCCATCCAAACATTTGATCGCTTGCCCGTATGTGCATGCCGCTATGTTCATGTCACGTACGTAACTTTGGGGACTTTGGGGAAATATATGTGCTGTATGAACTTTGGGGAGGTGAACGGTACTTTGGGCTGTGGGATTGAGTGTGTTGTGCAGGTGTTTGAATTGTATTGGCGGGTTGTATGGACGGGAGGGGGGAGGTGTTTGTTATGCGGGATTAATTTGTGGCATATTAAATATAAGCCTGGTTGTGTTGTGGCTAATAGAGTATATATATGTCTTGTGTTTATTTACTGTTTTAGTCATTCCCGGCTGAATAGCAGGTCTCACCCGCCTCTCACAGCATCTTCTCTATCTGAATCGCTCCCACTGCCCTCTAGTCCTTCACTCTCACTTTCCTCATCCACGAATCTTTCATCCTCGCTCAAATTAATGGGGAAACCGTCGCTTTCTCGGTCCGAATCGCTCTCGCTGCTGGTGGCCATGATTGTAAACAATGTGCAGATGTGAGGAGCTCCACAACCTGTGACGTCACGCTACTCGTCTGCTACTTCCGGTACAGGCAAGGCTTTTTTATCAGCGACCAAAAGTTGCGAACTTTATCGTCGATGTTCTCTACTAAATCCTTTCAGCAAAAATATGACAATATCACGAAATGATCAAGTATGACACATAGAATTAACCTGCTATCCCCGTTTAAATAAGAAAATCGCATTTCAGTAGGCCTTTAAATCCATTTGGAAAACAAAATATGGATTTATGGGCACAATTTTGGCATGTTCACTGTGAGGTGTACTCGCGCTGTGTTGTCAGTTATTTAAAAAAAACAGAAAAATGCTGTAAAAAGGCTAAAAAAAAGGTGTAAATGCTGTAGTGTATACACAGTACAAGGTTAATGAGGCTGAACACACGTTTGTTAGCTGTGCATATGACAACTGAAAGTATTTTATCTGCACTATTAGCATTTAATTCAATTAAACCATGATTAATGACACACTTTGAATTGGGTTACAACTGCATTGTAAACTAACTTGCCATGCCTTGAAAATGGATGATCTACACCTGACATCCACTGTAATGATACCAAGTACAGGAGCGTTTCTAGTCGGTACTACTATGATTACGTCTTTGGCATCACAACATCTTTTTTTTCAATTTTATTATGTTTATAAACTCAGGAAATATGTCCCTGGACACATGAGGACTTTGAATATGACCAATGTATGATCCTGTAACTACTTGGTATCGGATTGATATCCAAATCTGTGGTTTCATCCAAAACTAATGTAAAGCATCCAAACAACAGAAGAATAAATTATTATTACCGTATTTTTCGGAGTATAAGTCGCACCAGAGTATAAGTCGCACCTACCGAAAATGCATAATAAAGAAGGAACATAACATATAAGTCGCACTGGAGTATAAGTCGCATTTTTTGGGGAAATTCATTTGATAAAACCCAACACCAAGAATAGACATTTGAAAGGCAATTTAAAATAAATAAAGAATAGTGAACAACAGGCTGAATAATTATGCGTTATATGACGCATAAATAGCCAACTGAGAACGTGCCTGGTATGTTAACGTAACATATTATGGTAAGAGTCATTCAAATAACTATAACATATAGAACATGCTATACGTTTACCAAACAATCTGTCACTCCTAATCGCTAAATCCCATGAAATCTTATACGTGAATGAGCTAAATAATATTATTTGATATTTTACAGTAATGTGTTAATTTCACACATAAGTCGCTCCTGAGTATAAGTCGCACCCCCGGCCAAACTGTGAAAAAAACTGCGACTTATAGTCCGAAAAATACGGTACATTTTACAAAAAAAGTAAGAGAGATTTAAAAACAGGAACATAGGGGGCCTGTCTAACACTCAGAGGTAGGTCGTTCCAGAGCTTAGGAGCAGCAGCGGTGAAAGCTCTGTCACCTCTAAGCTTCAGCCTTGTGTCAGGGACTGTCAATAGCAGCTGATCGGTTGATCTTAGGGGGTGGGGCAGTAAGGCTGAAGGAGGTCGGAGAGATATGTTGGAGCAAGGTTATTTAGACATTTAAAAACAAATAGAAGGAGCTTAAAATTGGTTCGGTAACGCACAGGGAGCCAGTGAAAGGACGCTAGTATAGGGGTAATGTGCTCACGTCTGTGGGTCTGTGTTAGCAGACGAGCAGCACAAATAATAACTCAGTGGCCTAGTGGTTAGAGTGTCCGCCCTGAGATCGGTAGGTTGTGAGTTCAAACCCCGTCCGAGTCATACCAAAGACTATAAAAATGGAACCCATTACCTCCCTGCTTGGCACTCAGCATCAAAGGTTGGAATTGGGGGTTAAATCACCAAAAATAATTCCCGGGCGCGGCACCGCTGCTGCCCACTGCTCCCCTCACCTCCCAGGGGGTTAACAAGGGGATGGGATGCAGAGGACAAATTTCACCACACCTGATCAGTCACAGGTGCGCAGATTGCCGGTGATTTATTGCAGCCGCTTGCTGCCTCCGGACTGACACGCTTGGTGCGCTCCTGGAAGTGCACTCCTGGAAGTGCGCTTACTAGAGCGCAAAGATACGTGCGCATTGGAATGCACCGGGGCCGTGACAAAGAGAGCATTTTAAAACTCTGCCAGACCCGCACCTATATGACTGATGAACATTATCACATCATTTGTTCATGAATTATAAATCATGACAAATGAAGATAGACTACTATGAACAGCAACATGTAAGTGTAAAAAACAACAATATTATGATTTGTATGTTTTCAGATTGTGCTTCTTCTATTTTTAAGCAAAGAAAACAATCTGAAGTTGTCTTTATTTTTAAGTTATCATGGCATGATTTTACCAGTCCGGCCCACTTGGGAATAGATTGTCCTCTATGTGGCCCCTGAGCTAAAATGAGTTCGACACCCCTGATCTAAACCATTCACACTCCAATTACCTGATCTTTTGACAGATAACCTGGCACACCTGAACTCCTGAAAAAAGCAATCCCCCCATGTTGTACCAGAGTGTATTCATTCCAAAGTAACAAGAAGGAATATGTATTACTTCGTGTTCCCACGCTCCTCATGTTGTGGAGTATAACTAATTCCTAATCCACTGAATACAAATCAGAGAGGTAAATGTGCATTTAGAACTGACAAAAAAATATGGTGAGAAGTGAGGCCAGTCCATGTGCCAAGTGCAAAGAGTTAGTTCATCAGATTAGCATCTCATAATAAATGAATAAATAACTGCATTTTAATACCAGCATTGAGTGGGTGTGCGTGACACTAGCATGACCGTGTCAGTTTCATGGGGTTGCGCCCGCTTGTCGCTTTCACCAATGCATGCATGGCTCTCACTGAAAGAGACATAATAGGGCTGACTTCACCAGAAGCGACTCAGTGAGTTGTGGAAGTCTTTTACTGGTCACTCTCTTGTTTATCGCGTCATATATATAAATATACAAAAGTAAACAACAAAATCAAAACCAATACATTATGTATATCTATTCTATACATTAATATTACAAACCCCGTTTCCATATGAGTTGGGAAATTGTGTTAGATGTAAATATAAACGGAATACAATGATTTGCAAATCCTTTTCAACCCATATTCAGTTGAATATGCTACAAAGACAACATATTTGATGTTCAAACTGATAAACTTTTTTTTTTTTTGCAAATAATCATTAACTTTACAATTTGATGCCAGCAACACGTGACAAAGAAGTTGGGAAAGGTGGCAATAAATACTGATAAAGTTGAGGAATGCTCATCAAACACTTATTTGGAACATCCCACAGGTGAACAGGCAAATTGGGAACAGGTGGGTGCCATGATTGGGTACAAAAGTAGATTCCATGAAATGCTCAGTCATTCACAAACAAGGATGGGGCGAGGGTCACCACTTTGTCAACAAATGCGTGAGCAAATTGTTGAACAGTTTAAGAAAAACCTTTCTCAACCAGCTATTGCAAAGAATTTAGGGATTTCACCATCTACGGTCCGTAATATCATCAAAGGGTTCAGAGAATCTGGAGAAATCACTGCACGTAAGCAGCTAAGCCTGTGACCTTCGATCCCTCAGGCTGTACTGCATCAACAAGCGACATTAGCGTGTAAAGGATATCACCACATGGGCTCAGGAACACTTCAGAAACCCACTGTCAGTAACTACAGTTGGTCGCTACATCTGTTAGTGCAAGTTAAAACTCTCTTATGCAAGGCAAAAACCGTTTATCAACAACACCCAGAAACGCAGTCGGCTTCGCTGGGCCTGAGCTCATCTAAGATGGACTGATACAAAGTGGAAAAGTGTTCTGTGGTCTGACGAGTCCACATTTCAAATGGTTTTTGGAAACTGTGGACGTCGAGTCCTCCGGACCAAAGAGGTAAAGAACCATCCGGATTGTTATAGACGCAAAGTTGAAAAGCCAGCATCTGTGATGGTATGGGGGTGTATTAGTGCCCAAGACATGGGTAACTTACACATCTGTGAAGGCGCCATTAATGCTGAAAGGTACATACAGGTTTTGGAGCAACATATGTTGCCATCCAAGCAACGTTACCATGGACGCCCATGCTTATTTCAGCAAGACAATGCCAAGCCACGTGTTACATCAACGTGGCTTCATAGTAAAAGAGTGCGGGTACTAGACTGGCCTGCCTGTAGTCCAGACATGTCTCCCATTGAAAATGTGTGGCGCATTATGAAGCCTAAAATACCACAACGGAGACCCCCGGACTGTTGAACAACTTAAGCTGTACATCAAGCAAGAATGGGAAATAATTCCACCTGAGAAGCTTAAAAAATGTGTCTCCTCAGTTCCCAAACGTTTACTGAGTGTTGTTAAAAGGAAAGGCTATGTAACACAGTGGTGAACATGCCCTTTCCCAACTACTTTGGCACGTGTTGCAGCCATGAAATTCTAAGTTAATTATTATTTGCAACAAAAAAAATAAAGTTTATGAATTTGAACATCAAATATGTTGTCTTTGTAGTGCATTCAACTGAATATGGGTTGAAAAGGATTTGCAAATTATTGTATTACATTTATATTTACATCTAACACAATTTCCCAACTCATATGGAAACGGGGTTTGTAAAATAATGAGTAGCAGATGCAAATGTAAGCCAAACAAGCAGCACTTTTTCATGATTCTGCAAGTCTACTTCAGGGTTTCTACAGGTATCAGCAAATTTAATTTAATGCTTTTTAATGCCACTTAAACAATGTAAAGCCCCCGCTTATGGTCATTAAAGCTTACAATTGTTTGTACACATACAATTGTAAATTTTTTACAATGACAATATTGAATAGTTGAAAAGTTTACATTAACTGTTACTATCTAGTGAATTAAAATTGGCTCGCAAAGACTTGTATCTGAGAATTTACGTGTACCGTATTTTTCGGACTATAAGTCGCACCGGCCGAAAAAATGCATGTGGTCCTGATGGCTTCATCTGGCCAGGATCTTCAGCTCTCACTGGATCAGTTCACAGCCGAGTGTGAAGCGACTGGGATGAGAATCAGCACCTCCAAGTCCCAGTCCATGGTTCTCGCCCGGAAAAGGATGGAGTGCCATCTCCGAGTTGGGGAAGAGATCTTGCCCCAAGTGGAGGAGTTCAAGTACCTTGGAGTCTTTTTCACGAGTGAGGGAAGAGTGGATCGTGAGATCGACAGAGAGATCGGTGCGGCGTCTTCAGTAATGCGGACGCTGTATCGATCCGTTGTGGTGAAGAAGGAGCTGAGCCGGATGGCAAAGCTCTCAATTTACTGTCGATCTACGTTCCCATCCTCACCTATGGTCATGAGCTTTGGGTTATGACCGAAAGGACACGATCACGGGTACAAGCGGCTGAAATGAGTTTCCTCCGCCGGGTGGCGGGGCTCTCCCTTAGAGATAGGGTGAGAAGCTCTGTCATCCGGGGGGAGCTCAAAGTAAAGCTGCTGCTACTCCACATCGAGAGGAGCCAGATGAGGTGGTTCGGGCATCTGGTCAGGATGTCACCCGAACGCCTCCCTAGGGAGGTGTTTAGGGCACGTCTGACCGGTACGAGGCCACGGGGAAGACCGAGGACACGTTGGAAAGACTATGTCTCCCGGCTGGCTCGAAAACGCCTCGGGATGCCCCGGGAGAAGCTGGACGAAGTGGCTGGGGAGAGGGAAGTCCGGGCTTCTCTGCTTAGGCTGCTGCCCCCGCGACCCGACCTCGGATAAGCGGAAGAAAATGGATGGATAACTCCTAAAAATGTGTCAATGTCTACACCGGGGGTCGGCAACCCGCGGCTCTATTTAGCGCCGCACTAGTGGCTCCCTGGAGCTCTTTAAAAAATGTATGAAAAATGGAAAAAGATGAGGGGGAAAAAAAATATTTTTAGTTTTAGTATGTTTTCTGTAGGAGGACAAACATGACACAAACCTCCCTAATTGTTATAAAGCACACTGTTTATATTAAACATGCTTCACTGATTCGAGTATTTGGCAGCACCGTTTTGTCCTACTAATTTTGGCGGTCCTTGAACTCACCTTAGTTTGTTTACATATACAACTTTCTCCGACTTCCTAGGACGTGTTTTATCCTTTTTCTGTCTCATTTTGGCCACCAAACTTTTAACTTTGTGCATGAATACACAAAGGTGAGTTTTGTCGATGTTATTTACTTGTGTGGAGTGCTAATCAGACATATTTGGTCAGTGCATGACTGCGAGCTAATCGATGCTAACATGCTATTTAGGCTAGCGATATGTACATATTGCATCATAATGCCTCATTTGTAGCTACATTTGAGGTCATTTAGTTTCCTTTAAGTCCTCTTAATTCAATGTATATCTCATGACACACTATCTGTGTGTAATATGGCTTTTAATTTTTTGCGGCTCCAGACAAATGTGTTTTTGTATTTTTGGTCCAATATGGCTCTTTCAACATTTTGGGTTGCCGACCCCTGGTCTACACCCTTTATTTGTTTTTATGTTTGACTATATTTTGTACATTACAGTGTGGTTTTTGTCCTGGTAATGAAGTTAGTCAATTGTTCGTTTTTTGCATGTCTACGAAGATGTTTGCAATTTCACTCCATCAAATAATACAATAAGATAAAGAGGAAAATAGTTTGGATTTCAGACGGGAAAACATTTGTTTTAATGTACCTACTTCAAAGGGAATGGAGTTCTTGGAGTATTTACTTGTTTGTCATATTTCATTTTGCCGTGTTTATGTGGGATTCTCTGAGACTGCGGAAGATCAAAGTTAGCTCAAACAACACGCTTCTTTATTCATAAGACGCTTAGCAACCGCTGCGAGCTCACAGTTTAGGTGCTGCTTTTTTTCCCTTCATTTCCCGCTGCTTATTCATGTTCAAAGGCAGTCATACGAACTGATAAACCGCCTTGTTTAAACGGAAAATGTGTGTAAACAAAAGGGTAATTCAGTGTTATTGTCGGCGACTTTTAAAATGTCATCCAAATGAGCATTTCACGAAAGAGTAGCATTTGCAAGTTCTAAATTGATCACTGAAATTAAAAAAGGGGAAGAAGGAAAAAAAAGCGAGCATACGGTGGATTTAGGGCATTTAGGACGCAGTGGACTGAAACTCAATGACAAATTGTAACATCACAAGGGAAATAACCATGATGTGATTTGATGAGACAAAGATTATGATGAAGTGAAAGACTCAGTGAACCAGGACACACTCAGTGGCTGTGGGCATCTGTCCTTACGGACAGTTGGAGGAACACGATGAAAAAAATATGCTCACTGAATACATTTTTACTGAGAGGCTCTACTTCAAATTTAATTTGTCTAAATCTTGAGTTTGAGTTTATTTCGAACATGCAAGCATACAACATGATACGTCACAATCTCCAGTTTCTCTTTTCAACATGTTCGAAAAGGAGTAGGAAGAAGCAGAGCTTACTTAATCCTACCCCTTTTCTTTTACATAACAGTTGCTAAAACTTTTGTTCACTTCATGTTCTCAATTTATTCACAATATACTCCATAAGTAATCACAATAAAAATAAGTAAATAAATAATAATTGGTGAAGTAAGTTACATTTCATATGTTGAGATAAGTAAGATTATTTTGAGAGTGAAAGAATGAAAGAATGGATGAGTTAAATAAATTCAGAATGTTTATCACATACTTGCCAACCTTGAGACCTCCGATTTCGGGGGGTAGGGGGTATGGGGTGGGGGGTGTGGTCGGGGGGCGTGGTTGGGGCGTGGTTAGGATATATATATATATATATATATATATATATATATATATATATATATATATATATATATATATATAAGAAATACTTGACTTTCAGTGAATTCTAGCTATGTATATATATATATATATATATATATATATATATATATATATATATATATAAATAAATAAATACAAGAAATACTTGAATTTCAGTGTTCATTTATTTACACATATACACACACATAACACTCATCCACTCATTGTTGAGTTAAGGGTTGAATTGTCCATCCTTCTTCTATTCTCTGTCACTATTTCAGAACACACACATTATACAAATATACATTATAAAATCAATAAGAAAACGGGAGCTCTAATTTCGGAGTCTGAATTAGGATCAGAAGTTCCTATATAAACATTGCGTACTCACGTCGCCTTTTTGTATTGATTACTGCAGCTGTGCACTGGATTCATTCACAAATACAAACTACAACTCACAAACACTTTAGAGTTAGGCTCCACCATCAGAATGTGTACTTAAACTTATAAAGAACACATGGATATTATTCAGTGAGTTGATTCACCAAAACTAACCTGTTATACAGGAGGAAAAAGCACACAGGACGTTTCAATTGTTCACAGACTGGTCGCGCTCATCAGAATGACAAGACACTTCCGGTCTGCAGGTGATAGCATTCAATTGGGAAGAAACGCCCTACTGCCCCCCTACTGACCAATACTAATAAATGTGTAATGACCGCTCCAAAAACGAATTCAAACCACAAAATAAAATAAATAAATCAACACAAAAATGTGACACATTATGGGTGGGTCACATATGCATGTACAGTAGATGGTAGTATTGTCCTGTTTAAAAGTGCTGTTTACGGCAGACGAACTGCTTTACGGTAGACGAAAACTTGACTGCTGTTGTTGTGTGTTGTTACCGCGCTGGGAGGACGTTAATGAAACTGCCTAACAATAAACCCACATAAGAAACCCAGAACTCGCCCTCGATCATTAGCTGTTTATATTGTGGGAAAGCGGACGTGTGAACAGGCTGTCAACACGTCACTCAGGTCCGCATGGAGCTGGAGGGGGCGTGGCCTCCAGCTCCGCCTGAATTTCGGGAGATTTTCGGGAGAAAATTTGTCCCGGGAGGTTTTCGGGAGAGGCGCTGAATTTCGGGAGTCTCCCGGAAAATCCGGGAGGGTTGGCAAGTATGGTTTATCATGGTTCTTCTTCTTTGTACTTTGTAAACACTTTAAGTTTGAAGAGTTTCTTGAAGTGGATCATATTAGTACATTGTTTGATTGCTTTGCTTAATCCATTCCATAATTTAATTCCACATACTGATATGCTGAAGGTCTTAAGTGTTGTACGTGCATACAAATGTTTTAAAATACATTTCTCTCCAAGATTTTATTTCTCCTCTTTTTTTTGAGAAGAATTGTTGTATATTCTTGGGTAGCAGGTTATAGTTTGCTTTGTGTATAATTTTAGCTGTTTGCAAAATCTTCACTTGTAAGTTTGACCAGGGCATTTCGCTGTACTGCAGAAATCAAACTGCATCCCCACGAATAAACACATCTGTTGTGTGAGCAGGGAATCTGCTAGTTTAGCGAATGGCCTTTTCTAATATGAGGTCATCCACATGCTATGTGCACATAATTATTATGATGGAAATCCCGCAGCCACCTGACAATTCAATATATTCCGTATTTTCTACTTTGCCCCCTCTATGTACATACATTTCTATCTCTCACTGGCTGCTCGTTTACTGTACCTGTCCTCTTTGCACTCATCCAGATGGCTGGCATGTAAACAAATGGCCTCGCTGGCGGCCGTGATGAAAAGAGCCCCCACAGAAGCGGCTTTGTGTCCAGCTCTGACATTTCTATTGGTCGGCGCTTTTGGCAAATTTGAGATGTTGGACTACAGCCTGCTTATATTTGCGTTTTAGATTTAAGCACTTGACCTTTTTTGCAGAAATGTGATCTATTCATCAGCCTACAGATGTTTACTTAGGTTGGAGAGCCTGAGGGCCCTCTTTGTGCACCTCCGAGTCGGATAAAGTCTCTCGACACCACTTGAACATGAGATGAGGGCCTTAGTGGGATTAAAGTTGTTCCCATATTGGTTAGGAATCGCATAAGACTGTATTTTCCGGACCATAGGGCGCACCGGATTATAAGGCACACCGCCGATGAATGGTCTATTTTTGATCTTTTTTCATATATTAGGCGCACCGGATTATAGGGCCCATTAAAGGAGTCATATATATATATTTTTTTCTAATTTGAAAACTAGGGATGTCCGATAATGGCTTTTTGCCGATATCCGATATTCCGATATTGTCCAACTCTTTAATTACCGATACCGATATCAACCGATATATACAGTCGTGGAATTAACACATTATTATGCCTAATTTGGACAACCAGGTATGGTGAAGATAAGGTACTTTTTAAAAAAATTAATAAAATAAAATTAGATAAATACATTAAAAACATTTTCTTGAATAAAAAATAAAGTAAAACAATATAAAAACAGTTACATAGAAACTAGTAATTAATGAATATGAGTAAAATTAACTGTTAAAAGTTAGTACTATTAGTGGACCAGCAGCACGCACAATCATGTGTGCTTACAGACTGTATCCCTTGCAGACTGTATTGATATATATTGATATATAATGTAGGAACCAGAATATTAATAACAGAAAGAAACAACCCTTTTGTGTGAATGAGTGTAAATGGGGGAGGGAGGTTTTTTGGGTTGGTGCACTAATTGTAAGTGTATCTTGTGTTTTTTATGTGGATTTAATAAATAAAAAAAATTAAATAAAAAAAATAATAATAAAAAACGATACTGATAATAAAAAAAACGATACCAATAATTTCCGATATTACATTTTAACGCATTTATCAGCCAATATTATCGGACATCTCTATTGAAAACACTTCTTTCTGGTCTACAATACATGTAATGGTGGTTCTTTGGTCAAAATGTTGCAAATTCTGTCATGATCCGTGGCCAGGATCATGTTTTTGTTATTTTCTTTTAGTTTTGGACTACCTTAGTTCTTGTTGTTGTGCACCCTTGAGTTTGTTTAGTTACCATGGCTACTTATTATTTTCACCTGC
This sequence comes from Nerophis lumbriciformis, assembly GCF_033978685.3. NCBI lineage: Eukaryota > Metazoa > Chordata > Actinopteri > Syngnathiformes > Syngnathidae > Nerophis > Nerophis lumbriciformis. Next base: position 10,367,760 of record NC_084582.2, on the reverse strand, counting down.
TTCTGATTGGTGTTCGGTACGCTCACCTGTTCCACGAGCTCTAATCAGAGGCAATATTTAAGCCTGCCTTTGCCGGTCAGTCGGCCTGGCTTCTTTGTTTGCTTATGCTACAGTTACGTGAGTATTCCTTGTCTTTTTGCCTATGCTAAGTGTTAGCGTTTGCTTCGAGTGCGATCGGCACATTTGTCCTCTGGCTTGTTTTCAGTTTTTAGTACTTGTTTGAGTTGTACAAATAAATCAATGTTCCTACCTGCACGTCCTGTCCGGAGTAGTCCGTTTGCATCCCGGGGGGACGAACCTCGCAGCAAGCTGTACAGCAACAGCAATATTCGTATATATGTTAGATTTTGTATCGCTATATTAGTCTATTTATACCTGCATCGTCCTTTCCATCCTTACACGTTCCATCATTGTAACTGAGCTACTGTGTTGAACAATTTCCCTTGTGGATCATTAAAGTTTGTCTAAGTCCCAAGTCTAAGTCTAAGACCCGCCGCACATAACAGAAAGAAGCCAGCCCGACTGACCGGCAAAGGCAGGCTTAAATAATGCCTCTGATTAGTGCTCGGGGAACAGGTGAGCGTCCCGAATATCAATCAGAGGCAGGTGAAAATAATAAGTAGCCATGGTAACTAAACAAACTCAAGGGTGCACAACAACAGGTACTAAGGGAGTCCAAAACTAACAGAAAATAACAAAAACATGATCCGGGATACGGATCATGACAAATTTATCAGACCGAAAAGCAATTTTTATTCAATATAACTGTAGACACTTTAAAAAGCATATACACTATGTTGCGAAAAGTATTTGGTCACCTGCCTTGACTCACATATGAACTTGAAGTGCCATCCCATTCCTAACCCACAGGGTTCAATATGATGTTGGTCCATCTTTTGCAGCTATCACAGCTTCAACTCTTCTGGGAAGGCTGTCCACAAGGTTGCGGAGTGAGTTTAGAGGAATTTTTGACCATTCTTCCAAAAGCGCATTGGTGAGGTCACACACTGATGTTGGTGGAGAAGGCCTGGCTCTCAGTCTCCGTTCTAATTCATCCCAAAGGTGTTCTATTGGGTTCAGGTCAGGTCAGTCAAGTTCCATCCACACCAGACTCTGTCATCCATGTCTTTATGGACCTTGTCATGTTGGAAGAGGAAGGGGCCCGTTCCAAACTCTTCCCACAAGGTTGGGAGCATGGAATTGTCCAAAATGTTTTGATATCCTGGAGAATTCAAAGTTATTTTCACTGGAACTAAGGGGCCAAGCCGAAACTCCTGAAAAACAACCACACACAATAATTCTGATCATTTGGATGGGTGGCCAAATACTTTTGACAAGATAGTGTATGTTCAGTTAAACGTCTAATGTTAAATCAGCACTAAGTAACATTTCAACCTTTATAAAATATTTTATCACTTTTGGGATGATATAACCGTCCGACCGGAGCTCTAATAACTAAAGTTCCTTGGGTAAATAATGTAAACTCACTATACTGGTATGTTTTAGCGCTTTCATGGTGAGTTTACTGACAGATATAAGTAAGAACTTTACACTACTTTATATTAGAAATGGCAACAACAGAGAATGACTTTACCATGAATTGATTAACGTGGACCCCGAATTAAACAAGTTGGAAAACTTATTCGGGTGTTACCATTTAGTGGTCAATTGTACGGAATATGTACTGTACTGTGCAATCTACGAATAAAAGTTTCAATCAATCAATCAATCAATCAAATGAATGCACCATAACAAGAAGATAGAGGAAAATAAGAAGCTTATCGACTACGGTGTCGACACGGACTACAAAGGCGGACTTGCGCTATTTTTCAGGATTTATGCAGATCCCAAATACAGATCAGCAGGTACCAGAAGGTAAGAAAAGTTGGTTTTGCATAATATTGCGAAACAAAACGCCAGATAATATGTCTTACCTTATACACACACCATAATAATACTCGTATGTTTAATGCGCCGACAATCCTTCAAGCGGTGCGGCTTCATAGCTTACCAAAGTCGTACTAAAACATTTTGATAGATTTTTGAGCTCCGTGTGTAATGTTCTATATTTCCAATGGAACATTTAAAATGTTGGTGTTGTTTATTTGAGACCCATCATTGTGCAGCCTACACGCATATCTTATGTTTGACTGCCATCTACTGGTCACACGTATCATTACACCGTGTACCAAATAAAATAGCTTCGAGGTGGGTAAACTCAACCAGAATTATTCCTTACATTAGGCGCACCGGGTTATAAGGCGCACTGTTGAATTTTGAGAAGAAAAACAATGATTTTAAGTGCGCCTTATAGTCCGGAAAATACGGTATATTTGTTTTATATCTTAAGCACTTTATGGGAAGAGAAAATAATTTACAGCAAATGACTGCACCCTTTCACTCCTGCAATACAAAAACAATACTGTGGTTTAGCTAATCCAGGCATGTTTAGATAAGAACATAATCTATATTATAAGCAAAATATTTCTAATCCTGTTACAAAAATAAGAAAATTGCAGGATGTACTTTCAAAACTCATTTCTACATGTTTGCCGGCCGAAGGGAATCCGAGCCAAGTCAAAGTCTGCACCCTTTCACTCCTGCAATACAAAAACATCATGTGGTTTAGCTAATCAAGGCATGTTTAGATAAGCACATAACTCCATATTATAAGAAAAATATTTTTAATCCTGTTACAAAAATAAGAAAATTGCAGGATGTACTTTCAAAACTCATTTCTACATGTTTGCTGGCCGAAGGGAATCCGAGCCAAGTCAAAGTCACTAAATGGAACATGAGGGGAAATGTCACAAATCGCCCCAACGGAATTTTGTTGTATCAAAATAGGTTTGCATCATACATTCATTGCAGATTCCCAGAGGTTCAAGCATACGCTTCTACGGTATTATTGTCCATCTTCATCAATCATTCATATTGAGACAGTGCAGACGCACTGGCCTCGATACGGAGCGCACAACAACAACAAAGAACCATCAAAGACCGTTGGAATAGTCCGTATGAAAGCAATAACCTGAAAACCCTAAGAACATAACACATATGGGGGACTTTGACACAGAAATGATGATTTAACAAGATTCTAATACTAATAAAGCTACTTAACAACATGAGTCAAACTCAAGTTTGGCTTTCAGAACGTTTCCCATCAAAAGTTATTATTTTAAATTATACGTTCCACCATTGGCGTTGTTAGGCCTATTTTAGGGGGGCTCAAGCCCCCCTAAAATATTGTTAAGCCCCTCTAAATAAGTTGGTGTTTTTTTGTTTTGTTTTTACAAATAAATGCCGACATATTCATTATAAAGTGGCCCAAATATGAGTTTAAATAAATAATCATATAACCTGTTATTATTCACTCAGTTTCCCTTCACTTCGTAGCGTAAGGTAGAGAGCCCCTTTAGTGCGTCGGTATCCAATCCATTCCACTTGTTCATATAGAAAATGCCCTCATCACTCAATTTTCTCTGCGACCTTGCTTGCGGTCCTGCAGGTGTACGAAGCACATTATCTTCCTTTACAATGAGTTAAGCTGCACAAAACCTTGTGTGTGCAATTGTAAATAATTTATTTTTTAAGTTTTGTGTTTCTTGTAGAATCTATATAAAGTAATATACATTAGCCTATTGTTAAAATAATGAAAAAAACATCATTAAATATATTTGTTTTATTGTATTGTTACATTAATAGCTGTTTTATTATTATAGGATGGCTTGTTAAACATTTCATAGGATTTTCAGAGGGAGGAAAAAACAAGACATTTAATATAAAATGTAAAATGAATAAATACATAAAAAGAAAAAGAAAAAAAATGGTTAAAAGCCATCGTCCCGGGGAGCATTTCATTTCGTCCCGTGCATTTAAAAAAAAAAAAAAATAATAACAATGAATAATTTCTAAGTCTTTGTTAGCCGTTTGTGAAGTTTTGTGCTCGTGCGTAACATTCACTCGCATCCTGTGCATATCCTGGGGGCAAAGCCCCCCCTGTCCTTAAAAGCTAGTGACGCCCCTGCGTTCCACAGTCAAGACATACATCATCTTTTTGTAATTGGTTGTTGGAGTTACATGTTTGTCACTTCAGTACATGTAATTTGTTTGTTATAATTTATTAATGGCAGTTGCTTTGTGTGCTTTACTTACTGGTGTGATTTTGGAGCCTATCATGAGCTTTTTTTTTTTTCCCAAGATGGTGCCGCTGTCGTGGCTGCTGGTGGCAGGAGCTCTGTTAAGTTAAAGTTAAAGTACCGTATTTTTCGGACTATAAGTCGCAGTTTTTTCCGACTTATATATGTTTTTTTCCTTTTTTATCATGCATTTTTGGCAGGTGCGACTTATACTCCGGTGCGACTTATACTCCGAGAAATACGGTACCAATGATTGTCACACACAAACACTAGGTGTGGTGAAATTTGTCCTCTGCATTTGACCCATCCCCTTGTTCACCCCCTGGGAGGTGAGGGGAGCAGTGAGCAGCATTGGTGGCCACTCCTGGGAATCATGTTGGTGATTTAACCCCCAATTCCAACCCTTGATGCTGAGTGCCAAGCAGGGAGGTATTGGGTCCCATTTTTATAGTCTTTGGTATGACTCGGCCGGGGTTTGAACTCACAACCTACCGATCTCAGGGCGGACACTGAGTGCTCTTGTATCATCCTTTTGTGTTCCTGATGTTTCCCTCTTGTTTCCATGTGGGTTTTTTTGCCTTTTGGTTCGGGACCCTTTGGGACTGTGTGACAAGGGGTGGCACTTTTGTGACTTCTTTGGTGCTTTTTTGCGAACTTCTAGATCTGCCTCCCGGGAGCCTTTTGGCCATGGAGACCAGCTGCTGGGTCTCTGCCACACCAGAGTCCATTTGGAGAGACTGGAGGAGATGCGGATGAAGAGACAGGGCTGCGGAGCTGGCGCTGAGCGCCGGGACGGACAAGCTTCACAGTGTCTTGGCTGAATGAGCAGGTATCGGACGCCTTGGTCTCCTATAGACCAGTGGTTCTTAACCTGGGTTCGATCGAACCTTATGGGTTCGGTGAGTCGGCCTCAGGGTCAAGACACACCCGACTCATTGTGTAAATACAAACTTCTCCCTATCGGCGTATTATGGATACGGCAACAGCTGACTGATTTGCAGGTGTGTAATTTGTTGTGAGTTCATGCACTGTGTTGGTTTTGTTGTTTGAACAAGGTGATGTTCATGCACGGTTCATTTTGTGAACCAGTAAAAAAACATGGTAACACTTTAGTATTGGGAAGATATTCACCCTTAATTAGTTGCTTATTAACATGCAAAATAGTAACATATTGGCTCTTAACTAGTCATTATTAGGTACTTATTAATGCCTTGTTCGGCATGGCCTTATTATAACCCTAACCCTCTAACCCTGACCCTAACCCTAACCAAATATCTCTAAATTAAGTCTTTACTACTTAGAATATGTTCCCCTAGTGTCCAAATAACTCTAAATTAAGTCTGTGTTACTTAGAATACGTTTCCCATACTAAAGTGTTACCAAAAACATATAACTTTGTCTTGAATTTGGAAAAAAAACAACATTTTATTTTTCACAAAAGAAGGGTTCGGTCAATGCGCATATGAAACTGGTGGGGTTCGGTACCTCCAACAAGGTTAAGAACCACTGCCTTAGACGCATCCTCACAGACTGGACACAGGCCGAGAGTTAGTTGGCGGCCGAGGGTGGAGTCGGCTTTCTTGGTTGCTTTGTTGGGTCTGCTCTTGTCTCTGGCCATGCTCCCCCCAGACCCGAGCAGACGATGGCATGGAACACCGCAGAGGCTACCACAGTGTATATGGATTTTGAAATGATGTTTTTGTTTGGTTGCTTGTCTTTGCATGGTGCAATCGTGTGTACGCAAAATATAATACTGGTTAATTCTTTTTTTTGTTTTACTTTTGTAGTTGTATTTAGAAATGCCACTACTGGAGTGGCGGCTGGTTGCATCAGCGCTGCTCTTTTAGAGACTGGAGGAGATGCTAGCGCCGGGACGGACAAGCTTCACAGTGTCTTGGCTGAATGAGCAGGTATCGGTCACCTCGGTCTCCTTGGACGCATCCTCGTTCATCCATGAAGACTGGACACTGGCCGAGAGTTGGTGGGCGGCCGAGGGTGGAATCGGTCTTGGTTGCTTTGTTGGGTCTGCTCCTGTCTCTGACCATGCTCCCCCTACCTCAGCAGATGATGGCGTGGAATACCGCAGAGGCCACCACAGTGTATATGTTTTTTTGGGGTGTTTTTACTCTTGTAGCTGTATGTAGAAATGGCTGGTTGCATCAGCTTTGCTCTTTTAATGTCTTTAAAGGGGAACATTATCACCAGACCTATGTAAGCGTCAATATATACCTTGATGTTGCAGAAAAAAGACCATATATTTTTTTAACCGATTTCCGAACTCTAAATGGGTGAATTTTGGCGAATTAAACGCCTTTCTAATATTCGCTCTCGGAGCGATGACGTCACATCGGGAAGCAATCCGCCATTTTCTCAAACACCAAGTCAAATCAGCTATGTTATTTTCTGTTTTTTCGACTGTTTTCCGTACCTTGGAGACATCATGCCTCGTCGGTGTGTTGTCGGAGGGTGTAACAACACGAACAGGGACAGATTCAAGTTGCACCAGTGGCCCAAAGATGCGAAAGTGGCAAGAAATTGGACGTTTGTTCCGCACACTTTACCGACGAAAGCTATGCTACGACAGAGATGGCAAGAATGTGTGGATATCCTGCGACACTCAAAGCAGATGCATTTCCAACGATAAAGTCAAAGAAATCTGCCACCAGACCCCCATTGAATCTGCCGGAGTGTGTGAGCAAATCAGGGACAAAGGAACCTCGGTAGCACGGCAAGGATTGGCGGCAGTTTGTTCCCGCAGACGAGCGAGGTAAACCCCCTGGATGTCTTGGCTCACACCGTCCCTGATGCCACCGAAGATGATCAAGAAAAGAATATCGACCCTAGCTTCCCTGACCTGCTGACATCAACTCCAAAACTGGACAGATCAGCTTTCAGGAAAAGAGCGCGGATGAGGGTATGTCTACAGAATATATTAATTGATGAAAATTGGGCTGTCTGCACTCTCAAAGTGCATGTTGTTGACAAATGTTTTTCATATGCTGTAAACCTAGTTCATAGTTGTTATTTAGTTTCCTTTAATGCCAAACAAACACATACCAATCGTTGGTTAGAAGGCGATCGCCGAATTTGTCCTCGCTTTCTCCCGTGTCGCTGGCTGTCGTGTCGTTTTCGTCGGTTTCGCTTGCATACGGTTCAAACCGATATGGCTCAATAGCTTCAGTTTCTTCTTCAATTTCGTTTTCGCTACCTGCCTCCACACTACAACCATCCGTTTCAATACATGCGTAATCTGTTGAATCGCTTAAGCCGCTGAAATCCGAGTCTGAATCCGAGCTAATGTCGCTATAGCTTGCTGTTCTTTCCGCCATGTTTGTTTGTGTTGGCTTCACTATGTGACGTCACAGGAAAATGGACGGGTGTTTATAACGATGGTTAAAATCAGGCACTTTGAAGCTTTTTTTAGGGATATTGCGTGATGGGTAAAATTTTGAAAAAAACTTCAAAAAATATAATAAGCCACTGGGAACTGATTTTTAATGGTTTTAACCATTCTGAAATTGTGATAATGTTCCCCTTTAATGTCCTTTGTGTTCTTTGATGTTTCCCTCTTACACACATGTTTATGTGTGCTATGGCTATGGGTTTTTTTTCTTTCCTTGGCCTCAGTCTGGACCCCCTCTCCAGGGGCCCAAGCTTAGACCGAATAGCGTTTACCCATTTCTCACCATTTTTGCAAGGGGCGCCGGGAGTTGGCACACGTTTCAGCGATCCTGTTCTGTCTCCCTGTAATGTTTGTCTGATCTCGAATGGGATTGTGCTGAAAATCTTAATTCCCCCCTCAGGGATTCATAAAGTACTTCCAATTCTGATTCTGAAGTTAGTGTTCTGAGTCGGGATTCTCCTGCAGGTGTCCATTGTGTTGTAAAACTGCTTTCAAGTTCAGTGTTGACAACTGCTTGCTCAAAGTAAAAGGTTCATTCTCAAGTCAAGCTAGAGAGCCTCCGACCATTTTCTCTGTGGCTCAAGAGTTCCACATTTAAGACACTAATAATAGGTTTGAAAACGATTAAATATATTATAAACATTACTGTGCAAAAAACACTATTGTAGGGATGTCAAAGTTAATGTGAGAAAAAATGACTTAATGAAAGAATTATTTAACAGCAGAAATGTATTATTTAATTATTATTATTGCAACATTTTTTTTGTCTCGTTACCATAAAAGAATGATGATTAAACAGTGTAAGTTTTGACCGGCGCCTGAAGGCAGCGTGCATTGTACAGTCAGTGATCACGTCACACACCAGTGATAGTTAGAGCGATGTGCTCTGCGCACACATTCGCTTCAAAATAAACCTCGATTGAACTTTAGATAAAACTGAAGTAATTAGTTAGTATTGCAGCGACAAACCTTCTTATCATCGGCGCACATCAAGTTTAAAGTATCATTTTAAAGCCAAACATGAATGTGAGGATGGCTTCTTGAATAGGGTTGCCAAACATCCCTTTAAAAACAAATTGTCCCATTATTAGAAACAAAAGAAGGCGCTCTTGGGGCGGTATAGCTCGGGTGGTAGAGCGGCCGTGCCAGCAACTTGAGGGTTCCAGGTTCGATCCCCGCTTCCGCCATCCTAGTCACTGCCGTTGTGTCCTTGGGCCAGACGCTTTACCCACCTGCTCCCAGTGCCACCCACACTGGTTTAAATGTAACTTAGATATTGGGTTTCACTATGTAAAGCGCTTTGAGTCACTAGAGAAAAGCGCTATATAAATATAATTCACTTCACTCTGTATTGAGCTGTTAATGGACGCAACTTTGTCCACTATTTTTATTAAGTAATTTCCAACATATTTTGTTTTCATGTTTCATGTTGGTGCGCCCTGTAAAAAGAAAAAGGTAAATCGTGACATCACACGCCAGTTTTGATTCGGCTATTTCGCCAAAGTCGCCAACAGGCACAGAGCAAGCAGATAATTGTTCATTTATTTATTCTTGTTTTCAGAAAAATCTTTCAATATTTGCTTCATTGGCCAAATGTGCCGCCATATTACACAAATTAGTTACATTAAAATTAGAGGTGTCTGATAATGGCTTTTTTGCCGATATTCCGATATTGTCCAACTCTTAATTACCGATTCCGATATCAACCGATACCGATGTATACAGTCGTGGAATTAACACATTATTATGCCTAATTTTGTTGTGATGCCCCGCTGGATGCATTAAACAATGTAACAAGGTTTTCCAAAATAAATCAACTCACGTTATGGAAAAAAAATGGGGTTGAGGGGGGGGTTAGGGGGTAGCTGGGGGTGTATATTGGAGCGTAAGGGTTTCTGGGTATTTGTCCTGTTGTTTTTATGTTGTGTTACAGTGCGGGTGTTCTCCCGAAATGTGTTAGTCATTTTTGTTTGGTGTGGGTTCACAGTGTGGCGCATATTTGTAACAGTGTTAAAGTTGTTTGTACGGCCACCCTCAGTGTGATCTGTATGGCTGTTGACCAAATATGATGCATTCACTTGTGTGTGTGAAAAGCCGTAGATATTATGTGATTGGGCCGGCACGCAAAGGCCGGGCCTTTAATGTTTATTGGCGCTCCGTACTGCTCCCTACGTTCCTGTACCGATATCGATAATTTTGAAACCGATACCGATAATTTCCGATATTACATTTTAAAGCATTTATCGGCCGATAATATCGGCAGTCCGATATCTCTAATTAAAATGCATATTTCATTACATATTTCATCGCATTTTTTGGTATATGTTTGCGATGTATGCAGTTTAAAAATGAGGTGTCCAGTTTATAGATGGCCATTATTACATTCTGTATTACACTGTCATAACTTGGAAAATAAGTGAAGTGAAGGAAATGTAATTTATTTAGCGCTTTTCTCTAGTTAACGGTTAACTAGTAAATGTTAACCGTTACAGAATGATCGTGTTTATCGTCATATCCCAAATAAAAAAATCACATTAAGATTCAAGATTCAATATGCTTTATTATTGTCCATTCTTTAACATGTACAAGACACATAAGAACTGACATTTCATTTTAAACAGAACATCTAAAGGGTACACTTGAAATGAGCAACTTGGACTAATGTCTTTGAACTCTTTGCACCCACTTTAAGCAGAGTCCTTCACAAATCACCGAGATTGGCTGACAAGTAGACCCAGGTCAGAAAACAAGCTGGATCCATTTAAACGCCCACCTGGCATCAGGACACACAGACCTGACACATCTCTGTGGGTCCCTGAGGATTTATCGCCATGACCTTTTCTAGCGTTCAACTTTGGACTTTGCTAGGAAAAAGGTGATGCATTTAACCTTACATTTGATGCATTATCTTTTTGGTTTCCTTTCTCCTCTACAGTCATCTCAGGGATGGGTACCAGAGGTCGGTTCCATAATGGCACCTGGTGCTGACGTATAGAGTAACCATGAGCAGTTGTTAAGTTAAACACCTGCACACACACACACACACACACACACCACACACACACACAGCCGTAGTGTTCGCCAATACTTTCTCATTAGACACACATTACTGTCAAGGCGAGTGAGTTGCATTCATGGTCGTTAAACCACGGCATTCTGAACATCGAAATTAAATTACCGTGGGTTTTGTGAGATGACCGTTGGTGTTGTGCAACTTCAGTAGAAAGAAAGGACTTGACAGGCACTTTTTATTTCAGGGTTTGGCAAGCCAAAACGTTGAAAGAGCCATATTGGCCCAAAAATACAAAATACAAATCTGTCTGGTGCCGCAAAAAATTAAAAGCCGTATTTTAGTGTTATAAATAAGGCAGCACATAGGGATGATGTTCAAAACCGATTCTCCCGGTTGTTCGATAAGAAAAGAACCGATTCCATGGACTCGAATCCCTTTTTGAGAACCGGTTCCCGTTATCGAGGCCACTATAGTAAAGACAAAGAGTTGGTTCTTTGTTCGAATCCCTGGGAACGAATCCCAAATGGGCAATGTTATGCCCATTTGATTGTAGACTCTTACTGACACCTTGTGGCGATTTGAAAAATACTACGCGTCAATAGTTTGGGCACTTCCGGGTTGAGACAATTGAGAAGTAGACAAGTTGTGTTAGCTCTTACAAGCCTTGGAAAAGATAAATCTGTAAGTAAACTGTTTAACTTGTTTATGTAACTCAATATTAAGGTGGAAAGTGGTTACATTTGATAGTAAGATGTTTATTGAAAAACTATTTTTGTGCACTGTTTCAATGGATGTTTTGAGGACTTAAAATGGCTGCCAGTCGTGTATTTCCACCATCGAAATAGTTTCAGAATCAGAATCAGAATCAGCTTTATTGTCATTACGCAAGGTAACGAGATTGAGGCCATTCCATACAGTGTGATGTGTGCATGCTAGAAAAACAATGTGCAAATATATAAAAATATAAAAAATGTAGAAGTGCAATGAATATGGTGTGAAATGAATATATACATGAAAAAAAAAAAAAAAAAACAGGGTGGTTGGTTGAATGGGTTGGTTCAACACTCAGAAGTATTTGTTTGATGATAGTACTGTATATTTGTGTGAAGCTAATATTTACATATTGTGTATTAAATTTCAGTATGTTAATTGAATCACATAGCTTATACATTTGTCATTGTGTGTATTTCAGTATAAAAAAAATAAAAAATAACAGTCCAGTGCAAGACAAAAGTAAAGATCGGAAAAGACAAAGCAAAATCAACAACAATAAAAAGCCTACATAGATTAATCTGCTTTGGAACTTTATTAGACGTCTTGGATTGTTTGTTAGCTGTCTGCCTGTGTGTGTAGTTGGTATGTTCCAATAGCAGCAGAAGTGCACTTTTTCGAGGGCTGTATTATTTTCAGTTTTGTGCCCAAGGGACTGATTTTATTTAACACTATATTATTATTTATACACCTATAGTGATCACAGGTTGTTTTTGTGTTACTGTATATATTTGTTTTTCTGAAAAATCCCACTTAATATACTTTGGGTAACAACAGTCAATATTTATTTCTTTAATTTTTTTAGGGGGGTAAAAGTCAATATTTATTTATTTATGTTGTTTTAGTTTTTTCTTATAAAATAAAAGTGAGCTTTTCTTAAACCAAATATTGTGTTTTTTTCCATATACAACAACCTATCTGGATTCGATAAGAGAATCGATAAGGAATCGGTTCGATAAGAAGATTCGATAATGGGCTCCAACTTGATAATTTCTTATCAAACATCATCCCGAGCAACACATGACGTAAGTGTCTATATTAGCTATAATAGCCTATTATCAAAATGACTATGTGTCGCACGCAGGCTGCAGAAAATCTTCATCGACAGAAATGTTGAAATTTAATACTTAATCTACACATTTTTACAACAGTCATGCACTGACCGAATATGCCTGATTAGCACTCCAACAAGTCAATAACATCAACAAAGCTCACCTTTGTTGCATTCACGCACAGCATAAAACTTTTGGTGGACAAAATGAGACAAAGAAGGAGTGGAAGATTTTACATGTAAACAAACTGTCACTCTCACATTCCACACTATGGTGAGTTCAAGAACCGCCGATATTAGTAGGACAAAACAATGTTCACCAAATACTCTCATCAGTGAAGCATACATACAGACATATAAAACAGTGGACTTTCTAACAATTGGGAATCTTTGTGTCATGTTTGTCCTCAATAAAAATATAAACTAAAACAAAACAATATATTTTTCCCCCCATCTTTTTCCATTTTCAATCCTTTTTTAAAAATGCTCCAGGGAACCACTAAGGCGGCACTAAAGAACCGCATGCGGCTCGAGAGCCGCGGGTTGCTGACCCCCGATTTATTTGAACACAGCCTCGCCCTTTTGTTAAAACACAGCAAAGACCATTTGCACACACTTGTCCTTCATAATAAAACATCCTGTCTGACTGCGTCAACAAAATAAAAACACTTTCTTTGTTCTGTATTGTTGCTGTTTTTTCGGCGATAATTATTACACTTTAGTTTGGATCTTATTACATATTGTTGAATTTTTTTTTTTTTTTACCGTAATTACTAGGTTGAAGAGCACATTTCAATATAAACTGCACCCACATAACTTTTGTAAAAATTGTATTTTAAACTTAGTGTTATATTTGCCACACAAGTCTGTTCATTCACAAATTCAGTAATTCAACAGTAGCTTACCCGATGTGGTCGCTGAGCGGCGTCTCTGTCCTTTTTTTTCCAGCTAAAGTCGCGTCTTTTTTGACCCGCGGGGCATTTCGGGGCTCGTTAGCGGTGGTTTATTTCCACTCCGTGTGATAGCTGTTTCCTTTTTTGATTGGCCAGGTCGGTCGTTTTTGGCACCGAGCCTGCAACACTTGCAGTAAGCGTATGGCGCCATAGCACAACAAAAGTAGCCTTTTCGGTGTCTGTTGAATACAAAAAATAATGGCCTTTAGCAAAGAAATATCCATAAATTAGCCGCAACGTTTTATAAGCGTCGAAAAAAAGTAGCGGCTTATAGTCCAAAAATATGATATCATTCTACTGAGGTTATTGAAGAGGCTAAATCAGGCGTCCCCAAACTTTTTGACTCGAGGGCCGCATTGGGTTAAAAAATGTTGGTCAGGGGCCGGGCTCTACATATATATATATATATATATATATATATATATATATATATATATATATATATATATATATATGTATGTGTGGGAAAAAAAATCACAAGACTATTTCATCTCTACAGGCCTGTTTCATGAGGGGGGGTACCCTCAATCATCAGGAGATTTTAATGGGAGCATTCACATACCATGGTTTATATAGGGCACAGAGTGGGTGGGTACAGGCTGGCGTAGGGGCATGGTGATTGGCTCATGTGTTACCTAGGAGGTGTTTCCGTCTGTGGCGGCATGCTGTTACAATTTCGCTGCGCTTGTTGAGGGATGACAGGTCTGGACGGTAAATAATAAACAGTTTCTCTTTCAAGCATAGGTTGCATCTTTTATTACCACTATTGTAAGGTGTGCTGGATGCAAGAATTTGCCATGTTATTGAATATTCAACATTATTGTCTTTGAGGTCCCAAATGTGTTTGCTGAGTTCTGTGGTATTCCGCAGGTTTTGGTTCCTGAATGAAGCCTTGTGATTGTTCCATCTGGTTTTGAATTCTCCCTCGGTTAATCCTACATATGTGTCGGATGTGTTAATGTCTTTGCGTATTACCTTAGATTGGTAGACAACTGATGTTTGTAAGCACCCCCCGTTGAGAGGGCAATCAGGTTTCTTTCGACAGTTACAGCCTTTGTTGGTTTTGGAGTCGCTCTGTCCGGGGGCCGACGGCTCATTTGCAATTGTTTTGTTGTGGTTTGAGATGATTTGTCGTATATTGTTCATACAGCTGTAGCTCAATTTAATGTTGTTCTTGTTGAATACTTTTCTTAGGGTGTTGTCTTTGGGAAAGTGTTTGTCAATCATCCATCCATCCATTTTCTACCACTTATTCCCTTTGGGGTCGCGGGGGGCGCTGGAGCCTATCTCAGCTACAATCGGGCGGAAGGCGGGGTACACCCTGGACAAGTCGCCACCTCATCGCAGGGCCAACACAGATAGACAGACAACATTCACACTCACATCCACACACTAGGGCCAATTTAGTGTTGCCAATCAACTTATCCCCAGGTGCATGTCTTTGGAAGTGGGAGGAAGCCGGAGTACCCGGAGGGAACCCACGCAGTCACGGGGAGGACATGCAAACTCCACACAGAAAGATCCCGAGCCCGGGATTGAACCCAAGACTACTCAGGACCTTCGTATTGTGAGGCAGATGCACTAACCCCTCTGCCACCGTGAAGCCCAGATTGAGGAATTTGTGTCCAATGTTAGTTGAGACGTTTTTGCTGTATGGTGGGTTGTACCAGATGATGTCGTTTCGTTTTCTGTTCTTTTTTGGCTGGTTTCCTGGCGTGGGTTCATAGGTGAGGGTGAAATTGTATCCGCTTTCATCAAGGGCTTTTTGGTACGGGGGGGTTGCTTGGTCAAATTCAGCTTTTATATATATATATATATATATATATATATATATATATATATATATATATATATATATATATATATATACATATACTGTAAAGATATTCCTTGCGCACTCATTGACTGAAAGAGCGTGCACTTGCTGCGGCGCGAGTGCGATGTCGTCACGTTATCGTCACGTTATCGATGGGAAAATGCATTTTTAGACAATATGATTTGCCTGAGCGGTTGCGAGACACCGAGAGTAAGTAGAAAATGAATTAGAAAGGACATATTTACAAAAAATAACACCAACAAATATTTTATATATATATATATATATATATATATATATGTATATATATATATATATATATATATATTAGGGCTGCAACTAACAACTAATTTGATAGTCGATTATTACTTCGATTAATCGATTTATAATCGGATAAAAGAGACAAACTACATTTCTATCCTTTCCAGTATTTTATTGAAAAAAAACAGCATACTGGCACCATACTGGCGCCATACTTATTTTGATTATTGTTTCTCAGCTGTTTGTAAATGATGCAGTTTATAAATAAAGGTTTATAAAAAATTAAAATAATAAAAAAATAGCCTCTGCAAATGGGCATAGCATAGATCCAACAAATAAATGACTAAATGAATCGCCAATTATTTTTATAATCAATTTTAATCGATTTAATCGGTTAGTTGTTGCAGCCCTAATATATATATATATATATATATATATATATATATATATATATATATATATATATGTATATATATAAAATATTTGTTGGTGTTATTTTTTTATTTTTTTTTAACTTGGGACTTCCCACGGGCCGGAGTTTGGGGACCACTGGTCTAAATTACTATCCTATTCAACTTGATTTTCAAAAAATGCATTATTTTAAAACACATGTACTTTTTTAAAAGTTTTTTTTTAGTACTGATTAAGCACCGGTGCCGATGTAGCACCAGCATATAAAATATAAAGAATGTAAAGAATACTGATCCATACTGATCTCTTTATTTGGACTTCTTTTTTGAAGTACTTCAGTCCTAGTTTCACACCTAAATGTCGAAGAGCCAGACACAAAAGAGCAAACAATAGCAAACACAAAATTTAACCTTGAGGGTAGTGTTCCCCTAGCATTTGTAACGTTGGGGAGGCATGATGATGCGCGGATTGTTCTTCCGAAATCACACAGCAGGAACTCCGGAGACAGCGTGCAGGTAGTAAACGATTTATTCCAATAAATCATTCACGAAAAACAAAACGTACAAAACAAGCGAACACAAGGAGAGCATGTGCCTAGCATAAGGAAAGCTAACGGAATAGCTAAACACGGAAACGCATAAAGCAAAGCTGAGCTCAAGCAACACAAGGGATTAACCTAACAGTTGCGTAAAGCAAACAGAAGCACCAGACTAAGTGAGGGGAAAACCAGGACTAAATAGCTCTCTGATTAGTGTCCGGCAGCAGGTGAGCGCCCTGAACACTAATCAGAGGCAGGTGAAAACAATCAGCACCCATGACAAGCAATGTTCCCTCTAAGGTGCGCGCCAGTGCAATTGCGCACTGCTCAAGCGTCCTCTGCGCACGGCAAATCTATGCCACGCACAAAATCAAATAAAAAAACAAGCGCATAACAATTTTCGACACGACACGGACATGACAGAGAAATCAGTTTTCGTCATCATTGTTCAAATATTGTAACGTCTGTCGAGACACTTTGAGGACATGAATTCCATCCATCACTTTACTGAGCAAAACTCTTTATTGTCGGCCATAAGCACATCACCAAAACATTAGTAAAAACAATTATATCTAGCAAAAGTGGTCATTTTCTGCAGTACAAACCAGACCAAAAGCAACTTTGTTATATCAACAGCAGCCGCTCGCTCTTTCTCACTTGCGCCAACACATGCACATATGGCACTTAGCCAGTGATGCGTTTACAGCCACACAAAAAGTCGGACAACTCCAACACCACACATAAAGTGTCATTCCAGGTCGTTACACTATGATTTACCATTCAAATGTGTGCTTATTCTAGTGTCATTTATTAGGAAACTTAATTTATAAATATTAATCATGAAATGCTGTTAGTATATTAAATAAATACTAATAAAAATATATACTTTTTACAAAGAGGATGTTGCAGGAATGTACACATGATCCCCTGCTTACATCTCATTGTGCAACATGTGAATGTTTTAATGGGAACTAAATGCAATGTCTGAAAGGGGTACACATTATTTCCAAAGCAGGACCTCCACCCAGACAAACAATACAAGTACACAGTTCATGAAAAACAATATTTTTTGTTATTAAACACTTATATTAGAAAATAACCTCGTGGAAATGACTGCTGTCATTTGATTATAATAATAAGATAAAGTTGTCTGTCTATCTGTGTTGGCCCTGCGATGAGGTCGGGACTTGTCCAGGGTGTATCCCGCCTTCCGCCCGAATGCAGCTGAGATAGGCTCCAGCACCCCCCGCGACCCTGAAAAGGACAAGCGGTAGAAAATGGATGGATGGATGGAGATTGAACTTGTTATTTAGTCAGGTTTGGGACAGGTGTGCTGCTGGTGTAGCCACAGTGTGCACGTCTGATGTTGCTCACATGGGCTCCACTGAATGCTCAGGTAGTTTTTGCGTTTGCTCACACACATAAAAAATTAGAGGGAACATTGATGACAAGCAATAAACACAAAACAAGGGTACTGAAACAAAATAAACAAGGATCCGGGCAACGGATCACAACAGCATTGTGTTTTTTCCTTCATTTAATTTAAAAGAAAAGGCGGTCCTTGAAACAGGAGTGTTACCTGACCCGCCCTGAAACCAGGCCCTATAATTGACACACTGGTTTGCAGGATCCTTTATTTCAGTCTTTCTTTTAAGCTCACACCTCCGTTATCACAGTCTACAAAGTTTATCTACAAGACGCTCCATATGTCCTCCCACACAACAGCAATAGCAATTTATAAAATGGCCACCGCGGCCTGCCTATCTATCTATGGTGACACCAATCTTCAAACTGCCACGAAAGTGAACACAATCATCCGTGTGTAGGAGTGCTCCCCGGAGAATGCATGGCTGCGGAATATAGCAAGAAGCCATTGACTCACAATTGGGATGTGACACTCAATACAACCAGTGTGGGCAGAGCACATCTGATCAGCGTGACGATGTCATGAAGCCAATTGACGAGATGCAATTAACTGAGAGGCAATTAGTGTTTGTCTTTTCCAAAAAGACAAAGACAAATATTGTGTTTCACAAAGAAAAGATGACAGTTAAGTGCAGCAGTCATGTAAATAGTCTTCAGACTAGCGTTCACTAAACACTTTCTGGGTAAATATGTCCATTATAGTGTTGTAACTATACCAATATTTTGGTACCGGTACCAGTAGTAAAATTATTTCGATACTTTTCGGTACTTTTCGGTACATTTCTAATTAATGGGGGACCACAAAAAAATTGCATTATTGGCTTTATTTTAACAAAAAAATCTTAGGGTACATTAAACATATGTTTCTTATTGCAGTTAAGTCCTTAAATAAAATAGTGAACATACTAGACAACTTGTCTTTTAGTAGTAAGTAAACAAACAAAGGCTCTTAAAGGTCTACTGAAATGAGATTTTCTTATTTAAACGGGGATAGCAGGTCCATTCTATGTATCATACTTGATCATTTCGCGGTATTGCCATATTTTTGCTGAAAGGATTTAGTAGAGAACATCGACGATAAAGTTCGCAACTTTTGGTCGCTGATAAAAAAGCCTTGCCTGTACCGGAAGTAGCAGACGAGTAGCGTGACGTCACAGGTTGTGGAGCTCCTCACATCTGCACATTGTTTACAATCATGGCCACCAGCAGCGAGAGCGATTCGGACCGAGAAAGCGACGATTTCCCCATTAATTTGAGCGAAGATGAAAGATTTGTGGATGAGGAAAGTGAGAGTGAAGGACTAGAGGGCAGTGGGAGCGATTCAGATAGGGAAGATGCTGTGAGAGGCGGGTGGGACCTGATATTCAGCTGGGAATGACTAAAACAGTAAATAAACACAAGACATATATATACTCTATTAGCCACAACACAACCAGGCTTATATTTAATATGCCACAAATTAATCCCGCATAACAAACATCTCCCCCCTCCCGTCCATATAATCCACCAATACAACTCAAACACCACCACAACACACTCAATCCCACAGCCCAAAGTACCGTTCACCTCCCCAAAGTTCATACAGCACATATATTTCCCCAAAGTCCCCAAAGTTACGTACGTGACATGCACATAGCGGCATGCACGTGCGGGCAAGCGATCAAATGTTTGGAAGCCGCAGCTGCATGCGTACTCACGGTACCGCGTCTGCGCATCCAACTCAAAGTCCTCCTGGTAAGAGTCTCTGTTGTCCCAGTTCTCCACAGGCCAATGGTAAAGCTTGACTGTCATCTTCCAGGAATGTAAACAATGAAACACCGGCTGTGTTATCCGGCACAACAATCAGGGGGTGTATTATACGGCGGGGGTGCGTTATCCGGCACAACACCTGCCGCAATACACCACTTCCCACCTACAACTTTCTTCTTTGCTGTCTCCATTGTTCATTGAACAAATTGCAAAAGATTCACCAACACAGATGTCCAGAATACTGTGGAAGTTTGCGATGAAAACAGACGACTTAATAGCTGGCCACCATGCTGTCCCAAAATGTCCTCTACAATCCGTGACGTCACGCACAGGCGTCATCATACCGAGACGTTTTCAGCAGGATATTTCGCGCGAAATTTAAAATTGCACTTTAGTAAGCTAACCCGGCCGTATTGGCATGTGTTGCAATGTTAAAGGGGAACATTATCACCAGACCTATGTAAGCGTCAATATATACCTTGATGTTGCAGAAAAAAGACCATATATTTTTTTAACCGATTTCCGAACTCTAAATGGGTGAATTTTGGCGAATTAAACGCCTTTCTAATATTCGCTCTCGGAGCGATGACGTCACAACGTGACATCACAACGGGAAGCAATCCGCCATTTTCTCAAACACCGAGTCAAATCAGCTCTGTTATTTTCCGTTTTTTCGACTGTTTTCCGTACCTTGGAGACATCATGCCTCGTCGGTGTGTTGTCGGAGGGTGTAACAACACGAACAGGGACGGATTCAAGTTGCACCAGTGGCCCAAAGATGCGAAAGTGGCAAGAAATTGGACGTTTGTTCCGCACACTTTACCGACGAAAGCTATGCTACGACAGAGATGGCAAGAAATCTACCGCCAGACCCCCATTGAATCTGCCGGAGTGTGTGAGCAATTCAGGGACAAAGGACCTCGGTAGCACGGCAAGCAATGGCGGCAGTTTGTTCCCCCAGACGAGCGAGCTAAACCCCCTATCGACCCTAGCTTCCCTGGCCTGCTGACATCAACTCCGAAACTGGACAGATCAGCTTTCAGGAAAAGAGCGCGGATGAGGGTATGTCTACAAAATATATTAATTGATGAAAATTGGGCTGTCTGCACTCTCAAAGTGCATGTTGTTGCCAAATGTATTTCATATGCTGTAAACCTAGTTCATAGTTGTTAGTTTCCTTTAATGCCAAACAAACACATACCAATCGTTGGTTAGAAGGCGATCGCCGAATTCGTCCTCGCTTTCTCCCGTGTCGCTGGCTGTCGTGTCGTTTTCGTCGGTTTCGCTTGCATACGGTTCAAACCGATATGGCTCAATAGCTTCAGTTTCTTCTTCAATTTCGTTTTCGCTACCTGCCTCCACACTACAACCATCCGTTTCAATACATGCGTAATCTGTTGAATCGCTTAAGCCGCTGAAATCCGAGTCTGAATCCGAGCTAATGTCGCTATAGCTTGCTGTTCTTTCCGCCATTTTTGTTTGTGTTGGCTTCACTATGTGACGTCACAGGAAAATGGACGGGTGTATATAACGATGGTTAAAATCAGGCACTTTGAAGCTTTTTTAGGGATATTGCGTGATGGGTAAAATTTTGAAAAAAACTTCGAAAAATATAATAAGCCACTGGGAACTGATTTTTAATGGTTTTAACCTTTCTGAAATTGTGATATTGTTCCCCTTTAAGATTTCATCATTGATATATAAACTATCAGACTGCGTGGTCGGTAGTAGTGGGTTTCAGTAGGCCTTTAATTAGTCTGCTGACGTATGCAGTAACATATTGTGTGATTTATCATTTTATTATTTTGTCTATATTACTAAGGACAAGTGGTAGAAAATGAATTATTAATCTACTTGTTCATTTACTGTTAATATCTGCTTACTTTCTCTTTTAAAATGTTCCATCTACACTTCTGTTAAAATGTAATAATCACTTATCCTTCTGTTGTTTGATACTTTACATTAGTTTTGGATGATACCACAAATTTGGATATCAATCCGATACCAAGTCGTTACAGGATCATACATTGGTCATATTCAAAGTCTTCATGTGTCCAGGGACGTATATACTGAGTTTATAAACATAATATACAGTTTAAAAAATGAAAGAAGATGTTGCGATAACAAACAATATCTACCTAATCATAGTAGTATCGAATAGATACGTGCCTATACTTTGGGCGGTATAGCTCGGTTGGTAGAGTGGCCGCACCAGCAACTTGAGGGTTACAGGTTCGATTCCCGCTTCTGCCAACCTAGTCACTGCTGTTGTGTCCTTGGGCAAGGCACTTTACCCACCTGCTCCCAGTGCCACCCACACTGGTTTAAAAAAAAAATGTAACTTAGATATTGGGTTTCACAATGTAAAGCGTTTTGAGTCACTAGAGAAAAGTGCTGTATAAATATAATTCACAATTCACTGTACTTGGTATCATTACAGTGGATGTTAGGTGTAGATCCACCAATGGCGTTTGATTACATTTTGACGCCACTGAGCTTTGGTGTGTAGTGAAGCATGTTTAGCTATTCCTCGTCCTGCAGGGATGATACTTGTAAGAAACGTACTTTATTTGTCGCCATGGAGGCGAGGATTAGTGATCGCTACGTTTCAAAGACGGTATCGTACTGAATATGATTCATTAGCATCGCGGTACTATAATAATACCCCTATACTGTACAACCCTAGTTAATCACTTGGCATTTCCTACGCTTTCCCCACCTTCCTGTATCAACCGTCTCTAATACCCCGCAGCACTTGCGTCTCTTGCACATACTTGCCAACCCTCCCGGATTTTCCGGGAGACTCCCGAAATTCAGCGCCTCTCCCGGGACAAATTTCCTCCCAAAAATCTCCCGAAATTCAGGCGGAGCTGGAGGCCACGCCCCCTCCAGCTCCATGCGGACCTGAGTGAGGACAGCCTGTATTCACGTCCGCTTTCCCACAATATAAACAGCGTGCCTGCCAAATCACGATATAACTGTAGAATGATCGAGGGCGAGTTCTTGGCTTCTTATTAAAGTCCCAATGATTGTCACACACACACTAGGTGTGGTGAAATTTGTCCTCTGCATTTGACCCATCCCCTTGATCACCCCCTGGGAGGTGAGGGGAGCAGTGGGCAGCAGCGGTGCTGCGCCCGGGAATCATTTTTGGTGATTTAACCCCCAATTCCAGCCCTTGATGCTGAGTGCCAAGCAGGGAGGTAAAGGGTCCCATTTTTATAGTCTTTGGTATGACTCGGCCGGGGTTTGAACTCACAACCTACCGATCTCAGGGCGGACACTCTAACCACTAGGCCACTGAGTAGGTTCTTATGTGGGTTTATTGTTAGGCAGTTTCATTAACGTCCTCCCAGCGCGGCAACAACACATAACAACAGCAGTCACGTTTTCGTCTACCGTAAAGCAGTTCGTCTGCCGTAAACAGCAATGTTGTGACACTCTTAAACAGGACAATACTGCCATCTACTTTACATGCATATGTGACAATAACATCTAGGGCTTTTAGAGACCTGGATAGCCTCCGGGAAGAAGTAGTGGACTACCAAGTGCTTGGCAGTGAAGATCTTCCTCAGGAAGAAAATATTGACCGGTTTTGGGCCATGCTCTGGAGAGATGGAAGATTCCAGACTCTAATGCATTTGATGAAAGCACTTTTGTGCGTGCCACACAGCAATGCATCATCAGAGAGGGTGTTCAGCATGATTAGAAAAATAGTGACAGAGAATAGAACAAGGATGGAGAATTCAACCCTTAACTCAACAATGAGTAGATGAGTGTTATGTGTGTATATGTGTAAATAAATGAACATTGAAATTCAAGTATTTCTTTTATTTATATATACATATAATAAAATAAATATATATATATATATAGCTAGAATTCACTGAAAGTCAAGTATTTCTTATATATGTGTGTATATATATATATATATATATATATATATATATATATATATATATATATATATATATATATATATATATATATATATTACTTGACTTGGTGAATTCTAGCTGTAAATATACTCCTCCCCTCTTAACCACGCCCCCAACCACGCCCCCCGACCCACCCCCGACCATGACCCCCCACCTCCTGAAATCGGAGGTCTCAAGGTTGGCAAGTATGCTCTTGCATCATTTTAACATTTTGGGTGGTGCGGTGGGTTGCTGCAGAATAGCGAACACGGTCTAAGCCCCGTATTTATGAGAGAAACCGAGAAAGCGGGGAATGTTTGATTTGCAAATCTTTTTCATCTCGCATCTTTTTCATGCTGGGTCTGCGCATACTTGTGGTAAGGGGATGGCGACTGTGATGACGGTGATGGGGTGTTTGGAGCCATTACCTACGGTCAGGGCAACACTGAGAAAGCTTGATTTGACCATCGCATTTCCTTCATATAGCACCTTGTCGGGAAGATGTGCCGTTTTTGCAGACAACAAATCACCCGGACTCAACAGGAGATATTTCTGCAGAACAGATCGCTGTGACAAATATTCGCATCACATCTTTTGTACCATTATTCCAAGAATGGTATTGACTTGAAGGAAAAGCTAAAGGTAGACGCGTCACGCCGAGGATGTTGCAACATATTCTGACATTTGAAAGAGTTCTTGTTATGACCTCTGGCACAATGTCTTTTTCATGACAAACATGCTACAATGAAGATGAAAAACAGTAAACACATCATTAAGACAAGCAGAACAGAAGATGTAGCGTAGATAGTCGACATCAAGTAGGAGGATCATATCAAAGAAGAGAGAATTCATATAATAGGCTCTGCCATATAAAAGGAAGCCTTCCCACGGACTCATTTAATTAGATGTTATCAATCTCACAAAATATTCTTACTCTTTCAAATACCCGGCGTTTGCACAGCCCACACGTCATTGAGTGGCACAAAACCAAAAAGTCCAAAGCGTGTCGTCCCGAACGGACTTTTCTTGTGTGCAGAAAAGCATGCATGAACTATCAGATGTGGAGGAGGACGAGCTCTGATCTGTTAGAAACACCCGCAGTTGCTTAGATGTGGCTACACAAGCCTACCCTTTAATGGGAAATAAAATCACATTACAAAAATTATAATAATACTTGTAAATAAACACAGGGAATGTATTCAGAAAGCATTGTTTAATGGCTTATTTCTTTCAAACTGGGGCTGCACAATCCTGATTCAATCAATCTATGTTTACTTACCGTATTTTTCGGACTATAAGTCGCAGTTTTTTTCATAGTTTGGCGACTTATGTGTGAAATTATCAACACATTACCGTAAAATATCAAATAATATTATTTAGTTCATTCACGTAAGAGACTAGACCAGGGGTCGGCAACCCGCGGCTCTAGAGCCGCATGCGGCTCTTTAGCGCCGCCCTAGTGGCTCTCTGGAGCTTTTTCAAAAATGTATGAAAAATGGAAAAAGATGAGGGGAAAAAAATATATTTTTTGTTTTAATATGGTTTCTGTAGGAGGACAAACATGACACAAACCTCCCTAATTGTTATAAAGCACACTGTTTATATTAAACATGCTTCACTGACTCAAGTATTTGGCGAGCGTCGTTTTGTCCTACTAATTTTGGCGGTCCTTGAACTCACCGTAGTTTGTTTACATGTATAACTTTCTCCGACTTTCGAGGACGTGTTTTATGCCACTTCTTTTTCTGTCTCATTTTGTCCACCAAACTTTTAACGTTGTGCATGAATGCACAAAGGTGAGTTTTGTTGATGTTATTGACTTGTGTGGAGTGCTAATCAGACATATTTGGTCACTGCAAGACTGCGAGCTAATCGATGCTAACATGCTATTTAGGCTAGCTATATGTACATATTGCATCATTATGCCTCATTTGTAGCTATATTTGAGGTCATTTAGTTTCCTTTAAGTCATCTCAATTCAATGTATATCTCATGACACACTATCTGTATGTAATATGGCTTTTCATTTGTTGCGGCTCCAGACAGATTTGTTTTTGTATTTCTGGTCCAATATGTCTCTTTCAACATTTTGGGTTGCCGACCCCTGGACTAGACGTATAAGATTTCATGGGATTTAGCGATTAGGAGTGACAGATTGTTTGGTAAACGTATAGCATGTTCTATATGTTATAGTTATTTGAATGACTCTTACCATAATATGTTACGTTAACATACCAGGCACGTTCTCAGTTGGTTATTTATGCCTCATATAACATACACTTATTCAGCCTGTTGTTCACTATTCTTTATTTATTTTAAATTGCCTTTCAAATGTATATTCTTGTTGTTGGGTTTTATCGAATAAATTTCACCCAAAAAAATATGACTTATACTCCAGTGCGACTTATATATGTATTTTTCCTTCTTTATTATGCATTTTCGGCCGGTGCGACTTATACTCCGGAGCGACTTATACTCCGAAAAAATACGGTATATAGCCCTAAATCACAAGTGTCTCAAAGGGCTGCACAAGCCACAACGACATCCTCGGCTCAGATCCCACATCAGGGCAAGAAAAAACTCAACCCAATGGGATGACAATAATGATTAAACAAAATCTTCTATTAAGATTGCAGTTTTGGGGGTACAAACATAGAGATGGGGGTTGCTGATGTTATAATTTTAAAGTAATAAAATAACTTGATAAGAAGGCTAGTTTTTTATTTTTTAAATCGCCCTCTTGAATATTCTCTTTTCTCTTCTCCGACTCCCTCGTTGTCATTTGGGATGTGCATGTACACTTCTGTTGAAATGTAATAATCACTTATTCTTCTGTTGTTTGATACTTTACATTAGTTTTGTATGATACTGTCATAACGGGGACTATGGGGTGTTTGTTTTCCCGAGATGCAAGAATAGTTGGATCGGACATGGCTTGGAGATAAGTACATAATTTATTTTAACACTGACAAAAAGAACAAACTAAAGGCGTGCACAAGGCGGAAGAACAAACTTGGCTTTAAAAACAATAAACTAGCACTTGGGCAAAAGCTATGGACATAAAAACGAAAACACTTACTGAGACATAAAAATAGACAAAACTCACCTGGCATGGAACTATGGTAACATGGGTAGCAGAAGTCATCAGAGGTAAACAAGGGTAACAAAGTTAATGTTGCCAGACCGACTGCCTGGCAACTACAAGCTTAAATAATAGTGTCTTGATTACAACAGGTGTGTGTGTCCAAATGAGTCCGGTGCGTGAGTCAAATGCATGACAGGTGAAACCAATGAGTAGTCATGGAAACAAAAACAATGGAGCGTAAACAGAAACTAAAAAGAGCCCAAAAACCAAACATAACTAAACTAAACAAAACATGATCCAAAAGACATGACAGATACCACAAATTTGGGTATCGATCCGATACCAAGTAGTTACAGAATCATACATTGGTCACAATTTAAGTCCTCATGTGTCCAGGGACGTATTTCCTGAGTTTAAAAACACAATATATATATTTTTTAAACGAAAAAATGTTTTGTGAAGCTAAAAAATATTGATGTAATCATAGTAGTATCGACTCGATACGCTCCTGTATTTGGTATCATTACAGTGGATGTCAGGTGTAGATCCACCCATGGCGTTTGTTTACATTTTGAGCTACGGTGTGTAGTGAAACATGTTTAGCTATTCCTTGTCCTGCAGGGATGATACTTGTAAGAAACGTACTTTATTTGTCGCCATGGAGGCGAGGATTAGTGATTTAGAAGTAGCTAAAACGCTGCTAGCTAGCTAGCCATGTCTTAAAGCACCTCTTCCTGAGGGCGTTTTAGTGTTATAGCGTCACCTTTATCTTTAGTTTTTAGACCAAAATGCGTCCATTCTCCCTTTTCTGTCTACACACTGTGTCTCCTTGTAAGTACTCTATGATTGTGCGTTGCCGAACATGCTCCTCTGCTCGTTAAAAACCATAATAACCAAATATGATTCATTAGTATTGCGGTAGTACTACAGCATATTGGTCTCATTATTGAGGCTCCCCCCTCCAATTAAGCTCCCTTTCATCGTACAAGACAACCACAGGCCTAAACGTCGGGATATGTTCTCTTAAACAAACAAACCTTGTCAGACTGAACACAAAGCACAGTTTACCTAGCCTTGTGATGAAAGACAAATATGCCGCTGTAGTCCTGCAGCCTAAATCATCATATGTCACAAAGTACATTGCTGGGATAAATAAATTAACACAATCATCAAAAATGCAAGTTAGATGTAAGACTGTGGGGAAACCTCACAGGACACCAAATCAGTTGTCTCATCAAGAGCATGTTTAAAGGTTATTTTTATGTCACGGGCGCTCTTGTTCAAAAGACCTGGAATCATTGTGACATTTTGTGATAGTTTTGTGAATAACTATTTATATATTTTTTTCATTTTGGAAATAACGTATTATTGGTTTTTTTTTAATTGTATACAAGTACAGTGGTACCTCAGTTTGAATACCCCGACTTAAAGGGGAACATTATCACCAGACCTATGTAAGCGTCAATATATACCTTGATGTTGCAGAAAAAAGACCACATATTTTTTTAACCGATTTCCGAACTCTAAATGGGTGAATTTTGGCGAATTAAACGCCTTTCTATTATTCGCTCTCGGAGCGATGACGTCACAACAATCCGCCATTTTCTCACTTTCGTCGGTGTGTTGTCGGAGGGTGTAACAACACGAACAGGGACGGATTCAAGTTGCACCAGTGGCCCAAAGATGCGAAAGTGGCAAGAAATTGGACGAAATGTGTTCAAAATACGAGGGTGTGGGGAAAGCCGACGAAATGGTCAGTCGTTTGTTCCGCACACTTTACCGACGAAAGCTATGCTACGACAGAGATGGCAAGAATGTGTGGATATCCTGCGACACTCAAAGCAGATGCATTTCCAACGATAAAGTCAAAGAAATCTGCCGCCAGACCCCCATTGGATCTGCCGGAGTGTGTGAGCTATTCAGGGACAAAGGACCTCGGTAGCACGGCAAACAAGTTTGTTCCCGCAGACGAGCGAGCTAAACCCCCTGGATGTCTTGGCTCACACCGTCCCTTATGCCACCGAAGATGATCAAGAGAAGAATATCGACCCTAGCTTCCCTGGCCTGCTGACATCAACTCCAAAACTGGACGGATCAGCTTTCAGGAAAAGAGAGCGGATGAGGGTATGTCTACAGAATATATTAATTGATGAAAACTTTATTCATTACTCGCGATTTTACGTAAATTATTATACATAAACTGTGTTTACCAATAATTTAGCTTAAAAACATTTATTTTTTTCAATCATTCGAGTACATTCGGGTAGTCTTGTGTAATGCAGTATTTTGTGTCTATTTAGGTATGGTTAACCTGAGTGCTGAAATCGTGGAAAGATATATGTTCTTAGCGCGCCTGAAATGGGCTGTCTGCACTCTCAAAGTGCATGTTGTTGCCAAATGTATTTCATATTCTGTAAACCTAGTTCATAGTTGTTAGTAATTATCTTATCAGACAGTGTTAAGCCGCCAAAATCCGAGTCTGAATCCGAGCTAAAGTCGCTATACCTTGCTGTTTGTTTGTATTGGCATCACTATGTGACGTCACAGGAAAATGGACGGGTGTATATAACGATGGTTAAAATCAGGCACTTTGAAGCTTTTTTTAGGGATATTGGGTGATGGGTAAAATTTTTAAAAAAACTTCCAAAAATAAAATAAGCCACTGGGAACTGATTTTTAATGGTTTTAACCCTTCTGAAATTGTGATAATGTTCCCCTTTAAGTGTTTTGAGATAAGAGCTGTTTTATTGTTATGTTTTGAAGTAGAAAGCAAGAACTTGAGTGACGGGCATCCTCGCCATTAGTTGGCGTAGCAAATGTCACAGTGAACCCTGTAAGATCCACTCAAAACATCTGGGCCCGTAGTCTTAAAGATTCTGTGAATCCTCACAGAGAGCTCCTAACTTAACCTAAACATTCCGAGCAAGGATTCTTAGCTGAGGAGTGATTCCAGAACATTCTCAAAGAATTCTGAGCAAGAAACCACACCTCCAGTGAGATTCTGTTGCTAGGTATGAGTCATCATTTCAAAATCTGTAATTGGAGTGATCCTAAAAGCGAGATAAAAATATACTTTTGTTGATTATGGGCAAAGATGGACCCTTAAATTGATAAACTCAGTCATAGAATCTTTTTTTAGATTTGCGCGTATAACAATCCGGATGGTTCTTTTCCTCTTTGTTCCGGAGGACACGACGTCCACAGTTTCCAAAAACAATTTGAAATGTGTACTCGTCAAACCACAGAACGCTTTTCCACTTTGCACGAGTCCATCTCAGATGAGCTCGGGCCCAGCAAAACTGACGGCGTTTCTGGGTGTTGTTGATAAATGGCTTTCTCTTTGCATAGTAGAGTTTTAACTTGAACTTACAGATGTAGCAAAGAACTGTAGTTACTGACAGTGGTTTTCTGAAGTGTTCCTGAGCCCATGTGGTGATATCCTTTACACACTGATGTCGCTTTTTGACGCAGTACTGCCTGAGGGATCGAAGGTCCGTAATATCAATCAATCAATCAATCAATCAATCAATCAATGTTTATTTATATAGCCCTAAATTACAAGTGTCTCAAAGGGCTGCACAAGCCACAACGACATCCTCGGTACAAAGCCCACATAAGGGCAAGGGAAAACTCACCCCAATGGAACATCGATGTGAATGACTATGAGAAACCTTGGAGAGAACTGCATATGTGGGTAACCCCCCCCTCTCTCGGGGAGACCGAATGCAATGGATGTCAAGTGGGTCTGACATAATATTGTGAGAGTCCAGTCCATAGTGGATCCAACATAATAGTAAGAGTCCAGTCCATAGTGGGGCCAGCAGGAAACCATTCCGAGCGGAGACGGGTCAGCAGCGCAGAGATGTTCCCAACCGATGCACAGGCGAACGGTCCACCCCGAGTCCCGACTCTGGACAGCCAGCACTTCATCCATGCCAACCGGACCTGTGTGTCTCCCCCTTCACAAGGGAGAGGGGGGAGCAGAGGAGAAAGGAAAAGAAACGGCAGATCAACTGGTCTAAAAAGGGGGGGCTATTTAAAGGCTAGAGTATACAAATGAGTTTTAAGATGGGACTTAAATCATCGCTTCCGTGCAGTGATTTCTCCAGATTCTCTGAACCTTTTGCTGATATTACGGACTGTAGATGATGAAATCCCAAAATTCCTTGCAATAGCTCGTTGAGAAATGTTGTTCTTAAACTGTTCGACATATTGCTCACGCATTTGATCACAAAATGGTGACAATCGCCCCATCCTTGTTTGTGAATAACTGAGCATTTCATGGAAGCTGCTTTTATACCCAATCATGGCACCCACCTGTTCCCAATTAGCCTGTTCACCTGTGGGATGTTCCAAATAAGTGTTTGATGAGCATTCCTTAACCTTCTCAGTCTTTTTTTGCCTCTTGTGCCAGCTTTTTTTGAAGCATGTTGCAGGCATCAAATTCCAAATGAGCTAATATTTGCAAAAAATACAGTTGTCTATCTTGTCTTTGCAGTCTATTCAATTGAATATAGGGTGAAAAGGATTTGCAAATCATTGCATTCTGGTTTTATTTACGATTTACACAACATGCCAACTTCACTGGTTTTGTGTTTTGTAAAAGAAAATATCTGTTTAATAAAAAAGCAAGCTATACTTTAAAATTGTCTTATAAAATGTTTGAAAACTTAGGCCCACTTTCAAAGTTTTCACATAGTAATAGTTATATTTATTTGATAATACAAATTGCCATGTTGGCAATGTTTGCACTTTCAGTATTTCAAATCAATTTGGTATTTACGAGGGTAAAATTATTCAGTTTTCATCAATGTCTGTGATTGCTGACCAGCCTACAAGAAGTTGGTTGGTTTTTATTTTGGGTAGTATTGCCATGTGGCGTTGGGTTGGAGAAGTAAGTGCATCTCTAATGAGATCAACCACAAACATAATTCCTGTACGAGTCAATCTGTAGCGTTTCAATAATTCACTGTCATCCGGTGTTTTGATAGGATGACAGGATTTGCCATTTTGTCCTCTGAGACTGCTTAAAAGTCCTCTTCCCAGCTCTAGACGGATCCCACCTTCTGAGCTCTCTTAAGAGCTGGGATTATTTAGGAATAGCGTTTGTCTTTACTAGGATCTACTCTTTACTTTTAGGGGAAATCCTAAGAAAACATCATGAGTCTGAGAATTTTCTTCGAATTTAGCCACTAGGAGCAACTATTTGCACTAAGAAGCTTTAGGAATACAGCCTGTGGTCTTACTTTTGAGCATTACCTTATAGCTAGAGATCAACATAATTTGGGAGAAAGTGGGTGTGAAGGACAGTACTGACAACAAGAAGTGGATGATAGTCAATCACATAAAATAAGAAATCATCAAAATCATGACCGATTGTCTAACTGACTTAGCAAAGCGTTTGGAGCGCAGCACTGCTAGTCTGCACCATACTGAAGCAGAACGAGTCTTACAACAGCCAAGAATGGTATGAATATATCTAAACCTGTCGCATTTATTCATGAAAATGTAGAAAAGCTGCTGCAATGGAATGAAACTTTGTCATTGCACTCTCTATGTCTTCCGGCTTGCTCTCTGTGTCTTGTCTATACTTTTAAGGGCCTCTTTTTCTGCACTGTCCTCGGAATTCTAAACATTTTAAACATGGAATTGATAAGCTGGACTCTCGACATCCCTCTGTATTCCAACAACACCTGGGAGTTGAACTTTGCTCGTAACTCCAGGCCTATAGACACATAATTTACACCCTTGACCATGGGCATATGCACACATACCCCCACCGTACGCCTTTGCCACTAGTTGAACCCCTTAGGGGCGATAAAAGGCTGAGCAGTGTTAGTTAGCAGCCGCCTGCCACGTAAGCCCCCCTCCTTCCGCTCTGTTGCAAGTTTTGTGGATTCTATGTAACATGTTTGTGTGCTTATGGCTATCAAGTTGTTTGTTTTCTTGGCATCAGACTGGACCCCCTCTCCAAGGGCCCAGTCTGAAAACAAGCTTCTTTTTTTTTCACTCATTCCACCCCATGTTTACGTTTGTCCCACCTTTTTAAGGGGCCCCGGAAGTTGGCAGAGCCGTCAGTGTTCCTATTCAGTCTCTCTGTAATGCATACTTGCCAACCCTCCCGGATTTTCCGGGAGACTCCCGAAATTCAGCGCCTCTCCCGAAAACCTCCCGGGACAAATTTTCTCCCGAAAATCTCCCGAAATTCAGGCGGAGCTCCATGCGGACCTGAGTGACGTGTTGACAGCCTGTTCTCACGTCCCTTTCTCACAATATAAACAGCGTACCTGCCCAATCACGTTATAACTGTAGAATGATCGAGGGCGAGTTCTTGGTTTCTTATGTGGGTTTATTGTTAGACAGTTTCATTAACGTCCTCCCAGCGCGGTAACAACACACAACAACAGCAGTCAAGTTTTCGTCTACCGTAAAGCAGTTCGTCTGTCGTAAACAGCAATGTTGTGACACTTTTAAACAGGACAATACTGCCATCTACTGTACCCATAATGTGTCACATTTTTGTGTTGATTTATTTATTTTATTTTGTGGTTTACACATTTATCAGTATTCACATTGGTCAGTAGGGGGCCGTAAGGGGTTTCTTCCCAATTGAATGCTATCACCTGCAGACCGGAAGTGTCTTGTCATTCTGATGAGCGCGACCAGTCTGTGAACAATTGAAACGTCCTTTGTGCTTTTTCCTCCTGTATAACAGGTTAGTTTTGGTGAATCAACTCACTGAATAATATCCATGTGATCTTTATAAGTTTAAGTACACATTCTGATGGTGGAGCCTAACTCTAAAGTGTTTGTGAGTTGTAGTTTGTATTTGTGAATGAATCCAGTGCACAGCTGCAGTAATCAATACAAAATGGCGACGTGAGTGCGCAATGTTTATATAGGAACTTCTGATCCTAATTCAGACTCCCAAATTAGAGCTCCCGTTTTCTTATTGATTTTATAATGTATATTTGTATAATGTGTGTGTTCTGAAATAGTGACAGAGAATAGAACAAGGATGGACAATTCAACCCTTAACTCAACAATGAGTAGATGAGTGTTATGTGTGTGTATATATGTAAATAAATGAACACTGAAATTCAAGTATTTCTTTTATTTATTTATATATAAATACAGTATATATATATATATATATATATATATATATATATATATATATATATAATAAAGTATATATATAGCTAGAATTCACTGAAAGTCAAGTATTTCTTATATATATATATATATATATATATATATATATATATATATATATATATATATATATATATATATATATATATATATATCTTAACCACGCCCCAAACCACGCCCCCACCCCCCACCTCCCGAAATCGGAGGTCTCAAGGTTGGCAAGTATGCTGTATTGAATGTCTGCTTTTGAACAGGATTGTGATGAAAATCTGAATTTCCCCTTTAAGATTAATAAAGTATTTCTGATTCTGATGTATAGAGGGGTAGGAAGACTGTTGGGGTTTTTTTCTGCTAGAAGGTACCGTAAAAGTCCACTCTCGAAGGTACCGTATTTTTCGGAGTATAAGTCGCTCCGGAGTATGAATCGCACCTGCCGAAAATGCATAATAAAGAAGGAAAAAAACATATATAAGTCGCACTGGAGTATAAGTTGCATTTTGTTGGGGAAATTTATTTGATAAAACCAAACAGCAAGAATAGAAAGGCAATTTAAAATAAATAAAGAATAGTGAACAACAGGCTGAATAAGTGTACGTTATATGAGGCATATATAACCAACTGAGAACGTGCCTGGTATGTTAACGTAACATATCATGGTAAGAGTCATTCAAATAACTATAACATATAGAACATGCTATAAAACAATCTGTCACTCCTAATCGCTAAATCCCATGAAATCTTATATGTCTAGTCTCTTACGTGAATGAGCTAATATTTTAGCGGTAATGTGTTAATAATTTCACACATAAGTCGCTCCTGAGTATAAGTCGCACCCATACTTGCCAACCCTCCCGGATTTTCCGGGAGACTCCCGAAATTTAGCGCCTCTCCCGAAAACCTCCTGGGACAAATTTTCTCCCGAAAATCTCCCGAAATTCAGGCGGAGCTGGAGGGGGTAGCTCCATGCGGACCTGAGTCCGCTTTCCCACAATATGAAGAACGTCTACAGTAAAGCAGTCCGTCTGCCATAAACAGCAATGTTGTGACACTCTTAAACAGGACAATACTGCCATCTAGTGCATTTGATGAAAGCACTTTTGTGCGTGCCACACAGCAATGCATAATCAGAGAGGGTGTTCAGCATGGTTAGAAAGATAGTGACAGAGAATAGAACAAGGATGGACAATTCAACCCTTAACTCAACAATGAGTAGATGAGTGTTATGTGTGTGTATATGTGTAAATAAATGAACACTGAAATTCAAGTATTTCTTTTATATATATATATATATATATATATATATATATATGAAATACTTGACTTGGTGAATTCTAGCTGTAAATATACTCCTCCCCTCTTAACCACGCCCCCGCCCCAACCACGCCCCCCGCACCCACCCCCCGAAATTGGAGGTCTCAAAGTTGGCAAGTATGGTCGCACCCCCGGCCAAACTATGAAAAAAACTGTGACTTATAGTCCGAAAAATACGGTAAATGCTGTACATTATTTTTGCATTATTTAAAAAAAAACTACTGAAGTTGTCAGTAGTACTTTGTTATTTGGTATTGTTTTCATACAATATTTCGTATATAAGTATATTTTTTAAATGCATGTTACATGCTAAAATGTTGCTGTTTGGGAGGGCCAACCACTGACTAAATTAATTCTAATTAATTTCAATTGATTTGAGATACAAGTGTTTTGAGTTAAGAGCTCCGCCACAGAACCGATTAAGCTCGTAAATTGAGGTACTACTGTATATGATATTTACTAGTAATAACTACTTCAAAAAGTTCACGGCATAGACTAATGGTTATCCAGTATGACCTGATTTCACATCAAGAGGTTGGAGAATATTGCGCTCTGTGAATATTTTATCTAGTAATTGTAAAACTATTGATTTGCTTTGTGGTTTTGCAGTAGATTACTGGCCTAAAGTCATCTGATGCATTCTGAATCATATTCAGCTCCGTGCCCTCCGTATTGATTGCCAATCAATATTTGCTCTCTAGGTGTGAGTATAATAAAACATGAAGCATAATAAAAGAAAACCATTGCACTCTGTTGAAGGCCAATGAACAGTTTTGGGATCTACAGAATAAAACCAATTGATGAAAAATATTCACACTCGGTGAATGTTGCTTATGTGGTTGTCTGTAATCCCTATGGACCTTCCTCTTTTTTTAAGGTTCACTATTGGATTGGATCTTGTGGATTTATAAGCAGTCAAACAGGAACAAATTGTAAATAATTGAAAAAACAGGGCCCTGATTACTGATGGAGAGATAAACAGCTCATCCTGAGGCAGTGCCATTGCTCTATCCTTACTCTGTGAAATGTGTACTGCGTAGCACCAAATTGATGACTGATCCAGCCACCCCATAACTGCCTCATTTATTTTCATCCCCACTCTGTTTCAAAGATGTTTCCACTCAACCCCTGGCGCATTGTTGCATCCTCCTGTCACTGCACATCATGTACTTCCTGTGCAATACTACAATGTTGTACAAGCAGAGAAAAGCCTGTGCACATCCTTTAACATCACAAAGTCAGATTGTATTTGTGAAGATACAACACGTACCGAGGCAACTGTTTGCTGTGTTGACACTCGGCTAGAGTAGAAGCTGACGTGAAAAAAACACGTACAGATTTGGCACATTTGAACAGAAAATTACAACCCTGCAACAAGCTGGTATGATGTGCACCTATTAGTAATGTGCACCGTAACACACCCGCCGCATGCGTTTTGAATCACCATCGGCCTTTCGATACACAGGATCCAAAATCATTATAGAAGGTGACAAATGATTGCGGTCAGTACTTATTTACAAAAGGCAAAGTCACTTTCAACATGAATACTTTTGAAAGAGTTTGGTTGTTGCACTGACCTGAAACATGTAGCCATTATTTATTTTCTGTACATACTGTATATCCTTAGCCAGCTTTGGCTATGTTCACACTGCAGGTCAATTCAGAATGTGCCACCGTGCTCAGTGGCCTTGTGGTTAAAATGTCCGCCTTGAGATCGGTAGGTCGTGAGTTCAAACCCCCGGCCGAGTCATACCAAAGACTATAAAATGGGACCCATTACCTCATACTTGCCAACCCTCCAGGATTTTCCGGGAGAGTCCCGAAATTCAGCGCCTCTCCCGAAAACCTCCCGGGACAAATCTTCACCCGAAAATCTCCCGAAATTCAGGCGCCCCCTCCAGCTACAATATAAACAGCGTGCCTGCCCAATCACGTTATAACTGTAGAATGATCGAGGGCGAGTTCTTGGTTTCTTATGTGGGTTTATTGTTAGGCAGTTTCATTAACGTCCTCCCAGCGCGGTAACACACAACAACAGCAGTCACGTTTTTGTCTACCGTAAAGCAGTTCGTCTGCCGTAAACAGCAATGTTGTGACACTCTTAAACATCTACTGTACATGCATATGTGACAATAACATCTAGGGCTTTTAGAGAGTGCAGTGCACAACTGCGCACACAACAAGGAGACGAAGCAGAAGAACGAGGAAGATACAGCCGTGGCGACGCCGACGACGAGTAAGATGAAGAAATACGCTTGTAAGTTCCAAGCCTCAGCTGCGATTGGACCTGGATAGCCTCCGGGAAGAAGTAGTGGAGTACCAAGTGCTTGGCAGTGAAGATCTTCCTCAGGAAGCAAAGATTGACCGGTTCTGGGCCATGCTAGGGAGAGATGGAAGATTCCAGACTCTAGTGCATTTGATGAAAGCTCTTTTGTGCGTGCCACACAGCAATGCATCATCAGAGAGGGTGTTCAGCATGGTTAGAAAAATAGTGACAGAGAATAGAACAAGGATGGACAATTCAACCCTTAACTCAACAATGAGTAGATGAGTGTTATGTGTGTGTATATGTGTAAATAAATGAACACTGAAAATCAAGTATTTATTTTATATATATATATATATATATATATATATAAAATATATATAAAATATATATATATAAAATATATATATATATTTAAAATAAACATATATATATATATATATATAAAATATCTATATAAAATATATATATAAAATATATATATATATAAAATATATATAAAATAAACATATATATATATATAAAGCTACAATTCACTGAAAGTCAAGTATTTCTTATTTGTATATATATATATATATATATATATATATATATATATATATATATATATATTAAAGATACGCGGATAGGCAATTATTTCATCTGCAACCGCATCACAAAAGTCGTCAACCATCCGCCGTCCACCCGAACTAACATTTAATCAAAACCGCATCCGCCCGCACCCGCCCGTTGTTATATATCTAATATAGACGATGCAAGGCATTAGTGAGGTTATAAAGCTTTTGCCTGTTAAAGAAAGGAGACTGATCCAATGCAGCAGAGACATTCGCGTGCCACGCTGTCACGGCCCAGACGCACACCAGTGCGCAATCATCTGGCAGCCGCGCTGAGCGCCCCTCCAAGCGCGTGGAGGTGCGATGTCCCTCGCACCCGCGGCGGCTCCACCCGGGCTCGCGCCCGAGGCTTCAGAGCGCACCGCGGCGGCCATCCTACTCGTCGCGGCCTAGCCCTCGCGGCTCTCGCTGCCGGCGACGGCCGGGTATGGGCCCGACGCTCCAGCGCCATCCATTTTCAGGGCTAGTTGATTCGGCAGGTGGGTTGTTACACACTCCTTAGCGGGTTCCGACTTCCATGGCCACCGTCCTGCTGTCTATATCAACCAACACCTTTTCTGGGGTCTGATGAGCGTCGGCATCGGGCGCCTTAACCCGGCGTTCGGTTCATCCCGCAGCGCCAGTTCTGCTCATCACTCTCTGCTCACACTCGGCTCACCAGGGTGAGCCCCACCCCTTTCGTGAGCGCACTGCGCGCGGAGTGACCCCTGTTACGCGCCCCCGGCAACGGGGGTGGCGGGCAGGTAAGCTGCGCGGGCGGAGCGCGCGGAGTGACCCCTGTTACGAGCCCCCGGCCACGGGGGTGGCGGGCAGGTAAGCTGCTTACCTGCTGCGCGTGACGCCGGCCGCGGCGAAGGCGGACGAGGTGGGGTGTCGGTGCGGTGGGCCCTTCTCGCGGATCACCTCAGCTACGGCTCCCGGTGGGGCCCTCTCGGGGGAAGGGGCCTCGGTCCCGGACCCCGGCGAGGAGTCCCTTCTCCGATCCGTAAAAGTGTCCATCTCTTTTTTTTTCTCTTTTTTTTTTCTTCTTCTGTTGTGGCATATGCTGCAGGTGCCTGCTCGTTTTTCGTATGTGGGTAACAACATTTAACTATGTATATATATTTCCGAATTGGTTTAAGTGCCACCCGCCTGAATCTATTTAAAATCTAATTTTTTTTTATTTCAACCGCCCGACCGGACCCGCGGATAAAATCTAATTTTTTTTTATTTCAACCGCCCGAACCGCGGATAATCCGCGGACTCCGCGGTTGTGTCCGCAAACCGTGCATCTCTAATATATATATATATATATATATATATATATATATATGCATATATATATATATATATATATATATATATATATATATATATATATATATATATGAAATACTTGACTTGGTGAATTCTAGCTGTAAATATACTCCTCCCCTCTTAACCACGCCCCCGTCCCCAACCACGCCCCCCCACCCCCCACCTCCCGAAATCGGAGGTCTCAAGGTTGGCAAGTATGCTTTACCTCCCTGCTTGGCACTCAGCATCAAGGGTTGGAATTGGGGGTTAAATCACCAAAATTGTTCCCGAGCGTGGCCACCGCTGCTGCTCACTGCTCCCCTCACCTCCCAGTGGGTGGAACAAGGGGATGGGTCAAATGCAGATGTTAATTTCACCACACCTAGTGTGTGTGTGTGACAATCATTGGTACTTTAATATTTTGCCCATTTCTGACCTGTATCTGATTTGTTTTGTTTCAATGTAAACAGTACAATTACAATTTTTTCAAATCCGACCCAGACTTCTTTTGTATGTGAATATACATCAGACATGAATCCAATGTGCAACACTATATGCCAGTGACTCTCAAACGGTGGTATGCGGGGGTATGCCAAATAATCACCAGAGGTACTGTGTTTTCAATCAATCAAAGTTTACTTATATAGCCCTTAATCACAGGTGTCTCAAAGGGCTGCACAAGCCACAACGACATCCTCGGCTCAGATCCCACATCAGGGCAAGAAAAAACTCAACCCAATGGGATACAATGAGAAACCTTGGAGGGGACCGCAGATGTGGGCCCCCCGCCCCTCTGGGCGACCAGTGCAATGGATGTTGAGTGGATCTAGTTAGTAGTGTGAGAGTCCAGTCTATAGTGGGGCCAGCAGGGGATGATCTTGAGTGGAGACAAGTCAGCAGCGCAGAGACGTCTCCAACTGATGCACAGATGAGTGGTCCACCCCCGGTCCCGAAAAACATTTGCATTGTTTTTCATGAATATTTAGGCCTACTATGCTACTGTATTTAAACGTTGGTCATTATTGTGGTACTTGGAAAGCCAAGTGTTTTCTGAGGTGGTATTTGGTGAAAAAAAGTTTGAGAAGCACTGCTCTATGGGCTTATTTTGTAAGGAGCCGGTTTAGCCGCATAATTGGACCCCCAAAGCAGAGACTCAAGTAAAAGTCAATACCAAAAGGGAGCACGCAGGTGTGAAAATACCCCAAAACTCTTAAATCCAAAAGATTAATAAAAAGCGAAGACAACAAAGAGTTGCTGTGAACAAATACGTTTGAGAAAA
Organism: Nerophis lumbriciformis; assembly: GCF_033978685.3. Classification (NCBI taxonomy): domain Eukaryota; kingdom Metazoa; phylum Chordata; class Actinopteri; order Syngnathiformes; family Syngnathidae; genus Nerophis; species Nerophis lumbriciformis. Next base: position 10,327,328 of record NC_084582.2, on the reverse strand, counting down.
ACACTGTGTGAAAGAAAGAGGCAAAGCCACTGGACAAAAACTGGTCAGAAGGGAAAAGGCCCTTGACAAGACAGGCACAAGGGTCAATATGTCAATACAGACGAGGAAACCAGAGCAGTCCTAGAACTCAGGCACTGGAACAGGTATGGCAGAGGAACAAACCGAAGACCAGAGTTGAAACAACGCCTTATGAAGGCCTGATTGCAGAATGCAATCAGGTGTGGGATGGTGGCACCAAATACGGGCTCTGCAGCAGAAGAAACTTAGGAGCCTCTCTGGCATGGCATGCTGAATACAGAAGCATGACATGTTTAGGGTCAAAACCACTAGGAGGGCCACATGTTTATGGCCTAGGCTTTTGGAAAGATTTTTTCATATCATTCATCCGCTAATTATAAAATATGACGTCATAAAAGTTCATCCATCCATCCATTTTCTACCGCTTATTCCCTTTGGGGTCGCGGGGGGCGCTGGAGCCTATCTCAGCTACAATCGGGCGGAAGGCGGGGTACACCCTGGACAAGTCGCCACCTCATCGCAGGTCATAAAAGTTCATTTAAAACCAATTTTACCGTCAAAATTCAATAATAAAACGTTTTATTTAAATGAGGAAAGGTAACATACACGCCTTGCAAACATGCTAAATAGTTATTTGCTTCTGGTAGTGGCAAACCCAGCATGGAACATTTCACTATTCACTCAACAGACATCAATACGCCGTCAAAGCTCTCGTTTTTGCATTTACACAGCAATGAGGTCATAGAAGAAAAGTAAAACAATATATATATATATATACATATATATCAGTGACGTGTGGTGAAGTTCATGGCTGGTGAGGCACTGACTTCATCACAGTCAGATTTACAAACATATGAACCCTAAAGAGTATCTTATTCACCATTTGATTGGCAGCAGTTAACGGGTTATGTTTAAAAGCTCATACCAGCATTCTTCCCTGCTTGGCACTCAGCATCAAGGGTTGGAATTGGGGGTTAAATCACCAAAAATTATTCCCGGGTGCGGTGCCGCTGCTGCCCACTGCTCCCCTCACCTCCCAGGGGGTGATCAAGGGATGGGTCAAATGCAGAGGACACATTTTACCACACCTCGTGTGTGTGACAATCATTGGTACTTTAACTTAACTTTAACTTTACACATACAAACTGTAGCACACAAAAAAGCACATTTAATAAAAAAAAACGTTATTATGGTCTTACCTTTATGTAATATATTGAGTTGGAGGCAATAACCAGGCGAGGTGATGAAGTACGTCTCTTTACTGTAGACTTCAGAACAGACTCAACACACTTGACGTCAGGTGCACAACACCACGTAAATCGTTGGCCAACCAAAAAGTAACCACAGTACGCTATAGCCAACATTCACCAGGAGATGGCAACAGACAAACATAGATCACTCCATTACATTCCTCCCCTTTTAGAAATGTAGAAGTAAGTTACTCAAAAGAAATAAACAACCCAACCAAAAAATGCAGCAGCTCAATAAGAAGCCAAAAAGTGCAAAAACAATAATGTTCGTGTTGGAGGAGTTGTGAATGAATGAAATATGAAATCCGTGCTGCAGTCTGCAGGTGTACCTAATGTTGTGTCCCTGCAGTCGTTCACGCTCCTACGGCGCGAGCATTGTTGTTTTTGCACTTTTTGGCTTCTTGTTAAGTGACTGTATTTGGGTGGATTCGGTCTTGCACGTGGAGGGTTTGGTTGTGGGCTTTGGTTGGTGTGGCGCTCCCGTCGGGGGGTGCATTAACCGGCACCAGGAGGCGGGATTACGCGAGCCTCAGCCAGTGCGTCTTCGCAGCAGTTTTATGATTGCTCAGCACAAGAAATACTTTACACACATACAGTTGTTGACAAAATACACTGTACATTATATACCTCAGCTAACTAAACTATGGAAATGTATAATATAGTTCATATAGCAATACGATCTCACTGCACAGCAGGCCAGCAGTTAGCCGAGTCCGCAATCCATGGTGAGGCACAACGCAGTGACGTGCCTCAACTGGCTGCTGTTCACCGCACCGTCTCTTCTCAGTATTTGAACGGCAAATGTGAAAATTCAGCGATTTTGAATACAAATAATGTAAAACTGGTGAAGTTAAATGGAAAATAACTTTATAGTATAATCACTGAATACATTTAACAATTTAATTATTTTTTTTTCTTTTTACATTTTTTTTCTTTCCATGATGGCAGGTGAGGCCCCGCCTCACCTGCCTCTAGTGACTGCACGTCACTGATATATATATATATATATATATATATATATATATATATATATGTATATATGTGGCCGCATCAGAAAAGTTATGTTTGAGTTTCACTTTTGTATCCCATAGCACAGGGGTGGGCAATTCATTTTTACCGGGGGCCGCATGAGCAAGCCGAGCACTGCTGGAGGGCCACATCGACAATATTTAAATTAAATTTTGCTCAATATTATTTTTGATATACCGTAAGATAAATAATAATAATAATAATAATTAATAATAATAATAATACTTTCATTTAACCTAACTTAACTTTATACAAAAGCAGATGGCTTTTGATGGTTTTATTTTTAACACTGTCTTACACTACACTTCCTGATGTATAAAACAATGCAAACATGTCAATTTCTTGCACAGGGTTAATTTAAAGTTTATCCTGCATCCTCTTTAAAAGTCCAACATTTTTCCCCGTCAGATTTGAAAAACCATCTGTTGTCACACCTGCCAGCTTGTCCCATTTCAGTCCTAACATGTCCAAACACGCATTTACAAGTCATTACCTGTGGTTGTCCCTTTTAATTGACTCCATGGCTGCCAGCTCCTCCGTGATTTGAAAGTCAGCAGTTATCCCTCGTAAGAAGATGAGCAGCTGGGCGGTGTCACGTACATCGCAGCTCTCATCCAAAGCAAGCCAAAAACAGTCAAAGTCGGCCGTTCTGTTCTTCAGCTGAAGCTCCAAGTTTCCGGGCATATCAGCGCAACAGAGTTCAATAAGCACTCCTTAAAAAACTCTCCGTCAGAAAACGCCTTACTTATTCTGGCGATTTTGTGAGAAATGACGAAACTTGTCCTGACGGCTGCATTCTGGGGGTGTGAAATATGGCAAAAAGTCCTTGTTGGGTTTGCAGTTTTACCATCAACGCATCAGGATCCTTTACGAGCTCTTCATCGGACAGATTCCAGTATTTTTCCTGGTGAGGGCGATTCAAATTCTATTCTTTAAACACAGCAACCTTTGTACCACAAATTAAGCACACGGCTTTACCTTTAATTTCTGTAAAGACATACTTGGCAGTCCATGTCTTGTTGAAAACACAGCATTCGTCATCAACTTTTCTCTTTTTAGCGTCTCGGGGGTAAACCGTGTATCACTTGTCGCTGTGCACCTTCACTCACAGGTTACACCCGGACATACGTCCATAAATAACACTTTTCAAAATAAAAGCAGCACAGTTGTATTGCGCGCACGACACAGATGTTTTTTAAACTTTATTTTGTAATTTGTGATTGCCGCTGTTCACATTCACTCACGCACATACGTCCACACGGGGACGTAATACAAACCCCGTTTCCATATGAGTTGGGAAATTGTGTTAGATGTAATTATAAACGGAATACAATGATTTGCAAATCCTTTTCAACCCATATTCAATTGAATGCACTACAAAGACAAGATATTTGATTCATGGCTGCAACACATGCCAAAGTAGTTGGGAAAGGGCATGTTCACCACTGTGTTACATGGCCTTTCCTTTTAACAACACTCAGTAAACATTTTGGAACTGAGGAGACACTTTTTTTTTTTTTTTTTTTTTTTTTTTTTGTGTCCTGACCAGCTTCTCAGGCAAATCATATAGTTGATGTAGATGCCCATGTCGGCTGTTCAGATTTACTTTACAAAAGAGAAGTGTAGGATACTTCTCTTGTTGCCTTATTTGTATTTGACTTTATTAAATGTATTTATATTATCATTTAGTGCAGCCGGGCCGCAGCAGGAGGGGATAGAAAGAGAAAAAAAAGAAGACAGAGGGGGAAATTGTGGGGACAAGAGGGGGATTAGACAGAGAGACAAAAACAACAACAGCAAACAACAACAACAACAACAACAATAGAGCAACATCAGCAAATATGACATGTACAAATATGATGGTAAAAGTAATAGCAAATAAGCAGTTAGCGAAAAATAAAAAATAATACAGAAATGACAATGAGCATTATTACACTACAAATGGATCAATACAAATACCAATAGAAATAGCGCTATTGATAATGAACAATACCAATAATTTACCTTTATTATCAACAATACAGTTGTTTAAATGCAACAATACATATACGTAATGAAAACTTGAGATACGAAAGAATGCAGAAAAATGGAGGGGGAGAAAGAGAAGCAACCTACATTAACCTTGTAGATTGTTATAGTCACAATAGGTTAAGCTTTGTCAGTGTGCCATGTGTTACACCCAGTTTACCCTAGGGCAACAACGTTAATATATGTTTGATGAAACGTGATTATGTGCATGAGTGTAAGTATGCATATGTACTTGTATATGTACAGAATGTGTATATGTGTTTGTACAATGAATGTATATGTACAGAATGTGTATATGTGTTTGTACAGTGAATGTATATGTACAGTATGTGTATGTGTATGTTTGTATATTGAATGTGCGTGTGGATGTACGAACATTAGGTAGGTAAATATGTACTGTATTTGTGTATGTATGTGGGAGCGTAGGTACCTATGTACGTATGTGAGCATATGTGAATTTGCATGTACAATACATTCGACTCCCAGAGTGCGTGGGAGCCAGAGCACGGCCCCATCACCCCCGAGAGCCCAACCCACAAACAGGAGGCGTGGTGCCTCCTGTATTAATAAAATATATAAAAAAAATTTTTTTTTTAAATAAATAAATAAATAAATTAAAAAAAAGAATTAAAAGAAGATCACAGACATGCTGACAAACAAGGTCACTACCCCAGCAACAGAGGAGACACATTTTTTAAGCTTCTCAGGTGGAATTCTTTCCCATTCTTGCTTGATGTACAGCTTAAGTTGTTCAACAGTCCGGGGGTCTCCGTTGTGGTATTTTAGGCTTCATAATGCGCCACACATTTTCAATGGGAGACAGGTCTGGACTACAGGCAGGCCATTCTAGTACCCGCACTCTTACTATGAAGCCACTTTGATGTAACACGTGGCTTGGCATTGTCTTGCTGAAATAAGCAGGGGCGTCCATGGTAACGTTGCTTGGATGGCAACATATGTTGCTCGAAAACCTGTATGTACCTTTCAGCCTTAATGGCGCCTTCACAGATGTGTAAGTTACCCATGTCTTGGGCACTAATACACCCCCATACCATCACAGATGCTGGCTTTTCAACTTTGCGCCTATAACAATCTGGATGGTTCTTTTCCTCTTTGGTCCGGAGGACATGACGTCCACAGTTTTCAAAAACAATTTGAAATGTGGACTCGTCAGACCACAGAACACTTTTCCACTTTGTATCAGTCCATCTTAGATGAGCTCAGGCCCAGCGAAGCCGACGGCGTTTCTGGGTGTTGTTGATAAACGGTTTTCGCCTTGCATAGGAGAGTTTTAACTTGCACTTACAGATGTAGCGACCAACTGTAGTTACTGACAGTGGGTTTCTGAAGTGTTCCTGAGCCTATGTGGTGATATCCTTTACACACTGATGTCGCTTGTTGATGCAGTACAGCCTGAGGGATCGAAGGTCACTGGCTTAGCTGCTTACGTGCAGTGATTTTTCCAGATTCTATGAACCCTTTGATGATATTACGTACCGTTGGTGTTGAAATCCCTAAATTCCTTGCAATAGCTGGTTGAGAAAGTTTTTTCTTAAACTGTTCAACAATTTGCTTACCCATTTGTTGACAAAGTGGTGACTCTCGCCCCGTCTTTGTTTGTGAATGACTGAGCATTTCATGGAATCTACTTTTATACCCAATCATGGCACCCACCTGTTCCCGATTTGCCTGTTCACCTGTGGGATGTTCCAAATAAGTGTTTGATGAGCATTCCTCAACTTTATCAGTATTTATTCCCACCTTTCCCAACTTCTTTGTCACGTGTCGCTGGCACCCAATTCTAAAGTTAATGATTATTTGCAAAAAAAAAAAAGTTTATCAGTTTGAACATCAAATATTTTGTCTTTGTAGCATATTCAACTGAATATGGGTTGAAAATGATTTGCAAATCATTGTATTCCGTTTATATTTACATCTAACACAATTTCCCAACTCATATGGAAACGGGGTTTGTACAAGAGGGCCGCAGAATGCCCAGGTCTTCATAACTGTGGTGCATTCAAAGGCCCTTGATAAAAGTTCGAAACAGGAGGCTTAACTAGTAATAATGTGATTATAATATTGATGTGTTATTATGATCATGATAATTCTACATTAATGAGCTAACTTCTGCCCTACACTATGAAATAAAGGGAAACTTGACATATTTGTAATCATTATTAAAAAGAATAAAAAACACAGAATAATTTAGGGGGGTTAGGTTTAAGGTAGGGTAACGTGAACGACGACATAAAACGATGGGATTTTAATAAAAATTCAGAACGGGGCATCATACCCTTCAGTGTGACCGTAGCCTTTGGGCAAGACGTAATAATGAATAACATGGTGTACTGTATAGACAACCATTGACACTTGCTAACCACATGTTGCCCTGACCAGAAACAATAATGGGTGCATAATACTTTTTGAAAAGTAAATACAAGATGTCCATTTTCAGTATCAGTGCAACATGCAACTGCACAGCTGGAGGCTTGTCGTTTGATGTGGTACTCGGTTGTAAGTGGGCAGCACCAATAACCTGAGGCTAACAACTTTCCCTTGGCAGGAGATCTAAGGTGTACGAGTTAAAAATGCTGTCTCCATGGGAAAAACAAATACATTAGGCCAAATAGTTCAGAAGGCACCTGTGGTTCCATTTTAAGTGGCGACTCTCATAATCATTATAAACCGGCATATTTTTAATTCATAAACGTCTTAAAAGTGATTTCAATAAAATACTGCCTCTATAAATTCCTCTATAATGACAAAAGTGACCTTGAAAAAAACATTGTTTTCAGCAATAGACAAAAATAAAAACGTAATTTGTATTTTATGTTTGTTTTTAATAGTCCTTTTGGGCTCCTGAATAGGCAAACCATGCAGTGCATCTAAATACAATTGCTTGCAACAATGTTTCACTTTAATAGGGGAGGTCTTTTTGTTTAACGATGGCTATTATATCATCTCTCACTGAAGTAGGAAAAAGATTATCAAACACAAGTGTGTTTGGAAGCATTGCTATTGGAAATGAAACATGGTCAGGCAAATAAGTATCATTTCCATTATTATTTGTGCAACATGTCATGTCAGTTTTTAAATCCTCTTACAAATTCCCAAAAGGAAGTTGACTTCCGCCTCAATGTCTTTATTGAGGACAACTGTTTACCTTAAGTAGTAACAAACATTTCACTTTTTTGAAAAATGTCACAATAAACTACTTATTTTCTAAGAAAATACATGTGTCCCCCATTGCGAATCCCTCATTTGGTTTGTATTAAAAAATATGGGAATTTTGCAACAAAATTGAGTAATCTGTGTATGTCTTCAGGTGTGATGTTTGTTCTTCTTTTTTGAGTCCTGTCTTCTGTGATGCCTCAATTGATGATGCGAAGTGTGACATCTACTGGGTTTTGTTGAACAATAAAATTAGGTCATATAAAGTAAACATTTCGTCTGGTTTTTATGGATTTTTCTGCCAACAAGGCAGACTTGCCAGGTCTGCCTGGTTTGCCACGCCTATAAAAACAGCTGACAGGCGACACTCACAGTGGTCAGGTGACTTCTTTGAAGAAGTCAAGTAAAAAAATTCCATCAATTACCGAAGATATTGTCTGATTAGAAGAAATATAAATTAAAAAAATCACTAACCTTCTTGAGCTACCGTATTTTCCGCACTATTAGCCGCACCTAAAAACCACAAATTTACTCAAAAGCTGACAGTGCGGCTTATAACCCGGTGCGCTTTATATATGGATTAATATTAAGATTCATTTTCATAAAGTTTAGGTCTCGCAACTACGGTAAACAGCCGCCATCTTTTTTCCCCGTAGAACAGGAAGCGCTTCTTCTTCTACGGCAAGCAACCGCCAAGGTAAGCACCCGCCCCCATAGAAGAGGAAGCGCTTCTTCTTCTACTGTAAGCAACCACCCGCCCCCGTAGAAGAAGAAGAAGCGCGCGGATATTACGTTTCATTTCCTTTGTGTGTTTACATCTGTAAAGACCACAAAATGGCTCCTACTAAGCGACAGGTTTCCGGTTCATGAAAAGACGCAATCTCTCCATCCGCACACGGACTACTATTTCACAGCAACTGCCTAAAGACTTTCAAGAAAAGCTGGCTACTTTCCGTGCATATTGTAAAAACAAGATAGCTGAAAAAAAGATCCGGCCAGAGAACATTATCAACATGGACGAGGTTCCACTGACTTTTGATATTCCTGTGAACCGCACTGTGGATACAACGGGAGCACGTACGGTGAATATTCGCACCACAGGGAATGAGAAGTCATCCTTCACTGTGGTTCTAGCTTGCCATGCTAATGGCCAGAAACTTCCACCCATGGTGATATTCAAAAGGAAGACCTTGCCAAAAGAGACCTTTCCAGCCGGCGTCATCATAAAAGCTAACTCGAAGGGATGGATGGATGAAGAAAAGATGAGCGAGTGGTTAAGGGAAGTTTACGCGAAGAGGCCGGGTGGCTTTTTTCACGCAGCTCCGTCCATGTTGATATACGACTCCATGCGCGCCCAAATCACGCTGGTTTTTAATATATTATTAAAGTTTGACTGACCTATCTGACTGTTTTTTTGACATTCCCTTTAGCGCAGTTAGATGCGGCTTATAACACGGGGCGGCTTATAGGTGGACAAAGTTTTGAAATATGCCGTTCATTGAAGGCGCGGCTTATAACCCAGGGCGGCTTATGGTGCGGAAAATACGGTACAAATAAATACATTGATACCTGCTTTATTTAGGTAGCCCTCTTGTTAGCCTATTTCATTACAAATTACATGCCAACACAATATTAAAACATTAAGAAAAAATATTGTTTGTTACCTAAAGACTTCACACCATTGTTGTTTTTTAAAGAAGAATCGTTAACTATTGTAATTTATGATCATATATTTTTGATATACTGGGAGGCTACAGGTCAATGCTGTTCTTTTTTGAATGTATTTTTACCTTTTAGAAGCTGGTACATAAATTACATAACTTAAGTGTTGGCAAAAAGATATTGACGCACACTGATTTTGGATTCCGTATTTTTCAGGCTATGAGGCGACCCAACACATTTTTGGAAGACGTAAATATGTTTACATATATTAGCTGCGCCAGACTATAAACTGCAAACATATACCAGAATGAAAGATATTTGTAAAAGTCTATTTAGATACCTTAGTTGTTTCAAAACTGTGCCTGTCACACTGCAGTAAAACGGCTGATCAAACAAAACAAAAGTTATTGTCATGGACCCACTAGCTGCAGAGGCTAGCTCTCCAATCAGCTAAACCAGGGGTCGGCAACCCAAAATGTTGAAAGAGCCATATTGGACCAAAAATACAAAAACACATCTGTCTGGAGCCGCAAAAAATTAAAAGCCATATTACATACAGATAGTGTGTCATGAGATATAAATTGAATTAAGATGACTTAAAGGAAACTAAATGACCTCAAATATAGCTACAAATGAGGCATAATGATGCAATATGTACATATAGCTAGCCTAAATAGCATGTTAGCATCGATTAGCTCGCAGTCATGCAGTGACCAAATATGTCTGATTAGCACTCCACACAAGTCAATAACATCAACAAAACTCACCTTTGTGGATTCATGCACAACGTTTAAAGCTTGGTGGACAAAATGAGACAGAAAAAGAAGTGGCATAAAACACGTCCTAGAAAGTCGCAGAAAGATATACATGTAAACAAACTACGGTGAGTTCAAGGACCGCCAAAATTAGTAGGACAAAACGGCGCTCACCAAATACTCAAATCAGTGAAGCATGTTTAGTATAAACAGTGTGCTTTATAACAATTAGGGAGGTTTGTGTCATGTTTGTCCTCCTACAGAAACCATATTAAAACAAAAAATATATATTTTCCCCCTCATCTTTTTCCATTTTTCATACATTTTTGAGAGAGAGAGAGCCACTAGGGCGGCGCTGAAGCCGTGGGTTGCCGACCCCTGAGCTAAACAGACTCAATAACTCCACGGTGACGTTTTGGTGAATATACAAAACTGAAGCAATTAAAAAAGAATGCCAATGTAAGTAAATAATACTAACACAGACACTTGTAAAAATGTTAGCTTAAAGTTAAAGTTAAAGTTAAAGTACCAATGATTGTCACACACACACTAGGTGTGGCGAGATTATTCTCTGCATTTGACCCATCACCCTTGATCACCCCCTGGGAGGTGAGGGGAGCAGTGGGCAGCAGCGGTGGCCGCGCCCGGGAATCATTTTGGTGATTTAACCCCCAGTTCCAACCCTTGATGCTGAGTGCCAAGCAGGGAGGTAATGGGTCCCATTTTTATAGTCTTTGGTATGACTCGGCCGGGATTTGAACTCACAACCTACCGATCTCAGGGCGGACACTCTATTTCGCTATTCGCTAATGCTAACTGTTTAATAACTATGAATTGTTTTAGTTATATTGTAAAACTTAGGAACTTTGCTTGGAATAATGAATGAAGAATCCTTTCAAGCAAAACCGCTGAATATTTTAGGTTCCAAGAACGAAACAGGAAATGCATTTTCAACCCGCAGCACCTGCAGTGAGTAAACTTCTCCAAAAGATGGCGCTATAGCACCAACAATAACAGACCTTTTTAGTGTCTGTCGGTGTTTTATGAAAACTATTTGTTGAATACAAAACATGGTCATTAACAAGGAAAAATCCATAAATTAGCCACACAGTTTTATAAGCCGCAGGGTTCAAAGTGTGGTATCAAATATGTATCAAGACTCGTAGAAATATAAAAGTATCAGTATCAAGTATCCCAGCTATTCAGTCAAGATACTAGTCTTGAAACCCCCACACGTCTTTGAATCAGAAATCACATTTTTAAATAGTCAGCCAGCAATGTTGTTTGAATAAAAGGTTATGACCTACATTCTTTCTAAACAGCACAGTGAGTTTCAGAAAAAAAATATAAGGTTAATGATAATCATTTTAGTGCAGCTGTTAGAAGTTGAAAGGGCTGATATTGCAGAAGTGATAGGAAGAGGGTTAGTTAAAGATCATAGCAGCAACTTGGTTTTCAGCCCTGGAGTACTTTGCTGTGTTTACTCAAATGAAGCCCTGGATGCATCAAGGAAAGATAATTACTTTATGCTCTTTAAATATTAAGTACTCTCTCACTCTTCTCTAAATGCACAACTTCATACAAAGTAGGGTATTGCGTTTGACAATAAATTAAACATTTCCCACAAAGCTTTAACATAGGGGCTAAGAAAAGTGTCTCTTTTTATTGCCACCTCATTCAGTGGCTTTATAAAAAAAAATGGGCACTATTATTGTTGTGGTTGGTTTGATTCCCAGGAAGTAACCAAGTTGATTGTTTAGTTAATTTGTGTTTTGTAGAAGTAATTATGTTTAGACTTCGAACAAGTAGAGCGTGATCATTTCACTCACAATTAGCTTCTTAAGAAGTGTGTTCTCATCACTGATGTGTCAATAGCCCCTTTTACATTGCCTGTTAAAACCAAATATTTTCTGTTTTTGTTATCCCTATGTGTCACCGTTCTGTTAAAACGCCACCAACATTGATTGATTGATTGAGACGTTTATTGACATCTTAAAGAATTGAATCCATGTAATGCTTTAAAAAGGCACAAACATCCAAAAGGCTTGTTTCCATTGTGGTCCAAACCAACATGAAGTGAAGGTAAACAATTGTCCATATGCTATATTCTGGTAAACACTTGCTGGGCCCAGTAATGTTGGTAATATAAGAGGTATGACTTGTTGAGTATGATCATATCACACCAACTCTCAAATCCCTTCACTGGCTTCCTGTTTCACTCAGGATTGAATTCAAAGTCTCCCTATTAACCCACCAGTGTCTCCATGGAAATGCCCCCCTCTACCTCAAAGAACTACTCACCCCCAAATCCTCCGGATAGCCGGATAGGCTAACCTCCTCCAACCTCTGAGGACAAAGCTATGAACAATGAGAGAACCGGGCTTTCCGCTCCGCCGCTCCCAGTCTGTGGAACGCTCTCCCTGACCACCTGAGGGAACCACAGACTGTGGATGCTTTTAAAGGGGAACATTATCACAATTTCAGAAGGGTTAAAACCATTAAAAATCAGTTCCCAGTGGCTTATTTTTTTTTTCAAAGTTTTTTTCAAAATTTTACCCATCACGCAATATCCCTAAAAAAAGCTTCAAAGTGCCTGATTTTAACCATCGTTATATACACCCGTCCATTTTCCTGTGACGTCACACAGTGATGCCAATACAAACAAACATGGCGGAAAGAACAGCAAGCTATAGCGACATTAGCTCGGATTCAGACTCGGATTTCAGCGGCTTAAGCGATTCAACAGATTACGCATGTATTGAAACGGATGGTTGTAGTGTGGAGGCAGGTAGCGAAAACGAAATTGAAGAAGAAACTGAAGCTATTGAGCCATATCGGTTTGAACCGTATGCAAGCGAAACCGACGAAAACGACACGACAGCCAGCGACACGGGAGAAAGCGAGGACGAATTCGGCGATCGCCTTCTAACCAACGATTGGTATGTGTTTGTTTGGCATTAAAGGAAACTAACAACTATGAACTAGGTTTACAGCATATGAAATACATTTGGCAACAACATGCACTTTGAGAGTGCAGACAGCCCATTTCAGGCGCGTTAAGAACATATATTTTTCCACGATTTCAGCACTCTGGTTAACCATACCTAAATAGACACAAAATACTGCATTACACAAGACTACCCGAATGTACTCGAATGATTGGAAAAAATAAATGTTTTTAAGCTAAATTATTGGTAAACACAGTTTATGTATAATAATTTACGTAAAACCGTGAGTAATGAATAAAGTTTTCATCAATTAATATATTCTGTAGACATACCCTCATCCGCTCTCTTTTCCTGAAAGCTGATCAGTCCAGTTTTGGAGTTGATGTCAGCATCTGCTTTGAGTGTCGCAGGATATCCACACATTCTTGCCATCTCTGTCGTAGCATAGCTTTCGTCGGTAAAGTGTGCGGAACAAACGACTGACCATTTCGTCGGCTTTCCCCACAGCCTCGTATTTTGAACACATTTCGTCCAATTTCTTGCCACTTTCGCATCTTTGGGCCACTGGTGCAACTTGAATCCGTCCCTGTTCGTGTTGTTACACCCTCCGACAACACACCGACGAAAGTGAAAAAATGGCGGATTGCTTACCGATGTGACGTCACGTTGTGACGTCATCGCTCCGAGAGCGAATAATAGAAAGGCGTTTAATTTGCCAAAATTCACCCATTTAGAGTTCGGAAATCGGTTAAAAAAATATATGGTCTTTTTTCTGCAACATCAAGGTATATATTGATGCTTACATAGGTCTGGTGATAATGTTCCCCTTTAAAAAAGGCTTAAAACCCCTTTTTTTTTTTTTTTTTTAAAAAGCCTTTTTTTAGATATATGCATACTAGTTTTGGCTATTTTGGCTGTTCTAGTTTTTTTATTTTGTATTATCTTTTTATTTTTTTTATTTTATTCTTTTAATACACTGTAGCACTTTGAGGTTGTTTACTCAATGTAAAGTGCTTTTTACAAATAAAATATATTATTATTATTATTATTATTGTTGTCGTTTCCAGTTTTAGTGTAAGATTTTCTGTTCAAATAAAGCCAAGTATCGATTTACTTAATTACTGGTATTGGGACAACCCTAGTAGCGACACACTTTGGTTGGAAAGGTGGCTGACCTACAAAGATGGTCCTTATACCCAGGGGCGCCGAAAAGGGGGGGTAAAGGAGACGGATTCTAGGGGCCCATGATGGAGGGGGGCCCAGAGAGGCCCCTAATGATGATGAAATTATAATACAGAAAAAATAATGACACTGTGTTGGGGGCCCTGTAAAGATTCTTATCATGGGGCCCAAAATCCCTAGCGGCGCCCCTGCTTATACCAGACACAGCTGTGAAAATATTGAGCCATGCCAAGCTGAAGCTCAGCCATTACTGGGCATCTCATTCTGCTATTTGACCGAAGGGCTTCATTTTCCATCGTCACGCCGTTATAATACTTTTTTACCATTGGCTGGCTCTCCTTCTGGTGGTATTATCTATTGAATGAGTAAACAGATTCTGTAGATGTTCTTTTTGTCATTTGGTTCAGAGGCGATGAAGTAAAAGATGAATATTAATGGAATGTGTGTTGATACACAAAGCATCCACCTAATTTACAATGTATAGGAACGATGTTGACAGAATTGTTTTTATGGATTAATTATTTTTACGACCTTGGTATACTAAAGGCTTTTGTTTACTATGTAATGATGTATGTACTGGTGCTTAAGTGCCTTTGTCTTTATTTCATAGCCTGGCAAATGAGACAACGACAGACAGACTAGACTTTTCATGAATAAATTCAGACATTGTGTGTTGCTCTCACGTAATTAGGCCAAACCGTGTGAAAGGCTTTTTGCAACTGCCATAGCTGAGTAAAGCGTTTCACAGCACAATAGGATAACTGCATTTATTTGCTTCATTTTTATGTTCATGTTTAATTACCAACATGCAAACTGAATCATTGAGTTGTTAAAACCATCAGTGATAAAATAGTGGGTGACCAGCCCGTCGCATCAACAATCTATGTCAGGGGTGTCAAACCCATTTTAGCTCAGGAGGAAAACTGGTAAAATCATGGCATAATAACTTCAAAATAAAAACAACTTCAGATTATTTTCTTGGTTTTACTTTGGCCAAAAATAGAACAAGCACATTCTAAAATTGTACATATCACAAATTAATCCTCTTGACAAAATTGGTGCAGTTTAAAAAACACAACAGTATCTACAAAAGCCAACAAACTTTGGGTCATAGCTAGGGATGTCCGATAATGTCTTTTTGCCGATATCCGATATTCCGATATTGTCCAACTCTTTAATTACCGATACCGATATCAACCGATATATGCAGTCGTGGAATTAACACATTATTATGCCTAATTTGGACAAAAATTAATAATAATAAAAAAAAATAATAATAAAATAGGATAAATAATTTAAAAACATTTTCTTGAATAAAAAAAGAAAGTAAAACAATATAAAAACAGTTACATAGAAACTAGTAATTAATGAAAATGAGTAAAATTAACTGTTAAAGGTCAGTACTATTAGTGGACCAGCAGCACGCACAATCATGTGTGCTTACGGACTGTATCCCTTGCAGACTGTATTGATATATATTGATATATAATGTAGGAACCAGAATATTAATAACAGAAAGAAACAACCCTTTTGTGTGAATGAGTGTGAATGAGTGAGGCAGGGTTTTTGGGTTGGTTGGTGCACTAATTGTAAGTGTTTATGTTGATTTAATAAAAAAATAAAAACAAATAAATAAATAAATACAAAAAAAACGATACCAATAATTAAAAAAAAAACATACCAATAATTTCCGATATTAAATTTTAACGCATTTATTGGCCGATAATATCGGCCTGCCGATATTATCGGCCAATAAATGCGAGTCATAGCCAATCTGGGATTGAACAAAATATTAAATAAATAGTAAATAATTAAAAGTCTTCTAGGTATCAAATAAGGTCTGCGTACGTCGCGGCCATCCATTTTCTGTTTGGAATAGGACAATTATTTAACATGGTCCGAGCAATGGTCTGCAAATCCATCCATCCATCCATCTTCATCCGCTTATCCGAGGTCGGGTCGCGGGGGCAGCAGCCTAAGCAGGGAAGCCCAGACTTCCCTCTCCCCAGCCACTTCGTCCAGCTCTTCCCGGGGAAACCCGAGGCGTTCCCAGGCCAGCCGGGAGACATAGTCTTCCCAACGTGTCCTGGGTCTTCCCCGTGGCCTCCTACCGGTCGGACGTGCCCTAAACACCTCCCGAGGGAGGCGATCGGGTGGCATCCTGACCAGATGCCCGAACCACCTCATCTGGCTCCTCTCGATGTGGAGGAGCAGCGGCTTTACTTTGAGCTCCCCCCGGATGACAGAGCTTCTCACCCTATCTCTAAGGGAGAGCCCCGCCACCCGGCGGAGGAAACTCATTTCGTCCGCTTGTACCCGTGATCTTGTCCTTTCGGTCATAACCCAAAGCTCATGACCATAGGTGAGGATGGGAACGTAGATCGACCGGTAAATTGAGAGCTTTGCCTTCTGGCTCAGCTCTTTCTTCACCACAACGGATTGATACAGCGTCCGCATTACTGAAGATGCCGCACCGATCCGCCTGTCGATCTCACGATCCACTCTTCCCTCACTCGTGAACAAGACTCCGAGGTACTTGAACTCCTCCACTTGGGGCAGGGTCTCCTCCCCAACCCGGAGATGGCACTTCACCCTTTTCCGGGCGAGAACCATGGACTCGGACTTGGAGGTGCTGATTCTCATCCCAGTCGCTTCACACTCGGCTGCGAACCGATCCAGGGGTATCGGACTGTCTGATTTTGGCGGTCCGCTCCCTGTATGATCAGTGTCCGCATTGCCGGCAGTAAGTCGGACCCGTTTCCAGTGAGGGTTGGACTCCGCCAAGGCTGCCCTTTGTCACCGATTCTGTTCATAACTTTTATGGACAGAATTTCTAGGCGCAGTCAAGGCGTTGAGGGGATCCGGTTTGGTGGCTGCAGGATTAGGTCTCTGCTTTTTGCAGATGATGTGGTCCTGATGGCTTCATCTGGCCAGGATCTTCAGCTCTCAATGGATCGGTTCCCAGCCGAGTATGAAGCGACTGGTCCGCAAATCAAAAAACAAAATGAAGGCCGTTTTTTGATTTTTATTATATATGGCAGATTTTAAAACAATTGATTTAAAACAGTTGATTTTCATTAAAATATTGCCATCAAATTGGATTTTGTGCTGTTTTTCTTTTATGGATTTGTATTTTTTCAGATAAACACAAAAAAATCGAATATATGTTCATCCAAAATGCACAAATGTGTGGTTATCAGTGTGATGACTAATTGAACCGGAAGCAGTGTTTTAGGTCTGTGTACATTTTGTTTCCAATTCTTAAATGCAAATCAAAAAACTAATTTCGGCCCGTTTTTTCTATTTTCATTTCTGAAACAAAAGTTGGACAACTATTTAATGACACTTTTTTTAATACAACAATAAGACTCGTGCTGAAAAAAGATGTTAGCGTTATGCTAAAAACAAGCTAAATGCAAAGTAAATACTAAAATACTGCTTCCGGTTCAATTTGTCATCACACAGATAAACATGCATTTTTGCATTTTGGATAAACATTTTTTCCGATTTTTGTGTTTATCTGGAAAAATAAAAATCCATAAAAGGAAAACAGCACAAAATCCAAATTTATGGCAATATTTTAATAAAAATCAACCCCTTTTTGTTTGTTAAAAAATCTGCCGTATATAATAAAAATCGAAAAACGGCTATAATTTTATTTTTTGATTTGCGTTTCAGAATTGGAAATAGAATGGACGGAAGGTACTCGGACCTAACATAAAAATCAATTAGCCTCGTTTTTTTAGTTTGATAAAAAAAAAAAAAAATCGGAAAATGGATCATTATCCAGTATTCAAATGTAGTAATGTGTTTGAAAATGGAAAATAGGAAATAAAACAGCGAGTGGAAAACTAGTTTCTCTATTCCCCATTCAATGGTAGATTGCACATGCGCAGTGTTTCTTTTCCGTATCCTCGTCTGTGAGTAACCTGGAACAACATCAAAAGAAGAAGAAGAGCGACGTTTGCCTGCTCGATAGAGAACCAATAAAATATGTCACTTTCCATGTCTCTGGACATTGTTTCGCCTCACTTACAGACGAGCATCCTAAAAAGGAGACACTGCGCATGTGCAATCCACCCATATGTTCAAACAAATTAAACAGGGACTATAGAAAAAAGTTGTGAAGTGACCTGCATTTTATTTATATAGCGGTTTTCTCTAGTCTCAAAGCGCTTTGCATAGTGAAAACCTTTATCTACATCTTTAAGTTACATTTAAACCAGTGTGGGTGGCACTGGGAGCAGGTGGATAAAGTATCTTGCACAAGGACACAACAGCAGTGACTAGGATGAGTTTTCATCAATTAATATATTCTGTAGACATACCCTCATCCGCTCTCTTTTCCTGAAAGTAGATCTGTCCAGTCCAGTTAGAAATGCATCTGCTTTGAGTGTTGCAGGATATCCACACATTCTTGCCATCTCTGTCGTAGCATAGCTTTCGTCGGTAAAGTGTGCGGAACAAACGTCCAATTTCTTGCCACTTTCGCATCTTTGGGCCACTGGTGCAACTTGAATCCGTCCCTGTTCGTGTTGTTACACCCTCCGACAACACACCGACGAGGCATGATGTCTCCAAGGTACGGAAAACAGTCGAAAAAATGGAAAATAACAGCTGATTTGACTCGGTGTTTGTAATGTGTTTGAGAAAATGGCGGATTGCTTCCCGATGTGACGTCACGTTCCGAGAGCGAATAATAGAAAGGCGTTTAATTCGCCAAAATTCACCCATTTAGAATTCGGAAATGGGTTAAAAAAATATCTGGTCTTTTTTCTGCAACATCAAGGTATATATTGACGCTTACATAGGTCTGGTGATAATGTTCCCCTTTAAAGTCCCCACCTGTTGAAAACTGCAACAATTATCGCAGTACCTAAAACATCGGCAGTCTCAAACCTGAATGATTACCGGCCAGTTGCCTTGACTGCGGTAATCATGAAATGCATGGTGAGACTGGTACTGTCACTTATTAAATCCTGCATTCCTGCTGGTTTTGATCAACACCAATTCGCTTACAAAGTCAACAGATCTACGGACGACGTCATCTCACTCACACTGCACACTGCCCTCACCCACCTGGAGCAACCCAACACCATCCATCCATCCATCCATCTTCATCCGCTTATCCGAGGTCGGGTCGCGGGGGCAGCAGCCTAAGCAGGGATGCCCAGACTTCCCTCTCCCCAGCCACTTCGTCCAGCTCTTCCTGTGGGACCCCGAGGCGTTCCCAGGCCAGCCGGGAGACATAGTCTTCCCAACGTGTCCTGGGTCTTCCCCGCGGCCTCCTACCGGTCAGACGTGCCCTAAACACCTCCCTAGGGAGGCGTTCGGGTGGCATCCTGACCAGATGCCCGAACCACCTCATCTGGCTCCTCTTGATGTGGAGGAGCAGCGGCTTTACTTTGAGCTCACCCCGGATGGCAGAGCTTCTCACCCTATCTCTAAGGGAGAGCCCCGCCACCCGGCGGAGGAAACTAATTTCGGCCGCTTCGAAGACCTCCATGAAAAATAAAAACAAAGGACCCAGATTTCCCTCGCCCGGACGCGGGTCACCGAGGCCCCCCTCTGGAGCCAGGCCCGGAGGTGGGGCACGATGGCGAGCGCCTGGTGGCCGGGCCTGTCCCCATGGGGCCCGGCCGGGCACAGCCCGAAGAGGCAACGTGGGTCCCCCTTCCAATGGGCTCACCACCCATAGCAGGGGTCATAGAGGTCGGGTGCGATGTGAGCTGGGCGGCAGCCGAAGGCAGGGCACTTGGCGGTCCGATCCTCGGCTACAGAAGCTAACAACCCAACACCTACATCAGAATGTTGTTTGTTGACTTCAGCTCCACGTTCAGCTCCATCCTGGTCAGTAAACTGTACACACTGCCGCGAGGAACCCCACTCTGCCTATTGATCCAGGACTTCCTCTCCAAAAGAGCACCAGCAGGTCAGGCTGGGAGACACCACCTCCTCCACCAGCATCCTCAACACCAGGGTACCCCAGGGCTGTGTCCTCAGCCCAATGCTCTACTCCCTGTTCACACACGACTGCACACCCAACCACAGCTCCAACACCTTCTTCAAATTTGCAGACGACACCAACATTTTAGGACTGATCTCCAACAACAAAGAGGCGGCCTACAGAGAAGAAGTCCAAACATTCTTTGGGTGGTATAAAAACATTAATCTTACATCTGAATACTAAGAAAACCAAGGAAATAATAATAGACTACAGGAAAAAAACAAAAACCACCCCACAACAGTCTGCACATAAACCAGTAAGAAGTGGAACGCGTCTCTAGCTTTAAGTTCCTGGGAGTGTACATCTCAGAGGACCTGAGTTGGAACCTGAACACCTCACACTTAATCAAGAAAGCACAGAAATGCCTCTTTTTCCTGAGGCGCAACAAACTTCCTTGAGATCTGCTGAAGATCGACTGCTGCACAATTGAGAGCATCCTGACGTACGGCTGTACTGTCTGGTACTCCAACTGCACCACAGCAGAAAAGAAGGATCTTTAGCGGATCGTCTAAATCAGTGGTCCCCAACCACTGGGCCGCTGCCCGGTACCGGTCCATGGATCGATTGGTACCAGGCCGCACAAGAAATAAAAAAATAATAATAATAATAATAAATAAATTTAAATTATTTTTATTTTTTATTAAATCAACATCAAAAACACAAGATACACTTACAATTAGTGCACCAACCCAAAAAAGCAATACAGTCTGCAGGGATACAGTCCGTACGCACACATAATTGTATTTTTTTATGACAAAAAAAATAACAATAATAATAAAAAAATACCATAACACCCCTACATTATAAATATTAAATAAATGTAAATAAAAGTCAGCTTACAGTGGAGCCAATGGGAGCTCTACTATTTTGCCTATACAATCCAATAAATAACCGTTAAAAACCGGCAATAATACTCTTAGTGACTTAAATATTAACCAAGTATTAGTGACATTTTTATTATAAGCGCTAACGCAGACAAACTATTTAAAGCGGCGCTGTGATCATTTCCGTGTCTCCCTATGTTTACATCATCGAGTGGTCTCCTGCTTCCTCGCTTCCTTGCTCCCTGTAAATTGAACCTAGATCATAAATCATGCATCTCACCTGGACAGAAGAAGTCTGAGTAAGTACTCTGACAAATTAGTACACTTTTACAGCCATTTACCCGAAAATGGCCGGAATGACACGAAAAGACGCTTGGTGCCCCACCCCGCTTCTTTGTGAGGTTTATGAGGCATTCTTCACTGAAATGGGAATATATGAACATCCCAGCAGTCGGCATCCTTATGACGGCAGACATTGTACAGTAAGTGATGTTTTATTATGTTTGTTGGCTCTGCAGTGAGTAAATAATCAGTGATGAAGAAAAAAAAAAAAAAAGCAAACGTCATGATGCGTTTTTTTTAAATTAATGCGCCGCGTATGCTTAACATGAAACAAAAAACGTAAATATTAAATATTATTCCAAGGGTACACGTTACTACATTACATACAAACCCCATTTCCATATGAGTTGGGACATTTTGTTAGATGTAAATATAAACCTATAAATCATTTTCCACCTATATTCAATTGAATGCACTACAAAGACAAGATATTTGATGTTCAAACTCATAAACTTTTTTTTGTTTTTGCAAATAATAATAAACTTAGAATTTCATGGCTGCAACACGTGCCAAAGTAGTTGGGAAAGGGCATGTTCACCACTGTGTTACATGGCCTTTCCTTTTAACAACACTCAGAAAACATTTGGGAACTGAGGAGACACATTTTTTAATCTTCTCAGGTGGAATTCTTTCCCATTCTTGCTTGATGTACAGCTTAAGTTGTTCAACAGTCCGGGGGTCTCCGTTGTGGTATTTTAGGCTTCATAATGCGCCACACATTTTCAATGGGGGACAGGTCTGGACTACAGGCAGGCCAGTCTAGTACCCGCACTCTTTTACTATGAAGCCACGTTGATGTAACACGTGGCTTGGCATTGTCTTGCTGAAATAAGCAGGGGCGGCAACATATGTTGCTCCAAAACCTGTATGTACCTTTCAGCATTAATGGCGTCTTCACAGATGTGTAAGTTACCCATGTCTTGGGCACTAATACACCCCCATTCCATCACTGATGCTGGCTTTTCAACTTTGCGCCTATAACAATCCAGATGGTTCTTTTCCTCTTTGGTCCGGAGGACACGACTTCCACAGTTTCCAAAAACAATTTGAAATGTGGACTCGTCAGACCACAGAACACTTTTCCACTTTGTATCAGTCCATCTTAGATGAGCTCAGGTCCAGCGAAATCGACGGCGTTTCTGGATGTTGTTGATAACTGGTTTTCGCCTTGGGGACAGCGTGGCAAAGTTGGTAGAGTGGCCATGCCAGCAATTGGAGGGTTGCTGGTTAATGGGGTTCAATCCCCACTTCTACCATCCTAGTCACGTCCAATGTGTCCTTGGGCAAGACACTTCACCCCTTTCTCCTGATGGCTGTTGGTTAGCGCCTTGCATGGCAGCTCCCGCCATCAGTGTGTGAATGGGTGAATGTGGAAATACTGTCAAAGCGCTTTGAGTACCTTGAAGGTAGAAAAGCGCTATACAAGTATAACCCATTTATCATTTATTATAGGAGAGTTTTAACTTGCACTTACAGATGTAGCGACCAACTGTAGTTACTGACAGTGGGTTTCTGAAGTGTTCCTGAGCCCATGTGGTGATATCCTTTACACACTGATGTCGCTTGTTGATGCAGTACAGCCTGAGGGATCGAAGGTCACGGGCTTAGCTGCTTACGTGCAGTGATTTCTCCAGATTCTCTGAACCTTTTGATGATATTACGGACCGTAGATGGTGAAATCCCTAAATTCCTTGCAATAGCTGGTTGAGAAAGGTTTTTCTTAAACTGTTCAACAATTTGCTCACGCATTTGTTGACAAAGTGGTGACCCTCGCCCCATCCTTGTTTGTGAATGACTGAGCATTTCATGGAATCTACTTTTATACCCAATCATGGCACCCACCTGTTCCCAATTTGCCTGTTTACCTGTGGGATGTTCCAAATAAGTGTTTGATGAGCATTCCTCAACTTTATCAGTATTTATTGCCACCGTTCCCAACTTCTTTGTCATGTGTTCTAAAGTTAATGATTATTTGCAAAAAAAAATGTTTGTCAGTTTGAACATCAAATATGTTGTCTTTGTAGCATATTCAACTGAATATGGGTTGAAAATGATTTGCAAATCATTGTATTCCGTTTATATTTACATCTAACACAATTTCCCAACTCATATGGAAACGGGGTTTGTATTTCAAAGTAGTGATTTCTCATGGCAATGCTCCATTCATATATGCATTCGTACACAATTCCCGGCAACTGGCGGCTGTGAGAGGCTGGTCTCATGCAGAGCGCCTTGAGAAGCCCTGATAGAATATTTATCACGTGAGATTCACCTCTGTGGCTTTTGATAAAAGATGACATGCATTGCTTCAGATTTCTAATGACCTCAGTAGATCGCTGCAGCTGCAATGCATGCCTCAAAGATTTAAAAAAAAAAAAAAATCATGAACATCGTAGGTCAAATTTCAGTATGACAGGTGTACTAGAAGTTAGGCTGTAGGGACAAATGTCTCACAATCATGTCTGATGTACAAAGGGATACACTAAATGATGCAAAATGACTATTAGGTAGCTTGTCTATTGTAATACTGTATGTTTACAATAGTTAAAGAAAATAGCACCCTAATAGAGGAAAACTGGTATATTTTCAAAGTAATACTATACAAAGGCTTGTAATATTTAGTTGATTATTAAACAGCTGTTCAACCACTACTGAATCAGAGGTCCTCATTTATCCTGAAACAACGAAAAGTGATGTTGAAACGTCACAGCCATTTTTCTGTCAGCTCTAAACCCTCATTGTCTAAATCCCTGTGCCTATATTCCTTTGTTATAACGGGCACAGACTCGACAAAACTGATTGAGTCCTATTAACTTGCAAATTAGTCCTTTTGTTCCAACTTTGTCCCCATCAGCTTTTGTCCAATGTGAAGGCCATTAGTGCTCCAGAAAAAAATAGCATGAGCGTAATGTCGGTAATGCTGATGAACTGACCTTCATGCTTCAGGTGCACGATGTCTTTTTCCCTTAATCACTTGCAATGTCATTTGGTTACATTTCAATATCACCGTTCAAGTGTAAAACCAGTCGAAAGTTATATTCATGGCACCCGCCTTTGCAGCGACATGGTATGGGTAACCCATCCATTCATTTTCTAATGCTTGTCCGTCTTGGGGTCGCGGGAACCTATCCCAGCTGCACTGGGGCGGAAGGCGGGGTACACCCTGGACAAGTCACCACCTCACCTCAACGTAAAATGACAATACATACGTTAGGGCTACGAGTGAAGTCATGTGCTTATTCGTAAAAAAAATATTGCAGTAATCATGTAATTAATCATGATTATTCCAGAATTAAAGTGTGATTAATATTTAATTAATAAATAAAAAAAATATCTGAAATATAACCGATTAAAATATTTTATTTTAATAGTTTGTTCATGGTTAACTTGTTAATAATCATGATTAATCGCAGGTAGACGTTTAATTTTAAGTGTACCTGAGACAGATCATTTTAAAGTTGTTAATACTATCAACATAGGAATGGACAATTTGTTTGCTTCATGCAAATTTTTGTATATCAAACATTATACTTTTTTTATATATATAGCGGTACCTCAATTTACAAGTAACTCCACCAAAGAGTATTTTGAGCCTTTTTTGTAATGCTTTAAGTTGCAAGAATTAATTTGAGTTATGAGTGTGTTGCGTGTCTCCGCCAAGAAAAAGGAAGAACTTGCAACATGAAAAAATATTGAGGTCACAGCTGAAAGTCAGAATTGACCTGGAGTGTAAACATAGCCCAAGTCTGAATAGAACTCCTAAAATCAAATATATTTTGCACAATATTCAAAACAATTGAGATGCACCTACATATACAGTACATACTACAAAACCCAAAACCAGTGAAGTCATTTTCAACCTATATTCAAGTGAATAGGCTACAAAGACAAGATACTTAACATTCGAACTAGGAAAAATTTGATATTTTTTGCAAATATTAGCTCATTTGGAATTTGATGCCTGCAACATGTTTCAAAAAAGCTGGCACAAGTGGCAAAAAAGACTGGGAAAGTTGAGGAATGCTCATCTAACACTTATTTGGAACATCCCACAGGTGAACAGGCTAATTGGGAACAGGTGGGTGCCATGATTGGGTATAAAAGCAGCTTCCATGAAATGCTCAGTCATTCACAAACAAGGATGGGGCGAGTGTCACCAATTGTCCAACAGTTTAAGAACAACATTTCTCAACCATTGCAAGAAATTTAGGGATTTCACCATCTACGGTCCATTATATCATCAAAAGGTTTAGAGAATCTGGAGAAATCACTGCACATATGCGATGACATTACGGACCTTCGATCCCTCAGGCGGTACTGCATCAAAAAGAGACATCAATGTGTAAAGGATATCTCCACATGGGCTCAGTAACACTTAAGAAAATCACTGTCAGTAACTCCAGTTTGTCGCTACATCTGTAAGTGCAAGTTAAAACTCTACTATGCAAAGCGAGAGCCATTTATCAACAACACCCAGAAACTGTGCCCGAGCTCATCTAAGATGGACTGATGCAAAGTGAAAAAGTGTTCTGTGGTCTGATGAGTCCACATTTGAAATTGTTTTTGGAAACGGTGGACGTCGTTTCCTTCGGAGCAAAGAGGAAAATAACTATCCGGATTGTTATAGGCGCAAAGTTGAAAAGCCAGCATCTGTGATGGTATGGGGGTGTATTAGTGCCCAAGGCATGGGTAACTTACACATCTGTGAAGGCACTATTAATGCTGAAAGGTACATACAGGTTTTGGAGCAACATATGTTTCCATCCAAGCAACGTTATCATGGACGCCCCTGCTTATTTCAGCAAGACAATGCCAAGCCACGTGTTACAACAGCGTGGCTTCATAATAAAAAAGTGCGGGTACTAGACTGGCCTGCCTGTAGTCCAGACCTGTCTTCCATTGAAAATGTGTGGCGCAATATGAAGCCTAAAATACCACAACCGAGACCCCGGACTGTTGAACAACTTAAGCTGTACATCAAGCAAGAATGGGAAAGAATTCCACCTGAAAAGCACCCAAACGTTTACTGAGTTTTGTTAAAAGGAAAGGCCATGTAACACAGTGGTAAAAATGCCCCTGTGCCAACTTTTTTGCAATGTGTTGCTGCCATTAAATTCTAAGTTAATGATTATTTGCAAAAAAAAAAAAGTTTCTCAGTTCCAACATTAAATATCTTGTTTTTGCAGTGTACTCAATTGAATATAAGTTTTTATTTACGAATTACACAATTTGCCAACTTCCCTGGTTTTGGGTTTTGTATATTTGACATAGCAAACAAAAAGTTTGATGTCTATGATATGAAATTGTCTTTCAAACAGTTTGAAGTACCGAGCAGGAACAGATACTGCAGTGCATTAGAGCACATTAAACTTCAAAATCCACATGTAACGAGTGCAGTGTTAATTAAGAGAGAAGACTGCAACAAATCAGACACTGCCGAAAAGCTTGGGAGAGAGGTGCAATACTCTGCCCAACAAAGATCTTAATAATTAATACTGAAGAGAGTCGGAGCATATTGCTAAGACCAAAACATGGTAGCTGTCACTTACAATCATCTAAATGGATCCACAAGTCATAACTGAGCTTGTAGTCGGGAGCGAAGCAGCCTTGTTTGTTTTAATACAAGCCAAGCCAGTCTCGTTGAGAAAATGCCTAAAACGCATCTTACCTGAAGTGCCCTTCATAAGGCCTGGGTTGTCTCCCACTAAGTGCATTCATGCGGTGGTCTCTGCTTTGTTTGTTTGACGAGGGGTAAGATGAACACAGCCAAAGACGAAGGTTATCATTTGAACAAGTTTCCTTTAGGATCTTTGATAAACCCTAACAAATCATATGAGAAGATTTAGCCCTGAAGGTTAAAGGGGAACATTATCACCAGACCTACGTAAGCGTCAATATATACCTTGATGTTGCAGAAAAAAGACCATATATTTTTTTAACCGATTTCCGAACTCTAAATGGGTGAATTTTGGCGAATTAAACGCCTTTCTAATATTCGCTCTCGGAGCGATGACGTCACAACGTGACGTCACATCGGGAAGCAATCCGCCATTTTCTCAAACACATTACAAACACCGAGTCAAATCAGCTCTGTTATTTTCCGTTGTTTCTACTGTTTTCCGTACCTTGGAGACATCATGCCTCGTCGATGTGTTGTCGGAGGGTGTAACAACACGAACAGGGACGGATTCAAGTTGCACCAGTGGCCCAAAGATGCGAAAGTGGCAAGAAATTGGACGTTTGTTCCGCACACTTTACCGACGAAAGCTATGCTACGACAGAGATGGCAAGAATGTGTGGATATCCTGCGACACTCAAAGCAGATGCATTTCCAACGATAAAGTCAAAAAAATCTGCCGCCAGACCCCCATTGAATCTGCTGGAGTGTGTGAGCAATTCAGGGACGAAGGACCTCGGTAGCACGGCAAGCAATGGCGGCAGTTTGTTCCCGCAGACGAGCGAGCTAAACCCCCTATCGACCCTAGCTTCCCTGGCCTGCTGACATCAACTCCAAAACTGGACGGATCAGCTTTCAGGAAAAGAGAGCGGATGAGGGTATGTCTACAGAATATATTAATTTATGAAAATTGGGCTGTCTGCACTCTCAAAGTGCATGTTGTTGCCAAATGTATTTCATATGCTGTAAACCTAGTTCATAGTTGTTAGTTTCCTTTAATGCCAAACAAACACATACCAATCGTTGGTTAGAAGGCGATCGCCGAATTCGTCCTCGCTTTCTCCCGTGTCGCTGGCTGTCGTGTCGTTTTCGTCGGTTTCGCTTGCATACGGTTCAAACCGATATGGCTCAATAGCTTCAGTTTCTTCTTCAATTTCGTTTTCGCTACCTGCCTCCACACTACAACCATCCGTTTCAATACATGCATAATCTGTTGAATCGCTTAAGCCGCTGAAGTCCGAGTCTGAATCCGAGCTAATGTCGCTATTCCTTGCTGTTCTATCCGCCATGTTTGTTTGTATTGGAATCACTGTGTGATGTCACAGGAAAATGGACGGGTGTATATAACGATGGTTAAAATCAGGCACTTTGAAGCTTTTTTTAGGGATATTGCGTGATAGGTAAAATTTTGAAAAAAAACTTCAAAAAATAAAATAAGCAACTGGGAACTGATTTTTAATGGTTTTAACCCTTCTGAAATTGTGATAATGTTCCCCTTTAAATCACTGCTTTTTCATCATGACTGGTGATGCTTTACAATTACAAGGACGATACTCCCAGAGATGAGTGCCATGTACACAACTCGCTGCCTAAAGCGAGTACACAACATCCTGAAGGACAGATACCACCCAGCACATGGCCTCTTCAACCTGCTACCCTCTGGAAGGAGGTATAGATCGATTCGCGCCAGGACCACCAGAATGTCTCACAGTCTGTATCCCCAGGCTGTGAGACTGCTAAATGAACAGCCTTATTACCATCTTATTACCTCACTCTTCACCACCTCAATAATTGTGCTCTGGACATTGCATTGCTGCAACATCAACGTAACACCCATCAGACATCTGACTGTTCCCACCCCCACGTCCCTCCCTTATCACGAACTTCCTGACAATGCTAAAATGTAAACTATTGTCAACCTGCACATCAATGCAGTTTCTATGCCGCTGGACAAAGCTCAAACTAAATCTTGTTGTTCATGTATGACTTAAGTGTTATTATGACAATGACAATAAAGGAATTGATTGATTGATTGATTGAATGCGAACCTACATTAGGACATCCAGCTCATGTGTAATGCATGTTGGAATAAAAGACCACATGACAAAGAGCAGTCTGCCCTAGATCATATTGAACGTGGACCGAGCTATGATGAATGTCAGGACAAAGAATTGATTAAACCCTGCTTTTCATAACGCCGCAGCATTTGTCAGATACTCGGGCACATTTATCGTAATACAACATATACAATCAATATCAAGTACTGTTCATGTAATGGTTAAAGGTCAAAGTTTGAATTCTGTCTTTTTCTGAGTGCCTGATGTCAATCAACGTAAAGGTGCAAGACTCAGAAATTAGTAGCAGCATCAGAATGTTACAGAAACCTAAGGCCATCAAAGCCCTTCTTGCAACACTGATCATAATGCACATGGTGTGGCTTCTGTATATATTGATAGATGTATTTTTCAGAAATGGTCACAAAGGGCCTGCAGGCTTGAGGACAGGCACCGCTTCAGCGAGACCTGGTCGCATGCATGCAGACGTGACTCATTTGCGTCTTTGGGCCGTATATCTGCCATAATACGTTTGGCAAAGGAATGAGGAGATGCTGTGCTCTGTGTGTTAACGACTGGCACTGTCACAGAATGGTACATAGCAAAGAAGATGCTCAGCTAGTACTGGATCATATTACATCTTTACAGATAAACACAACACATTGGTTTGTGACAGACTTTAAAATCAAGATTTTACATTTTTCAGTGACAGTGGTATCTCAGTTATGTTCATACTTTCATTATTACAAACCCCGTTTCCATATAAGTTGGGAAATTGTGTTAGATGTAAATATAAACGGAATACAATGATTTGCAAATCATTTTCAACCCATATTCAGTTGAATATACTACAAAGACAACATATTTGATGATCAAACTGATAAGCCTTTTTTTTTTTTTTTGCAAATAATCATTAACTTTAGAATTTGATGCCAGCAACACGTGACAAAGAAGTTGGGAAAGGTGGCAATAAATACTGATAAAGTTGAGGAATGCTCATCAAACACTTATTTGGAACATCCCACAGGTGAACAGGCAAATTGGGAACAGGTGGGTGCCATGATTGGGTATTAAAGTAGATTCCATGAAATGCTCAGTCATTCACAAACAAGGATGGGGCGAGGGTCACCACTTTGTCAACAAATGCGTGAGCAAATTGTTGAACAGTTTAAGAAAAACCTTTCTCAACCAGCTATTGCAAGGAATTTAGGGATTTCACCATCTACGGTCCATAATATCATCAAAGGGTTCAGAGAATCTGGAGAAATCACTGCACGTAAGCAGCTAAGCCCGTGACCTTCGATCCCTCAGGCTGTACTGCATCAACAAGCGACACCAGTGTGTAAAGGATATCACCACATGGGCTCAGGAACACTTCAGAAACCCACTGTCAGTAACTACAGTTGGTTGCTACATCTGTAAGTGCAAGTTAAAACTCTACTATGCAAGACGAAAACCGTTTATCAACAACACCCAGAAACGCCGTCAGCTTCGCTGGGCCCGAGCTCATCTAAGATGGACTGATACAAAGTGGAAAAGTGTTCTGTGGTCTGACAAGTCCACATTTCAAATTGTTTTTGGAAACTGTGGACGTTGTGTCCTCCGGACCAAAGAGGAAAAGAACCATCCGGATTTTTATAGGAGCAAAGTTGAAAAGCTAGCATCTGTGATGGTATGGGGGTGTATTAGTGCCCAAGACATGGGTAACTTACACATCTGTGAAGGTGCCATTAATGCTGAAAGGTACATACAGGTTTTGAAGCAACATATGTTGCCATCCAAGCAACGCTACCATGGACGCCCCTGCTTATTTCAGCAAGACAATGCCAAGCCACGTGTTACATTAACGTGGCTTCATAGTAAAAGAGTGCGGGTACTAGACTGGCCTGCCTGTAGTCCAGACCTGTCTCCCATTGAAAATGTGTGGCGCATTGTGAAGCCTAAAATACCACAACGGAAACCCCCGGACTGTTGAACAACTTAAGCTGTACATCAAGCAAGAATGGAAAATAATTCCACCTGAGAAGCTTAAAAAATGTGTCTCTTCAGTTCCCAAACGTTTACTGAGTGTTGTTAAAAGGAAAGGCCATGTAACACAGTGGTGAACATGCCCTTTCCCAACTACTTTGGCACGTGTTGCAGCCATGAAATTCTAAGTTAATTATTATTTGCAAAAAAAAAAAAAAAAAGTTTATGAGTTTGAACATCAAATATCTTGTCTTTGTAGTGCATTCAATTGAATATGGGTTGAAAAGGATTTGCAAATCATTGTACTTCGTTTATATTTACATCTAACACAATTTCCCAACTCATATGGAAACGGGGTTTGTACAACTACCCTGACTGCGTGTTCCTGTTGAAGACTGTTGTTAGCCAAGTAAGATAAGGGGAAGATTAAGCCACACGAACGCCACATTTCTATTTTGCTACAAGTTCTTTCTTCTATTCAATAGTGATTCTCACTTTCTTTTTTAGCAACATTCTGGCCTCTGCAACATTATTTGGCCCCATGGTGGCTGATTTTTGCAGCCATAATCAATCAAAAAAAAAAAAGCACAAAGACTGAGTCACCAACACATGGGATTCTTTGGGCACTCAATTCTACAGAATGAGTACGGTATGTTAGCCCAATTATTGATGATTTTGTACGCGGTACCTGAAGCTCTATACATCAAAATCAAAAGACATGCTGATTGATTTGAGGAAAAGACCCAATGTGAACCAACCAACTGTGATTCAAAAACAGGTCATTGAATATGTGCATAAGTATAAATAGTACCTTGGGACCACAACTGATGAACAATTGAAATTTGAAGCTAATACCTTGGGACCACAATTGGTGAACAATTGAAATTTGAAGCTAACTGTGATGTGGTGTGTAAAAAGGCTCACCAGCATTTATAATGTCTGAGAAAACTGTCTCATTTAAATCAATCAATCAATCAATCAATGTTTATTTATATCGCCCTAAATCACAAGTGTCTCAAAGGGCTGCACAAGCCACAACGACATCCTCGGTATAGCCCACATAAGGGCAAGGAAAAACTCACCCCAGTGGGACGTCGATGTGAATGACTATGAGAAACCTTGGAGAGGACCGCATATGTGGGTAACCCCCCCCCCTCTAGGGAGACCAAATGCAATGGATGTCGAGTGGCTCTAACATAATATTGTGAGAGTCCAGTCCATAGTGGATCCAGCATAACAGTAAGAGTCCAGTCCACAGTGGGGTCAGCAGGAAACCATCCCGAGCGGAGACGGGTCAGCAGCGCAGAGATGTTCCCAACCGATATACAGGCGAGCGGTCCACCCCGGGTCCCGACCCCGGACAGCCAGCACCCCATCCATGGCCACCGGATCTGTGTGTCTCCCCTTCCACAAGGGATAGGGGGGAGCAGAGGAGAAAAGAAAAGAAACGGCAGATCAACTGGTCTAAAAAAGGGGGGCTATTCAAAGGCTAGAGTATACAAATGAGTTTTGAGATGGGACTTAAATGTTTCTACTGAGGTAGCATCTCTAACCATTACCGGGAGGGCATTCCATAGTGCTGGAGCCCGAATAGAAAACGCTCTACAGCCCGCAGACTTTTTTTGGGCTCTTGGAATCACTAATAAGCCGACAAGAACATCATGATCATTTTACCGTGCTTTTATAGAACTGTCTTTCTCCTTGGTCTCATGGTTCAGTCACTAAGGGACAAGAATTCCCTCAATCAAATTGTTTAAGTGTCAAGTAAATTAATTGGTGAGTCTCAGCGGTCTCCAGCCACTCTCCACAATAAACAGGTAGCGAGGATAGCTTCCTCCATTTCAACTGATGTATCTCATTTCCTCGCCATTTTCAGATTCTCCCATCTGGACCAGTGTTTTTTAGCATACCAGACTGTATCTCACGGCACACTAGTGTGCCGTGAGATACAGTCTGGTATGCTGTGGGAGATTATCTAATTTCACCTATGCGGGTTAAAAATATTTTTTCCAAACCAGTAATTATAGTCTGCAAATGATGTGTTGTTGTTGAGTGTCGGTGCTGTCTAGAGCTCGGCAGAGTAACCGGGTAATACTCTTCCATATCAGTAGGTGGCAGCTGCTAGCTAATTGCTTTGTAGATGTCGGAAACTGCGTGAGGCAGGGTTCAGGTAAAAAGGTGTCTAATGCTTAAACCAAAAATAAACAACAGGTGAGTGCCCCTAAGAAAAAGGCATTGAAGCTTAGAGTAAGCCAGGGGTCGGCAACCCGCGGCTCCGGAGCCGCATCTTTGATCATTCTGATGCGGCTCAGCTGCGTACTTGCCGACCCCCCCCGATTTTCCCGGGAGACTTCCGGATTTCGGTGCCTCTCGCAGGAAACACCCGGGATTAATATTCTCCGATAATCACCCTTACAATAATAATAAGGGCGTGCCATGGTGGTACAGCATTTAGCGCCCTCTACAATCTGTATTAACAGTTTGCCAGCCCAACCTCTTGTTATGTGCATCTTCTGCTCGCACACGCAAGTGACAGCAAGGAATACATGGTCAACAGCCACACAGGTTACACTGACGGTGGCTATATAAAACAACTTTAAGACTGTTACTAATAATGCGCCATACTTTGAACCAAAACCAAAAAATAATGACAAACACATTTCGGGAGAACATTTGCACCTTAACACAACATAAACACAACAGAACAAATACCCAGAATCCCATGCAGCCCTGACTCTTCCGGGCTACATTATACACCCCTGCTACCACCAAACCCGGCCCCCACCCCAACCCTGCTCCCTCACACATCACCATCCCCCCCCCCCGTGCGTCGGTTGAGGTGGGCGGGGTTTGGTAGCGGAGGTGTATAATGTAGCCCGGAAGAGTTAGGGCTGCATGGGATTCTGGGTATTTGTTCTGTTGTGTTTATGTTTTGTTACGGTGCAGATGTTCTCCCAAAATGTGTTTGTCATTCTTGTTTGGTGTGGGTTCACAGTGTGGCGCATTATTAGTAAGAGTGTTAAAGTTTTTTATATCGCCACCGTCAGTGTAACCTGTGTGGTTGTTGACCAAGTATGCCTTGCCCTCACTTACGTGAGCAAGAAGAAGCCCCATACAAGGTGGGGTTAGTTCGGCACGCTGGTTGTAGTTGTCGCTAAATGCTGTACCATCACAGCACGTTCGAGAGAATAGTTGCCCTTAAATAACGTAGTCTGCCGGAAAAATCAGGAGGGTTGACATGTATGACGCTGTCAAGCGCTATTCATATAAAACCCGCGGGCCGCACTAACATTACATTTTCATATTAAGGTGTGGACTGCGTGTCTGAGACCCTTGGTTTATACATAGCACAAAGCAAAAAAAAAACCTTAGTATGCAGTGTTATTTCATTTTAAATTTCAAAAGATTTTTGTGGCTCCCATTGTTTTCTCTAATTTGTGAAACTGGTCAAAATGGCTCTTTGACTGGCAAAGGTTGCCGACCCCTGGGGTAGGCTATGCAGAACGAAACTAAATCTGAACTGGCTGCAAAGTCAACAAAAACAGAATGCTGGACGACAGCAAAGACTTACTGTGGAGCAAAGACATGTACATGCAAAGTACATCCGAACATAACATCAACAATGTCCCCACAAAGAAGGATAAAAACAACTGAAATATTATTGATTGCTAAAACAAAGTAGATGCGGGAAATATCGCTCAAAGGAAGACATGAAACTGCTACAGGAAAATACCCAAAAAAGAGGAAAAGCCACCAAAATAGGAGCGCAAGCCAAGAAGTAAAACACTACACACAGAAAAATGGCAAAAAAGTCCAAATAAGTCAGGGTGTGATGTGACAGGTGGTGACAGTACACCTACTTTGAGACAAGAGCTATATTGATGCATGCTTGGTTATGTTTTAAAGTCATATCCAACAAGTGCGATAACAACTTTTTACTGTCAACTGAGTTTCATTTTTTAATGATTTCTGCTGGTGGTGTGCCTCCGCATTTTTTCAACGCAAAAAATGTGCTTAGGCTCATTAAAGGTTTACAAACACTGATCTGGACGTAGGTGTTTAGTTCCAAGAGGCAAAACAAAATGGTACAGATGTAGTTTTGTCCCAGCTGCCAGTTGTAAGTCCCCCGTTCCGTCCGTATTTGTTTTGGTGTACTTTATTATTTTATTCATTGTACTTTATTCTGGTTTGTCCCAAATCTTTTTTTTTTTCATTTCTATGGGGAACTTTGAGTACATTTACAATTTATAATCTTACCAATGTTTGTAACGCTTGTTATGTGGTAAGTCTGACTATTGCATGTCTAAGATTTGACTTCTTCCTGTATGTTTTAATGCGTGTCAAGCTCTGGCTGGCTGCAAAACAAGTTTACCTTCAGGTACTAATAAAGTGACCTAACTTTACCCGACCTAACCTAGTTAGTTTGCTAGTTTTTTTTACGTGCAATGTTCGGCCGTATGATAACCCAGACGGTATATGAATATTTTCTCAAAAACCAAATGATACGAAAAGTGGGCCACAGAAAAATCAAGGTTGTTTCGGCGCGAGCGCAGAGGCGCGGCTGCAATCACTCTACAATCAACACACCTGACGCTGATGAGATCCCTGCCGTCTTAACCTCTTAAGGCCCAAGCTGTTTGTTTACATGATTTTTTATTTTATTTCTCTTTGCTATTTTGGCTTATTGGACCCTAATTAGAATAAAAACTAAAAATCATCTTTTAATATGATGTACTTCATGTGTAGTGACATGCACATTTTTATTTTGACACTTATTTTTCCAAATTCCGTTGTATGTTATACTCTTCTGGCACCTCCAGATAGCAGTATAAGTGTCCATATGTCGGCATAAGACCCCAATTCAGTAGTGTACACAATTTTGGAAATAAGAGCTAAAAGTTGCTGTCCACGCATGTGGCCACTAAGGCATTTCGAGGTTAATATGGCGTCACATTAGTGCCAAAAATCCGAGCGCATACAAATTGTTATCGCGCGCTGATTCTCCACTTCGTGCGCGCGCGCGACACCCTTTTGCGCGCGCGTGGTGCCTTTTTGCGCGCCGTCTCGGTCTGTGCGCTCTCTGTGTACTCCTGGCATCTCTCCTCGCGCTGTCATGTTTCTTTTTGGCACTTTGGGGGCGGGTATGCTTGGACAACCCCTCCTTTCTGATTGTCTCTGAGCATTTTTCATATGACCAATAATTCTCCAGCGTAGCAACGTTGTAGCCATCTTACCTTGAACAGCTAGCCTCAATCATTACATTGATGTCAATGGTACATGTACTAATTAAATTGCTAAAAAACTTGCTGTTGAAATTACCTCTTTCACTTTAAAATAAAATGACTTAATTGTGCAACATAGTTGTGTAGGGTCAGTGTTAGTCAGTTCTCTGATTATTTTAAACTGTTTCAGAATACATTATTAAAAGGCTATTTTTAACATTTTAAAAACAAAATTCAAAGATAATTTCATTAATTTTATGGCTGAATCAAAAGAAATTCCATAAATTAGAAAACAAATGTTCAAGAAGAAGTGAAAATATAAAATAATGTTATGGTTGGATGTTATTGCTGGTGGACCAGTTCTGGCTGAAAGATGTGATTATGGTGTTTGTTGTCTTATTATTTATTTGGGTCACATTTTGTATTACCCTGTATTGTGTTTATGTGGTATGAAATAACCTTCATCAGCGCGCAACATTTTTTTATCCACTTCTTCCTCCGTAAATCTTGATACATATTGACGATGACCCGCCCTGCTATACTTCTGATTGGCTCTGAGCATTTTTCGCCTGACCAATCAGAAAGAAGGGGCCGTCTAAGCATACCCGCCCCCAAAGTGCCAAAACGAAACATGACAGCGCACAGACCGAGACAGCGCGCGCGCAGAAAGGCACCGCGCACGCGCAAAAAGGCACCAAGCGCGCGCAAAAGGGTGTCGCGCACGCGCACGAAGTGGAGAATCAGCGCGCGATAACAGTTTTTATGCGCTCTGATTTTTGGCACTAATGTGACGCCATAGGTTAAGCCAGCATGTCCTGCGTTTCAGTGCCGGAACGTAGCTACTTGTACATGTACAGTAAGCCTTACACGTCGCTAGCTTCCTTGCATATGTGCTTCCTCGCACCTTGTGTTTCCCCCACCGTTGTGCTCATTGTGTCTTGTCCTGTGTCGTCATCCAACAGCCCTTCGTCATCCCCTGGTTTCGAGCTGTGTGTCTCGTCTCCCCGGATCCCCTCTGGACTTCCTGCTGCCTGCCTGGATCTCGACCTCACGCCTGCCCCCCGGACAATGACGCCTCTTTCCAACCCCTGACCACCTGCCTGTCCCCGGACCTCCGAGCCTGCCTTGCCCTTTCTGGACTTCTGCACCGATCTCAACACGCCACTTCCACACCAACAGATAATTGCTTCACATAGTCTCACCACACATCTTAGAATTAGTTACACACATCAATCCTGTGTACAAATAAATATGCTGCAAGCGAACGACGTCCCTGCCTCCGTGCCGTCTCCTTCTCCCACTGTACCATTACAAAGGTCCTGCAAATATATGACTTTCACATTGTAATTCCTTTATAAATGACTTCAACAAAGCTCAGTACTATCAATCCTGATTTATTATTAGACTCCCATGTAAATGCTATCTATGTATGTTGAAGAGAATTTCTATAATGATTGCAGATTATGTCTTCAAAGCAATTCAGACAAAGTTTCCAATGCACACACGCCAATCAAACCAACTCTAATTTGGCTCTTCAACAGCTCTTACCCAAAAGAGTCAAGAGACGTTTTTGTAGAGCTGTAATTATGACCATTTCAAAACAATGTCAAAAGAGGCTGAGGCTTATTTGAGGCTATATTTTTGTTTATGTCTGACATACCGTATCTCTGCTAATCTCACGGTGACTGATCCATTCAGCACTTGTCTTCCCTCTGAGGGCGGATGTTATCTTCCCTGTGAATCATTATGTGCAACCAAAAAGATAATCTGAGGTTAATGCTGAGAATATCAATCAGGTTATCTCTCTCTCACTGCAGTTATTTTTTATTTTTTTATTTTTGTCCTGTCCAGCTACTCAGGCAAATCATATTGTTGATGTAGATGCCCATATCGGCTGTACATATTTACTTTACAAAAGAGAAGTCTAGGATACTTCTCTTGTTGCCTTATTTGTATTAGACTTTATTAGATGGACAAGAGGGGGATAAGACAGAGAGACAACAACAACAACAATAGCAACCACAAATACGATATGTACAAATATGATACGAGAAGTGATACCAAAGAATCAGTTAGTGAAGTAAATATTAATAACACAGACATGACAATGAACATTATTGCACTATAAATTGAGCAATAACAATACCAATAGAAATTGTACTATTGATAATGAATAATAATAATAATTACCTCTATTATCAACAATACAATTGTTTCAGATGCAACAATACATGTATGTAATGATAACTCCTTGTGTGGTGTTCGGGTCTGTAGGACCCATTTTCATTTTTTTATTAAAAGAAAAATGATACAATTAATCCATTTTTCAAACTGAGACTCACTGACTTTGGCTCATTTTCTGTGAAGAACATATATCACAATACATATTTAATGACCACACACCATACACCCCCCCTACACATTTCGATTACATATAAGATGTCCGGGTCTAATAGAAGTGTGGAAATTGATGTTCTATGTACCTCACGCACCCACCCACCCACACACATACACACACAGCACACCGAGACAGGAGGAGGACAGAGTGTCGGTACACAGAACATCAGAGGGTAAAATGTGCGAGAAAATGAGAGCAGACAGTGTTGACAAACAATGTTGCAACCTTGTGTAGGAACCGCAGGTGCAGAAACACAAAAGAAGAATCCCTGTGGGATGCAGAAACTGGCAGAGAAATTTTCCGTGCAACGTTCATATTGTTGTTACTCAGCCAGCGTTTGTGGGTCTGATGGACCCGTTGCATTTTGTGGCTTTTAATGCCTCACAGTCAAACACTTTTATGTTAAAATACTGAACAGATGTTTATTGGGATAAGGTAAACATCTGTTATTGGGAGAAGGTAAACATCTGTTCAGTATTTTAACATAAAAGTGTTTGACTGTGAGGCATTAAAAGCCACAAAATGCAACGGGTCCATCAGACCCACAAACGCTGGCTGAGTAACAACAATATGTACGTTGCACGGAAAATTTCTCTGCCAGTTTGTGCATCCCACAGGGATTCTTCTTTTGTGTGTCTGCACCTGCGGTTCCCACACAAAGTTGCAACATTGTTTGTCAACACTGTCTGCTCTCATTTTCTCGCACATTTGACCCTCTGATGTTCTGTGTACCGACACTCTGTCTGTTTATTGGGATAAGGTAAACATCTGTTCAGTATTCTAACACAAAAGTGTTTGATTGTGAGGCATTAAAAGCCACAAAATGCAACGGGTCCATCAGACCCACAAACGCTGGCTGAGTAACAACAATATGAACATTACACAATGATTAAAAAATAATGCAGATAAATGGAGGGGAAGAAAGAGAAGTGAATGTATTAAATTTGTAGATTGTTATAGTAGCAATAGGTTAAGCTTTGTCAGTGTTCCTTGTGTTATCCAGTTTCCCCTGGGGGAACAACGTTAATATATGTTTGATGAAACGTGATTATATGCATGAGTGTGTATGCATATGTGCTTGTATATGTCCAGTATGTGTACATGTTTGTGCAGTGAATGTGTGTGGGGATGTATGTACCGTGAGTGTGTGTGTATGTATTGTATTTGTGTATGTACGTGGGAGCGTATTTACCTATGTATGTGGGTAAGTACCAATGTGTGCGCGTATGTATGTATTAATGAATGAATATACGTATGTATGTATATATGTATGAATAATTGTGTGTATTTGAGTGTATACGTGAATTAGTATGTACAATATATTTGTCTCCCAGTGTGTGCAGGAGCCAAAGTATGACCCCAGACACCCAGAGAGCCCAACCCAAAACAGCAGGTGCGGTGCCCAGGGAAAAAGGGACCACCAGCCCCACGCAGCCAGTCCGGCAAGCGACAGGAGTCGTTGCCATTAGCAATAGGCCATAGACAAACGCGCCCAAAAGAGGACAAGGCACGGGAGAAGCAGGGGACAGCCCCCAAGCCAGCGAAAGACCACACACCATTTGGGCAGAAAGACGGAACGCCCCGTCCCGATGGGCCCAGAGACTCCCTGCAGCCGGACAGGAAGACCTCCCCACCAGCAACCAGGCCCCCACGAGCCTAACCTTCCCCCGGGAGAGCACGGCGGGGCCCACCTCAGGCCGCCCTACCCAAGTCGGCCGCCGCAGGACCGCCCAGCACGGGGCCACAGGAACCACCCACCCCAC
Organism: Nerophis lumbriciformis; assembly: GCF_033978685.3. Taxonomy (NCBI): domain Eukaryota; kingdom Metazoa; phylum Chordata; class Actinopteri; order Syngnathiformes; family Syngnathidae; genus Nerophis; species Nerophis lumbriciformis. The sequence goes on along the minus strand of NC_084582.2, from coordinate 10,287,027 downwards.
CAGCAGGGACCCCAACAATGGAGATGGAACATCCAGCAACTGCTCTGGCAAATCCTCCCCCTGAGGAAGGAAAAAAAAAGGAGATCACAGACACGCTGACACACAAGGTCACTGCCCCAGCAGCTGGCCGCCTATACCATACTCTGCAGTGCACTGAGCTGCCACAATAGACGCGGGGACCAGACCCAGCAGGGCCCAACCAAGACAGTCATCTGAAAGGGGTGAACGGTGGGACCTAGAGGCCTCAGATTGTCTCTCACTGCAGTTACTTAACAACGTTTGCAGTATCCTCCAAATGTGAATTATTCAATATTTTTTTAGACATGCTAGCAGTCTATTGAAGTAAAACATGTCTCCAACTCAAACAGAGCACAGTACCAATTCATTGACCTACCTTCAGGGAGTGTAAATAAATCCTCATAATGACGCCATATGAGGACACATAAACTTGCCAGGAAGCAAATATGACTGAAGCATGAACGGTCAGGGATCTTTAAAGGGGAACATTATCACAATTTCAGAAGGGTTAAAACCATTAAAAATCAGTTCCCAGTGGCTTATTTTATTTTTCAAAGTTTTTTTCAAAATGTTACCCATCACGCAATATCCCTAAAAAAAGCTTCAAAGTGCATAATTTTAACCATCGTTATATACACCCGTCCATTTTCCTGTGACGTCACATAGTGATGCCAATACAAACAAACATGGCGGATAGAACAGCAAGGTATAGCGACATTAGCTCGGATTCAGACTCGGATTTCAGCGGCTTAAGCGATTCAACAGATTACGCATGTATTGAAACGGATGGTTGTAGTGTGGAGGCAGGTAGCGAAAACGAAATTGAAGAAGAAACTGAAGCTATTGAGCCATATCGGTTTGAACCGTATGCAAGCGAAACCGACGAAAACGACACGACAGCCAGCGACACGGGAGAAAGCGAGGACGAATTTGGCGATTGCCTTCTAACCAACGATTGGTATGTGTTTGTTTGGCATTAAAGGAAACTAACAACTATGAACTAGGTTTACAGCATATGAAATACATTTGGCAACAACATGCACTTTGAGAGTGCAGACAGCCCATTTCAGGCGCGCTAAGAACATATATTTTTCCACGATTTCAGCACTCAGGTTAACCATACCTAAATAGACACAAAATACTGCATTACACAAGACTACCCGAATGTACTCGAATGATTGAAAAAAATAAATGTTTTTAAGCTAAATTACTGGTAAACACAGTTTATGTATAATAATTTACGTAAAACCGCGAGTAATGAATAAAGTTTTCATCAATTAATATATTCTGTAGACATACCCTCATCCGCTCTCTTTTCCTGAACGCTGATCTGTCCAGTTTTGGAGTTGATGTCAGCATCTGCTTTGAGTGTCGCAGGATATCCACACATTCTTGCCATCTCTGTCGTAGCATAGCTTTCGTCCGTAAAGTGTGCGGAACAAACGACTGACCATTTCGTCGGCTTTCCCCACAGCCTCGTATTTTGAACAAATGTCGTCCAATTTCTTGCCACTTTCGCATCTTTGGGCCACTGGTGCAACTTGAATCCGTCCCTGTTCGTGTTGTTACACCCTCCGACAACACACCGACGAAAGTGAGAAAATGGCGGATTGCTTCCCGCGCCCCGAGAGCGAATAATAGAAAGGCGTTTAATTCGCCAAAATTCACCCATTTAGAGTTCGGAAATCGGTTAAAAAATATATGGTCTTTTTTCTGCAACATCAAGGTATATATTGACGCTTACATAGGTCTGGTGATAATGTTCCCCTTTAACTTTGCCAGCTTTAGTTTCCTTGCGATATCAATCAAAGCCAACACCCGGTCACTGGTGACAGAGCAGTAAACTAACAACAGACAAAAGGGCAAGCAGTTCAGCGATCCAACCTGTAAGGCTGCAGACTCCCAGGCCCCTTTTTTGTCCAACATATTTTCTAGTCATTAAACAGATGTCCTTGTTTTTTTTATGTTTCGGTAAAATTAATTAATCCAAGCAAACAGAAGTTTCCCAATTGCTTGTCTGATAATAGGGGACCCGTCATCATTAGGATTGATGACACCAATTTATTATTAATGATTCGTAAAATGAGATCCAATAGACCCCATTCTAAATACATTTTCCATTACGGAGGAGCTGACTAGCAACGCTGCTGATTTTACCGCAAAAGCCTTTCACTTTTTTCTCTATCACTTTGCCTCGTTCTCTTTTTTTGAAATATCGCATCCCTGCCTCACCTTGCACATTAAGCACATTGCAGACAGTTCTTCAAGTAATGCTTGGATTGCCCCAAATGGAAAACATTTGTTTTAAAGACCAGCACCCTGTCATATTGTCATGATATTGAGGTGCTTTATTTATCCGTCTTTTCGTGCATCCGGAGAGATATTCTCTTCCCTTGAAATGCCATCCAGTCCATCATTCTGCCAGGTGTTGGGATGATGATTCAGTTTCAACTTCAATACTAAAACTCCGTTTTCTTTAACTGGAAAGGCACCGGGCAGTGTGCAGACCCCCACCAGAGTGTGAAAATTTCAGTTTTAATATTGTCAACATAAATTATTTCTTGCAAAATAACACTTTCAAATGAATATTTTAATTGAGCAATGAAAAAATATTTGTTTTATTTTTTACTTTTTTTTTATTGTGCTCATTATCTGCAATCCTTATGTGAGAACTGAGCTGACGTCTTTTCTTTTTCTGTGTGTATTCTAACTAGTAAAAAACTGTTGTTACATACATTACTTAATGGGGATGCGGTCAATTCTGCCAATAAAGCACTCTGAATACCTCCAACACTGTTTTATATACATACTGTAAGTATGTATGTCATGTAGCAACAGGCAGATTCATAATAACATGTAATATTTACAGTATTTTGCTCATTTTAAGCATTACTGTAACTTCTGTCTTGGACACATTGATCTCACATATACTAGTGAGCAGTGACGTGCAGTCACTAGAGGCAGGTGGGGCGGGGCCTCACCTGCCATCATGGAAAGAAAAAAAAAGTAAAAAGAAAAAAAAAAAATTAAATTGTTATATGTATCCAGTGATTATACTATAAAGTTATTTTCCATTTAACTTCACCAGTTTTAGATTATTTTTATTCAAAATCGCTGAATTTTCACATTTGCCGTTCAAATACTGAGAAGAGACGGTGCGGTGAACAGCAGCCAGTGGAGGCACGTCACTCAGTGCCTCAACATGGATTCCGGACTCGGCTAACTGCTGGCCTGCTATGCAGTGAGACTGTATTGCTATATGAACTATATTATACATTTCCATAGTTTAGTTAGCTGAGGTATATAATGTACAGTGTATTTTGTCAACAACTGTATGTGTGTAATGTATTTCTTGTGCTGCGCGATCATAAAACGGCTGCAAAAGACGCACTGGCTGAGGCTCCAGTAGCCCCGCCTCCTGCACCCCCGCCGTAGAATTGTTATATCAACTAAAGCCCACACTTAAACTTTCCACATGCAAGATTGAATCTATTTTAAAAAATTATTTCATAAGAAGCCAAAAAGTGCAAAAACAATAATGTTCGTGTTGGAGGAGTTGTGAATGACTGCAGGGCCACAACATTAGGTACACCTGCAGACTGCAGGTGTATCTAATTCACAACTCCTCCAACACGAACATTATTGTTTTTGCACTTTTTGGCTTCTTATTAAATAACTTTTGTAACCTATTTTCATGGGCTTTCCTCTTTGTGATGTTAAGTTCCTGTTATGCGCTGTTATACAGTATATGCCTTGAGCTCTTATTTTGAAGGCGCTAAGAGCGGAAGTGATGTCACGTTGCGGAGGTTTTTGAAAGAAGGTAAATAAAGTGGTCCTCGTGTAAACTGGAGCCTCCGTGTTTGTTATTTTGTAGTTTCATACAGTATAGGCGACATTTATAAACCCTCTGTTACACTTTTTTAAATAGATTCAATCTTGCACGTGGAAAGTTTAAGTGAGGGCTTTAGTTGCGGCGCATGGACTTAATTTCTAAGTAAAGGTAAGACCTTAATAACGTTTTTTTATTAAATGTGCTTTTTTGTGTGCTACAGTTTGTATGTGTAAAGTTAAAGTTAAGTTAAAGTACCAATGATTGTCACACACACACTAGGTGTAATGAAATTTGTCCTCTGCATTTGACCCATCCCCTTGATCACCCCCTGGGAGGTGAGGGGAGCAGTGGGCAGCAGCGGCGTTGCGCCTGGGAATCATTTTTGGTGATTTAACCCCCAATTCCAACCCTTGATGCTGAGTGCCAAGCAGGGAAGAATGCTGGTATGAGCTTTTAAACATAACCCGATAACTGCTGCCAATCAAATGGTGAATAAGATACTCTTTAGGGTTCATATGTTTGTAAATCTGACTGTGATGAAGTCAGTGCCTCACCAGTCATCAACCTCACCGCACGTCACTGCTAGTGAGCCACGGACGAGGAGATGCTGCTCCGTTGTAGTTTTAAGTAAAGTCTGAATGTCATTAAAACAGTTAGCTCCATCTTTTGACACTTCTTCCACTCCCGTCCTTGCACGCTACACCGCTACAACAAAGATGACGGGGAGAAGACGCTGGCGAAGGTGAGCCACGTGAATAAGACCGCCCACAAAACGGCACATCCTGAAGCGACGGTCAGAAAGTGACTTGAAGATGATCTCTAAAACATAATCCATGCAACAATTTGACCAAAGAACCACCATCACATGTTATGTAGACCACAAGGAAGTGTTTTACATTTTACTTTAATGCGCCTTATAATCCAGTGCGCCTTTTGTATGGAAAAAAACCCCTGATTAGTCCCGCTCATCGGCAGTGCGCCTTATATAGTCCTGTGGTCCAGAAAATACGATAAATGAAAAAAAATACTATTGCTAAAATTAAGATTATTCAATTACTAAAATTAAGTAAATAGCTCTTAAAAGTAGAGAAGTTTCTCGGAATACAATGTTTAATCTTTGCAAGTGGCAAATAATTTGCAGTGCATACAAATGTAATCCGAAAATTACTTCCTGTTCAAACTGTCATATTTTATTCTTGAAGGACAATTAGTGCGTTACTTTGCTTGAGAAACACACAAGCTTGTCATATGAAAATGAACGCTGTCGAAGACATAAAACAAGGTTCGATCTTTGTTCAACATGTCCAACCGAGCTGAAAATCGTCAGACGTGTGTTGAGCTCATTTTCCCATACGTCGGTCCCTTTCAAGTGCAAATGTTGACGGTTTTGAAATGCATTAACATTGAAATCCAATACCAATCGTGATTAAACGACAGCAAATGTCAATATGTCCATGTTGATCAAAATGGAATATTTCTTGGATATCAGTGACTTTGTGTTTGCTCATTTTGTAAACTAAATGACAAACAGATTAACAAGGGTGAAAACACTATCTCACTTGTTGGCACACAGCAGCAATAATTGTAGGTTGCAAAGCTGCCTAAAATATTTGGTAACACTTTAGTATGGGGAACATATTCACCATTAATTAGTTGCTTATTAACATGCAAATTAGTAACATATTGGCTCTTAATTACTTATTATTAAGTACTTATTAATGCATTATTCTGCATGGCCTTATTATACAACCTAACCCTAACCCTCTAATCCTATAATAATAATAATAATAACAATAATAATAGATTTGATTTGTAAAAAGCACTTTACATTGAGCAAACAACCTCAAAGTGCTACAGTGTATTGAAAAATAATAATAATAATAAAAAGATAATAAAAAATAAATAAAAATAAAATAAAAACTACAACAGCCTAATAGCTAGAACTAGTATGCATATATCTATAAAAAGGCTTTTTTTAAAAGAAGGGTTTTTAAGCCTTTTTTAAAAGCATTCACAGTCTGTGGTGCCCTCAGGTGGTCAGGGGGAGCATTCCACAGACTGGGAGCGGCGGAGCAGAAAGCCTGTTCTCCCATAGTTCGTAGCTTTGTCCTCGGAGGTTGGAGGAGGTTAGCCCGTCCGGAGCAGAGGTGTCGTGTGGAGGATTTGGGGGTGAGTAGTTCTTTGAGGTAGAGGGGGGCATTTCCATGGAGGCACTGGTGGGTTGGTAGGGAGACTTTGTATTCAATCCTGAGTGAAACAGGAAGCCAGTGAAGGGATTTGAGAATTGGTGTGATGTGGTCGTATTTCCGCACTCTCGTCAGGATCCTAGCAGCACTATTTTGTATGTATTGCAGCTTCTGGATGTTCTTGCTTGGGATCCCGACAAGAAGTGCGTTGCAGTAGTCTAGCCTGGAGGAGACAAAGGCGTGGACGAGCCTCTCGGCATCAGAGAGAGTGAGTGAGGGGCGGAGATTAGCAATGTTCCTGAGATGGTAGAAGGAGGTCTTGCACAGTTGTTTTATTTGAGCCTCAAAGGTCAGGTGAGGGTCCATTCTAACACCCAGATTAGTGACTGAGGATGAGAGGTAAATGTCGTGGCCGGAGAAGGTGAACCCTAACCCTAACCCTAACCCTAACCAAATAACTCTAAATTAAGTCTTTGTTACTTACAATATGTTCCCCATACTAAAGAGTTACCAAATATTTAAATATGGTTGACTCACTAATTAGAAACAATTGCAATCTGCAGAAGCAAAAAACAGAGATGGACGGAAACAAACGTATCAAACTGCCTGTGGAGCCGCAATCAATTATTTCCCAGGTTCCCAAATTAGACTGGTTTTGTATAGTAGATAAAGCCCTGCCTTGAATGTAGTTAAAAATTGATGACTGGCGCATGCATGATAATTAAGAGTTAAGTGAGCGCGTTGAATAGGTGTGCATGTGCACTTACAGGCTTTGGGAATCTGTGCGTGATGACATCAGTATTGGAGAATTCAACATGTTAGTGTGTGGTTGCACCACCATTAAAAAGGTGGAGAAATACTATACAGAAACACATTCATGCCCTACTGGGCATTGAACACATCAATAGTGTACAAAACGGGTTATTTTCTGGCGCATTTAAAAATCAATTAAAACGCATCAGCAATTAAAAAATATCTTATGTGGCACTGTCAAAATTAAAATAGCAAAAAACATATCAAAAGGGAAAAAATGTAATATTTGAACTCACTATTCCACGCTGTTTAAGCCACTGGTACCCCTCATCGTCGGCTGACTCGAACGGAAATGGCGAGCATTTCCCCATTTGATTGCCAGAACAGCTGAGCTAGCCTCCGGGGTTGGCCGACGCCGTCTCACACAATGTAGGTTCTCTTTAAATATCCTTCTTGAAAATGGCTTTGCAAATATATTGTAGCGTTGAGGGGTTAATAATGGTCTTTAGTTGAAGATGTCAAGGTAAGTTATCACTAGGGATGATGTTCGAAACCGGTTCTCCCGGTTGTTCGATAAGAAAAGAACCGTTCGATAAGAAAATAACCGATTCCATGGACTCGAATCCCTTTTTGAGAACCGGTTCCTGTTATCAAGGCCACTATAGTAAAGAAAAAGAGTTGGTTCTTTATTCGAATCCCTGGGAACGAATCCCGTCCCACAAGAAATGCCCTGTGGGACATCACAGGAAATGACGTAGCTCAGTCTAAGACTGAGCTACGTCATTTCCTGTGATGTCACACAAGTAGCAAAAATAAAGGACCGGAAAAAAAACGCTTCAAGGCATGGCTATTCACCTATAGCAGGGGTCGGCAACCTTTACCACTCAAAGAGCCATTTTGACCCGTTTCCACAAGTTAAAGAAAACAATGGGAGCCACAAAACTCTTTTGAAATTTAAAATGAAATAACACTGCATACAAAGTTTTTTTTTGCTTTGTGCTATGTATAAACCAGGGGTCTCAGACACGCGGCCCACACCTTAATATGGAAATGTAATGTTAGTGCGGCCCGCGAGTTTTATATGAAGGGCACTTGACAGCGTCACACTTGCCAACCCTCCCGATTTTTCCGGTAGACTCCCGAATTTCAGGGAAACTATTCTCTCGAATGTATGCTGATTTTCACCCAAACAACAATAATAAGGGCGTGCTGTGATGTCACTACCTTTAGCGCCCTCTACGGCTTGAACAAACAGCTTGCCAGCCCAGTTACGTGTTATATGAGGATTCTGCAGACACACATAAGTGAATGCAACGCATACTTGGTTAACAGCCAAACAGATCACACTGAGGGTGGCGATATAAACAACTTTAACACTCTTACTAATATGCGCCACACTGTGAACCCACACCAAACAAGAATGACAAACACATTTCGGGAGAACATCCGCACCGTAACACAACAGAACAAATACCCAGAATCCCATGCATCCCTAACTCTTCCGGGCTACTTTATACACCCCCGCTACCACCAAAGCCCGCCACCCCAATCCTGCCCCACCACACATCAACAACACCCCCCGTGCGTAGATTGAGGTGGGCGGGGTTTGGTGGTAGCAGGGTGTGTAATGTAGCCCGGAAGAGTTAGGGATGCATGGGATTCTGGGTATTTGTTCTGTTGTGTTTATGTTGTGTTACGGTGTGGATGTTCTCCCGAAATGTGTTTGTCATTCTTGTTTGGTGTGGGTACACAGTGTGGCACATATTAGTAAGAGTGTTATAGTTGTTTATACGGCCACCGTCAGTGTGATCTGTATGGCTGTTGAACAAGTATGCCTTGCTGTCACTTAGTTTGTGAGCAGACAAAATGTGACTGGGCCGGCACGCTGTTTCTTAGGTGAAAAAGCGGACGCGACGACAGGTTGTAGAGGACGCAAAATGCAGTGCCATCACGGCACGCCCTCAATTTTGTTGTCCGAGTGAAAATCGGAGAATGTTTGCCCTGGGAGAGGCAGTGAAATCCGGAAGTCTCCCGGAAAAATCGGGAGGGTTGGCAAGAATGCAGGTGAGCCGCATCAGAGTAGTCAAAGAGCCGCATGCGGCTCCGGAGCCGCGGGTTGCCGACCCCTGACCTATAGTGATCACAGAGACAGGTTGTTTTTGTGTTACTGTATATATTTGTTTTCTGAAAAATCCCACTTATTATACTTTGGGTAACAACAGTCAATATTTTTTTTTTTTTTTTTTTTTGGGGGGGGTAACAGTCAATTTTATTTATTTATTTATTTTCTTATAAAATAAAAGTGAGCTTTTGTTAAACCAAATATTTCCATATACAACAACCTATCTGGATTCGATAAGAGAATCGATAAGGAATCGGTTCGATAAGAGAATTCGATAATGGGCTCAAACTCGATAATTTCTTATCAAACATCATCCCTAGTTATCATTATGTCCACTCATTACCATTTTTAACGATCCTGTTCATTTTGTATACGTACGTGAATGAAGTTCACATTTAGTCAACAGCCATACATGTCACACTAAGGGTGGCCGTAAGAACAACGCCAACACTGTCATAAACATGTGCCATATAGTGAAACCACACTAAACAACAATGACATGCACATTTCGGGAGAATATTTGCACCGCAACACAACATAAACACACCAGAACAAATTCCCAGAATTCCCTGCAGCACCAACTCTTCCGGGACGCTACAACATATCTGCCACCTAATCAACGTTTTGTTCTCTTAAAAAGGCGTCGATGCTTGTTGAGCTGTGAAAACAGAGCTTTACAATGCTGGTGGTTTGCCACTCATCACTTCCACGCATGCTGGCATTTTAGGAAGTCATTACTTACACCATAAGTCATTTTGCAGAAAATATGGTGCTGAGAGACGCCATTGTGCGTGTCATTAACAAAAACATTGCAACACCGTCAAATCTATTCATGTATTTATCATGCGGATTAATTAGGTGTCATCATCAAAGCTCAAAACAGCCTTGTGTGCCCAAAATACCTCCATACTGAATGCAACGAGGCTGTGGTTATATTGTGATGTTAATAATAATTGACATTCATCCTCGCGATACCCATGCTATAATTCTTTGTAATGAGTCAGCTAAAAGCTAGGCAAAAAGACAATTTCAGGAAACTTCAAACCACAAGCACTTATGTAAGTTAATCAAAAAAAGTGAACACTCCGAGACCAGCAGATTCCATTAAGTCAATAAAATCATAATATTTCGAAGACAAGGTTCGCATATATTGAAGAGCCCTTTTGAACAGTGCAACTATTATTTCTTTACTGCTGAATTGCACTGGATGTGAAGCCAAAACAAGTAATCTTGTCTTAACTTTGCTGTTTTCTTTCCATTATTTATGAATGAAGCCTTGTTTTTTATGTTAGACCTTTTCAGGTTACACCGAAATTAACTTGACCAGAAACAATGTCACAAGATGATGACATCATCTTGTGATGTGTGGGTGTCTGATCAAGTTATTAACCAATTGAAAATATGTTTTATCTTGAATCTTAAACATACTTGCCAACCTTGAGACCTCCGATTTCGGGAGGTGGGGGGGTGGGGGCATGGTCGGTGGTGGGGCGGGGCGTGGCGTGGTTGGGGGCGTGGTTAAGAGGGGAGGAGTATATTGACAGCTAGAATTCACCAAGTCAAGTATTTCATACATATATATATATATATATATATATATATATATATATATATATATATATATATATATATATAAATTAAAATGACCATATTTAATTATTACAATAATTGCTTGTTTATCAACAACTTTAGCATTTTATTCATTACATTTTGAAACTCTCAGAAGCCAAGTTATGTTATATTCCTTAAGATTTATTTATGCAAGTTTGAAGTATCAATTATCCAAACACAGTTTTGTTTGCATATTTTCAGGATGTGGATATCTATATATATATATATATATGTATGTGTGGGAAAAAAATCACAAGACTATTTCATCTCTACAGGCCTGTTTCATGAGGGGGGTACCCTCAATCATCAATCAAAAAAAAAAAAAAAAAAAAAAAACCTCCTGATGATTGAGGGTACCCCCCCCCCCTCATGAAACAGGCCTGTAGAGATGAAATAGTCTTGTGATTTTTTTTTCCCACACATACATATATTGCGCTCTACTACGGTATCGAGCACTATTTTTTGGATAACCTTATTAAGACATATATATATATATATATATATATATATATATATATATATATATATATATATATATATATATATATATATATATATATATATATATATATATATATATATATGTAGATGTAGATATCTACAGTTTTGTTTGCATATTTTCAGGATGTAGATATCTATCTATATATATATATATATATATATATATATATATATATATATAGATATCTACATCCTGAAAATATGCAAACAAAACTGTGTTTGGATAATTGATACTTCAAACTTGCATAAATAAATCTTAAGGATTATAACATAATTTGGCTTCTGAGAGTTTCAAAATGTAATGAATAAAATGCTAAAGTTGTTGATAAACAAGCAATTATTTTAATAACTAAATATGGTCATTTTAAATGAATTATTATGATCATTTAAAATCAATTATTTAAAATATGTTCATTTTAATGTATAATTCTATGGCTGGATGTAATTAGGAGTCAGGAAAAAATACAAAGAAAAATACAATTAATTTTGATGTTTTTAGCAAAATATAGTAAAAATGTATTTATTTTTTATTTATTTTTAATTAATAAATATATTTATTTTTAGGTAAAATAAACATAATAATACAATTTATCTCTAGTCTGGATGATTTAGTTCTTGTCAGCCTGTTGTCCTCCCATCATGAAAAAAGGCTGTCCTCACTCAGGTCCCCATGGAGCTGGAGGGGGCGTGGCTTCCAGCTCCGGCTGAAAATCGGGAGATTTTCGGGAGAATATTTGTCCCGGGAGGTTTTCGGGAGAGGCGCTGAATTTCGGGAGTCTCCCGGAAAATTCGGGAGGGTTGGCAAGTATGATCTTAAATATTGTTATTAATTGCCAGCTGTCAAATTACATGCCATTTATTTAGCTCATACATACCGTATTTTCCGGACTTTAAGGCGCACTTAAAATCATTTTTTTTCCCTCAAAACTCGACAGTTCGCCTTATAACCCGATGCATCTAATGTAAGGAATAATTTTGGTCTAGCATACCCGCCTCGAACTTATTTTATTTGGTACCGTATTTTTCGGAGTATAAGTCGCACCGGGCGAAAATGCATAAGGAAAAAACATGTATAAGTCGCACTGGAGTATAAGTCGCATTTTTTGGGGAAATGTATTTGATAAAACCCAACACCAAGAATAGACATTTGAAAGGCAATTTAAAATAAATAGAGAATAGTGAACAACAGGCTGAATAAGTGTACGTTATATGAGGCATAAATAACCAACTGAGAACGTGCCTGGTATGTTAACGTAACATATTATGGTAAGAGTCATTCAAATAACTATAACATATAGAACATGCTATACGTTTACCAAACAATCTGTCACTCCTAATCGCTAAATCCCATGAAATTGTATACGTCTAGTCTCTTACATGAATGAGTTAAATAATATTATTTGATATTTTACGGTAATGTGTTAATAATTTCACACATAAGTCGCTCCTGAGTATAAGTCGCACCCCCGGCCAAACTATGAAAACAACTACGACTTATAGTCCGAAATATACGGTACATGGTGTAATGATAAGTGTGACCAGTAGATGGCAGTCAAACATAAGAGATGTTTGATGTGGGATCTGAGCCGAGGATATCGTTGTGGCTTGTGCAGCCCTTTGAGACATTCGTGATTTAGGGCTATATAAATAAACTTTGATTGAAACTTTGAGATATGTGTAGACTGCACTATGATGGGTCTCAAGTAAACAACACCAACATTTTATAGGTTCAATTGAAAATATAGAACATTACACACGGCGCTAAAAAATGTATCAAAATGTTTTAGTATGACTTTGGTAAGCTATGAAGCCGCACTGCTTGAATGATTGTCGGCACATTAAACATACGAGTATTATTATGGTGTGTGTATAAGGTAAGGCCGTTTTGTTTCGCAATATTATGCAAAAGCAACTTGTCTTACCTTCTGGTACCTGCTGATCGGTATTTGAGATCTGCATGAATCCTGAAAAATTGCACTCGTCCGCACCGACGCCGTAGTCGATAATCTTCTTCTTTTTCTCTATCTTCTTGTTATGGGACATTCATCCTCCGCTGTTATCATTTCTAATATAAAGTAGTGTAAAGTTCTTACTTATATCTGTCAGTAAACTCGCCATGAAAGCGCTAAAACATACCGGTGTAGTGAGTTTACATTATTCACCCAAGAAACTTTAGTTATTAGAGTTCCGGTTGGACGGTTTTTCACGGGACACATTTCCAGTGTGGTTGTTTCCGGATGAGGAGTTGCTGCTCTGTTATTGACTTAAGTAAAGTCTGAATGTCATTAAAACAGTTAGCTCCATCTTTTGACACTTCTTCCTCTCCCGTCCTTGCACGCTACACCGCTACAACAAAGATGACGGGGAGAAGACGCTGTCGAAGGTGAGCCACGTAAATAAGACGGGGCATCCGGAAGCGACTGTCAGAAAGGACGGGAGTGGAAGAAGTGTCAAAAGATGGAGCTAAGTGTTTTAATGACATTCAGACTTTACTTAAAACAACAACGAAGCAGCATCTCCTCATCCGTGGCTCACTACTGAAACAACGCCGGAAATGTGGCCCGTGAAAAACCTGACCGGAACTCTCTAATAACTAAAGTTCCGTGGGTGAATTATGTAAACTAATTTCACCGGTAGTTTTTAGCGCTTCCATAGCGAGATAATGTTAGAACTTTAAGCTACTTTATATTAGAAATGGCAACAGCAGAGGGTGAATGCCCCATAACAAGAAGATAGTGAAAAATAAGAAGCTTATTTGTTCAAATTTTCAGGACTTATGCAGATCTCAAATACACATCAGCAGCTACCAGAAGGTAAGAAAAGTTGGTTTTTCATAATATTGTGAAACAAAATGCCAGATAATATGTCTGCTAATGGGTGCCATTTTGCGGTCCTTATACACACACCATAGTAATACTTGCATCTCTGACTACGGGAGTAGTAATGGGCCGACAATCCATCAAGCGGTGCGGCTTCAAAGTCAGACTAAAACAGATTTTTGAGTGCCGTGTGTGATGGTCTTTATTTTCAATGGAACATTTAAAGTTTTGGTGTTGTTTACTGGCGTCATATTGCATTCTCTACCATCTACTGGTCACACGTATCACCATGTACCAAATAAAATTGCTTTGAGGTCGGTAAGCACTGCCAGAATTATTCCGTACATTAGGGCTATAGGGTTATAAGGCGCTCTGTCGATTTTTGAGAAAATTAAAGAATTTTAAGTGCACCTTATAGTCCGAAAAATGCGTTAATAGCAACATTAAATGTGATAACAAATTGTCAATTATTAATTTTAACAGCAGAAGCGTGTACGCAAATTGCAACAACATGAAGCACTTTTTGGAACAATTCAATGAACCCTTCAAAGTGATCGCTGTCACAGAAACATGGATTGATAAAAAAAGAAGGGATAGATTTTGATCTGTATTGTTATTAATTAAATTACAAACCCCGTTTCCATATGAGTTGGGAAATTGTGTTAGATGTAAATATGAACCTATAAATCCTTTTCAACCCATATTCAATTGAATGCACTACAAATACAAGATATTTGATGTTCAAACTCATAAACTTTTCTTTTTTTTTGCAAATAATAATTAACTTAGAATTTCATGGCTGCAACATGTGCCAAAGTAGTTGGGAAAGGGCATGTTCACCACTGTGTTACATGGCCTTTCCTTTTAACAACACTCAGTAAACGTTTGGGAACTGAGGAGACACATTTTTTAAGCTTCTCAGGTGGAATTATTTCCCATTCTTGCTTGATGTACAGCTTAAGTTGTTCAACAGTCCGGGGGTCTCCGTTGTGGTATTTTAGGCTTCATAATGCGCCACACATTTTCAATGGGAGACAGGTCTGGACTACAGGCAGGCCAGTCTAGTACCTGCACTCTTTTACTATGAAGCCACGTTGATGTAACACGTGGCTTAGCATTGTCTTGCTGAAATAAGCAGGGGCTTCCATGGTATCGTTGCTTGGATGGCAACATATGTTGCTCCAAAACCTGTATGTACCTTTCAGCATTAATGGCGCCTTCACAGATGTGTAAGTTACCCATGTCTTGGGCACTAATACACCCCCATACCATCACAGATGCTGGCTTTTCAACTTTGCGCCTATAACAATCCGGATGGTTCTTTTCCTCTTTGGTCCGGAGGACACGACGTCCATAGTTTCCCAAAAAAATTTGAAATGTGGACTCGTCAGACCACAGAACAATTTTCCACTTTGTATCAGTCCATCTTAGATGAGCTCAGGCCCAGCGAAGCCGACGGTGTTTCTGGGTGTTGTTGATAAACGGTTTTCGCCTTGCATAGTAGAGTTTTAACTTGCACTTACAGATGTAGCGACCAACTGTAGTTACTGACAGTGGATTTCTGAAGTGTTCTTGAGCCCATGTGGTGATATCCTTTACACACTGATGTCGCTTGTTGATGCAGTACAGCCTGAGGGATCGAAGGTCACGGGCTTAGCTGCTTACGTGCAGTGATTTCTCCAGATTCTCTGAACCCTTTGATGATTTTACGGACCGTAGATGGTGAAATCCCTAAATTCCTTGCAATAGCTGGTTGAGAAAGGTTTTTCTTAAACTGTTCAACCAATTTGCTCACGCATTTGTTGACAAAGTGGTGACCCTCGCCCCATCTTTGTTTGTGAATGACTGAGCATTTCATGCAATCTACTTTTATACCCAATCATGGCACCCACCTGTTCCCAATTTGCCTGTTCACCTGTGGGATGTTCCAAATAAGTGTGTGATGAGCATTCCTCAACTTTATCAGTATTTATTGCCACCTTTCCCAACTTCTTTGTTACGTGTTGCTGGCATCAAATTCTAAAGTTAATGATTATTTTCAAAATAAATAAAGTTTATGAGTTTGAACATCAAATATGTTGTCTTTGTAGTGCATTCAACTGAATATGGGTTGAAAATGATTTGCAAATCATTGTATTCCGTTTATATTTACATCTAACACAATTTCCCAACTCATATGGAAACGGGGTTTGTATATCAACAGAACCAACAAAAACGGAGGAGGAGTAGCGGTGTACGTGATGAAGAACCTGACTACAGTCGCTACAGTTTAAGGTCGCAGGACATACTTAGAATGTTTGTTCCTACAGCCAAGACATATCTTGGAAAAAAGCTTTCAGACATGCTGCTCGATGGTCACGGAATAACTAAGATCTGAGGTTACCTGAGATGATCACTTTGGGGGAATTTCAGGCTATTTTAAAAGATCGAGAAACTTTATATTGGGCATTGTACTTGTTTTTATTGAAACATTTTGTACATTGTTTTTATGTTAATATACTGTATGTAAGTCATTTATTTTTAATTGTGGTGTGTCACTGCTGATATTTTCTGTTGTTTTTATATGCATTTCTGTAACATTGTTTTTGCTCTCCTCTTGGCCAGGTCACTCTTGGAAACGAGATTTCAATCTCAATGAGTTTTACCTGATTAAATAAAGGATATTGATTGATTAATCTGGAAAATGGTAAAAAAAAAAAAAAAAAAAAAACATGTCATTTGCTATTGATAACATCTTAAAATGCATCCCCATTGAAATATGTCATGAAAAAAGCAAAACCATATTCATCAATTGTGTGTATATATATATATATGTATATATATATATTAGAGATGCGCGGATAGGCAATTATTTAATCCGCAACCGCATCAGAAAGTTGTCAACCATCTGCCATCCACCCGCCCTAACATTTAATCAGAACCGCATCCGCCCGCACCCGCCCGTTGTTATATATCTAATATAGACGATGCAAGGCATTAGTGAGGTTATAAAGCTTTTGCCTGTTAAAGAAAGGAGACTGATCCAATGCAGCACAGACATTCGCGTGCCACGCTGTCACGGCCCAGACACACACCAGCGCAATCATATGGGAGCCGCGCTGAGCGCACCTCCAAGCGCGTCTCGCTGCCGGCGACGGCCGGGTATGGTCCCGACGCTCCAGCGCCATCCATTTTCAGGGCTAGTTGATTCGGCAGGTGGGTTGTTACACACTCCTTAGCGGGTTCCGACTTCCATGGCCACCGTCCTGCTGCTGTCTATATCAACCAGGGTGAGCCCCACCCCTTTCATGAGCGCACTGCGCGCGGAGTGACCCCTGTTACGCGCCCCCGGCAACGGGGGTGGCGGGCAGGTAAGCTGCGCGGGCGGAGCGCGCGGAGTGACCCCTGTTACGAGCCCCCGGCCACGGGGGTGGAGGGCAGGTAAGCTGCTTACCTGCTGCGCGTGACGCCGGCCGCGGCGAAGGCGGACGAGGCGGGGTGTCGGTGCGGTGGGCGCGGTGGTGACCCTGGACGTGCGTCGGGCCCTTCTCGCGGATCGCCTCAGCTACGGCTCCCGGTGGGGCCCTCTCGGGGGAAGGGGCCTCTTCTCCGCTCTGTAAGAGTGTCCATCTCTTCTTTTTTTTTTTCTTCTGTTGTGGCATATGCTGCAGGTGCCTGCTCGTTTTTCGTATGTGGGTAACAACATTTAACTATGTATATATATTTCCGAATTGGTTTAACTGCCACCCGCCTGAATATATTTAAAATCTTTTTTTTTTTTTTTCAACCGCCCGACCCGACCCGCGGATAAAATCTAATTTTTTAAAATTTCATCCGCCCGATCCGCGGATAATCCGCGGACTCCGCGGTTGTGCCCGCAAACCACGCATCTCTAATATATATATATATATATATATATATATATATATATATATATATATATATATATATATATATATATATATATATATATATATATATATATATATATATATATATATATATGTATAGATCACCTTGCATTTGAAGCATTTGAAGACTGTATCAAGGCAAATTTTATGGACACCGGTCAAATTTTTTTTTCTCATGTGGTGACTTTAATATTGACCTATTGAACCCTAATTAGCAAGAGTCCATTGATGACTTTATTGATACAATGTACAGCAACAGTTTGTATGCTAAAAAAAAAGTGTTAGTAATGTCTATGTAATGGCAAAGGGGTAGGATTAAATAAGTTATTTTTTTTCCTACCCCTTTTCGAACATGTTAAAAAGAGAAACTGGAAACTATGATGTATCATGGTGTAATTGCATGAAATAAACTCAAACCAAATAAATGTGTTGGACACTTACACAATACTGTATGGATCATGCATAACATGAAGTATTAGGTACTAAAGTACCCACAAAGTGTGAAGTAATAGCAAACAAAGTATACACGTCACACTTTCAAATGCTGCTTTTGTGAATAGAAAGCAGCCATAACCCAACTCCCACACCTACTTGGCATAAGCAAAAGCAAACATCCTTCCAAAATCGAAAAAAACAAGGTGGCGAGTCCTCAGGTCACGCTGGGTTGACTATTTAAAACATTATGCATCATTAATGCAATAATGTTCTGTGCAGTTCTATTGTATGTGTCATGGGGTGGATAAAGTACAGCTTTTGCTTGCACCACTTTACAGAAACTACAACATTCATTACATGAAAATGGTTGTTGCAACATGCAAGTAAAATGCCAACCATTATCCAATCTAACCAAGAGCTGTTTTCGGTCTAAATGGCTGAATTTAATTGCTGGCTAAATGGTTGTGAGCAAGATCGCTATTAAAGTTACGTCATGTCCACATACTGTCTTTGTGTGCCAAACTCTTACTCACCACTCTTGAGCTGCATTTGCCTCACACTAATACTGACCCCCACCACACACAGAGCACACAAAGGGCACCTAAATAGCGGTAGAAGCGGTTTATTCTAATCTCCTTAACACATCTCATAAATGGGGATTATCACAGCAATTAAATTTATAGTTCACTTAAAGGTAACACTGAAAATAAACTGCTTTCTTCAATAGCGTATAGACTTATCCCAGAAGGTTGTAATTATATTATTCATGTTGATCTAACCCCTCTCTGACTGTCAAACAAGGGTGTCAATTGTTTCTTATACATATATTTTGTTATGTCATGCTTTATTATTATTACAATTGTGTGTATGTTGTGACAATCTGTCACTTCACTTCAGTTTGTGTTTCCTTGTTTGGTGTTTATTTCCTGTCAGCGCTCTTATTTTTGTTGCATTTCCTGAATGTCCCTGTCCCTTATTGGCATACGGGCACACCTGGTAGCAGTTGCCAATCAGGCGGCGATTTATGCCTGCCTTGCCTGTTCCTCAGTGCTCGAGGATTAATTATGTTGAGAACCTTTGCATGCATGACTGCTTCTCTTCTGTTTAAATATATTCAAATCATCTTACCTTTCCTGCATCTTGGGGTCACAACCGCCATGACAAAATCCTCCAGCCAGAAAGTGACCCCGCTGGAACCTCTGTTGGCGATGTGCAGCCGGCGTTATGGACTGCACAATTCTTGGAGGACATGAAAGCCAGGTTTGTGCGGTCCCAACCCACAGCAGGCTCGGTCCTTCTCCCTCCGGTTCCGGCTCGGCCATCGTCTCCTGCGCTCCTCACGGCCTGGCCGTCGGTTCCGGTTCTCCGCCCGGCTTGGCCACCCCCGCCTGTGCAGTCACCCCCATCTTCTCCGTCTCCTGCTGTACGACCTCCTGTGTCGTCTCCACGGCAATCTCCTGTTCCGGCACCGCGCCGACTACCGGTTCCTGCACCACGTCGACCACCTGTTCGTACAGCATTGGAACGAGCATAAAATGACATGAAGACAATATGAATACTTTTAGATATTTAGGGAAAGGAAATGAAAAAATAATTTGATCTTTAATTATGATCATGATTTCTGGTTATGTTAGGCCAGCAGAGTAGGGCTTGCTGGCCCTGACGGCCCACCATACTTGCCAACCTTGAGACCTCCAAATTCGGGAGATTGGGGGGGGGGGGGGGGGGGGGGGTGTTGAGGTGGGCGGTGTCGGGGTGGGCGGGGCCGGGGGCGGGGTTAAGGGGGGAGGAGTACATTTATAGCTAGAATTCACTGAAATTCAAGTATTTCTTATATATATATATATATATATATATATATATATATATATATATATATATATATATATATATATAAAACAAATACTTGACTTTCAGTGAATTCTAGCTATATATCTATATGTATTTTATTATATACATATACATATAAATAAAATAAATACTTGAATTTCAGTGTTCATTTATTTACACATATACACACATAACACTCCTCTACTCATTGTTGTATTTGAAAGTGCAATGCTTTGCAGCAAGTAGCACAGCCTTTGAAGGAGCATAGGTATGGGCAATGTAATATTCTGGGTTGGAGTCAATAACCAGGCGAGGTGATGAAGTTACGTCTCTTTACTTCACTTGCCGTCAGGGTGCGCAATACAACGTAAACCTTTGGCCAACCAAAAAGTAACCACAGAACACTATACCCAACATTCACCAGGAGATGGTAACAAACAACTTAGATCACTCTATTACAGGCAGCATCTGTGAAATTTAATTTGCAGGAAAGGAGTGAGTTTAGGATTGAATTGTCCATCCTCGTTCTATTCTCTGTCACTCGTCGTCGCCATGACTGTGTCTTCTTCATTCTTCTGCTTCGTCTCCTTCTTGTTGTGTGTGTAGTTGTGCACTCGCCAGAAGACGTAGATGTTATAACGTGACTGGGCCGGCACGTTGTTTATAGGAAGGAAAAGCGGACGTGACGACAGGCTGTCCTCACTCAGGTCCGCAATTTCGGGAGAATTTCAGTGCCTCTCCCGAAAATCTCCCGGGACAACCATTCTCCCGAATTTCTCCCGATTTCCAGCCGGACATAAGGCACGCCCGGCTGGAAATCGGGAGAAATTCAGGAGAATGGTTGTCCCGGGAGATTTTTGGGAGAGGCACTGAAATTCGGGAGTCTCCCGGAAAATTCAGGAGTGTTGGCAAGTATGCGGCCCACCACTGCATTTGGACATAGTATCAACTACCACATGTTGTATTTCCTGTTAACTCGATCAAATGCAAGTAAAGTCTAGCAACCCTGGTGTCGGTTGTTGTTGTTGTTTTAAAATTCACCACACAACGTAGAGAGGAAATCAGCCCCGGTTACATGGATTCATACCTTTCATGTAGCTCTTGTGGACAAAAAGGGAACTGGAAAGGCCTGTCCGACTCATTTACGAGAGCAATTATTGCAGTAGGGTGGGACACGCTGAGAGAAAGGTTCCACATATTGACATCACATAAAACAGACAGCAGGCATGTTCATGTATAATGCACATTGTGTAATTATAACAATAATAAAACATGACATAGTACAATATCATTTATAATTGACTATGTTACTCATGCACCCACATATAAACTATAACTGACCACAACTCAATTCGAGTCGTAAACAGCATCAGTGCACACGGCAACTTTGCCTCTGCAAAGCCTCCCACCATTACTCATTGTGTGCGATTTATTTCGTTAAATGCAAAAATGCAATGCATGAATTCATAACACTCAAGTGCTGACTCTTGTAATTAGACGGAATTATGCCCTTAACAACAATTTGCATAACACAATGCAAACCAATTTATGTTAAGACTTTAAAGGGGTGATACTTTTCCTTTCCGAGGATGAGAAAGACTTGAGAATCACGAATGCTGGAAAATAAATTCCTGTAAAAAAAAAAAAAAAAAACATTTGGAGGGTCTGGCCCGGTCCTTTTTGACTCAGCTGTTAGCCTAGTAGCACTTTATGCACGCCACATGATGTGTCATGCTAATCACCACAGAGCAGCTGCAACCATTCTACATGTGGGGAACTGATGAAAATACACATCCCAAGGAAATGACCTCAATTGGACTTTTAAGTCTTTCAAGCAAACCATTATCTCCCCAAAATGTTCATCTCTCCCAAGGGGGATATTAACCAAAATATAGTTTTAAAAACCATTAACATTTTCTGTTCAGCGCGCTGATAAAACCCTTCCTGATTGCATTTCTCCCGTATAAAGTCAGACACTAATCATCGCTCATAATCCAAGCTTCATAAGTCCTAAATTGAATCTGAGTTCCATTTCTCTTGTTAAGACTTTAAAACATTCATTGAATAATATATAAGCTTTGGATTTACGACTTGCTCTGTGTATGTAAATCCATCAGCGCTGTAGATCAGATGGTATTCCAAACACAGGGACGTGATGGAAAACTTAAATGGTACCTACTAGGGTTGTACAGTATACCAGTATTAGTATAGTACCGCGATACTAATGAATCATATTCGGTACTATACCGAAAATAAAAAAATATATCGGTTCGGCAGCGCACAATCACAGAGTACTTACAAACAGACAGTGTGTAGACAGAAAAGGAAGAACGGACGCATTTTGGCTTAAAAACTAACGATAAAGGTGAAGTTATAACACTGAAACGCCCTCAGGAAGAGGTGCTTTAAGACATGGCTAGTGTCGGAGGCAGATATTTACATATATCCGAATTTAAGTGTTACTTCTTTTATTTCATAATCATATTACAAAACAGCTAGTATTTTTCTTCCAATTGTGGTCTTTTGGTTGTCTGCAAAAACTGTGCTTAACCTTGAATGAAGAATGTAAGAAGGAGAGATACTCCTTTCTCTTATCTAGCATTCTTCCCAGGTGCCGAGGACAATGGGCATGTGTTTTGGCTGGAGGGACATGAGTGCGAGGGTGGGAGAGAGAGAGAGAGACTTAATAATAATAATAATAATAATAACTGGGATTTATATAGCGCTTTTCTAAGTACCCAAAGTCGCTTTACATGTAGAACCCATCAATCATTCACACCTGGTGGTGGTAAGCTACTTTCATAGCCACAGCTGCCCTGGGGTAGACTGACGGAAGCGTGGCTGCAATTTGCGCCAACGGCCCCTCCGACCACCACCTATCATTCATCATTCAATTCACCGGTGTGAGGGGCACCGGGGGCAAAGGGTGAAGTGTCCCGCCCAAGGACACAACGGCAGCGATTTTTGGATGGTAAGAGGCGGGGAGCGAACCAGCAACCCTCAGGTTTCTGGCACGGTTGCTCTACCCTCTACGCCATGCCGCCCCTGACTTAAGAGGGGAGAGGGTTTTCGAGGGGGGGCAGACCATCTTGGCGGCGCGATTGAATGTTCTATGCTGGACTGGTCTCAATGTATATGCAAAGCTTTGCAAATATATTACAAAATACCTATTCTGTCTCTGGTGGGTTTTTTACTCAGCTTTAAGTGTCGTAAAGAGCTTGGGAGCGACTTGTGACTTGAATTCCCTGGGAGGAACAACTGGTCCAAACGCAACAGCTAAAGCAGCTAAAGTCCAGCCGCAGTCGGCAGTGTTTAAGCTACTTCCAAATCACTAATCCTCGCCTCCATGGCGACAAATAAAGTACGTTTCTTACAAGTATCATCCCTGCATGATGAGGAATAGCTAAACATGCTTCACTACACACCGTAGCTCACCGGCGTCAAAATGTAAACAAACGCCATTGGTGGATCTACACCTAACATCCATTGTAATGATACCATGTACAGGAGCGTATCTTGTCGACACTGCTATGATTACATTGATATTTTTTGGCATCACAACTAGAGATGTCCAATAATATCGGCCTGCCGATATTCGATAAATGCGTTAAAATGTAATATCGGAAATTATCGGTATCGTTTTTTTTTTATTATCGGTATCGGTTTTTTTTGTTGTTGTTTTTTTTGTTATTAAATCAACGTAAAAAACACAAGATACACTTACAATTAGTGCACCAAACCAAAAAACCTTCCCCCCCTCACTCATTCACACTCATTCACACAAAAGGGTTGTTTCTTTCTGTTATTAATATCCTGGTTTCTACATTATATATCAATATATATCAATACAGTCTGCAAGGGATACAGTCCGTAAGCACACATAATTGTGCGTGCTGCTGGTCCACTAATAGTACTAACCTTTAACAGTTAATTTTTACTAATTTTCATTAATTACTAGTTTCTATGTAACTGCTTTTATATTGTTTTACTTTCTTTTTTATTCAAGAAAATGTTTTTAATTTATTTATCTTATTTTATTTTATAACATTTTTTTTAAAGTACCTTATCTTCACCGTACCTGGTTGTCCAAATTAGGCATAATAATGTGTTAATTCCACGACTGCATGTATCGGTTGATATCAGTATCGGTAATTAAAGATTTGGACAATATCGGAATATGGGATATCGGCAAAAAGCCATTATCGGACATCCCTAATCACAACATCTTTCGGTTTTTTCATTTATATTACGTTTATAAACTCAGGAAATATGTCCCTGGACACATGAGGACTTTGAATATGACCAATGTATGATCCTGTAACGACTTGGTATCGAATTGATAGCCAAATTTGTGATATCATCCAAAACTAATGTAAAATATCAAACAACAGAAAAACAACTGATTATCACATTTTAACAGAAGTGTAAAAAGTGTTAAAAGAGAAAGTCAGCAGATATTAACAGTGAATGAACAAGTAGATTAATAATTTAATTTTCTACCACTTGTCCTTAATAATGTTGACAAAATAGAATGGAAAATGACACAATATGTTACAGCATATGTCAGCAGACTAAATTAGGAGCCTTTGTTTGCTTACTTACTACTAAAAGACAAGTTGTCTAGTATGTTCACAATTTTATTTAAGGACAAACTTGCAATAAGAAACATATGTTTAATGGACCCTAAGATTTTTTGTTAAAATAAAGCCAATAATGCAATTTTTTTGTGGTCCCCTTTATTTAGAAAAGTATCGAAAATTACCGAAAAGTATCGTAATAATGTGGCAAAATATTGGTATCGGGACAACACTAGTACCTACGATATTTGTCTTTTCTGGCTTATAAATGTTGTCCCAATGTTCGATATTTGTGTTAAACAATGGCAAAACATTAAAACATAAGGTTCATGCATATGTTGTTTTATGTTCATCTGAATTAATTTACTCAGTATATCAATACAATTTTGAACTCATCTCTAGTTGGATTCAGTATTGCCCTATGCAACTGGCTGCTTGACTTCCTCACAGACAGACCCCAATCTGTGAGAGTGGGCAACAACACCTCCAGTGCCATCTCCCTGAGCACCGGCTCCCCCCAGGGCTGCGCCCTGAGTCCGCTGCTGTTCACGTTGATAACCCATGACTGCTGCGCCAGGTCCACTACTAACCACATTGTGAAGTATGTGGACGACACGACAGTAGTGGGCCTCATCAGTGACAACAACGACATGGACTACAGGGAGAAGGTGAAACATCTGGTTGACTGGTGCAGAACCAACAACCTGGTCCTGAATGTCGACAAGACCAAGGAGATCATCGTTGACTTCAGGAAGCACCAGTCCAGCCACGCTCTACTCTACATCAACGGCACAGCAGTGGAGATAGTAAGCAGCACCAAGTTCCTGGGGGTGCAGATAACTGACAATATGACCTGGTCCCTACACACCGGAGCTCTTGTAAAAAGAGCTCAGCAGTGCATGCACTTTTTGCGTCGGATGAAAAGAGCACAGCTCCCTCCCCCCATTCTCACCACATTCTACAGAGGCACTATAGAGAGCCCGCTGACCAACAGCATCTCTGTCTGGACTGGAGCCTGCAATGCCTCAGACTGGAAGTCTCTCCAGAGAGTGGTGAGGACGGCGGAAAAGATCATCAGGACTCCTCTTCCTCCTATCCAGGAGATCGCAAAAAGCCGCTGCCTGACCAGGGCTCAGAAAATCTGCAAAGACTCCTCCCACCCCCACCAAGGACTGTTTTCACTGCTGGACTCTAGAAAGAGGTTCCGCAGCCTCCGAAGCAGAACCTCCAGGTTCTGTAACAGCTTCTTCCCTCAGGCCGTAAGACTCTTGAACGCATCATAATTATCCCCTCAACTCCCCCCAAAATGGATTAACTCGCTGGAATAAAAAAGACAATATAACATACATCCATAAACGTGGATGCATATAAAAAAGTGCAATATATTTATCTGTACAGTAACCTATTTGTTTATTTATATATGCTCCTTATTGCTTTTTTATCCTGCACTACCATGAGCTAATGTAACAAAATTTCGTTCTTATCTGTACTGAAAAGTTCAAATTTAAATGACAGTAAAAAGGGAGTCTAAGTCTAAGTTTCAGGGGTGCCCAAACGTTTTGCCTCCGAGTGCCAAAGGGAAAATGTGAGAACCGTGCTGCCTTGGGCCAAACCCAAATAGCCTAAATGTAAATTATAAAGTTTCTTTAATCAGTGCAAATAACATGAATATGACAACTTAGCCTTACGGACATGCCATTAATGATTGTGTGAGCTTGAAAGAGGTCAGTATGAATCCATCCATCCATCCATCCATTTTCTACCGCTTGTCTCATATGGATTAAATTTGGTATGCCACACTTTGGTAGGCCACATTTAGTTTATAGTACAGATTTTTAAAAAATGGTGACATTAAAGCAGCTGTATCAATCAATCAATCAAAATGTATTTTTATAGCCCCCAATCATGGGCTGTAAAAATGTCAGTTAAGGTAGATGCTAAGAGGACGCTCACATTGCAACATTGTGGCTTGTCCGAGTTCAGACCTTAAGGATATGCACACGCACGGAGAAAAAGAATGGCGCAAGAGGGGTGTTTGGAGTGATTGATGGTCTCGCTCACCGGTTTAAACTGCACGGCGGTCATTGCATTCTTTTTTAATCCAATTCGAAAAATGAAAGACAATCAGAGCTAACATGCCAATGTCCATGTGGACAAAGCTTAGCTTGTAACTATGAGAAATATCGACATTTATTGATTAAGTCTGTCCTATTAAACCACTATTAGTAACGATAGACAGAGGTGTTCTTGTTATATTTTTATTTAGAGAAAAGGTTACTTTAGGCACGTTGCAAAGGGTCCCTTTAATCAAGATTTGATGATGAGAAAATAATATAATTTTTTCATTGTCCAACCGTGGCCTGAACACACAAACACTCGGTGTGTGTGTGTGTGGTTGCTCCCTGCAAGAGACCAGCCAAGGTCAAGTGCCAATGTGCAAGGCTTCCGTTTGCTAATTGCAACAACGATTACATCCTTTGTCATCATTTTGTTAGATGTCATGCAAGGCTCCATCGACACTGAAATTTCTTAAACTATGGACATGAACCATGAAACTAAAAACAGGGGAAAAAAACTCACTAAACTGTGGCTTGAAACAAATAGCAAGAACTGTGGACATGAAACAAAAAGACTTACTGGACACGACATGAATCTAACAGCATGACTATGGCAAGAAAAGTCAAGACAGAGCATGAAAAGATCATCAAGAACTATGGCATGGACAGAGCAGTGTCGCCAGGACGACTAACTGGCAAAACAGGCTTAAATAATAGTCTCTGATTAGAGCAGGTGCGTAAGTCAAACACAAACAAGGGTGCACAAAAACAGGAATTATGGAGTCCAAAACTAACAGAACATAACTAAACAAAACATGATCTAGACCACAGATCATGACAATATTGCCGAAAGTATTTGGCCACCCATCCAAATGATGAGAATCAGGTGTCCTAATCACTTGGCCCGGCCACAGATGTATAAAATCAAGCACTTACGCAGGGAGACTGTTTCTACAAACATTTGTGAAAGAATGGGCCGCGCTCAGTGATTTCCAGCGTGGAACTGTCATAGGATGCCACCCGTGAAACAAATCCAGTCGTAAAATTTCCTCGCTCCTAAATATTCCAAAGTCAACTGTCGGCTTTATTATAGGGACGGCGTGGCGCAGTGGAAGAGTGGCCGTGCGCAACCCGAGGGTCCCTGGTTCAATCCCCACCTAGTACCAACCTCGTCATGTCCGTTGTGTCCTGAGCAAGACACTTCACCCTTGCTCCTAACCAGCACCCTGATGGGTGCTGGTTAGCGCCTTGCATGGCAGCTCCCCCCATCAGTGTGTGAATGTGTGTGTGAATGGGTAAATGTGGAAGTAGTGTCAAAGCGCTTTGAGTACCTTGAAGGTAGAAAAGCGCTTTACAAGTACAACCCATTTATCATGTATTTATCATTATAAGAAAATGGAAGAGTTTGGGAACAACAGCAACTCAGCCACCAAGTGGTAGGCCACGTAAACTGACAAAGAGGGGTCAGCGGATGCTGAAGCGCATAGTGCAAAGACATTCTGCAGAGTCAGTTGCTACAGAGCTCCAAACTTCATGTGACCTTCCAATTAGCCCACGTACAGTACGCAGAGAGCTCCATGCAATGGGTTTCCATGGTCGACCAGCTGCATCTAAGCCATACATCACCAAGTCCAATGCAAAGCGTCGGATGCAGTGGTGTAAAGCAGTGTTTTTCAACCATTTTTGAGCCAAGACACATTTTTTTCATAAAAAAAAATACGAAGGCACACCACCAGTCGAAAAGGTTAAAAAATGAAACTCCACCAGGTTGTCGTGTGTTATTTTGAGTTTCTTGTTGTTTCCTGTGTGTAGTGTTTTAGTTCCTGTCTTGCTCTGTTATTTTGGTGACCCTTCCTGTTTTGTTGGTGTTCTCCTGTAGCAGTTTCATGCCTTCCTTTGAGTGCTATTGCCCACACCTGCTTGGTTTTCGCAATCAAGACTATTTAAGTTGTGCGTACGCTATCCTTCTTTGTGGGGACATTGTTGATTGTCATGTCATTTACGGGATGCGCTTTGTGGGCTTTGTACCGAGGATGTCGTTGTGGCTTGTGCAGCCCTTTGAGACACTTGTGATTTAGGGCTATATAAATAAACATTGATTGATTGATTGATTGACGCCGTCTTTGCTCCACACGCTGTAAGTTTTTGCTGTCGTCCAGCATTCTGTTTTTGTTGACTTTGTAGCCAGTTCAGTTTTACTTTTGTTTTTGTTTTACCTATGCTTCAGTGCCTTTTCCTAGCGGGACTTCCCTTTTGTTCATTTTTGGTTTAAGCGTTACATACCTTTTTACCTGCACGCTGTCTCCCGCTATGCTCTGCATATTGGGATCACGACAAACCATCCTCGACGCGTTCCGACTTCTACAAAGCAATGAACTACCTGCTGCCACCTACTGATATGGAGTATTACACGATTACCCTGCCAAGCTCTACACAGCACAGGCACTAGACAACGGCACATTATTATGATTATTGATTTGCAAAAAATCTTTTTTGGACCAATTTGGTGAAGTTGCATAATCTGCCACGGCACGCCAGACAATATCTCAAGGCACACTAGTGTGCCGCGGCACAGTGGTTGAAAATCACTGGTGTAAAGCGCGTCGCTACTGGACTCTAGAGCACTCTCTGGAGTGATGAATCACGCTTTTCCATCTGGCAATCTGATGGACGAGTCTGGGTTTGGAGGTTGCCAGGAGATCGGTACATTTCGGACTGCAATGTGCCGAGTGTGAAATCTGGTGGAGGAGGAATTAGGGTGTGGGGTGGTTTTTCAGGAGTTGGGCTCGGCCCCTTAGTTCCAGTGAAAATAAATTTGAATGCTCCAGGATACCAAAACATTTTGGTAAATTCCATGCTCCCAACCTTGTGGGAACAGTTTGGAGCGGGCCCCTTCCTCTTCCAACATGACTGTGCACCAGTGCACAAAGCAAGGTCCATAAAGACATGGATGACAGAGTCTGGTGTGGATGAACTTGACTGGCCTGCACAGAGTCCTGACCTGAACCCGATAGAACACATTTGGGATGAATTAGAACGGAGACTGAGAGCCAGGCCTTCTCGACCAACATCAGTGTGTGACCACACCAATGCGCTTTTGGAAGAGTGGTGTAAAATTCCTATAAACACACTCCGCATCCTTGTGGACAGCCTTCCCAGAAGACTTGTAGCTGTAATATTGAACCCTGTGGGTTAGGAATGGGATGGCACTTCAAGTTCATATGTGAGTCAAGGCAGGTGGCCAGTTGGTTCATAGGGCCAGTTGGTTTGGACTCACACAAAGTTAAGGGTATTACCTTTGAATGCACATGTCCAATTACAAGTTGCTGTTTTTAAGAAGGAGCACAACAGCAACCTTCACTACATGACCTGAAGATTACATTTTCACATAACGACATGCAGTACGTCTTTCTGTAACTCTTCCGTCTCGCTCTAACTCTGTTGGAACCTGCTGATGACACTCCGTGACACCCAAAGATCAGTGGCCACTTCCGATAGAACACATCCTGTTTAAAGACTGACAACAGTACCGTTGATCATTTGTCAGGTTTTTCATGGTTTCATGATGTCAAAAAGAGGAGTATTTCAATACAAATTCATCATTGGATCAGCGCATGTATTATATGGATTACAGATCACACACCTTAGAACAGCCAGTTGTAGAAGGTGAAACAGTTGGATGTGTGAATTAAAAAGTTTAGAGAAATTCACAAGTACACATTTAAGCTTCCTCCTCCAATTTCAATTTAACCTTTTGTGATTAAGGTATCACAATCGCGAACGAATCGAGTCTTGAACGACTCTTTAAGTGAACAATGAGAAGCAAGTTGTGAGCCGTTCATTTGGGAGCTGTTTTTATGCACATGCACATTTAGCATCGGCAATTACCCACTTTGGACATGCGTGCCACCTGACTGGCAACTGGACTAGAAACTGAGGCCCTGCCTACATAACTGTGGCCATGTCTACATAACTCCTTAAACAAATAATTATTTAGCCTAAGCCCCGTATCAGCCACACTAACCCATCGTTTAAGGTTCCCCTCTTTGGATAATTTTTTTACACGGGTAAGTGTATTTCTTGAATCTCCGGCTCTAAGCTCTGTGTGGACTCATCGATCGTTTACAAACTGAGTTCGGAGAGGAAGTGATGTCAGAAAGACTGCGCCACAGCCAGCTTCATAACAACCGGTTTAGTAACTCGGAGGTAACCACTGGAAAGATGGAGGAGAGTCATTCAGACATGGCCGTGTTTCTCCTTCCTCTACATGTACAGGAGCGCAGAGGGCTTAGCCTACGGACCAAACTTAAGGTCTACCGTGCTGTTGTCCTACCCGCCCTGCTGTATGCCTGTGAGACCTGGACTGTATACAGCTGGCATGCTAAACAGCTTCAATGTCAATCAATCAATCAATGTTTATTTATATAGCCCTAAATCACAAGTGTCTCAAAGGGCTGCACAAGCCACAACGACATCCTCGGTACAAAGCCCACATAAGGGCAAGGAAAAACTCACCCCAGTGGGACGTCAATGTGAATGACTATGAGAAACCTTGGAGAGGACCGCATATGTGGGTAACCCCCCCCTCTAGGGGAGACCGAAAGCAATGGATGTCGAGTGGGTCTACATAATATTGTGAGAGTCCAGTCCATAGTGGATCCAACATAATAGTAAGAGTCCAGTCTATAGTGGGGCCAGCAGGACACCATCCCGAGCGGAGACGGGTCAGCAGCGCAGAGATGTTCCCAACCGATGCACAGGCGAGCGGTCCACCCCGGGTCCCGACTCTGGACAGCCAGCACTTCATCCATGGCCACCGGACCTGTGCCCCCCCCCCCCTTCCACAAGAAAGAGGGGAGCAGCGGAGAAAAGAAAAGAAACGGCAGATCAACTGGTCTAACAGGGGGGCTATTTAAAGGCTAGAGTATACAAATGAGATTTAAGATGGGACTTAAATGCTTCTACTGAGCTAGCATCTCTAATTGTTACCGGGAGGGCATTCCATAGTACTGGAGCCCGAATAGAAAACGCTCTATAGCCCGCAGACTTTTTTTGGGCTCTGGGAATCACTAATAAGCCGGAGTTCTTTGAACGCAGATTTCTTGCCGGGACATATGGTACAATGCAATCGACAAGATAGGACGGAGCTAGACCGTGTAGTATTTTATACGTAAGTAGTAAAACCTTAAAGTCACATCTTAAGTGCACAGGAAGCCAGTGCAGGTGAGCCAGTATAGGCGTAATATGATCAAACTTTCTTGTTCTTGTCAAAAGTCTAGCAGCCGCATTTTGTACCAATTGTAGTCTTTTAATGCTAGACATAGGGAGACCCGAAAATAATACGTTACAGTAGTCGAGACGAGACGTAACGAACGCATGAATAATGATCTCAGCGTCGCTAGTGGATAAAATAGAACGAATTTTAGCGATATTACGGAGATGAAAGAAGGCCGTTTTAGTAACACTCTTAATGTGTGATTCAAACGAGAGAGTTGGGTCGAAGATAGCTTAACGCCTTCCACATGAGATCCCTCAGGAGGCTGCTCAACATCAGGTGGCAGGACAAGATCCCAGACACCGAGGTCCTCCTCAGGGCTGAGATGGATAGCATCTATGCCATCCTCAAGCGTTTCCAGCTGAGATGGGCTGGCCATGTCTGCCGCATGTCCGATGAACGCCTACCAAAAATGCTCCTGTACGGTGAACTGCACCATGGAAAGCGCTAACGCGGCGGACAGCGGAAACGCTTTAAGGACACCTTAAAGGCCAGTCTCAATGGCTGTGGTCTGGACCCAGAGACATGGGAAGCCGATGCCCAACACCGTTCAAACTGGCGCTCTGCAGTCTGGCATGGTGTTGCAGACTTCGAGGAAAAATGCATCCATGAAGCCGAACAGAAGCGACAGCTCCGCAAGACCAGAGACAGTTCCTCCCTCTCTGCCAGCCACCCCCCAGCCATAACCTGCCCTCACTGCAGCCGGTCATTCCGCGCAAGGATTGGCCTCATCAGCCATCTTCGCACACACAAATCAACGTGAAGTCACCTGGTCATCTTCGAAAACGAAGGACGAACATGACATGTACAGATACACATGAATACCCTAAGAGAAGAAAACACGCAATTGCAGCTATTAAGGATACAACACATTTCAGACAGCAACATAGCAATGTCGAGCGACGGTTTTGGGTAAGGCCTGGAAGAATGGCGGCCTGAGTGTGTTGTGCCAGGGGAATGGCAAGAGAATTTTCGAATGTCCAGGTCAGCATTGATTCTAATTACCGAAAAACTTTGTCCATTTGTCGAAGGAGAGACAACGAGAATGCGGTCTACCGTGGATGTGATAAAAAAAAAAGGTAGTGTGTGCTTTGTATTACCTGACCGAGGAGGGAAGACTACGGTAAACAGCGAATGCAATTGGACTGGCAAAGCAGACTGTATCAACGTCTAGTTCCAGAGTATATAAAGTCACCAAAAACTAATGGACAATGAAAGGAAAGGTGAAAGAGTGAGGAATGTCCTGACCAGATATTTAGATCCCTAGATTGATTGATGTAAAATGTGCTTTACCACTTTGTTTACTTTCACTTGTCCATTAAAGATTTGATTAATTTATGATGTCTCAGGTGTGATTCACTGTAATAGGGCCCCACAGCACACTGGATTGGACTGAAAAATACAGTATTAAAAGCAAAGAAGAAAGTGTACACAAACCTCTCCACGCTACATTTCTACAACCTAAAATGATGATTGCTAATCGTAAGATCATGCTCGTAAATGAGAATACATTTTTTTGAGTAATAATTGATAGTAAACTATCATGAAACCCCATGTCAGACACATTAATTAACCCCATGTCAGCCTCTCAATTATAAGTAAAGCAAAACTACACCTTAATGAAAATGCACTCTGTACTTTATACTGCACCTTGGTGCTCCCATACCTTACATATTGTGTTGAAGTGTGGTGGAATACTTACCACAACACAATTAATCCTTTGATCATTTTACAGAAAAGAGCAGTGCAGATCATTCTCAACGTTGTTTTTTTAGAACATACTCAATCTGTTTATGCAATCAAAGTTGCTAAAATGTGATGATCTTGTTAAATATAATACATCAATAATCTTATATAAAGCATTTAATAAATTATTACCGCCTAACCTACAATGTTTTTTTTATAACACCAGTGCGGGCTCATAACTTGAGAGGTTTTGGATATTTCTCATTGCTGAGAGCTCGAACCACTCGTAAATGTTTGTGTGTGTGTGTCTGTATGCAAAGTAAAGCTCTGGAACAAACTGGATTTACAACACAGGCAATGCCAAACTATTCATCAATTTAAACCCGTGTATAAACATTGGGTCTAGTTAAAATATAGAGATGAGGGTCTTTAATTTGAATTGCTGTTGCACTCTGCCTCATAGTGTTAACATGTGCTCAATGTTTCCTCACCACCGTTGGTATATTGTCCATTATCATCGTTGGTATTGTTCTTTCTTCTTACATTGTTGCTACAAATTATTGTTACAGTGTAATAATTATTGTTACTTGCAGTAATGCCACCATGATATAACATTGTATAATAATCCTTGAACAAAGTAACAGTAAAGCTCAAAGTAATAAGCACTGAATGGGGAACTCTGGGTGGGATTACATAAATTCCCACTCCCTTTCAGACAAAACTGGATCATCGTGTTTACATATTGTACATTCCCTTTTGCGTTATATGAATTAACATTATTATTTGTTGTCTACCTTGTGCTTGTTCTGTGTCATTGTCTGAAATAAATGAATGACATGATTAGCAATAACTCTGTATTCCGCACATTTGGCAAGTTTGTACAGAACAATAGCAACATCCATCCGAAGAGATACGGGGGCACCGATTGTCTTTTCTTTTGGACCTAAAATTCCTTTCATCAATCCGCAGAACTTACTGAATGTACTCGGAGACATTCGAAAATGTCATGCTTCTTCATCGATAATTCCTTCACAACAACTCTCACCCACAAAGTCTTTCCTTCAAACCCGCATCCAATCCAGCAATTCCAAGACCTTCTTGGTAGTATTATGGTGTCATTTTTTGTAGCGCAATCTAAGATCATTTTTGATGCTGTCCCTGCTTGGCACTCAGCATCAAGGGTTGGAATTGGGGGTTAAATCACCAAAAATGATTCCCGGGCGCTACGCCGCTGCTGCCCACTGCTCCCCTTACCTCCCAGGAGGTGAACAAGGGGATGGGTCAAATGCAGAGGACACATTTCACCACACATAGTGTGTGTGACAATCATTGGTACTTTAACTTAACTTTAACTTTACATATACAAACTGTAGCACACAAAAAAGCACATTTAATTAAAAAAAACGTTATTATGGTCTTACCTTTACTTATAAATGAAGTCCATGCGCAGCTCCTTTTGAACAAAATAATCGATAACTTGTTTATAAAAGTCTTCCTTATCTTTCTTCAGTTTTAAAAGTCTCTCTGTATCGATGGAGATCTTCCTTTAAGTATTACCTCCTGCTTCGATTGAAAGTCCAGTTTAGAAAATTGTTTTATTTTAGATATGTAATCCTCCATGTTTATAGTCCAGGCGAGAGGAAACAATAAACGATCGCTGCTAACTGTTGCTGCTTGTTGTCATTTCTTCTGCAGCCGAGTAGTCCCAGAAATGCTCCCTGGGATCACTACCGCCCTCTACCACCAGGAGGCGGGATTACTGCGAGCCTCACACAGTGCGTCTTCGCAGCCGTTTTATGATTGCTCAGCACAATAAATACGTTACACACATACAGTTGTTGACAAAATACACTGTACATTGTATACCTCAGCTAACTAAAGTATGGAAATGTATAATATAGTTCATATAGCAATACGGTCTCACTGCACAGCAGGCCAGCAGTTAACCGAGTCATTGCGCAATCCATGGTGAGGCTCAACTGAGTGACGTGCCTCAACTGGCTGCTGACTCACCGCAAGTCTCTTCTCAGTATTTGAACGGCAATTGTGAAAATTCAGCGATTTTGAATAAAAAATCATCTAAAACTGGTGAAGTTAAATGGAAAATAACTTTATAGTATAATCACTGGATGCATATAAAAATTTAATATTTTTTTTTCTTTTTACATTTTTTTTCTTTCCATGATGGCACGTGAGGCCCCGCCTCACCTGCCTCCAGTGACTGCACGTCACTAATATTTATATATATATATATCATGTGTAACAAGAAATGCGCTGTTGATTTGTTAGGAGCCGCAAAGACGCCTTGTTTCGGTGCGATGTCATAGGTCAACGGGAAAATAATACATTAATCCGCGCTAAAAGGAAATAAGCGGCCACCAGTGTACGGGAGGCATACGACGTATGACCAATAGTCACATTACAAAATATGCATGGACACTGGGAGTTCACATTTAGGTGTGAAAATAGAAAAAAAAAAAAATTGAGGGATTTGAATTATTTATTTATTTTTTTTTTCAGTTTTGAAGGATATTTCAGCATTTGGCATAAAACCTTTTTGATTAAAAAAAAAAAAAATTGTATACGTAAAAATATATACGTACTGTATATATTAATTATTATTATTTTTAACTGTAATTTTTATTTTATTTTACATTTTTATTTGGATTCGCTTTTAATTATTTTAACGTGTAGTAGTTTTAAGCGACATTATATATAATGATTTTGTACTCACATGTTTATTATGTGCTAATTTTAATGTATTTTTATTCATATTTTTTATATCTATTAATGAATATTATTCTCACTTATTAATTGTGTATTTTTTCTAAATTATTAAAATGCGACACATTTTTTTAAATTGAGGGACAATTCAAACCGGTGATATCACGGCCAAAGCATGGAAATATAGCATCGCCTTATGGAATGTTTACAATGATAATACTACAAAAAATACAATTATAGCCCATAGAATAATTCCAACCTATAGAGTAATATTTGTGTACATTCAATAATTCCGATCTACATCTCTGTTTATTGCTTGGAACAAAGAGAGGACAGTCTCCCAAGTCAAATTCCTTGTGTGTTAAACATACTTGGCAAATAAATTTGATTCAGATATTATTGTATAACTGATGCTAGTTTTTGTTTCTTTGATTTAAAAAAGAAAAAAAAACACAGTTAAAAAAACCGAATTATAATAATGAGCCAGTCTTTTGAAACGCTCTTTGAAAGGAACGGCTCCTCAAAAACCTGGCACCCTTCAAGAAGCCATGAATCCCATCTCTGTTTGGTGAGTAGTGCATTTGAACAGGACACGTGCCATTTCCGAAAAAAAAGATGAACCAACATGCTTAGATCTGTAAAATTGTTAGAAAAGAGTGGCAGAATAATTAATGTGTGAGGTTTTAAAAGCGAAGGAAATTTTGACCTTGAGTTGATATTCAAATGGTCTTGGTCATAAAAGGAGGAATTCAAGTCATTTTCTACAAAAATTTTAACTGCGTTTGGTTAAGTTTGTACAATTAAACCGTTTCCTATTAATTGATTAAACTAATTTGCTTTTGCAAAACCACCTTTTGGTACAAACCTACCAGAACCGACCACTTGGTTTTAGGAATGTTCAGGACAGTACAGGAGGATTTGGTGTTTCCACCACATTATTGTGAGTTAAATCAAGCTGTCTTGGATGTCCCTGCATTCTCTCTTATGAAAACGTGGTAGTGCAGAGTTCAAGGGAATTTAAACAGTCTTACCCCGTTTAAGAATACGTCTAAATGTTTCCCGGAGCGTTTACCTCTATTTGCTCCTCTGTTTTGTGATCGACAAAAGGTTTAATTTTATGGTAAATGAACATGATGATGGGGAAATTACAAACGCCACTGATGCGTTTCAATTGAATAGCATAAGCCATGGATAATGTATTTGTATTTCTTTTTCTCTGACTCTGTTTTGGGAAAGCAGGGGTATAACTGTATTGTTAGGCTACTTTACCTGTGCCAATAGCATTGAAAGGCCATGGGAGATACACAAGATATATGTGTGGGCCAGTGACGTGCAGTCACTAGAGGCAGGTGAGGCGGGGCCTCACCTGCCATCATGGAAAGAAAAAAAATGTAAAAAGAAAACATTTTTATTAAATTGTTATATGTATCCAGTGATTATACTATAGAGTTATTTTCCATTTAACTTCACCAGTTTTAGATTATTTTTATTCAAAATCGCTGAATTTTCACATTTGCCGTTCAAATACTGAGAAGAGACGGTGCGGTGAACAGCAGCTAGTTGAGGCACGTCACTCAGTTGTGCCTCACCATGGATTGCGGACTCGGCTAACTGCTGGCCTGCTGTGCAGTGAGACCGTATTGCTATATGAATTATATTATACATTTCCATAGTTTAGTTAGCTGAGGTATATAATGTACAGTGTATTTTGTCAACAACTGTATGTGTGTAACGTATTTCTTGTGCTGAGCGATCATAAAACGGCTGCAAAAGACGCACTGGGTGAGGCTCCAGTAATCCTGCCTCCTGCACCCCCGCCGTAGATTGTTATATCAACTAAAGCCCACACTTAAACTTTCCACGTGCAAGATTGAATCTATTTAAAAAAGTTATTTCATAAGAAGCCAAAAAGTGCAAAAACAATAATGTTCGTGTTGGAGGAGTTGTGAATGACTGCAGGGCCACAACATTAGGTACACCTGCAGACTGCAGTTGTACCTAATTCACAACTCCTCCAACACGAACATTATTGTTTTTGCACTTTTTGGCTTCTTATTAAATAACTTTTGTAACCTATTTTTATGGACTTTCCTCTTTGTGATGTTAAGTACCTGTTATGCGCTGTTATACAGTATATGCCTTGAGCTCTTATTTTGAAGACGCGAAGAGCGGAAGTGATGACACGTTGGAGTGGAGCGGAAGTTTTTGAAAGAATGTAAATAAAGTGGTCCTCGTGTAAACTGGAGCCTCCGTGTTTGTTATTTTGTAGTTTCATACAGTATAGGCGACATTTATAAACCCTCGGTTACACTTTATTAAATAGATTCAATCTTGCACGTGGAAAGTTTAAGTGAGGGCTTTAGTTGATATAACACTCCCGTCAGGGGGTGCATTAATCCAGCACAACAGCGGCGAATGGACTTCATTTATAAGTAAAGGTAAGACCATAATAAAGTTTTTTTTATAAAATGTGCTTTTTTGTGTGCTACAGTTTGTATGTGTAAAGTTAAAGTTAAGTTAAAGTACCAATGATTGTCACACACACACTAGGTGTAATGAAATTTGTCCTCTGCATTTGACCCATCCCTTGATCACCCCCTGGGAGGTAAGGGGAAGAGTGGGCAGCAGCGGCGCCGCACCCGGGAATCATTTTTGGTGATTTAACCCCCAATTCCAACCCTTGATGCTGAGTGCCAAGCAGGGAAAATGCTGGTATGAGCTTTTAAACATTACCCGTTAACTGCTGCCAATCAAATAGTGAATAAGATACTCTTTAGGGTTCATATGTTTGTAAATCTGACTGTGATGAAGTCAGTGCCTCACCAGCCATCAACCTCACCGCACGTTACTGGTGTGGGCCATTCCACCAAAATCGATGCAATTTAGTTGTAAAATAAACATACATTTCTGTCTTTTTTCAGCTCTAAATTTGATAACACTGGGGGTAGTGTTGTCCCGATACCAATATTTTGGTACCGGTACCAGTACCAAAATGTATTTCGATACTTTTTTAAATAAAAGGGACCACAAAAAAATTGCATTATTGCCTTTATTTTAACAAAAAATCTTACGGTACATTGAAAATATGTTTATTATTGCACTTTAGTCCTTAAATAACATAGTGAACATATAAGACTACTTGTCTTTTATTAGTAAGAAAGCAAAGAAAGGCTCCTAATTTAGTTGCTGACATATGCAGTAACATATTGTGTCATTTTCCATTCTATTATTTTGTCAACATTATTAAGGACAAGTGGTAGAAAATGAATTACCGTATTTTTCGGAGTATAAGTCGCACCTGCCGAAAATGCATAATAAAGAAGGAAAAAAACATATATAAGTCGCACTGGAGTATAAATTGCATTTTTGGGGGAAATGTATTTGATAAAAGGCAATTTAAAATAAAATATAAGTGTACATTATATGAGACATAAATAACCAACTGAGAACGTGCCTGGTATGTTAACGTAACATATTATGGTAAGAGTCATTCAAATAACTATAACATATAGAACATGCTATACGTTTACCAAACAATCTGTCACTCCTAATCGCTAAATCCCATGAAATCTTATACGTCTAGTCCCTTACGTGAATGAGCTAACTAATATATTTGATGTTTTACGGTAATGTGTTAATAATTTCACACATAAGTCGCTCCTGAGTATAAGTCGCACCCCCGGCCAAACTATGAAAAAAACTGTGAATTATAGTACCGAAAAATACGGTATTAATCTACTTGTTCATTTACTTTCTCTTTTAACATGTTCCATCTACACTTCTGTTAAAATGTAATGACCGCAGAGGTTCAGCTGACTTTCAGAATGCAAAAATAAGAACAAGCTGAAAAAGTAGATGTGTTTCTGTCAGGGGGGTTCAACTGTGGAACAGCTTGGATGATTCCTTAAAATGTTCCAGTTCCATTCACACATTTAAAAAACACTTTAAGACCAATGTCTTGAAACAATATATAACTCTTGAATCAACACTGTAGTTAATACTATGATCAATGTTGATTAAAAACTAAATGTGGGATATAAATAATAATGGAAGTATAATTGGGGCCTCACCTGCCATCATGGAAAGAAAAAAAATTTAAAAAGAAAAAAAATTAATTAAATTGTTATATGTATCCAGTGATTATACTATAAAGTTATTTTCCATTTAACTTGACCAGTTTTAGATTATTTTTATTCAAAATCGCTGAATTTTTACATTTGCCGTTCAAATACTGAGAAGAGACGGTGCGGTGAACAGCAGCCAGTTGAGGCACGCCACTCAGTGCCTCAACATGGATTCCGGACTCGGCTAACTGCTGGCCTGCTGTGCAGTGAGACTGTATTGCTATATGAATTATATTATACATTTCCATAGTTTAGTTAGCTGAGGTATATAATGTACAGTGTATTTTGTCAACAACTGTATGTGTGTAACGTATTTCTTGTGCTGAGCGATCATAAAACGGCTGCAAAAGACGCACTGGGTGAGGCTCCAGTAATCCTGCCTCCTGCACCCCCGCCGTAGATTGTTATATCAACTAAAGCCCACACTTAAACTTTCCACGTGCAAGATTGAATCTATTTAAAAAAGTTATTTCATAAGAAGCCAAAAAGTGCAAAAACAATAATGTTCGTGTTGGAGGAGTTGTGAATGACTGCAGGGCCACAACATTAGGTACACCTGCAGACTGCAGTTGTACCTAATTCACAACTCCTCCAACACGAACATTATAGTTTTTGCACTTTTTGGCTTCTTATTAAATAACTTTTGTAACCTATTTTTATGGGCTTTCCTCTTTGTGATGTTAAGTACCTGTTATGCGCTGTTATACAGTATATGCCTTGAGCTCTTATTTTGAAGGCGCGAAGAGCGGAAGTGATGACACGTTGGAGTGGAGCGGAAGTTTTTGAAAGAAGGTAAATAAAGTGGTCCTCGTGTAAACTGGAGCCTCCGTGTTTGTTATTTTGTAGTTTCATACAGTATAGGCAACATTTATAAACCCTCGGTTACACTTTATTAAATAGATTC
The DNA here is from genome assembly GCF_033978685.3 of Nerophis lumbriciformis. Classification (NCBI taxonomy): domain Eukaryota; kingdom Metazoa; phylum Chordata; class Actinopteri; order Syngnathiformes; family Syngnathidae; genus Nerophis; species Nerophis lumbriciformis. Next base: position 10,245,683 of record NC_084582.2, on the reverse strand, counting down.
AATCTTGCACGTGGAAAGTTTAAGTGAGGGCTTTAGTTGATATAACACTCCCGTCAGGGGGTGCATTAATCCAGCACAACAGCGGCGAATGGACTTCATTTATAAGTAAAGGTAAGACCATAATAACGTTTTTTTTTATAAAATGTGCTTTTTTGTGTGCTACTGTTTGTATGTGTAAAGTTAAAGTTAAGTTAAAGTACCAATGATTGTCACACACACACTAGGTGTAATGAAATTTGTCCTCTGCATTTGACCCATCCCCTTGATCACCCCCTGGGAGGTGAGGGGAGCAGTGGGCAGCAGCGGTGCCGCGCCCGGGAATCATTTTTGGTGATTTAACCCCCAATTCCAACCCTTGATGCTGAGTGCCAAGCAGGGAAGAATGCTGGTATGAGCTTTTAAACATAACCCGTTAACTGCTGCCAATCAAATGGTGAATAAGATACTCTTTAGGGTTCATATGTTTGTAAATCTGACTGTGATGAAGTCAGTGCCTCACCAGCCATCAACCTCACCGCACGTCACTGGTGTGGGCCATTCCACCAAAATCGATGCAATTTAGTTGTAAAATAAACATACATTTCTGTCTTTTTTCAGCTCTAAATTTGATAACACTGGGGGTAGTGTTGTCCCGATACCAATATTTTGGTACCGGTACCAGTACCAAAATGTATTTCGATACTTTTCTAAATAAAAGGGACCACAAAAAATTGCATTATTGCCTTTATTTGAACAAAAAATCTTATGGTACATTGAAAATATGTTTATTATTGCACTTTAGTCCTTAAATAACATAGTGAACATATAAGACTACTTGTCTTTTATTAGTAAGAAAGCAAAGAAAGGCTCCTAATTTAGTTGCTGACATATGCAGTAACATATTGTGTCATTTTCCATTCTATTATTTTGTCAACATTATTAAGGACAAGTGGTAGAAAATGAATTACCGTACTTTTCGGAGTATAAGTCGCACCTGCCGAAAATGCATAATAAAGAAGGAAAAAAAACATATATAAGTCGCACTGGAGTATAAGTTGCATTTTTGGGGGAAATGTATTTGATAAAAGGCAATTTCAAATAAAATATAAGTGTACATTATATGAGACATAAATAACCAACTGAGAACGTGCCTGGTATGTTAACGTAACATATAATGGTAAGAGTCATTCAAATAACTATAACATATAGAACATGCTATACGTTTACCAAACAATCTGTCACTCGTAATCGCTAAATCCCGTGAAATCTTATACGTCTAGTCTCTTACGTGAATGAGTTAACTAATATTATTTGATATTTTACGGTAATGTGTTAATAATTTCACACATAAGTCGCTCCTGAGTATAAATCACACCCCCGGCCAAACTATGAAAAAAACTGCGACTTATAGTCCGAAGAATACGGTATTAATCTACTTGTTCATTTACTTTCTCTTTTAACATGTTCCATCTACACTTCTGTTAAAATGTAATGACCGCAGAGGTTCAGCTGACTTTCAGAAAGCAAAAATAAGAACGAGCTGAAAAAGTAGATGTGTTTCTGTCAGGGGGGTTCAACTGTGGAACAGCTTGGATGATTCCTTAAAATGTTCCAGTTCCATTCACACTTTTAAAAAACACTTTAAGACCAATGTCTTGAAACAATATATCACTCTTGAATCAACACTGTAGTTAATACTATGACCAATGTTAATTAAAAACTAAATGTGGGATATAAATAATAATGGAAGTATAATTGGGGCCTCACCTGCCATCATGGAAAGAAAAAAAATTTAAAAAGAAAAAAAATTAATTAAATTGTTATATGTATCCAGTGACTATGCTATAAAGTTATTTTCCATTTAACTTCACCAGTTTTAGATTATTTTTATTCAAAATCGCTGAATTTTTACATTTGCCGTTCAAATACTGAGAAGAGACGGTGCGGTGAACAGCAGCCAGTTGAGGCACGCCACTCAGTGCCTCAACATGGATTCCGGACTCGGCTAACTGCTGGCCTGCTGTGCAGTGAGACTGTATTGCTATATGAATTATATTATACATTTCCATAGTTTAGTTAGCTGAGGTATATAATGTACAGTGTATTTTGTCAACAACTGTATGTGTGTAACGTATTTCTTGTGCTGAGCGATCATAAAACGGCTGCAAAAGACACACTGGCTGAGGCTCCAGTAATCCCGCCTCCTGCACCCCCGCCGTAGAATTGTTGTATCAACTAAAGCACACACTTAAACTTTCCACGTGCAAGATTGAATCTATTTAAAAAAGTTATTTCATAAGAAGCCAAAAAGTGCAAAAACAATAATGTTCGTGTTGGAGGAGTTGTGAATGACTGCAGGGCCACAACATTAGGTACACCTGCAGACTGCAGGTGTACCTAATTCACATCTGCTCCAACATGAACATTATTGTTTTTGCACTTTTTGGCTTCTTATTAATTAACTTTTGTAACCTATTTTCATGGGCTTTCCTCTTTGTGATGTTAAGTTCCTGTTATGCCCTGTTATACAGTATATGCCTTGAGCTCTTATTTTGAAGGCGCTAAGAGCGGAAGTGGCGACACGTTGCGGAGGTTTTTGAAAGAAGGTAAATAAAGTGGTCCTCGTGTAAACTGGAGCCGCCGTGTTTGTTGTTTTGTAGTTTCATACAGTATAGGCGACATTTATAAACCCTCGGTTACACTTTTTTAAATAGATTCAATCTTGCACGTGGAAAGTTTAAGTGAGGGCTTTAGTTGTGGACTTCATTTATAAGTAAAGGTAAGACCATAATAACATTTTTTTTTATTAAATGTGCTTTTTTGTGTGCTACAGTTTGTATGTGTAAAGTTAAAGTTAAGTTAAAGTACCAATGATTGTCACACACACACACTAGGTATGTTGAAATTTGTCCTCTGCATTTGACCCATCCCCTTGTTCACCCCCTGGGAGGTGAGGGGAGCAGTGGGCAGCAGCGGCACCGCACCCGGGAATCATTTTTGGTGATTTAACCCCCAATTCCAACCCTTGATCCTGAGTGCCAAGCAGGGAAGAATGTTGGTATGAGCTTTTAAACATAACCCGTTAACTGCTGCCAATCAAATGGTGAATAAGATACTCTTTAGGGTTCATATGTTTGTAAATCTGACTGTGATGATGTCAGTGCCTCACCAGCCATGAACCTTTTTCATAGTTCTCGGAAGTTCATCTTGTACTTGACATTGTTTATAGGGTTAGGCGCAATAAGTGTTCAACTTCAGCCTAAACCAGGGGTCGGGAACCTTTTTGGCTGAAAGAGTCATGAAAGCCAAACATTTTAAAATGTATTTCCGTGAGAGGCGTATAATATTTTTTAACAATGAATACAACTAAATGCGTGCATTTTTAAGTAAGACCAACATTTTTAGAGTATAATAAGTCTCTTATCTTACCATTAATGCGACTTCTGGTGCTGCATGGTTTTGCTGATGGCTTTGTAGTCTGGTTATTTTTAACACTGTGATTACCAGCGGAATTATTCATTACTTATCGTGTCAAGCAGTGTCAGCTAAGATTGATCTGAGAGCCAGATGCAGAACCTATGGCTCTAGAGCCATAGGTTCCCTACCCCTGGCCTAAACCCTTTCGGTCTGCAACATTTTCATTTTCAATCTATGAACGTACAACTGTTTGTTTATTTTGTTGACCATTGACCGAAGAATAATAATAAACTAAACTAACTAATAATCACAAATTCGTCTGTTGTTTGGATGCTCTATTAGTTTTGGATGATACCACAAATTTAGGTTTCAATCCGGTACCAAGTCGTTACAGGATCATACATAGGTCATATTCAAAGTCCTCATGTGTCCAGGGACGTATTTACTAGGTTTATGAACATAATATAAATTTAAAAATATGAAAAAAGATTTTGTGATGCCTAAAAAATATCGATGTAATCATAGTAGTATCGACTAGATACGCTCCTGTACTTGGTATCATTACAGTGGATGTCAGGTGTAGATCCACCCATTTGTTTACATTGTGACGCTGGTGAGCTACGGTGTGTAGTGAAGCATGTTTAGCTATTCCTCGTCCTGAAGGGATGATACTTGTAAGAAGCCTTAAAGACCGGTACTTTTTAGAGGCGGAGTAGTACCAAATGTGATTAATTAGTATCGCGGTTCAATACCAATACCGATAAACCGTACAACCCTAACTGGGTGTGTCTCAGAATAGTCAACGGTTCCATTCGAAAAGGGGTCAACTATCAACCTTGCTGTCAATAACTAAAGCCCCTACATCCCTCCTTGGGACTTGGCTTTAGTGTTACTCGCCAGCAATTAAACACGGGGCTTGTCAGGTATTGCAGGCATTCTTTAGCCAAATATGACTCATTTGAGTAACGGGAATGAGTTGTTAGCATAGAAGTAGCACATACATTAATTATAGCCACTAATCATACTTGCCAACCTTGAGACCTTCAATTTCGGGAGGTGGGGGGTGGGGGGCGGGGAGGGGCGTGGTTGGGGGAGGGGCGTGGTTAAGAGGGGAGGAGTATATTTACAGCTAGGATTCACCAAGTCAAGTATTTCATATATATATATATATATATATGAAATACTAAGTCAAGTATTTCATATATATATATATATATATATATATATATATATAAATAAAATAAATAATTGAATTTCAGTGTTCATTTATTTACACACATATACACACACATAACACTCATCTACTCATTGTTGAGTTAAGGGTTGAATTGTCCATCCTTGTTCTATTTGTCACTATTTTTCTAACCATGCTGAACGCCCTCTCTGATGATGCATTGCTGTGTGACACGCAAAAAGTGCTTTCATCAAATGCACTAAATGGCAGTATTGTCCTGTTTAAGAGTGTCACAACATTGCTGTTTACGGCAGACAAACTGCTTTACGGTAGACAAAAACGTGACTGCTGTTGTTGTGTGTTGTTACTGCGCTGGGAGGACGTTAATGAAACTGCCTAACAATAAACCCACATAAGAAACCAAGAACTCGCCCTCGATCATTCTACAGTTATAACGTCATTGGGCAGATATGCTGTTTATATTGTGTGCCTGAATTTCGGGAGATTTTCGGGAGAAAATTTGTCCCGGGAGGTTTTCGGGAGAGGCGCTGAATTTCGGGAGTCTCCCGGAAAATCCGGGAGGGTTGGCAAGTATGCCATTAATGCTAATAGCATGTCGACAGTAGGCACATTACAGTTGATTCAACAAATACAAATTGACAAATCATTTCAAAAAATATGTCAGGTAACAGGACTTAAGCAGCACACACTGTAAAAAGAAAAATTAATTGCTTAACTTTCTTTTGGCCTTCTCATGACCTTGTAGTCTGGAATGTTAGAACATGTTTGATCAAGTGGAATTACTCAAAAAGAGAGCGATGGTAAGTAGGGATGATACTCGAAACCGATTTTCCTGGTTGTTCGAAAAGAAAAGAACCGAGTCCTCGGACTCGAATCCCTTTTTGAGAACCGGTACCCGTTATCGAGACCACTATAGTAAAGAAAAAGAGTTGGTTCTTTATTCGAATGCCTCGGAACGAATCCCGTCCCGACCAAAAATGCTCCGTGTGACATCACAAGAAATGACGTCACGTAGGTCAGTCATTAGGCGCAGATAGCGAAAGCAGGAAAAACAATGGACCGGAAAAAGCGCTCCAAGGTGTAATAAAGTTCAAAACAAAAGGTATAATCCAATGAATAACTTTACTGAGAGATTTGAGCAGGGTACAAACACATGACCAACACTTTTACGACCAACCGGAAACATAGCAACCAGGCTAGCAACGCACCTCCTTTACGGCAGCACATACATATATATACACCATATATGACATGATCTCCCTTTTTTAACTTTTGTTTTTCTTTCCTTGTAAACAAAACAAAATCACACTGTATATGTGTTGTCTGTCTAATTATAAATAATTCAGACGAGGCGTGTTGGCTGAGTTCTTGAAGTTTACTTTCACAGCGTGCTCATAACCTCATTCTTAGCTGCCGGCGTGGCGACATGCAACAACACTTTTCGGGGCTACCGGGCATGCTCGCCACTCCCGTTGCATGCTGGGTAGTGTAGTTGTTATATTCCCTAGCTCATAACATCACATCTTTCCCCCTATAAAGAAATAATGTTAACTCAATAAAGTGTATTTCTTTTTTTAGCTTAACCTTTCATTTTTTAGCATTGTAACCACATTTGCAAACAACTTTTCTCTTCATAGAATTTTCTTTCAATAAAGAAATAAAGTGCAAAAATGTCAAAGCATCATAACAAACAGTTATGACAAATAGCAGCAGAATTGCACTTTTTGGAGAGCTGTATTATTTTCAGTTTTGTGCCCAAGGGACCGATTTTATTTAACACTATATTATTATTTATTCACCTATAGTGATCACAGAGACAGGTTGTTTTTGTATTACTGTATATATTTGTTTTTCTGAAAAATCCCACTTAATATACTTTGGGTAACAACAGTCAATATTTATTTATTTTATTTTTTTAGGGGGGTAACAGTCAATATGTATTTATTTACTAGATTACATTTTTTTCTTATATAATAAAAGTGAGCTTTTGTTAAACCAAATATTGTGTGTTTTTTTCCATATACAACAACCTATCTGGACTCGATAAGAGAATCGATAAGGAATCGGTTCGATAAGAGGATTCGATAATAGGCTCGAACTCGATAGTTTCTTATTAAACACCATCCCTAATGGTAAGTATGAAAAGTATCATGCTTTCTTTGTGTTTTTTGGCAACACCTAGTAGCTTCAATATTTCATTAAATTTAACGCATGGCACGTGATGCAATTGAATGATCGAGACTCGTTTGTTAGTGAACATTTTCCAACAAGTTTCTGCTTTGGATATTTTGTATATGTAAGTAATATGCGACTATAATTCTTTCATACTTAACAAATGTCGTGTTTGATAGTGCCATATTGTTCAGTTAAAGACAGTTATTACGTGTGTCTAGTCTGTGTGCTATTGTGGGCTTAGCTGTTGTGTAGCTGCTAGCTTTTATAAATGACTTCATTAAAATACAAGAAAAGATTAACCTTGAGTGCTTATTATAGGACAAGTAGATCAAACTTTGCACATGTAAACGTGCTGCAGGACTGCTTGTATCAGGGCTTATTTTGGAGATTTTAGGTGCAAGCAGATATTATTTGTTATTAGTTTTTTTCTAATATAGGACCGATATCAATATCGAATTGGAACACCCCTAGTTTAATCTTTTGTGTTTATTAAATATGCAGTTGGATCAAAGTTAAGGACACTACTAGATTTATTTTTTTTATTTAAAAGTGTATTTTATTGTGCATTTATACACTATTTCCTGGGGACACGAATAGCACAATTTCCGTAAACTCTCCATATAAGTAAAAGCGTAACACAGCTACTGTTTTGAATATGTTCCATTCAAAACATTTAAAAAAAAAATCCAAGCCCAATGCTTCCCTTGTTGGTGACAGCAGACCTGTGCTTTTCTATTTTAGAACAGTTTTGTAAGTGAACCTCTGCTTCCACATGTTCTCAGATGAAAGGTCCAAGGTTGAATAAATGCAGACCTATATGGGCAGTTTAATGGAGCTGAAAACTTAAAATTTCTGCAACGGTGTGAGAACGACTTTATTCTGTAGCGGCAGTGACCTCAGGGAACATTTTGCTTTTCGCTGAACCACTTTTGCCATTTTCTAAATGCCACCAACTCGTAATTTGGTCCCACAAACACTGAAAAGGACCATTCGCTGGAAAGTATGGCTAATCGGAGGCTCGGATCTCAATAATTGTTTTGCCACTCAGACAGGTGTTTGCAGTGCAGTAAGTATGCAAATAGAAATATCGTAAAACATATGTTTAGAGACATTAGAATTGAGGTCAGCAAGTGCCAACATTAGAAAAACAGACTGTCAAAAACTGATGAATGCGCGTGGTGGTTATCGGGGCTGACGAACTGTGTATATGTATGTATATGTGTGTGTGTGTGTATGTATATATATGTGTATGTGTACATATGTGTGTGTATGTGTATGTATCTGTATATATGTGCCTGCTGGGTCCAGTCCCTGTGTCTACTGTGGTAGCTTGGTGCTGCAAGGTATTACGAGGTGCTGCGAGTCGGCCAGTTGCTGGGGTAGTGACCCTGTGTGTCAGCATGTCTGTGATCTTCTTTAAATTCTTTTTTTTTTTTTAAGTATTTATTTATCCATCCATCCATCTTCTTCCGCTTATCCGAGGTCGGGTCACGGGGGCAGCAACCTAAGCAGGGAAGCCCAGACTTCCCTCTCCCCAGCCACTTCGTCCAGGCCAGCCGGGAGACATAGTCTTCCCAACGTGTCCTGGGTCTTCCCCGCGGCCTCCTACCAGTCGGACGTGCCCTAAACACCTCCCTAGGGAGGCGCTCGGGTGGCATCCTGACCAGATGCCCGAACCACCTCATCTGGCTCCTCTCGATGTGGAGGAGCAGCGGCTTTACTTTGAGCTCCCCCCGGATGGCAGAGCTTCTCACCCTATCTCTAAGGGAGAGCCCCGCCACCTGGCGGAGGAAACTCATTCCGGCCGCTTGTACCCGTGATCTTGTCCTTTCGGTCATAACCCAAAGCTCATGACCATAGGTGAGGATGGTAACGTAGATCGACCGGTAAATTGAGAGCTTTGCCTTCCGGCTCAGCTCCTTCTTCACCACAACGGATCGATACAGCGTCCGCATTACTGAAGACGCCGCACCGATCCGCCTGTCAATCTCACGATCCACTCTTCCCTCACTCGTGAACAAGACTCCGAGGTACTTGAACTCCTCCACTTGGGGAAAGATCTCCTCCCCAACCCGGAGATGGCACTCCACCCTTTTCCGGGCGAGAACCATGGACTCGGACTTGGAGGTGCTGATTCTCATCCCAGTCGCTTCACACTCGGCTGCGAACCGATCCAGCGAGAGCTGAAGATCCTGGCCAGATGAAGCCATCAGGAACACATCATCTGCAAAAAGCAGAGACCTAATCCTGCAGCCACCAAACCAGATCCCCTCAACGCCTTGACTGCGCCTAGAAATTCCGTCCATAAAAGTTATGAACAGAATCGGTGACAAAGGGCAGCCTTGGCGGAGTCCAACCCTCACTGGAAACGTGTCCGACTTACTGCCGGCAATGCGGACCAAGCTCTGGCACTGAGCATACAGGGAGCGGACTGCCACAATCAGACAGTCCGATACCCCATACTCCCTGAGCACTCCCCACAGAACTTCCCGAGGGACACGGTCAAATGCCTTCTCCAGGTCCACAAAACACATGTAGACTGGTTGGGCAAACTCCCATGCACCCTCAAGGACCCTGCCGAGAGTATAGAGCTGGTCCACAGTTCCACGACCAGGACGAAAACCACACTGTTCCTCCTGAATCCGAGGTTTGACTATCCGGCGTAGCCTCCTCTCCAGTACACCCGAATAGACCTTACCGGGAAGGCTGAGGAGTGTGATCCCACGATAGTTAGAACACACCCTCCGGTTCCCCTTCTTAAAGAGAGGAACCACCACCCCGGTCTGCCAATCCAGAGGTACCGCCCCCGATATCCACGCGATGCTGCAGAGTCTTGTCAACCAAGACAGCCCCACAGCATCCAGAGCCTTAAGGAACTCCGGGCGGTTCTTATCTACCCCTGGGGCCTTGCCACCGAGGAGCTTTTTAACTACCTCAGCAACCTCAGCCCCAGAAATAGGAGAGCCCACCACAGACTCCCCAGGCACTGCTTCCTCATAGGAAGACGTGTTGGTGGGATTGAGGAGGTCTTCGAAGTATTCCCTCCACCGATCCCCAACATCCGCAGTCGAGGTCAGCAGAAAACCATCCTCGCCATACACGGTGTTGATAGTGCACTGCTTCCCCTTCCTGAGGCGGCGGATGGTGGTCCAGAATTGCTTCGAAGCTGTCCGGAAGTCGCTTTACATGGCTTCCCCGAACTCCTCCCATGTCCGAGTTTTTGCCTCTGCGACCGCTGAAGCCGCACACCGCTTGGCCTGTCGGTACCTGTCCGCTGCCTCAGAAGTCCTATGAGCCAAAAGAACCCGATAGGACTCCTTCTTCAGCTTGACGGCATCCCTCACCGCCGGTGTCCACCAACGGGTTCTAGGATTACCGCCACGACAGGCACCAACTACCTTGCGGCCACAGGTCCAATCAGCCGCCTCGACAATAGAGGCGCGGAACATGGTCCATTTGGACTCAATGTCCAGTACCTCCCTCGTGACATGTTCAAAGTTCTTCCGAAGGTGGAAATTGAAACTCTCTCTGACAGGAGACTCTGCCAGACGTTCCCAGCAAACCCTCACAATGCGTTTGGGCCTGCCAGGTCTGTCCGGCATCCTCCCCCACCATCGCAGCCAACTCACCACCAGGTGGTGATCGGTAGAAAGCTCCGCCCCTCTCTTCACCCGAGTGTCCAAAACATGAGGCCGCAAATCCGAAGACACAACTACAAAGTCGATCATGGAACTGCGGCCTAGGGTGTCCTGGTGCCAAGTGCACATATGGACACCCTTATGCTTGATTATGGTGTTCGTTATGGACAATCTGTGACGGGCACAAAAGTCCAATAACAAAACACCGCTCGGGTTCAGATCCGGGCAGCCATTCTTCCCAATCACGCCTCTCCAGGTTTCACTGTCGCTGCCAACATGAGCATTGAAGTCCCCCAGTAGAACGAGGGAATCACCCGGGGGAGCACTCTCAAGTACTCCCTCGAGTGAATCCAAAAAGGGTGGGTACTCTGAGCTGCGGTTTGGCGCGTAAGCGCAAACCACAGTCAGGACCCGTTTCCCCACCCGAAGGTGGAGGGAAGCTACCCTCTCGTCCACCGGGTTGAACTCCAACGTGCAGGCTCTGAGCCAGGGGGAAACAAGAATTGCCACCCCAGCCCGTCGCCTCTCACTGCCGGCAACGCCAGAGTGGAAGAGAGTCCAGCCCCTCTCGAGAGAACTGGTTCCAGAGCCCTTGCTGTGCGTCGAAGTGAGTCCGACTATATCTAGCCGGAACTTCTCCACCTCGCGCACTAGCTCAGGCTCCTTCCCCCCCAGCGAGGTGACGTTCCACGTCCCAAGAGCTAGCTTCTGTAGCCGAGGATCGGACCGCCAAGTGCCCTGCCTTCGGCTGCCGCCCAGCTCACATCGCACCCGACCTCTATGACCCCTGCTATGGGTGGTGAGCCCATTGGAGGGGGGACCCACGTCGCCTCTTCGGGCTGTGCCCGGCCGGGCCCCATGGGGGCAGGCCCGGCCACCAGGCGCTCGCCATCGTGCCCCACGTGACCCGCGTCCGGGCGAGGGAAATCTGGGTTCCTTGTCGGTGTTCCTCATAGAGATCTTCGAGCTGCTCTTTGTCTGATCCCTCACCTAGGACCAGTTTGCCTTGGGAGACCCTACCAGGGGGCATAGAATCCCCCGGACAACATAGCTCCTACGATCATTGGGACACGCAAACTCCTCTACCACGTTAAGGTGGCAGCTCAGAGAGGAGTAATATTTGTATTTGTAAATGTATTTATTTATTTATTTTTTAATGTATTATTTTAATATAATTTTTTTTATTTTTCCCCTCCCTCAGGTGGGGATCTCGGGGGGGGGGTTTGCTGGTTGTTCCATCTCCATCGTTTGGGTCCCTGCGGGTGGGGTGGGTGGTTCCCGTGGCCCCGTGCCGGGGGCTTGCCTCGCCGCGCTCTCCGGGGGTCGGGGGTGGGCTCGTGGGGGCCCGGTTGCCGGTGGGGCAGGGGCGGTCTTCCCGTCCGGTTGCGGGGAGTCTCTGGGCCCCCCGGGCGGGGCATCCCGCCTTTCTGCTCGTGTGGGGTGTTGTCTCTCGCTGGCTTGGGGTCTGGCTGTCCCCTGCTGTTCTCGTGCCTTGTCCTCTGCCGGGTGCGTCTGTTTGCGGCCTGCTGCTGACCCTTGTGGGCGGCGCGGTGGGACGGGCTCTGGGTTTCCTGCCGCTGGCCGTGAGAATGCTCACACAGTTGTTTACATTTGTAGAAAATGACAAATAACAGAAATGACACAAAACTATATTCGTTTGAAATGGCAACGTTCTGGCTTTAAGAAACAGTAAAATGAATCACGAATACAAATTGCGATAGTCAGTAACAGTTCCTATTAAGCAGAGTAAAAAAAAAAATGTAATCACTCAATTCTGAGATTTAATTATGGATTCACCCTGTAACTTTTTATTTCCAAAGCTAACACCTGCATTAGATTAAATCTGTTCATTAGTCTGCAGTTAAAAATGAGTGTTAACACCTTGGAGAGCTGTTGCACCAGGTGGATTGACACGAGAGATGGATTATCAAACTTCGTCAAGAAAGTAAATCGTTGCAACATTGCGGAAAAGATGTTGATTGTTCATAAATCAGTCGTTTCTAAAATCTGGATGAAGTACAAACGACATGGGAAGGTTGAAAAAGGCAAGCATACTGGTAGACTAAGGAAATCATAAAAGCGCCTAGACCGAAAACTTAAAGCACTAAGTCTTGAAAACAGAAAAATGTACAGCATAACAGTGGAAGAACACAAGGGCAGAAAATGGAGTCACCGTCTGTGGCCGAACTGTGAGAAAGCGCCTAAAAGGAAGTGGAATTTAAATATAGAAAAGCTAAATGAAAGCCGTCATTAACACCTAAACATAAAAAAACCAAGGTTCCAATGGGCTACGGAAAAGCAATCATGGACCATGAACGACTCAATGAAAGTCATCTTCAGTAATAAATTGCAAATCTGCGTTAAGCAAAGTGATGATGCTGGAACTTTTGTTTGGTGCTGTTTCAATGAGATTTATGAAGACGACTGCCTGAAGAAAATGTGCACATTTCTACAGTTGATAATATGGGGCTGCATGTCAAGTAATGGTACTCGGGAGATGGCTGTCATTACATCTTCAATAAATGCACTAGTTTACATTGACATTTTGGACACGTTTCTTATTCCATCAATCGAAAAGACGTTTGAGCATGATGACATCATTTTTCAAGATGAAAATAGATCTTTCCAAAGAGCAAAAACTGTACAAAATCCAAATAAAAACGTCTGTGCAAGGAAATTAAAGAAATTAGTCCATGACAAAACTCCAACCTGAAAAGCTGATCTGACAACAACGATCAGAGAAAGCTGAAGCAAGACTGATGAATAGCACTGATTGTAACTCGTTAATTCCATGCCTCAGAGACTGCAAGCTGGTATTAAAGCCAAAGGTGGTGCAACAAAGTACTAGAGGTGTGTTGTAGTGTTTTGTGTTTATTTGATTGTCATGATTCCATAGTTTTTTCCTCAGAAAGAGTGGTTTCATATGATCTAAAAATGAAACTGTTACTGACTACTACAATGCAGTTTCTTGACTTTTTTTTAATAGTGATTCCTAAAGACAGAAAGTTGCCAATCACTATCGTTTTGTATCATGTATTTTATACATTTTTCTACAAAATTAAATAACTGAATGAACAATCCTCCAAGATTGGTGATTCCATAATTATTGCCAGGAGTTACATTGTCGTACCTCAACTTACAAGTAATTTGAGATCTGTCTCTCAGCCTTTTGTTATGCTTTAAGTTGCAAGCAAAATTAGAGTTACAAGGTTGGAGTAGTCCACAGCCTACAGCCAGGTATCAACACAATCCTGAGACTAAGAAAATTAGTGCAAAAGAGAAGAATTGGACATTCGAACCAGAGAAATAAACCATTAATAAACATGTCCTACCAGTTAGCCGATCTGACGAGTCAGTCCAACCGCAGCAATGTCAGTCTGCATCACAGCAGCCCAGGGCCCTCAACTTTTAGTAGCTTTGTACTTTTTCTACTATTGACTATTGATCTTTGCTTGCGACATGTGTGCAGTACGGTAGAGCAAAACTGCTGTCCATTACAGGTAACGCTTTCTGCTCACAACACACCTTGAATGTGTGAAATACTATAACCCCGGAGATCCGGCAACTACCTAACAAATCAGGCTTCACCATCCCCCTGCTGAAGTGAGAAACAGGAAGCAAAAAGAATGGGGCTAGCGGATAAACTAAAGGCTAACCCCTACAAACTAGTCCCTCCCAGTCTCTTTCTTACCAACTCTCGGTCGCTAAACAACAAAATGTAGGCACTACAACTATGGATCACCTCTCATTGTCTGGATTACTGTGTATTGATTGTCTCTGAGTCCTGATTGGACAGCTATTGAGCTAGCGGGCTGTGCTGCCTTCAGAGCCGACTGAACAATAGACTCCGACAAGACAAAAGGAGGAAGTCTCCGTGTTAATGCAATTTGTTATTCTTATAGCAAATACTGTGTGTTTATTTCCGTACATAAGGATAACAAATTGCATTATTTTTTAAAGATCTAATGAACCTTTTAATATTTATAACTGTTAGGAACACTCACTGCTCTTCGTCGATTGAATATATGATGTTGCAGAGCAGACCCTTTTTCTGTGCAGGAAATATACATCAGTGCTAATAATTGATGTCTACGTGCCTCCAGAAACTAGTACTAAAGTAACAAGGGAGACGCTGCTCCTGTCTATCAACCAGCGTTTAGCTGCGCAGGCAGACAGTTTAATTGTAGTAGCTGGAGATTTTAACCAACGCCAACATGAAATCTGTCCTGCCCAAATTCCAAAAATATGTGAACTTCCCCACCAGAGAGAAGAACACTTTAAACCAGGTTTACTGCAACATGCTTACAAAGCCAGCCATCTACCTCATCTGGGTCTCTCAGACCACCTGTCCCTTTCCCCTCATCCTTGCATACAAACTACAGATCTGTCGACAAAAATCAGCTACAAAGACAGTCAGAGTTTGGACTGAGGAAGCCACCTCAGCTGTGCAGGACTGCTTTAATGTCACAGACTGGGTTATTTTTGGAGGGAGGGCAGACCTAGACAGACACAGATTTGTAATAAAGGACTACATCCGTCATGACCCGTTGCCCGGGTCATCTATTGGTTTATGTCCATAATATCATCATCGGCGGTCACTCGAAGCGAGTGTGACGATCCTCCTGGTAGGAGGGTATCCCTTTATGGAGGATGCCTGTGCGTGACTTTGTTTAACGTGGGGAAACTGGTGCACAGACAGTCACCACACGATCCTTGACAGATCCGGGTCAGGGTCCAGTGTCATGGAGTCCAAGACGACTGGGGACCCTTTTCTGCTGCAGCCTTCATCCACCATCCCAGCCGTTGTGACACTCCATAGGGTTAGCAATCATCCTCCGCCTGTTCCACCGTTGAGGTCTTGGGTTGTTATTTCCCCATAACTGAACCCACATGGATATGGGGGTGCCTTCTTCCGCCATCGCAACCGTTGTGTTGGGTCTTACATCTACCGTCTTCCACCTGCTCCGCCGTTGAGGTGTTCACCATATCCCTGACTAGGGGGCAATCAGGTACTAGGCCTTTGCCAAGGGCCACCTGGGGTAACAGTAGTAAAGGGGTTAACCTTCTAGTGCCCCAAGACCCCATAGAGGATCTTCCACTGCCGGATGCACTTTAACATCATGCCCAGGACACATATATACATACTATACTGTTTATACTTCCTATGTTTAAGTATAGTTCTGTTCCCAGCGCTACTCTGCAACTTTTTTGTTTACTTTCCGTTGCCAGGGTTGCTAAGAGTACGCACTGACATTTACTTTGTGAAAAGTGTTTTCATCTGTGTGGTAGTAATCAAGCCGCTTGTTTATATCTGCCTCGCGATCCACTCATGCTGGGATTCTGGTTCGCCATTGACGACTGTTTGTACTTGCGTTCAGTTTTATGCAATGCTAATTTAGCTTGTGTTGCTATGCTTCGTCTGTGCTCCTAGCGACATGCGCTCTGGTGTTTTGTCGTGTTTTAGAATTAATACATCATTACCATCTTAAATCTGTTTCCTGCTGTTCCTTTTGCAGCTTGAGGACACGACATTCGCAGACATGCGACCCGTTCGCAATGACATCAACTTTTTAATTGAGATTGTGACAGAGACTTAAGCTGTGGTTCAGCAGTGAAGTGAAGACCCTGCTCAAGGCACAGAATACTGCCTTCGGAGTGGGGAACCCACAAAGCTACAAAGTGACACAAAAAAAAAATGAGGAAAGGAATTAAGAAAGCCATGCTCAGTTACCAGCAGCCCATTCAGGCCCACTTCAACAACAACTCGAGAGACATGTGGAAGAGGGTAAAGATTCTGTCTGGCTACAATAACACCAGAGTCACAATGCCATCAGACAGCACCCTTCCAGACACAATTAACTAGTTCTTTGCTCCCTTGGACTGTCACAGCAGGAAAGATATTCCTTCCCCACCAGTCAATAATGACCCTACATCTGCAGAAATGTCAGGTCAATGCGAGGAAGGCTCCTGGCCCAGCTGGTATTCTCGGGCAGGTACGCAAAGCCTGTGCAGACGTGCAAGCACAGGTATTTTCAACCATCTTCAACCTCTCACTTCAACTGCATGTGGTTCCCACCTACCTTAAGTCAGGCATCATCATTGTCGTACCCAAGAAGAACATATTGAACTACCTGAATGACTATCGCCCAGTAGCTCTTACACCCGTCATCACCAAATGTTTTGAGAGATTCAACCTCCCTTTCATCAAGTCCGCCATCCCTGCTGACCTTGACCAACATCAGTTTGCCTATGGATCAAGAGGCATACTTGCCAACCTTGAGACCTCCGATTTCGGGAGGTGGGGGGTGGTCGGGGGTGGGGCGGGGGGCGTGGTTGGGGGTGGGGGCGTGGTTAAGAGGGGAGGAGTATATTTACAGCTAGAATTATTATTTCATATATGTATATATATTATATATATATATATATATATATATATATATATATATATATATATATATATATATATATATATATATATATATATATATATGAAATACTTGACTTTCAGTTAATTCTAGCTGTATATATATATTTATTTTATTAAGTATATATGTATATATATATATATATATATATATATATATATATATATATATATATATATATATATATATATATATATATATATATATAAAAGCCGTAGATGTTATTGTCACATATGCATGTACAGTAGATGGCAGTATTGTCCTGTTTAAGAGTGTCACAACATTGCTGTTTACGGCAGACAAACTGCTTTACGGTTGACGAAAACGCGACTGCTGTTGTTGTGTGTTGTTACCGCGCTGGGAGGACTTTAATGAAACTGCCTAACAATAAACCCACATAAGAAACCAAGAACTCGCCCTCGATCATTCTACAGTTATAACATGATTGGGCAGGCTCGCTGTTTATATTGTGGGAAAGCGGACGTGAAAACAAGCTGTCGACACGTCACTCAGGTCTGCCTGAATTTCGGGAGATTTTCGGGAGAAAATTTGTTCCGGGAGGTTTTCGGGAGAGGCGCTGAATTTCGGGAGTCTCCCCGGAAATCCGGGAGGGTTGGCAAGTATGTCGAGAGGTCAACAGAGGATGCTGTCATGATGGCGCTCCAAATAGCCCTGACTCTGTAACGATGCCGTGGCATTTGATGCTGGAGGTCGTTTTTCCAGGAAGCGGTGGAACGACAGGAAGCAGCTTGCAGGTAAGAAGAATGATTTATTCTTCGTGAAACATACAAAATACAAAATTAACGAAACAAGCGTGCCTATAGCACAGGAAGCTAACGGAGTAGCCAACAGGAAAAGGCAGGACTAAATAGCTCTCTGATTAGTGCCCGGGAACAGGTCCTGACCACTAATCAGAGGCAGGTGAAAACAATCAGCACCCTTGACAACCAAGAAACACAAAACAGGGGTGCTGAAACAGAACTTAAACCACAAGTGAATCAAAACCTAAATAAATTATGATCCGAGCAACGGGTCATAACACACTCACCTGGACAGGAGTAGCACCTATGTGAGGATGCTATTTCATACAGCCATCCCCCCAAAACGGGTCATGATGCTGCGCAACCTGGGCCTAGGCACTTCACTGTGCGCATGGATTTGGGACTTTCTCATTAACAGATTTCAGCGTGTCAGGATGGAAGATTACACTTCCTCCCTCTCATCCTGAACACTGAAACACCACAGGGGTTTGTCCCCAGCCCCCTCCTCTTCTCTCTCTTCACCAATGTCTGTTTCTCCATCCTTGCCAAGTTTGCAGACTACACTACACCAGGGTTCCCCAACCTTTTGTCCACCAGAGACCAGTTTATTTTATGCATTATTCTACGTGTGGCAGATAAAAACAGCAAAAAATGATACTATAACAAATGTGTTGTAATATACATCTATTAAAAAGTGTATTGGTGTGTTTAGTGGGACAGGCGAAAAATAAGTCGGAGAAAATACGGTAGTTTATAAATTAATTTTTGTTTCTGCGCAGCCCGGTAGGTATAGTGTCACGGACCGGACCGGTGGTTGGGGATCCCTGGACTACACCACCATTGAAGGACACTTATCCAAGGTCTTGTCTTGGAGGCAGCAGCCAAAGCAGGGAAGCCCAGACTTCCCTATCCCCAGCCACTTTGTCCAGCTCCTCCTGGGGGATCCTGAGGCGTTACCAGGCCAGCCGGGAGACATTGTCTCCCCAACGTATCGTGGGTCTTCCCCGTGGCCTCCTACCGGTTGGACGTGCACTAAACACCTCCCCAGGTGGACCTCAACACAACAAAAACTAAGGAACTGCTTGACTTTTGAAAATACCAAAAAAAACTGTACTCCGCCCGCTCTCTGCTAGAGGAGCGGCGGTTGAGAGGGTGGAGAGCTTCAGGTTTCTTGGAGTATATATATCAGCCGACTTCACCTGGTACATCTACATCTCCTTCCTTATGAGGAAATAAAATCACTGATGAGGAATTAATAGCTAGTTATTTTTTACAGAGCCTCCATTGAGTCCATCCTGACCTACTGCTGCACAGTGTCGTTAACCAGACCAGGGTGGAGAAATAGTCGGGACAACATTTCCCCCAAAGGACATACTGTATACTGTACATCGGCCTGCTTCATAAGAAAGCCAGAAACATCAGTACTGACATTGCACACCCTGGACATGTCCTGTTCTCCTCCCTTCCTTTTAAGAAGAAATACTGCTCTCTCAACGCCAGAACTGCAAGACTGAAATCCATCATTCCACTTCTCCCACCCAATGACTAACTCTAAAATCCTCCCCACACACACACACACAACAACGTGCAATACCTCTATACCATGTGCAATACTCCAATACCCTCACCCTGAGGGTAACTACAATATTATTTGCACTACAATGAACAGAAGGAATACTTATTTTTACATTGTTAAACATGGTGTTGTTTTTTAATGTATTTTTGTTATACTGCTACTGTTTGTTCTCTCAGGCGTTGCCTGAGGTCATGGGGAGCTGCTAAATCTGACTTTCCCAGTGAACGTTGGTGACAATGTTGACAGAGACAACACAGGATTTTATTCTATTCTATTTTACAAGCTGCAGCCAGCCGTGCACGCAGCCACAGAAATCCCCACGGGCGGTCATTTATCCATGAAAATATGGACAAGCTTTCGATGCCGTCTTTGACAAGTTTTAGTTTGTTCTGTCTAATCCTGACTTGAATTGGACGGTCAAGCATTAACCTCAGTACACACTACACAAACACAGCCTGCTGGGAACTCCGACCTCCGGTTAGTCACTCAAAAATCCATGAGCAAAACAACAGTTTCAGTTGTATTGAGAAATAGCCCACAGGCGAGTCACATACAATAAAAAGAAAAATAAATTGGTTAACTTTACTATGACACTATTTCACAAAACTGCTGTAGTTGTTTGTGTTATTGTATTGTTTTTCAACCTATATTTTTACTATATATTTTAGTTTTGCATGTTACATGTTAAAATTGTGTTCTAGAAGGTCCAAACACTGATTAAATTGATCTTCTATTCAATGGGTGTAGCTGATTTGAGATCCAAGTTTGTTGAGTAACGAGCTCGGTCGTGGAACAAATTGAGCTCGTATGTATTTTTTATGCATGTATATTTTTTTATTCTGTTGAAGTTCTAAATAGAACATTGGCTGTAGTCTAACATGTCTATACAACATTTGAAATTCAAACTCGCATCTTGAAGATGACAAAAGGGCAGCATGATGTAAGAGGGGTTAGTGCTTGTGTCTCACAATAAGAAGGTTAAGCGTTCGATTCCCTGGCTCAGGGTCTTTCTGTGTGGGATTTGCATGTTCTCCCCGTGACTGTGTGGTTTACCTCCGGGTACTTTGGCTTCCTCCAAAGACATGCACCTGGGGATAGGTTAATTGGCAACACAAAAAAATGTGTCCCTTGTGTGTACTGTATCTTTCGGACTATAAGGCGCACTTAAAATCCTTTAATTTTCTCAAAACTCGACAGTACGCCTTATAACCTAATGTACGGAATCATTTTGGTTGTGCTTACTGACCTATTTTTTTTGGTACATGATGAAATGATAAGTGTGACAAGTATATGTCAGTCACACATAAGAGATACGCGTAGACTGCAATATGACTCAAGTAAACAACACAAAAATATTATATGTCCCATTGAAAATATAGAGCATTATACACGGCGCTCAAAAATCTATCAAAATGTTTTAGTACGACTTTGGTAAGCTTTGAAGCTGCTCCGCTTGATGGAGTGTACTGTGCTTCAACATACGAGTATTATTATGGTGTGTGTATAAGGTAAGACATATTATCTGGTATTTTGTTTTGCAATATTATGCAAAAGAGACTTTTCTTACCGTCTGGTAGCTGCTGATCTGTATTTGGGATCTAAATAAGTCCTGAAAATTTGCGCCTGTCCGCCTTTGTAGTCCGTGTTGACACCAGAGTCGATAAGCTTCTTCTTTTCCTCTATCTTTTTGTTATGGTGCATTCATCATCCACTGTTGCCATTTGTAATATAAAGTAGTGTAAAGTCCTTACTTATATCTGTCAGTAAACTCGCCATGAAAGCACTAAAACATACCGGTGTAGTGAGTTTACATTATTCACCCAAGGAACTTTAGTTATTAAAGAGTCCCGGTCGGACGGTTTTTCACGGAACACATTTCCGGTGTTGTTTTTGCACTAGTGAGCCACGGATGAGAAGATGCTGCTCCGTTATTGATCTACGTAAAGTCTGAATGACATTAAAACAGTTGGCTCCATCTTTTGACAATCCTTCCACTCCCGTCCTTGCACACTACACCGCTACAACAAAGATGACGGGGAGAAGATGATGCCAAAGGTGAGCCACGTAAATAAGACCGCCCACAAAACGGCGCATCCTGAAGCAACTGTCAGAAAGCGCCTTGAAGATGATCTGTAAAACATACCGTATTTTTCGGACTATAAGTCGCAGTTTTTTTCATAGTTTTTTCCTTTTTTATTATGCATTTTGGGCAGGTGCGACTTATACTCCGGTGCGACTTATACTCCGAAAAATACGGTACTCTATGCAAATTTTTTACAAAACAACCACCATTACATGTCATTTAGACCAGTGGTCCCCAACCTTTTTGTAACTGCGGACCGGTCAACGCTTGAACATTTGTCCCACAGGGGGGGAGGGGGGATGGTATTTTTTATATTTTTATTGTCATAAAAAAAATACAATCATGTGTGCTTACAGACTGTATCCCTGCAGACTGTATTGATCTATATCAGTGGTTCTTAACCTTGTTGGAGGTACCGAACCCCATTAGTTTCATATGCGCATTCACCGAACCCTTCTCTAGTGAAAAATAAAATGTTTTTTTTCCAAATTCAAGACAAAGTTATATGTTTTTGGTAACACTTTAGTATGGGGAACATATTCTAAGTAACAAAGACTTAATTTAGAGTTATTTGGTTAGGGTTAGGGTTAGGGTTAGGGTCAGGGTTAGATGATTAGGGTTATAATAAGGCCATGCTGAATAAGGTATTAATAAGTACTTAATACTGACTAGTTAAGAGCCAATATGTTACTAATTTGCATGTTAATAAGCAACTAATTAATGGTGAATATGTTCCCCATACTAAAGTGTTACCATGTTTTTTTACTGGTGCACAAAATGAACCATGCATGAACATCACCTTGTTCAAAGAACAAAACCAACACAGTGCATAAACTCACAACAAATTACACACCTGCAAATCAGTGTGACTTCTGCTGTTGCCGTATCCGTAATACGCCGATAGGGAGAAGTTTTTATTTACACGATGAGTCGGGTGTGTTTTGACCTCCACCGAACCCCTAGGGTTCGATCGAACCCAGGTTAAGAACCACTGGTCTATATTGATATATAATGTAGGAACCAGAAATATTAATGACAGAAAGAAACAACCCTTTTGTGCAAAATAGTGTGAATGAGTGTAAATGGGGGAGGGAGGTTTTTTGGGTTGGTGCACTAATTGTAAGTGTATCTTGTGTTTTTTATGTTGATTTAATAAAAAAATAAAAATAATTTTTTTTTTATTTCTTGTGCGGCCCGGTACCAATCGATCCATGGACTGGTATCGGGCCACGGACCGGTACCGGGCCACGGACCGGTACCGGGCCGCGGACCGGTACCGGGCCGCGGCCCGGGGGTTGGGGAACACTGATTTAGACCACAAAAAGGTGTTTTCAATATACAAAAAAATTATAATAATATGATTTGTTTAATGCGCCCTATAATCCGGTGCGCTTATTGTATGAAAATAAACCTGACTAGACCCGCTCATCGGCAGTGCGCCTTATAATCCGGTGCGCCCTATTGTTTGGAAAATACGGTAAATATGAGTGTAAATGTTGTCCGTCTATCTGTGTTGGCCTTGCGGTGAGGTGGTGACTTGTCCAGCCACCCAACCCTGCAACTACAAGAGGTACAAGCAGTAGCAACTGCTGGATGAATGGAAGATGAAAAAAAAATATATACATTTTATTTGAAACAACTGATTCCACATGGTCAGTCAGCAACACTTCCACAAACAAGTTCAAAGAGAATGTGCTGTGGAAAAGAATTCGGATGATATATCTTTGGACGGTGATTGAAAATGTTGGTTTAAAAAGGAAGTTTTTTCCTTGACAGCCAGCCTGAAGACTTTTTAATATAATTGTAACCTTTTCCAGTATTCATTTTTCCTCGCGCCCACACCTAGGCAAGCAAGATGAAAGGTTAAAGCAGGCTGAACACACCTTTCATGGGTCTTTCCTCACGGTGTTTCAGGTCTAACACTGTCAGACCTCATCTAAGGTGCCAGATTGTTGCATTGTAATGTAATGAGTTCTAGACAAGAAGAGTAAACGATATCATCATTGCCAAATTTTAAAGGCCTACTGAAACCCACTACTACCGACCACGCAGTCTGATAGTTTATATATCAATGATGAAATCTTAACATTACAACACATGCCAATACGGCCGGGTTAGCTTACTAAAGTGCAAATTTAAATTCCGAGGGAAATATCCTGCTGAAAACGTCTCGGTATGATGACGTCAGCGCGTGACGTCACGGATTGTAGAGGACATTTTGGGACAGCATGGTGGCCAGCTATTAAGTCGTCTGTTTTCATCGCAAAATTCCACAGTATTTTGGACATCTGTGTTGGTGAATCTTTTGCAATTTGTTCAATGAACAATGGAGACAGCAAAGAAGAAAGCTGTAGGTGGGAAGCGGTGTATTGCGGCCGACTGCAGCAACACAAACACAGCCGGTGTTTCATTGTTTACATTCCCGGAAGATGACAGTCAAGCTTTACCATTGGCCTGTGGAGAACTGGGACAACAGAGACTCTTACCAGGAGGACTTTGAGTTGGATATGCAGACACGGTACCGTGAGTACGCATGCAGCTGCGGCTTCCAAACATTTGATCGCTTGCCCGTACGTGCGTGCCGCTATGTGCATGTCACGTACATAACTTTGGGGACTTTGGGGAAATATATGTGCTGTATGAACTTTGGGGAGGTGAACAGTACTTTGGGCTGTGGGATTGAGTGTGTTGTGCAGGTGTTTGAGTTGTATTGGCGGGTTATATGGACGGAAGGGGGGAGGTGTTTGTTATGCGGGATTAATTTGTGGCATATTAAATATAAGCCTGGTTGTGTTGTGGCTAATAGAGTATGTATATGTCTTGTGTTTATTTACTGTTTTAGTCATTCCCAGCTGAATATCAGGTCCCACCCGCCTCTCACAGCATCTTCCCTATCTGAATTGCTCCCACTGCCCTCTAGTCCTTCACTCTCACTTTCCTCATCCACAAGTCTTTCATCCTCGCTCAAATTAATGGGGAAATCGTCGCTTTCTCGGTCCGAATCGCTCTCGCTGCTGGTGGCCATGATTGTAAACAATGTGCAGATGTGAGGAGCTCCACAACCTGTGACGTCACGCTACTCGTCTGCTACTTCCGGTACAGGCAAGGCTTTTTTATCAGCGACCAAAAGTTGCGAACTTTATCGTCAATGTTCTCTACTAAATCCTTTCAGCAAAAATATGGCAATATCGCGAAATGATCAAGTATGACACATAGAATGGACCTGCTATCCCCGTTTAAATAAGAAAATCGCATTTCAGTAGGCCTTTAACCAAATGCAATATTTGAAGTTTTACCAATTTTATTTTGTTGCACACAGTCAAACTGGTTTTTAAATGCTTGGATAACTCTGCTCCCCAATTGCTCTGCAAGGCAATTACAAGACTGGAAAGTGGTACCAGATCTACCACCCGAGCAATGTCAAAAGGGAACTGTTGCGTTCCATTCCGTAGGACAGGGGTGCTCATTACGTCGATCGCGAGCTACCAATCAATTTCGGAGGGTGTGTCAGTCGATCACCAGCCAGGCATTAAATAAGTAGTCCTAAAAATGAGCGATCATAAATCTTCACTATGACGTCACTTTCGTCACTTGATTGACATTCACGGCACCCGAGGGTTTTCTGAGATGACGCTGGCTGCTGCCAGCTCATTAAAATTACCGACTGGAAGGCGAGAAACACTTTATTTCAACAGACTCTGGCGCCGTACCTGTCGTCAAAACTCCAAAGACCGACTGCACAGTTGCACAATAAAAGCGCTTCTTCATCCTGCCTGCGCTAACAAAATAAGAGTCTCAGAAAGCTGGCATGCACAAGCTAGCAAGCTACGGAGTTTGCCGACAATGTATTTCTTGTAAAGTGTATACAAAGGAGTACTGAAGCTGGACAAATAAGATGCCAAAAACCAACCACTTTCATGTGGTATTGGACAGAAAGGAGGACTTTTTTTCTCCTCCATTCGAAAATGCGGATGTTATCAGCACCACTGTCTGATTACAATCAATGCAAGTCATCAGAATCAGGTAATACACCAACTTATATTATTGTCTTCATGAAAGAAAGGAATCTATATGTGTTAAACATGCTTGTATTATCTTTAAACACCTTTAACTTATTAACAATATTAACTATGTGTTAAACATGCTTGTATTATCTTTAAACACTTTTAACTTATTAACAATATTAACTATATGTGTCAAACATGCTTGTATTATCTTTAAACACCTTTAAGTTGTTAACAATATTAACTATATGTATTAAACATACTTGTATTATCATTAAACACCTTTAATTTTTTAACAATAGTAACTATATGTGTTAAACATGCTTGCATTGTCATTAAACACCTTTAACTTGTTAACAAAAACATATATTTCATAAATAAGTAAATATAAATTATATATATGAATGAGGTAGATCCCCACGACTTGATCAATTGAAAAGTAGCTCGCCTGCAGAAAAAGTGTGAGCACCCCTGCTGTAGGACATCTTTTGCCCAAACTGCCTTTTCAATAAAAGGACCACAACTATGGAACTCTTTACCGGACACTTTGAAAAGTATACCTGCACTTGTCACTTTGAAAAAACAAACAAAATTATGGCTAGTTGAGCAACAATCGTGTTCCCATGTTTAGTTTTTACTCATGTTTACTAATTGGTTTAAATCTAGTCTGCACTTTGTCTGTGTTATTATTATTATTGACTTTTATCTAGTTTGCACTTTGCCTATATTATTACTTTTATCATTATTATCGACTCATTCTATTTTTTATTTTCCTATTTTAATGATGTTGGATCTGTGTTGTTGTTGTTGTTGGGGACAAGGATTGTAAATAAGCTTTGGCTACAAACACTATGATGCATACATTGGATAACTGTTTCAGATGTCTATATTTTTGGATCTGTCCCTATTTCAAATAAACCTCTATAAACAGGTAACTGTCAAGACATGGACTATGGTGTGTTTGTTTTCATGAGATGCAAGTAAAGCTGGACTGGTCATGGCGTGAAGGTAAATACATATTTATTTATAACACTCAAAGGAACAAAAAGCGCGCTCAAGGCGGAAGTACAAACTTGACTAACGAAACAAAAAGAATTGCACGTGGGCAAAAAACTGTGAACAATTAAACAAAAACACTAACTGTGGCATTAATAGAAAAAACTTACTTGGACATGGCATGAAGTGCGCAGAGGTAGACAGAGTGTGACAGTGGTATGAATGCGGGATGTCACCAGAACGACAAACTGAAAACAATGAACTTAAATACTATTGACATGATTAACGAAAACAGGTGCGTGACTCAAAACGTGAAACAGGTGCGTGACGTGACAGGTGAAAACTAATGGGTTGCTATGGTGACAAACAAGAGTGCACAATGAGTCCAAACGTGGAACAGGTGAAACTAATGGGTAATCATGGAAACAAGACAAGGGATTGAAAAGCCAGAAACTAAAGAGTCCAATAACTAAACAAAACATGACTAAAACAAAACATGATTACACAGACATGACAGTAACACCGTTATATAAGAACTCTACAGTGAAAATTAAGGATTCGCAGTTTCTAAATGACATGCCTGTTGGTACAATGGACAGTTAATAACATGCTCACATTTGCTGCACTGCAGTCCGACTTCATAATAGACTCCAATTTCGTCGTACTGACAAAAAAAGCCCTTTCTGACCTGAGATGCTCAAAGAGAGGTTGAGAGGCACTGGAGGAACAATGCATGAGCGAACATAATAATTAGCAGCTGAAATGTCACCATCACCAAGGAGCAACTCATTTAGCATGCAGACAACATGTCTCAACCTCTCTTTAACACATCTCAACCTCTCTCTGTCAGGCACAGTTAGGACCAAGGGCCTCTCAACGTTGATGGTTATGTGGGAAAAATACAAAACAAGCTTGAATATGGGGTCTTTCTCCCCAGTTTGCCTCCTACAGGGCTCAAGTCAACAGGCATGGATTCAGTGTCCCCAGAGACATGAGGCCTCTCCTGCTGTTGTATGAATATGAAATGTTTGCTCTGTGAGCTGGAACCAATTTGCGGTCACTCACGAGAGCAGATATTTAACACCTAAAATGTTACCATATAACATAATCTCACTGTCTCCATAATACTTTATCATTTTGGCAAGCAAAACTAAATGGTCTGGTTTTTAACGATCTGCGATGTGATACATGGTTTATGATAATATAGTCGTCCCTCAACACATTACGCTTCAAATATTGCAACTTCACTACATTTTTTACAGCAAATTTTATATATTTTTTAACTAAACTATAAATTCTCACACACTCCGGTGTACTGTGGGCGGAAAATATCCGTGAAACACTCGATTAAACGCAAAACACATGCAGAATGTGCCTTGGCATTGTCTTGCTGAAATAAGCAGGGGCGTCCATGAAAAAGACGTTGCTTGGATGGCAACATGTGTGGCTCCAAAACCTGTATGTACCTTTCAGCATTAATGGTGCCTTCACAAATGTGTAAATTACCCATGCCTTGGGCACTAATACACCCCCATACCATCACAGATGCTGGCTTTTGAACTTTGCGCCTATAACAGTCCGGATGGTTCTTTTCCTCTTTGGTCCGGAGGACACGACGTCCACAGAAATGTGGACTCGTCAGACCACAGAACACTTTTCCGCTTTGCATCAGTCCATTTTAGATGAGCTCGGGCCCAGCAAAGCCGACGGCGTTTCTGGGTGTTGTTGATAAACGGTTTTCGCCTTGCATAGGAGAGTTTTATCTTGCACTTACAGATGTAGCGACCAACTGTAGTTACTGACAGTGGGTTTCTGAAGTGTTCCTGAGCCCATGTGGTGATATCCTTTACACACTGATGTCGCTTGTTGATGCAGTACAGCCTGAGGGATCGAAGGTCACAGGCTTAGTTGCTTACGTGCAGTGATTTCTCCAGAATCTCTGAACCCCTTGATGATATTATGGACCGTAGATGGTGAAATCCCCAAATTCCTTGCAATAGCTGCTTGAGAAAGGTTGTTTTTACACTGTTCAACAAATTGCTCACGCATTTGTTGACAAAGTGGTGACCCTCGCCCCATCCTTGTTTGTGAATGACTGAGCATTTCATGGAATCTACTTTTATACCCAATCATGGCACCCACCTGTTCCCAATTTGCCTGTTCACCTGTGGGATGTTCCAAATAAGTGTTTGATGAGCATTCCTCAACTTTATCAGTATTTATTTCCACCTTTCCCAACTTCTTTGTCACGTTTTGCTGGTATCAAATTCTAAAGTTAATGGTTATTTGCAAAAAAAAAAAGTTTTATCAGTTTGAACATCAAATATGTTGTCTTTGTAGCATATTCAACTGAATATGGGTTGAAAATGATTTGCAAATTATTGTATTTCGTTTATATTTACATCTAACACAATTTCCCAACTCATATGGAAACAGGGTTTGTATAAGTTCTCACACACTCCAACGTACTGTGGGCGGAAAATATCCGTGAAACACTCGATTTAATGCAAAACACGTGCAGAATGTGGCTTACCATTGTCTTGCTAAAATAAGCAGGGGCGTCCATGAAAAAGACGTTGCTTGGATGGCAACATGTGTTGCTCCAAAACCTGTATGTACCTTTCAGCATTACTGGTGCCTTCACAGATGTGTAAATTACCCATGTCTTGGGCACTAATACACCCCCATACCATCACAGATGCTAGCTTTTGAACTTTGCGCCTATAACAGTCCGGATGGTTCTTTTCCTCTTTGGTCCTGAGAACTGGCCGTGCACAGTTTCCAAAAACAATTTGAAATGTGGACTCGTCAGACCAAAGAACACTTTTCCGCTTTGCATCAGTCCATCTTAGATGAGCTCGAGTCCAGCGAAGCCGGCAGCGTTTCTGGGTGTTGTTGATAAATAGTTTTTGCTTTACATAGTAAAGTTTTAACTTGCACTTACAGATGTAGCGAAGAACTGTAGTTACTGACAGTGGTTTTTTGAAGTGTTCCTAAGCCCATGTGGTGATATCTCTTACACACTGATGTTGGTTTTTGATGCAGTACCGCCTGAGGGATCGAAGGTCACGGGCATTGCCGCTTACGTGCAGTGATTTCTCCGGATTTTCTGAACTTTTCGATGATATTTTGGACCGTAGATGGTGAAATCTCTGAATTTCCTGCAATAGCTCGTTTAGAAATGTTGTTCTTAAACTGTTCGACAATTTGCTCACGCATTTGTTTACAAAGTGGTGACCCTCGCCCCATCCTTGTTTTTGAATGACTGAGCATTTCAAGGACGCTGCTTGTATACCCAATCATGGCACCCACCTGTACCCAATTAGCCTGTTCACCAGTGGGATGTTCCAAATAAGTGTTTGATGAGCATTCCTCAACTTTCTCAGTTTTTGTTGCCACTTGTGCCAGCTTTTTTGAAACATGTTGCAGGGATCAAATTCCAAATGAGCTAATATTTGCAAAGAATAACAAGGTTTACAAGTTCGAACGTTAAGTATCTTGTCTTTGCAGTCTATTCAATTGAATATAGGTTGAAAAGGATTTGCAAATCATCGTATTCCGTTTTTATTTACGATTTACACAATGTGCCAGCTCTACTGGTTTTGGGTTTTGTACAACAAAACTTTGTTTTCAGCACAAACCGTTCAAGATTAGACAAACAAACAGTGTCGCCACAAGGCGCCCCGTAAAAGATGGGAAAAAGATAGACGCTGGGGGAGGATGAGTAAAAAATATTCGGTATAAGCACACCAGTAAAACCATGGCATTATTTTGGCTGATAAGATTACTTTTGTACAATAGGTGCTTACTTGACTCGCGGAGGAACGGTGAAAGACTTAATACCGTATCAATAATCGTATTGTATATTAAATGCTATGGTAGTTCGCCATATCAATATATCGTCACTTTTTTTTTGTTCATATTTGTGGTTTCGGTGTTGTGGTCCATACCAAAAATAATAAAATGATGCGGTTGACCTATCGTTCACATTGGTATTTTTCTCAGAGAAACAAAAAAAAAAGTAAGGACTTAATTGGGCAGCTTATGTGACATATGTGATGTTAGTCAAATATTTCGAACCACAAATGCAGTCTACTGAGTTGAATACGTAGAAGTACTTTATATTACGCTTTATTTACCATCTCAAGATGTCACAAAAGCTTGCAGAATATACTTTTGAAGAAATGCCGCATTTACACAAATCGACGGAGCGAGTGGAGTCGACAGACTTCGCTTGTAACATATTTTCTCTTCCGTATTTGTCATTTCTGTAGGCTTTATGCTGTAATGTTAGCATGTTAGCACTGGTCCGTGTCTTTGGTCAAATTTGAGCTCAAGTGAACATAGCCGCTCCAGAGTTCACTTGCAAGCGGACCATGACCAATCTCTCCCAGCTTGTTTGGCTTTAGAAGATCGCGTTCACACTTGAGCGGCTTACTAGCAGAGAATCTGAGAACATGACAAGTACAACACACACCTTTCAAACACCATCCCTTTGAGCATGTAAAGTTCTTGCAGCTGCAGGCGTCTCCACATAGCAAAGAGATCACAGACAGATAATATTTTACAATAGTACCGTATTTTCCGGACTATAAGGCGCTCTTAAAATCCTTTTTTTTGTCCTCAAAACTCGACAGTGCGCCTTATTACCCGGTGCGCCTAATGTACGGAATAATTTTGGTTTTGCTTACCGACCTCGAAGCAATATTATTTGGTACAAAGTGTAATGATAAGTGTGACCAGTAGATGGCAGTCAAACATAAGAGATACATGTAGACTGCAATATGATGGCACCAACATTGTATATGTTCCACTGAAAAAATAGAACATTACACACAGCACTCAAAAAACTTATCAAAATGTTTAAGTACGACTTTGGTAAGCTATTAAGCCGCACAACATACGAGTATTGTTATGGTGTGTGTATAAGGTAAGGCATATCATCTGGCGTTTTGTTCCGCAATATTATGCAAAAGCAACTTTTCTTACCTTCTGGTACCTGCTGATCTGTATTTGGGATCTGCATGAATCCTGAAAAATTTTTGTAGTCCGTGACGACACCGTAGTCGATAAGCTTCTTCTTTTTCTCCATCTTCTTGTTATGGGACATTCATCCTCCACTGTTGCCATTTCTAATATAAAGTAGTGTAAAGTTCTTACTTATATCCGTCAGTAAACTCGCCATGAAAGTGCTAAAACATACCGGTGTAGTGAGTTTACATTATTCACCCAAGGAACTTTAGTTATTAGAGAGTTCCATTCGGACGGTTTTTCACGGGACACATTTCCGGTGTTGTTGTTTCCGGATGAGAAGATGTTGCTCTGTTATTGATTTAAGTAAAGACTGAAGTCAGTTAGCTCCATCTTTTGACACTTCTTCCACTTCCGTCCTTGCACGCTACACTGCTACAACAAAGATGACGGGGAGAAGACGCTGCCGAAGGTGAGCCACGTAAATCCGGAAGTGACTGTCAGAAAGCGGCTTGAAGATGATCTGTAAAACATAATCTATGCAACATTTTTACCAAAAACCCCCCATTACATGTTATGTAGACCACAAGAAAGTGTTTTCCATTCAGAAAAAAATAATAATAACATGACTCCTTTGATGCGCCCTATATATGAAAATGTATAAAAAATAGACCATTTATCGGCAGTGCGCCTTATAATCCGGTGCGCCCTATGGTCCGGAAAATACGGCACTAACCTCTGCCCGCACACTCTTTAAGGCCAGCAGGAGTACACCAACACTACAGTGGTTGCAAGTAGTGTTGATTTGATAATTTGATAATGTCATTAAAAGGTTCAAAAGGCCACATAGTCTTATGACATGACAAGCAAGTGCTTTAGATAGCACACCATGACAGGTTTAGATAATAACCAACTAGATCACCTCAATTTCCCCAGACTTCAACACAATAGTTTCACATATCCTGGCTAAAGACAAGCATTGAGCAACTATTGAAAATTTTAGTCGTCCCTTGCCACATTGCGCTTCAAATATTATGGCTTCACTACATTGCATATTTTTGTTATATACTGTATATATATATGTATATATATATTTTTTTTTTTATACATTTTTTTTTTTTTTTTTTTTTTTAAATGTATTTATAAACAATGTATTATTTATCAATTAAATTTTTTTTTTTAAAGGCATATTTTACATACCCTATTTTCCGGACGATAAGCCGCTACTTTTTTTCCAACGCTTTAAATCCTGCTGCTCTTGAAACTGTGGCTAATTCATGGACTTTTCTTCGCTAACGGCCATAATGTTTTGTACTCGACAAATTGTCTTCATATTACACCAGTGGTTCTTAACCTTGCTGGAGGTACCGAACCCCACCAGTTTCATATGCGCATTCACCGAACCATTCTTTAGTGAAAAATATTTTATTTTTTTCTTAATTTAATCGTAATTTATAAATATTAATCATGAAATTATGTTATTAAATTAAAGAAATACTAATAAAGATTTATGCTACAAACAGAACGTTACAGGAATGTACACATGATCCCATGTTTACATCTCATTGTGCAACATGTGAATGTTTTAGTGGGAACTAAATGCGATATCGGAAAGGTGTACAAATTATTTCCAAAGCAGGACTCCCACCCAGACATACAATACTAGTACACAGCTCATGAAAAACAATATGTTGTGTTACTGTCATTGTAGGTGGGCCAAAACACTTATATTAGAAAATAATCCCATGGAAATGACTGCTGTCATTTGATTATAATAATAAAACATCCATCCATCCATCCATTTTCTACCGCTTGTCCCTTTTGGGGTCATTAACTTGGTATTTAGTCACGTTTGGGACAGGTGTGCTGCTGGTGTGGCCACAGTGTGCACATCTAAATTAAAGTACCAATGATTGTCACACACACACTAGGTGTGGTGAATTTTTTTCCTCTGCATTTGACCCATCCCCTTGTTCACCCCCTGGGAAGTGAGGGGAGCAGTGGGCACCAGCGGTGGCCGCACCCAGGAATATTTTTTGGTGATGTAACGCCCGATTCCAACCCTTGATGCTGAGTGCCAAGCAGGGAGGTAATGGGTCCCTTTTTTAATAGTCTTTGGTATGACTCGGTTTGAACTCACAACCTACCGATCTCAGGGCGGACACTCTAACCACGAGGCCACTGAGCAGGTCTGACGTCGCTCACATGTGCTCCACTGAATGCTCAAGGAGTTTTTGTGTTTGCTCAATAGCGATAGGGAGAAGTTTTTATTTACACGATGAGTTGGGTGTGTCTTGACCTCCGCCGATCCCCTGATGCCGACTCGCCGAACCCCTAGGGTTCGATGGAACCCAGGTTAAGAACCCCTCTATTACACTAACAGAGACACTAAAAAGGTGTGTTATTGTTTGTGCGATGGTGCCATCTTTTGGAAGAGTTCCCTCACTGCAGGTTGACAATGTACTTCCTGTTTTGTGCCGGAAGTATATTTGCCCATAGCGTCTCTGCCCAAAAGGATTCTTCATTCATCACTCGAAGTAACATCTGTAAGTTTTACAATATAACTAAAACAATTTGTGCTCACTAAGCCGTCACATGTGTGATGACTGTAGGAGTGTTTTCATGCATATCGGTATGCGCTATAGTAATGTAATCAAGCTAGCGTCGTTAGCATCAGCTAATATGCTAACAAGTGTCGGTGTTAGTACTATTTACTTTCAATGGAATTCTTTTTTGTATTGTTTTAATTTCACAAATTCACCCAAAACGTGACTGTGGAGCTATTGAGTCTGTTTAGCTGATTGGAGAGCTCGCTTGCGCAGCTAGTAGGTCCACATCCTGGAACCAATTGGCCGTGATAAACGAGGGCCGACTATAAACACGTTAAAGACGCATTAAGGAGCATTTAAAAAATCTTGGTAAATCCGTTAATTCTTGTAGCAGTCACAGCAACAATGACACAGTCCCTCATTTATCACTGTTAATTGGAAGCAGACATGACCGCGATAAAAGGATTTCCGCGAAATAGGATTATCCCAAATAAACCAAATTTGCATGGTTAGAACATTAAAAAAAATAAAAATAAATGTTTAAACATTATTTGAGCCCTCTAAATATGAAATATCACCCATATATTCACCTTTACACTCGTTTCAACTTCTGTGTTATACTGTAGATTACACTACTGTACTTAAAGGGGAACATTATCACAATTTCAGAATTGTTAAAACCATTAAAAATCAGTTCCCAGTGGCTTATTATATTTTTCAAAGTTTTTTTCAAAATTTTACCCATCACGCAATAATCCCTAAAAAAAGCTTCAAAGTGCCTGATTTTAACCACCCGTCCATTTTCCTGTGACGTCACATAGTGAAGCCAACACAAACAAACATGGCGGAAAGAACAGCAAGGTATAGCGACATTAGCTCGGATTCAGACTCGGTTTTCAGCGGCTTAAGCGATTCAACAGATTACGAATGTATTGAAACGGATGGTTGTAGTGTGGAGGCAGGTAGCGAAAACGAAATTGAAGAAGAAACTGAAGCTATTGAGCCATATCGGTTTGAACCGTATGCAAGCGAAACCGACGAAAACGACACGACAGCCAGCGACACGGGAGAAAGTGAGGACGAATTCGGCGATCGCCTTCTAACCAACGATTGGTATGTGTTTGTTTGGCATTAAAGGAAACTAACAACTATGAACTAGGTTTACAGCATATGAAATACATTTGGCAACAACATGCACTTTGAGAGTGCAGACAGCCCGATTTTCATCAATTAATATATTCTGTAGACATACCCTCATCCGCTCTCTTTTCCTGAAAGCTGATCCGTCCAGTTTTGGAGTTGATGTGAGCCAAGACATCCAGGGGGTTTAGCTCGCTCGTCTGCGGGAACAAACTGCCGCCATTGCTTGCCGTGCTACCGAGGTCCTTTGTCCCTGAATAGCTCACACACTCCGGCAGATTCAATGGGGGTCTGGCGGCAGATTTCTTTGACTTTATCGTTGGAAATGCATCTGCTTTGAGTGTCGCAGAATATCCACACATTCTTGCCATCTCTGTCGTAGCATAGCTTTCGTCGGTAAAGTGTGCGGAACAAACGTCCAATTTCTTGCCACTTTCGCATCTTTGGGCCACTGGTGCAACTTGAATCCTTCCCTGTTCGTGTTGTTACACCCTCCGACAACACACCGACGAGGCATGATGTCTCCAAAATACGGAAAACAGTCGAAAAAACGGAAAATAACAGAGCTGATTTGACTCAGTGTTTGAGAAAATAGCGGATTGCTTCCCGATGCGACGTCACATTGTGACGTCATCGCTCCGAGAGCGAATATTAGAAAGGCGTTTAATTCGCCAAAATTCACCCATTTAGAGTTCGGAAATCGGTTAAAAAAATATATAGTCTTTTTTCTGCAACATCAAGATATATATTGACGCTTACATAGGTCTGGTGATA